>NC_086157.1:7168750-7899375 GCF_035149785.1 Candoia aspera
AAGTGGAAGAGAATTGCTGATGGAATGTTTTGGAAAAGAAGGGGTTATTGTATATGGGAGGGTTTTTGTTGAGAAGTCTTAAGAAGGGCAGTTGGGCTGTCTGATTTCTTTATGAAAATAGCTCTGTGTGTATTGTGGGGATATGTAAATGCTCTGGTCTATTTTGAAGTGGGCTAAGGGCTTAAGAATATTTATCTGGATTGTTTCTAGGGCTGGTTTGACTTCATTCATCTTTAACAGTTTGGATTAAGATTAATAGGGTATAATAATAAATGCTTGGTTTTAGGCTTAATATGATTCAGATTATTATAATTGTTGCATTATTAATTTTAATGGCAGGCAATTTACAGCATATGCTTTTTAGTTTGATTTTTATTGTAGTAGACAGGAATATATAGAATAGTAGTAGGAAGGCAATAATTAAATAAATTTTATCTTCTGGGGGGAGTTGATTTGGAGGTGTACTGTATATATATCTTAAAGGTAAAGGTAAAGGTTTCCCTTGACATTAAGTCCACTCGTGTCCGACTCTAGGGGGTGGTGCTCATCTCCGTTTCAAAGCTGGAGAGCCAGCGTTTGTCCGCAGACACTTCCGTGGTCATGTGGCCAGCATGACTATACGGAACGCCATTACCTGCCCGCCGAAGCGGTACCTATTAATCTACTCACATTTGCATGTTTTCGAACTGCTAGGTTGGCAGGATATATATATATCCATATATATATATATGGATATATATATATCTTGCTTTTCTTTTATTATAAGGGGATGGAACAACTGTATTTAGTGATTTTTATAATGTGCCAATGGAATGATTTCTAGAAATAATGTGATTTTGGTTTAATATAGTAAATGTAATTTTTTTGCTTTTTGTAGTTTTTATCTTTGTCTTAAATCTAATTAAAATCTTAGAAAAAAAAAGAGTTTGAGCCGTCTTTCAGCCAGTTATTTAAATGATAACTCATAAAGTAAAAAAACAGTAACTGGCAGAGTTCCTTTGTTTACTTTCCTTTAAGCTACCAAAAGAACATATAAGGGAGTTCAGGAGACCCTAATTCGCTTCAATGTATTGAAATTTCTTTTAGAGAGAATTAGATTTTCAGCTATTTGGGATTACCATCAAAATGAATTTGAATGGTTCATCTCAGCTTCTAGTGGATTATGGTTGGAATGCCATCTGCTTCATATTACTGCAAAATTGTGATTCCTTTCCAAATGTTGAAGTCCAGAACTGAACAAACAGAATACCTAAGATCCATCTTTTGATCAGGAGCAGAAGAAAAAAGAAAGGTCTCCAGATTTATTCTCTGAAGACCAGTTCTCCCTGTTGTGAGCACCTGCTATTTTGGCACTGAAGGATTATGGGAAAATAGAGGAACACATCTACTGGCTCTTTTACCTCCCTACACACAAGTTTATAAACCCGCAAATAGTATTCTGCCTTGAATTTACTTTAACTGAAGACACATGATCAATCCGTTGAAGGAAAAGTAAAAAGAAAAAAGTATTCCACCTCTGAGACATTCTGCCTACCAGCTCTGCCAAAATGGGAATAGAATTTGGAGTGGGATCTGAAAAAAAAAAGGGGGGGGGATGCAAACAACAGGGACAACAGATTGCTTTTTTAAATTACATTCCTATTTAGATCTGTTGTGGAACCCTGACTGTCAGATGTAACTAATATTCTTGAAACATCTGTATTCTTCATGAGGAGAAACCAGAAGTAATACATAGTAAACAAGTTAAAAATATAAATATGATATGAAATCCATTCACACATGAACTACGAGCTGGATCCTTCTGGTGAAGTCGGCAGTAAGCAGAGCAGGAGGAAGATTCTTGTCAGAATGGTGAGATAACCGGATCTGATGACTTAATTCAAAGCCTGAGGACTATAATATGGATAGAAAGGCAAGCATATTGCCACACATTCCAGCCATTATTCTGTTCTGCGGTCATTGCATGTTATATTAATGGAGAAGAATTCTGTTGCAATTTTGCTAAGTAATGGTCTACAGCAGGGTTTCTCAACCAGGGTTCCATGGAACCCTAGGGTTTCACAAGAGGTCACTAGGAGTTCCCTGGGAGATCACAATTTATTTAAAAATATATATTTCTAATTCGGGCAACTTTGGGTAAGTTTCTAATAATTACTAAGTGTCCCAAATGACAATTTCCTTCATTTTCAAAGTCTATTCTAAATAGCTCCATGTTAACAGTCTTCCTAAATATCAGAAACAAGGGTACCATCTGTATCTTCTGAAGATTGGTAGCACAATTGAAAAGAACAGATTTCTTGCTCTGTCTGAATCTTCTGCAGGGGAAGAACACTCAGTGTTCTACCCAAGAGGTGCATACTTCATCTGAAGGAAATGGTCCTACAAGTATCCAGATGCCAGGCCATATAGGCCTCTAAAGGTCAAAATCAGCACTTTGAATTATATCAGAAGTCTACTGGAAACCAACACAGAGCCTGCAACTCCACCAATAAGTAGGCTTCTGTATTTTGTACCAACTGTAGCTTTCATGAGGTCCTCAGAAGCAACCCTATGTACAACAGATTGCAGTACTCAATATAAGAAGTGACATGGGCATGAGTTCCTTTCACCAAAGCCTCTTTCTCCAGGAAGGGCTACAACTAAAGCAGAAGTCCAAGCTTTAGCAAAGTGCCCTCTTCCTACCCATATATTGCTCTAATAAATGTGATCAATGACTGAAGTCTGAAGGAATATACATAAAACATACACTTGAAGATTTTCAGAGAATAAGACGGTGGATAGTTTTATGTACTATTTTAATGACCAGTTGCTTTCTTGTCAGTTTCTAATAATGTAATCACTGACACATATAAATCTGACTGTTAGGTTACAAACTGCTTAGGTATTTTAGAAAGAGTACAATAGGGTTGTCCTTTCCTTTCACAGATCTCACTCTATTGGAGATCAAGAGGAAGCCAGTGGTAGCAGGGATTATTGAGTTACTATTGAGGGTGAAAGAAAGGATCTTTCAGGTGAAGCCACTAAATTTAGCTGGTATATTGTTCTGTCGTCATAGACAAGCAGGCTGGGATTGGATTGCATTGAATTTTCATTGTGTTGATGACTGGGAAGGAGCAAAGGAGAACACAGCTGCTCATTAGAGGCTGTGGAGAAAAATAGAACATTTACCTCCACAAAAAAATCTTGTGATGGATTACTGGTGATGGCGTTTTATATATTTGCTCTAAAGAATTTGTCTAAGAGAAAAAAAAGTGTGAGGAAAAATCCTTAGAATTTATGTTCATAAAAAAAAATACTATAGAGGAGGAAGGTGACATTAATCCATATCTACTTAGAGGTCCATGAAGGTATCCTCAATAAGCCATAGTGTCTTTCATTGGGGCTTCCTTACTCTCCATCATAACCCAATTTTGATATATGTTGTAGTGATAATGATAGAAGACGGGTGCAGCTCACATCTTAATACTGCCAAGCCTTTGCTTTAAATAACAGTTATGGCCAAGTTCACCACCTGCATCTGCTGCCATGTGACATACTTCTGCCATTGCAATGCTATCAAAGCTGGGGATGATATCCTGGCATGATCCAAAATACTCTAGAAACCCAAAATTATGGACACTTTTTCCTACAAACAGTTTATTTGCAAAGCTAATGCCGACATTAAGCAAAGTGAGATTCTCCATAGGAGACTACAGAAATGGGGGCCTGGAAAGCAGTGGTGAGCAGTTTGTTGTTTATTTGTTTAGTCGCTTCCAACTCTTCGTGACTTCATGGACCAGCCCACGCCAGAGCTTCCTGTCGGTCATCAACACCCCCAGCTCCCCCAGGGATGAGTCCGTCACCTCTAGAACATCATCCATCCACCTTGCCCTTGGTCAGCCCCTCTTCCTTTTGCCCTCCACTCTCCCTAGCATCAGTATCTTCTCCAGGGTGTCCTGTCTTCTCATTATGTGGCCAAATTATTTCAGTTTTGCCTTTAATATCATTCCCTCAAGTGAGTAGACTGGCTTTATTTCCTGGAGGATGGACTGGTTTGATCTTCTGGCAGTCCAAGGCACTCTCAGGATTTTCCTCCAACACCACAGTTCAAAAGCATCTATCTTCCTTCTCTCAGCCTTCCTTATGGTCCAGCTCTCACAGCCATATGTCACTACGGGGAACACCATTGCTTTAACTATGCGGACCTTTGTTGTCAGTGTGACGTCTCTGCTCTTAACTATTTTATCGAGATTTGTCATTGCTCTTCTCCCAAGGATTAAGCATCTTCTGATTTCCTGACTGCAGTCAGCATCTGCAGTAATCTTTGCACCTAGAAATACAAAGTCTTTCACTGCTTCTACATTTCCTCCCTCTATTTGCCAGTTATCAATCAAGCTGGTTGCCATAATCTTGGTTTTTTTGAGGTCTAGCTGCAAGCCAGCTTTGCACTTTCTTCTTTCACCTTCATCATAAGGCTCCTCAGTTCCTCTTCACTTTCAGCCATCAAAGTGGTATCATCTGCATATCTGAGATTGTTAATGTTTCTTCCAGCAATTTTAACTCCAGCCTTGGATTCCTCAAGCCCAGCATGTCACATGATGTGTTCTGCATACAAGTTGAATAGGTAGGGTGAGAGTATACAGCCCTGCCGTACTCCTTTCCCAATCTTAAACCAGTCCGTTGTTCCGTGGTCTGTTCTTACTGTTGCTACTTGGTCGTTATACAGATTCTTCAGGAGGCATTCAAGATGACTTGGTATCCCCATACTGCTAAGAACTTGCCACAATTTGTTATGGTCCACACAGTCAAAGGCTTTAGAATAGTCAATAAAACAGAAACAGATGTTTTTCTGAAACTCCCTGGCTTTTTCCATTATCCAGCAGATATTGGCAATTTGGTCCCTAGTTCCTCTGCCTTTTCTAAACCCAGCTTGTACATCTGGCAATTCTCGCTCCATGAATTGCTGAAGTCTACCTTGCAGGATCTTGAGCATTACCTTACTGGCATGTGAAATGAGTGCCACTGTTCGATAGTTTGAACATTCTTTAGTGTTTCCCTTTTTTGGTATGGGGATATAAGTTGATTTTTTCCAGTCTGATGGCCATTCTTGTGTTTTCCAAATTTGCTGGCATATAGCATGCATTACCTTGACAGCATCAGCTTGCAAGATTTTGAACAGTTCAGCTGGGATGCCGTCATCTCCTGATGCCTTGTTATTAGAAATGCTTCTTAAGGCCCATTCAACCTCACTCTTCAGGATGGCTGGCTCTACCTCACTGAGCACACCATCAAAGCTATCCCCGATCTTGTTATCCTTCCTATACAGGTCTTCTGTATATTCTTGCCACCTTTTCTTGATCTCTTCTTCTTCTGTTATGTCCTTGCCATCTTTGTTTTTGATGATACCCAATTTTGCCTGGAATTTACCTCCGATGTTTCTAATTTTCTGGAAGAGGTCTCTTGTCCTTCCTATTCTATTGTCTTCTTCCACTTCCGCGCATTGCTTGTTTAAAAATAATTCCTTATCTCTTCTGGCTAACCTCTGGAATTTTGCATTTAATTGGGCATATCTCCCCCTATCACTGTTGCCTTTTGCTTTCCTTCCTTCTTGGGCTACTTCTAGTGTCTCAGCAGACAGCCATCTTGCCTTCTTGGTTTTCTCTTTCTTTGGGATGTATTTTGTTGCCGCCTCCTGAATAATGTTGCAAATTTCTGTCCATAGTTCTTCTGGGTCCCTATCTACTAAGTCCAGTCCCTTAAATCGATTCTTCACCTCCCCTGCATAGGTGAGAAGTAGAAGAACAGAAAATGGGCAGTCAATTAATAGTGAGCAATTAAACTAAGCTTATCATGTTAGAGAGCCATCCTATGATCAGTTTGCCAATGTATCGGTAATGAAGACAGGCTTTATATGGTTACAGTGACAGCTGGGTGATGCCGTAAATCGCTAGGGTGGAAATGACCCTAGCGAACCAGATTTTGTTCTTTATCCCTGAGAGCAAAGTGTCCAATGGTTTTTTCCATTGTTACTTTTTTTTTCAACTCTTTGTGAGAGTTGAACTAATGCATAGGCAGCATTAGTTAGGAATGGCTTAGAAATGTTGATCCATTAGAAACTTTGGGTGGATCAAATTTGAAAACTCCAGAATATTTTAGAAGAACCTGGAGAGAATATCTGACACCAACCCAGGACACCACCATCAGCAGATTTTGTGGTGTGATTTGCAATTCAAATTGTGCATGAATTAGAGAAAAATATGGTGGAAAGTATTCAAGAAAACACATTTTACCACAGAAAATAATGCTTGCAAAAATATGCACACTGTTCAATTTTTGATTAGTAAAATGAAACACTTGCATGAGGAAAAATCAGCAGAACCAGCCAGTCTTATTACTAGTTTGTAATTTATTAGTTTTCAAATGTGGTAATGGTTGTTTTGGTCGGTTTCTTGCCACTGGAAATAAACCAGACATTTTCATCCGGCAGTTACAAACTTCCTAGGAAAAAATTAGCTTACTTTCATATGTACTGTTTCTAGGTTTACTTTGAAATACTTGACATCATCTTTACTTGTAGCAATATTAAGACTCATCTTTTTACAAGGGTAACCATTGAAGAAAAGAGAAAGAACAAAGAAAATTTGCACATTCCTATTGTCATGTATTGGTGTACATTTAGAAAGTCCTTTAAATAGAATTATGTTTCACCATAGCTTAAACAACCAATTTTGGGGCCCCTGTTTTGAAGTTTCCAGGAATTCCCCACTTTCAGGAGGTATGGGGAGATGGTATCTTCACAAACATTGTTTATCTGTCATGGGGCCAGTACTTTGGACCATTCTTGTCTCTTCCGCCAATCAAATTTGAACAGTCTCCACCTTATTAGGCTGTAGGAAATCATTAAAAAACAACTATTTAAGAGGATTTGATGTTTGAGTGCAACCATCTAGTTATTCATTTCTTGTTATTTGTTTGCTTTTGGTAGAAGATATATTGTTTAATGTTAATTTGTGAGTTTAATTTTCAATGGTACCATGGAAGTTTTATTGTAAATTGCTGTTTATAACCACCAAAATTTGACTGATTGTGGCAGGCTAGAATGAATGAATGAATGAATGAATGAATGAATGAATGAATGAATGAATGAATGACCAATAGATTTGATCAAGGAGCCAATGGCTGATAGGTACCCTCAAGACCACTATTCTCTCTTCTGATAGTTCTTTATTTTCAAATCAGATTCAATCCAGATAGTTGTTCAGATAGAGGATGGCTTCAGACAGAAGACTGTGCTTTTTCAAAGTGGGACACTTGGCCTCCCCAAAGTTCAAAGATCTCTTGTACTTTACAAAAGAGTAACAAGCATTTTTTAGCTTTTGTCTGACATATATTCAGCAATCTTCCTTTAAAAAAAAATGCTTCTGGCTTTCTGTTTTTCCCCCTCTGTTTGTGAGCACTCCCTCCCTTCTTTCCTGTAGGCAGACTTCCAAAAGCTGTGTCTTCACTCTGTGATCACTGTGCTGTCCACTGTCACATCAGCTATGGCTAATTAATCTGTCATGCAGAGGAAATGAATGAATGAACGAATACTAGGCCTGCTGAATTCTCTAAGCAGCCAGGGCGAAAGATGCAAAGACCAATGGTTTTTCCATTGTTACTTTTTCATCAGCTCTTGAGCAGCTTTCATATGTGTATTTTTCTTTTTCCCTCTAACAATACCATCTCCTCTTTTCTCTGTTCCTTCCTTCCTTCTACTCCCCCCACCAACAAGAGTAAACAACCCCAATCTCAAGAGTAATATTCACTTTGAGTACAAGCAAGGCAGTTAGTGGAAATTAAACTTTAGACCTTCTCATTCTGATGTGGCGTCCATCTTCTGCCATCAAAATGCATTCTGCCAGTCATGCAAATCTGTTTTCCATTGCAGACAAAAAGTTGGCACAAACTGTAATGACTATAAGAAAATAGTGGGAAGGGGATGCCTTTGCAAAAGCTCATGGGAAGGCTGTGACTTGAATTCTCATCTTATTTCCCACCCCCCTCTCTCTGACAGGAGAGTTGAGAAATTCAGTTAAAAGCTTAATCCTGTCAAAAGTGGAGTTGTTGCTAATTCTGTGAAGTGTACTTCAGAATTTGGGAGAGATGCCTGATTTGGATGGGTGAGGGGTGCATTTCCCCTTAAAGACCAGGTTTGCAACTGGGAAGTCCTCCTAGAAGTTGTGCTGATGCTGGATAGAGACATCAGTTTTTATTGTTGGAGTTCTCTGGATTTAGGGCTTGCAAATGTTTGAAGCAAAACTAGCTCTGATAACTTAACAACACGACACACCAACCATAAACTACACATGTTTGCTATTATCACACTTACATCAGGGTCAAGGAATAACTTTTACTACCTGATAATTTGCTCCCTTTCTGGGGTAGAGTTCCCTGTTATCGGTGATGTGTGCTCTGCCAACCTGAAGACTAGACTACTACAATGTATTTTTAATGGAGTTGCACTTGATGACAGGACAGAAAAATTGAGTATTGCAAGAATTTGGCAGTGTGTATGGCGAGTGGACCACAACATACAATATCCTCTCATATCGAGAAACAGCTGAAATGGTTGCTTCCATGGTTCAATTCAGAGGGCGCATTCTACTATTTAAAGGTGGTCTAGATTCAGATTACTTCGAGCATTATCTGCACATGTACAGCGTGCCTGCAGCCTTGGATCTTAAATGGACATTTTTGCCAAGCCTTCAGAAATCAGTTCTGCCTTTTGAGGAGCTGAACCTCTGAAGCTGAGGCTGTCCCACTCCTTGTTACAGATGAAGGACTTTTCATTTCCCCTGAGCCTTTCACTGTTTTCTTTAAAGAGTTTTTTGAGCTCTGTTTATGATCATGCTTATTGTCATGAATAAGCGTCTTAGAGCCACAACTGGAATGAGCAGCATCTCAAATGCTAAAATAAAGGAAAATAACTAAATGAACAAAAGGAAGTGCCAACTTAAGTGCTCTCATTTCCGTGGAGACTTAGTATAATGATATAACACTCCCCCACCCACCCCTAGCCCCGAAATCTCTTTTGCTTTCAAGCCAAAAGACTAGATGGGGTCAAGCATTAATTTAGCACCTCTGGCCAATTGGAAGGCAAGGTACCCATTTCTGCTTCTAGGTTTTGTTCTGTTCTAGCAATCCTACAAATTGCAGGATTAAAGTTATTTAAGAATTTAGATCAGTAAACCCCAAAGTATGTGCCATGAGGGAATGGTTTCTATGCTTTGACTAATAAATCTAATCATTAGAGATGCCTGGATGCTTATGAGACTGCCCATTCTGTGTAGATGATTTTCATCTAATATTGACTTTTCTGAATCAGCTCTGACTGGGGGCAGAGGCATTGGATTGATTTTGTTCAGTTTTATTTACATTAGGGTGTGTGGCCTCTGAATGGTGTCCTGGTCATTCATATACCATTCCAAAAAATGGGATGAACTGGGATAAAAGCAAAACTTGATTTAATTTACAGGAATTACATTACATTTTGTTAATATGATTACTCCACAATAATAGGTTTTATAAGGTCTTCCTTCTTGTATCATAATATTTTAGCTAGTTTCCATGCTGTAAAGATGCACAGTTCTTGGCATCTTGGTAGACAGCAATTGGTAGGATATAGTCAAGACATAAGCATCTTTAGCATATCTTTATTATCTGAATAACTGCCTATGCCCGCTCGTTTTGCCCCATCGCATATGATCTGACACAGTCATCATGCTACACATCTCATTGATTAAAGAATGTCACCTGGTGGGGCCCAGAAAGTAGGCCTTCTCTGTTATGGCACCTGTCCTCTGGAATACCTTTCCCCCTGAGATTTGTACACACAAGCACACACCCATTTTTTTAAAAAAGCCCATAAAAACAGCTCTGTCCCCAGGCTCTAGGTTCGAGTGGGTGATGGATCCCTTGTGTGATATTCTGGTTTTTTTTTTTTTTTTATGATTGTTGTTTTTTCTAGACTTTTTGATTATATATTCTCTGTTTGTATTGTATTTTTATTATTGTATTTTGTAAGCCTCTCCAAACCGTAACAGACTGGGGCAGGCTATGTATTTCATAAATAAATAAATACTGTAGAGATTAATATAGGGTCTTAATAACAATTTCAGCCCATGTGGCAGTATTAGGAGAAGCCCAAACCCTATGAATTAATGTTACAACTCCTGAACTCTATCCTTAACAGCAAGGTGATTGCAATTCTTAAATAACCCTTATTAACAATTCCTCTAGTGTCCAATGAACATAAAATAGCTTATGTACATTGTACATAATGTATATAAAAGTATTAATTTTTTGTTGCATTAATTTTCCCCTTCTTATTGCAAATTACAATTTGGTAAGAGTTTTAGAAAGCCCTAAGGGGCCTTAGCTGGCACTTTGCAGACATAATGTATACCTTTGATTATACATTATTTGATTTCCTATCCTTACACATTCTGAGAGCTGTATAATAATTCAACTGTTCTCTCTATATCAGTCCATGAGAAATAACTAATGCTTGGGTAATTTCTACAATGTTTTATATTATGGACTAAACCAGACAGTCTCCAGGAGTCAACACTGACTGGAAGGCACCAAACAAGAATAAATAAATAAAATTAAAAAATATTTCAGTCAACACTTAACACCCAATGATTTGCACAGCACGCGGGTGTATCAGCCATGGATGCACTTCCAAAGATGATTTCAGCATTTTCATCTCATGTCAACTTTCAGACATTTGCTTCATTCTCAGAATATTTATATATTTCCCATATTGTTCAACAAGTTAGATTTGTGTGTTCTTTCAGCTCCTAAAATTTTCCATTAGATTTTTAAAAATCCATTTATTTTTTAAAAAGAAGGGGGACCTCAAGTGGCTATTTTCTGAACTATATTTAAAATGTTTAAGATCTTTGGAGATTAAAACATCCAAATGTCCAAACTTTTCATTTCCTTGTCATTTAAAAAAAGAAATTGAATGCATCTTGATCTATAAACTTTTTAAGCTTCAGTAACTAGGTTAATTACACATAAATCTGTTGCTATTCATGCAATGGTAAAGTAACCCCTGCTAATGTTTCTGAGACTTTCAAGTAGGAATGTCCATCTTCATAGCATTAATACAGATGTCTGAGAAATGAATTGCAAATTCATGATCTGAATGGATCTGGCTTGCTTTTTCTGATTAATTAGATGACTCTAATTGAAGTTTTAAATTGGCTGTCAGAATTCCTGTAATATTGAATGATCTTATGCAATTCTTAGCTTCAAATATTTATTATATCAATATATAATGTGCACATGTCACAGCCCATCTCCTGGTTATGTTAATGGTTGATTTATGATGCCCACTACTGTGTGTTTTTATTTTTTTTTTCTACTGTTTGAGTTTTATTTAGTTTTTATCTATTTTTATTGTAAGCTGCCCAGAGTCATGTACTGTATTTATTGTATTGTATTGTATTACTATATTATTATATTATATTATATTATATTATATTATATTATATTATATTATAATTTATGGGTGGAAGAAGGCTGGAGGTCCCAAATCTCTCTCAGAAACTGCCTCAGTTTTCACATGCCCTGGGTCCTGCCTTGGGTGGTGGATTGGTAGTTCCTGTTGCCCTCACCTATTTTCCAGATGACAGCTTTTGTGGCATCCTTCCCCTGCCCCTAGTATGTGAGAGAAATATGGCTTTCACCTTTTGCCATTTTGATAATTAAGAAAGTAATAAATAGATACAGAACAAATCCTTTGTCTAATGCAAACTCCAGGCTTTGGGACCTAAAAGTGTGTAACTCAGGATTTCAGCCATTCCTTCCTCTCTTGGGGAAACACCATCTCACATGAGACAAGCAAAATCAAATTTTATTTAAAAAAAAGGAAGAGGGGGAAAAGAGGTATATGAAACCCTATTTGCTTTAAAAAGGAAATTTACAAAAGCATATGCAATGTTCTAGACAGACCACAAGGTGATGGTGATCTGCTAATCTCACTGAGTTCAGGCATTGTAGGAGAGCTGGGTTAGTGCTCTTAAAAGAGATACTGCTGCTAGATTACATTTCAGCTCACAATAAGTTGATGAAGAAAACATTACATCTTAGACATAGTCTAAGCTAGCAATAAAAAATGGTCAAGATTAAAATTCCTACTTATAGAGAAAAATAAGCACAAGAGGCATTCAGGCTTAACTCAGGCCACACAGAAAAATAAATTTCAAAATTCTAGCACAGTTTTCAGCCTAAATTTGTTTACCTATTTCTTAAAAATAAATGGATTCTTGAAGTCTTCTGGAAGCTTTCCCAGATACTTCTAAGAACTTGTAAATTTCAACCTTTAATCAGAAGTTCAGGAGAAAAGTGTTAGTGTTGTTTCCTTTCCCTCAGCCTGGTGCCCTGTTTCTGCCTTTATTCTCAAAGGATGAAACCTTTTCTTTCTCCATCTGAGAGGTGGAAAAATCTGACACTGTGTGACTGTCAGTCCTACAAGGTAGACCAGATCAAGAAACCAGTGCCAAAGAGGTCAGAACTACTTTATTATAAGAAGGGTAGTAATAGAATCTAGCAAGTCTAAACGTGCTTCCCCCATCCCTCACTTTATCTTATGTGAACTAGGGAGGGGCTTGCCTGAGACATTTTCTCAAATTAGTTTCTTGGCCCAGGGTCAAGCCCTGCTTATCTCACCATTGCCTTGGTAATTGCTCTTCCTCCTGTCCTTCAAGGCTATTCCATATGCCCCTCTACATTGACCCACAATATTACTTTGGGACAGTGTAGACTCCGAATCTGAGATGAGTGACATTTATGCTCGACATGAAGGCCTATCAGTCTGGAGTACTATAAATGAAAACTGGCTTCACAACACTTGCCTTTTCCATATGTAAAGCTCATATAATCTTCCCAAGTTTCCTGAGGTCATCTAGGCTCAGTGAGTTTCCATCATCAAATGGGCACTTCAGCTAGATTACACTGGTTTCATCATGAAGATCATATTTTCCAGACTTGTTTTATAATTGATCTGAGGCTACTAGGCAGTCCCAGAACTCTGAGCTACAATAAGAAGCTTTTTTTTTTTTAAACCCTCCTGGAAGAGGGCAGTCTTCCATATTATTGCCAAATAACAACATATCCTATATTATTGCCAAAAAAATAACTGAATGGAGATGTCTATGGTCACCTGGAATAGAACTCATCTCAACTCAAGGGTGTCCTTATTTGCGTTGTCTCTCTGTGTGTGCCTGTGCATACGTTTTGAGAGAAATGTGTTTTGAAAGGCATGTCTTAATGGAATTTATGTTTCAAATTATTCTTTTAGAACATTTTCCCCATATTTTCTTCTAACTGTGAGTCATGAAAAACAAATTTAAAGCTTTTCCCTGAGGGCAAATCATTTACTACACCCAAATGCTGATGGCGCCTGAACTGATGGCAATCACTAATGAAGAGAGAGAGATTGGGGGTTCTGGTGCATTCCTTGATGGAAATGTCAATCTACTGTGCAATTGCTGTGAAATCAGAAAATTTCTTCCTGGAGACCATTTAGAAAGGAATTAAAAATAAAATTACCAATACTGCAGTGCCTTTATACAGATCTGTAATGCATCCACACTTGGAATATTGTGCACTGTTTGGTCCACTGATTTGCTTAAGGATGTTAACAGAATTGGTTACATTGCAAACGATACTATGAAGAGCCAGGGCCAGTTCCTTTTAAGTAAAGGTTGGGGCACTTTAACTTTAAAGGTTGGGGCACTTTGACATGTTAGACGTATGATAGAACATGGCTAAGAACAGTTTTTGTCCTCATTCATATTAGAACATGAGTTCATTCCATGAAATTGAGAAACCAAAATTTGGGACAGATTAAAACACTTGTTTGCATTGTGCAATGAACCTATGAAACTTACTTTCAGGGATGACTCTAACTTGAATGGCTTTGCCAACCCTTCAAGATTAGCAAGGTCAAGGCACAGAACCAGCAGGGGTTCCAGGAATGCTCTTCATTACTGGAGGATATAATAGCAGAATCTTGAAAGCTAGTCAGAGTTTCTTCCTACCCCATCTTAGGCCAAATAAAATCAAAGCAGGGTTATTATTTTTTTTTTTTTCAATTTCTTTCCCAAACTTTCCTCTTCCTCAGTATTGGGTAATCTTCCCTCCTCCCATAACAGTTCATTTCACCCTCCCCCTTCCTGAGACCAGATCTACATTCTTTCATGGGGTTAAAGAACACATTAGTCAAATTCATGGAAGGTAAAGCTATAGTAGCTGCTGTTGAGGTTTTCCTACTAACGATTAAGACTGCTATTGTACCTAATCATTTTTGGCCCAGTGAAGAGGTTGTATTTGATTGTCACCTCTCATGTGCTTCATGCAAATTGCCTGGGGGGAGGAAACCTGCCCGGACTTGTTTCTTACTTCCTCTTTTTCTCTCTGCCGATATGTAGCAAGCCAGGAGAGCTAAGTCCTTTAAATATGTTTTGCTTTTTTGTAAATAAATTATTTTTATATGCCTGGTGTGTGTGACTTTTCTGATCTCTCCTGTTGTTAGGACATCTCCTGGGCTAAAGGCTTTCCCAGCATTCTGCCAACAGCTACTAGTCATGAGCTTGGCTTTGTATAATTTCTAGTCACAGTGGGAACATGCTGGTGCCACAGAAGTACAAAGATATTCTTCTGGTTGGTATCCCACAGGCATTTGGTTGCCACTGTGGACACAAAATACTGAAGTCAATGTGTGTTTGATATGTTCCACTGTAGCTTTTCTTACATTTTGAAATATATATATATATATATATATATATATATATATATATATATATTACAGAAATGAGATAGAATGCATCTGTAAGGGAAAACATAAAAACAAGTCATTAATTTTTCTTTTATTTTTTATATTTTTTTGCAGAAGATGCCATTCCACATGTTTACTTCAACCATCATATATTTTTTCCCACGATTGCTAGGAATATAAAGGATATGGTGACAAAATGAAGAATATGAAGATGATAGATAGATAGATAGATAGATAGATAGATAGATAGATAGATAGATAGATCACTTTATTTTGTACAACTCAGGGCAACATACATAACACTCCCACTTCATTCATTCATTCTTTCACGTATGTATGTATGTACTGTAGGTATGTAGGTAGGTATCCTATGCAACATGTTGTGATCCAGACTTCCCTCCTTTGTATCTACTAAGAGCAGGGCTTAAAACAATGCCAAATCTGCCATTTTGTCAGTTTTGACACCCTCCTCCAAGATTCTGCTTATCCTATGCATCTATATTCTCAAGTAAGCCCCACTTTATTCAGCGAATCTTCCCTCCCCCCACTGTCCCCCTCCAGGTCAGCATGAATCTGATCGAAGCTTTCCAAGAAGCCACAGCATAAGAAATCCCACCCATCAGAATGTATTGGAAGGTGAGGGTAGAATATAAGCAGGGGTTTAAATTTAGTTCAGTATAACTGGGAGAGTTTTTATTAAAAGCAACTGAATTGTGTTTGGGAGACAGCAACACACATTTTCTCAGCTGGGTTGTGTAGGGCTGTTAGTGAGGCATATCCTTCTCCAATATAGTGTGGGCAGATAGTAGTTCCATCCAGTATTTGCCATTGAGCTGCTGAGTTTTCACTCTCCTAGGTTTTTTTTTTTTTTAAATGAATTCAGGTTGCTTATTGTTTTGATTTTCTTCTCTGGAATGCCAATTTGCATGTATTATTATTTTTCACTGCTACTTTATTTTTATGAGATGCTGAAAAACATTTTAAGGGAAAGATGAATTATTTTAAATAAGTAACAATAAATTAGATTTTTTAAAAAATGGAATTTGTATTGCCTAATGCTTTATTTTTCTGTATTTGGGGGGTAAGTCCTATTTATTTTTATTATCTTGTACTCTTGCTTTGTTTTTGTGAGACAGTTAAACATTCTATGGGAGTGGTAGGAGGTGGCTATTTTAAACAAGTAGCTCTTTAGCAGACTTTTTAAATTTAAATCCTTAATTGGTTGATAGCCCGTAATCTCTCAAAATTGGAAATACTTTAATTCTGATGTAAAGTCTAGACAGTTTTCTTCTTCTCCTCCTGACTCCTAGATATTTCTGGACAAACTAAAACTCTTCTTTATGAAATGTGAGTAGGACAATATGGAAAGAAAGGGCTTAACAGTGCTGGTTCATGATGTTAAACTACTCTCCCTAAGCCATTTCAGTTAGAAGTTGAGCATCTTTTCTTTTTAGTGGTCAATCACATTGTTGTCTTCTGTCCATGTGATGATCAGTTTGAATTTCTCTCTTAAATGTTCATACTGTTATTTTTTGCGATATTAAGTTTTAATGGCAGGAGTAGTAAGAGTAGTTTTTAATTTATGAACATACATTTTGGCTACCTCAAATGACAACCAGTGGATGTGCTAATCGATAGATTAGATCTCAGTCAGACTGCTATCAACATTTCTTCAACATATTTGAAAAAACATTTGGACCCCAGAGAAGAGAGCATCATTAGATTAAACTAATGTTCTGTAAACTGCAGATTTACAATTAATTTTTAGAGCACAAATACATGACAAATGTTACCAGGAAGCTAATTTAACACCAACTTACTTGGTGCAGAGCAATGCCAACTTTTCGACGGCCTCTTTTTTGGTCATATTCAGGAGCATGTTCTAATCCCACGCTCCTCAGTATCAGAAAGATGAGTTCAGAAGCACCAAATCAAAGATTTTGTGGACCACACTGTAAAACATAACCATCTGTGCATTTTCTGAGATGAAAGAAATGTTGCTATTAAGTTTTATTACATTGTTCACACTGATTATGTTTTCATAGTATAGATTTTTTTTTGTTAATAATTTTATTGGCATTTTTAATAAGCATAGTAAAAACTAATACAAACTAAACTAGAAGGGAAAAAATAAAAGTTCAGGAGGTGCAGAAAAAAGAAAAAGAAAAAAAATGGAAAAGAAAAAGGCAAAAGTGACAATAATAAAGTGGCTTCCAACCTTTATCACACCAAGCATAGGCTACATACTAACTTTTCACCCTCTCTTAAAGTTACAAGTAATAATAAAAAAAGACTTTTCTTCCCATAGCCTAACTTTTATCTATGTGCAATCCAGAAATCATCATCTTTTCAATCCTAGTTCAGCAGAAAATCCATTAGGAGTTACCAGAAATATCAAACAAATATTTTATCCCTGGTCTAATAGTCCAACTTTATATTCTTTCTTTTTGCTCTGCACAATCTTGACCTTTAAATCATTCCTATGGCATTGCAGGATTTGATCTTTCATCACTCTTTGGCATTTAAAAGGAGCCTTCAAAACTTTCACCAGCCTACCTTGTAAATCCCATAAAAAGACCTTGCCCAGGATTTCTTGTCGCAGCTGTTCCATGTCCAGATCCTTTTGTTGATTTTTGTTGTTGTTGTTGTTACTGTTGTATTCCCATTTTGGTAATCTCAATGGTACTATCTTCTATACCTTCAACCTCTATAACGTCTATGTCAGGTAAAAGTTTTTAAAGTTTTTTTCATCATCTTCTAAAAGTTTATCCATTGAAATCTGTATCCTTTCTAGGATGTTAGCTATTAATATTTCAGTCCATGTTTCAAAAAAACTCTTTAAGATAAGGAAAAGTTATCCAGCTTAGTCAGTTTAACTATTTTCTGTCTGGTCCTTTAGTTCCCTCTAGTGTCCATTTGCAAGCCTCAGTTCCTGATATGGGTTCAGTTCCGTTTCAGTCATTTCCCATGAGTATAAAGGTAAAGGTAAAGGTTTCCCTTGACGTAAAGTCCAGTCGAATCCGACTCTAGGGGGCGGTGCTCATCTCCGTTTCTAAGCCTTGGAGCCGGCGTTGTCATAGACACTTCCGGGTCATGTGGCCAGCATGACGACTCGGAACGCCGTTACCTTCCCGCCGAAGCGGTACCTATTGATCTACTCACATTTGCATGTTTTCGAACTGCTAGGTGAGCAGGAGCTGGGACGAGCAACGGGAGCTCACCCCGCCACGCGGTTTCGAACCGCCGACCTTCCGATCAGCAGCTCAGCGGTTTAACCCGCAGCGCCACCGCGTCCCTTCTTCCCATGAGTATACTATTCAATTATACACTTGTTTTTCAAATCTTACAGCAAAAATAACCAATATTCCAAATCCTACTGGTCTCCCAATCCGTTTAAAACTTTCTTAAATCAAAATCTTTTCTTTTTTTTTTGCTTTTTGCCAATTGTATATTATTTTAAATTATGAAGTCTCTGTTTAAAATTTCTTAAATGTCTTAAATCCAAAGGAGAAGGTAAAACTCACCAGGTTTCAAATAAAACTTGCCATTTTGAAGGTCTCTTGTTGTTGTTTGTTGTTGTTGTTAGTTGCTGTCAAGTCGTTTATGACTCACAGAGACCCTATGTATAACAGCACAAAATGCTGTTTGGTCTTGCGCCATATGCCTGACTGTTCCAATGTTTGCATCCATTGTTGCTGTAACTGCGTCAGTCCATCACACTGAAGGTCTTCCTCTTTTCCGCTGGCCCTCGACTTTACCAAACATGATGTCCTTTTCAAGCTTTTGGTCTTTCCTGATGATGTTCCCAAAGTATGAGAGTCTAAGCCTAGTTATCTTCACCTCTAGGGAACATTCTGGCAGTATTTCTTCTAAAACTGATTTGTTTGTTCTTCTGGCAGTCCACGGTATTTTCAATAATCTTCGCCAACACCAGAATTCAAATGCATCAATTCTTCTTCTATCTTCCTTTTTTGATGTCCCACTTTCACAGGAATATGTGACAATTGAGAAGACCATGGCATGAGTCAGATTCACCTTTGTTTTTAAACTGACATCTTTACTTCTGAAAATGTTAGATAGGTCTTTGATGGCAGATTTTCCCATCGTGATACGTCATTTGATTTCTTGATTACTCCTTCCCTTGGCATTCATTGTTGATCTGAGTAGAATGAAATTGTTGATGACTTCAGTTTCTTCTCCATTTATTTTGACATTGTTTATTGGTCCATTTGTGAGTATCTTCATCTTCTTCACATTCAAGTGTGGTCCATATTGCTGACTACAATCTTTGATCTTCATCAGCAAGTACTTCAAGTCTTCTTCATTTCCAGCAAGCTAAGTTGTATCATCTGCATATTGCAGGTTGTTAATAAGTCTTCCACCAATTCTGATACCCTGTTCTTCTTCATATATTCCTGCTTATTTGTTCAGCTTACGTATTGAATAAGTAGGGTGAAAGTATACAACCTTGCCATACACCTTTTCCAATTTTGAATCACTCGGTGTCACCATTTTCTGTTCTAATGACTGCCTCTTGATCCATGTACAGGTTCCACATGAGTACAATTAAGTGCTCTGGAATTCCCATTCTTTGTAATATTAGCCATAAATTGTTATGGTCCACACAGTCAAATGCCTTTGAGTAATCAATGAAACAGAGGTAAACATCTTTCTGGTATTCTTTACATTCAGCCAAGATCCATCTGACATCAGCAATGATATCTCTCATACCATGTCTTCTTCTAAATCCAGCCTGGACATCTGGTAGTTCTCTGTCAATGTAAGACTGCAAATGCTGTTGAATTATTTTCAGCAAAATTTTGCTAGCATGTGAAATCAATGAAATTGTTCACTAATTTCCACATTATGTTTTATCTCCTTTCTTTGGAATGGGTATGAATACGGATCTCCTCCAGTCAGTTGGCCAGGTCATTGTCTTCCAAACTTCTTGACATAGAACAGTAAGTGCTTCCACAGCTGCATCTGATCGTTGAAATATCTCAATTGGTAATCCATCAGTTCCTGGAGCTTTGTTTTTTGCCAATGCCTTCAGTGCAGCTTGAACTTCTTCCTTCAGTACCAATGGTTCTTGATCATATTCTATCTCCTGAAATAGCTGAACATCAACTAATTCTTTCTTATACAGTGATTCTGTATATTCCTTCCATCTTCTCTTAATACTACCCACGTTATTTAATGCATTGCTCATAGAATCTTTAAGGATAGCAACTCCTGAATTTTCTCTTCAGCCCTTTCAGCTTGAGAAATGCTGGGTGTTCTTCCTCTTTGGTTTTCTAGTTCTAGGTCTTTGCATATTTCATCATAATATTTTTCCTTATCTTTTCAAGCTGCCCTTTGAAATTTTCTATTTAGCTCTCTTAATTCATTCTTTTTTCCATTACTTGGCATTTAAGAGCAAGTTCCAAAGTCTCATCTGACATCCATTTGGATCCTTTCCTTCTTTCCTTCCTTTTTAATGGTCTTTCATTTTCTTCACATATTGTGTTCTTAATGTCTTTCCTCAACTCTTCTGGTCTTCGGTCATCAGCGTTTAGTGCATCAAATCTATTTTGAGGTGATCTCTAAATTCAGGTGGGATGTTTTCTATATCATACTTTGGCACTCTTGGACTTGCTTTAATTGTCTTCAGCTTCAGCTTGAACTTGCACATAAGCAATTGATGATCTGCCCCAGAGTCAGCTCCTGGCTTCGCCTTAACTGATAGTATTAAGCTTCTCTATCAACTCCTTCCACAAATGTAATCAGTTTTATTTCTGTGTAATCCATCTGGAGAAGTCCATGTTTACAGTCATCACCTGTTGTTGGAAAAAAAGTACTGCAAATAAATAAATTGTTGGTCTTACAGAATTCTATCATGCGATCTCCAGTGTCATTCTGTCACCAAGGCCATATTCTCCAACTACTGATCCTTCTGCGTTGTTTCCAACTTTTGCATTCCAGTTGCCAATAATTAACAAAGCATCTTGATTGCATGTTCGGTCAATTTCAGATTGCAGCATTTTGTAAAAGTTTTCACTTTCTTCATCTTCTGCATTTGTGGTTGGTGCATAAATTTGAACAATAGTAGTATTAACTGGTCTTCCTTGTACGCGTATAGATATTAGTCTATCACTGGCAGTGTTATACTTTAGAATTGATCTTGAAATATTCTTCTTTGTGATGAATGCCAAGCCATTCCTCTTCAATTTTTCATTCCCAGCATAGTATACCATATGATTGTCAGATTCAAAGTGACCAATGCCAGTCCACATCAGCTCACTAATGCCTAAGATATGGATCTTTAGGTGTTCCATTTCATTCTTGACAACTTCCAATTTTCCTTGATTCATACTTCGTACATTCCATGCCCCATTTTTTAATGGATGCTTGTAGCTGTTCCTTCTCATTTTGAGTTGTGCCACATCAGCAAATGAAGGTCCCAGAGGCTTTACTCTGTCCGCGTCACAAAACTCAGCTCTACTTTGAGAAGCAGCTCTTCCCCAGTAGCATATTGAGTGCCTTCTGACCTGAGGGGCTCATCTTCCAGCACTATATCACAAAATGGACTCTAATATCCATAAAATGGTTAAATTGGACATTTCTGAACATGATTAGAAAGTGAGTTCAGGTGGCTTAGTGTGCTTATAAAAGACTGTGCTGCTGGTGAGAGCAAAAATATTGTCTCCCTTGGCTCCTTGCGCTCAAACCATGGGATACCGCTGTTTTACGGTCTCCTCATGAGGAGATGCCTTTCAGAGCACTTGTGGGCAATCTCCTGATCTCTCCTTCTCTGGACAGATTTGAAGGACCGGTATACTTGCCAGTCTTTCGTTCTTCACATCGGTTGTAATCTCCACTTGTTTGCAGAGACATTTTCAGTCAGCCATGACTCACACCGGAAGCCCATAGTATAGAAATTTCAAACGGAGAACAGACACATTAGTACTTCATTGCTGACATCTTCCATTACAGATATTGTCATGAGTACTGATGGCGAGCAGGAGGGTGCCTCTATCCAGGGGGGAAAACGCATGCGTAGTACTGAGGAATTAAGCAGCCATTCAAGGAGACACAGATCAGACCCACTTTAACTTTTGGGGTTTATCTGTCTGGGTTTTTCCCACGCTTCTTCAGTTTGTTAGGATTTTCTGTCTTATGTAGCAGTAATAAACACTAGAGACCTACTCCTCGTCTCAGCATGATTACTGACTGTTAGGACATAAATCCTAACAAACTGAAGAAGCTTGGGAAAACCCAGACAGATAAACCCCAAAAGTCAAGGCGGGTCTGATCTGTGTCTCCTTGAATGGCTGCTTAATTCCTCAGTACTACGCATGCGTTTTCCCCCCTGGATAGAGGCCCCCTCCTGCTCGCCATCAGTACTCATGACAGATATGTACAAATATTTGTCAACTTTGTATGTGTTGCTATTAATAACTGAATCATTATAAATAACTTGTCAAGATACATATTTTTACTTTTGGTAGTAGGAAGGCTGATAAAGTGGTTTCTTGGGCTTCTAAATTGCACCCATGTTGGGTTGAACTTTTCTTTTTGCTGAAAGACAAGAATTGGTTTTCACATTGGTGTATGTTTTAAAAAGAATTCTTTCTGAAAATCTGATGGGGGTAAAGTTGAGTATCGGCCAGTGGATGCCAGTCACAATAGATCCTATTCCCAGGACAAGTCATGATGAGGAATATGGAGGTTAAAAGTTTTACAAGATGGCTAAGAAGCCCCATAGCCAGCATTGGGGCTATAGTATTAAAAGAGCTGGATGCTGCAATAAACACTGCTGGCATCTCTCTATCTCTCTCTCTCTCTCTCTCTCTCTCTCTCTCTCTCTCTATCTATCTATCTCTGTTAACCCAGATGGGGGCAGAAAGCAGCACTGAAAACAAGCAAGGGAATGGAATGGAAGGGAAGGAAAAAAGTTAAGTGGGGGGGCTGTACTTCAAGTGCCAATAGGGCATATTTTATTGGGTAGAAGCCTAATGCATTTTGGAAAATTCCTATAACAAGGGCTGTAGCAAATAAAGCCATATAAACAACTTACCCTTGTATGTGTGTATCAATCAATCAATCAATCAATTGTTGTGACCACAGGTTGTAAAAGCATTATTTATATTATATATATATATATATATATATATATATATATATATATATATATATATATATATATGGACCATAAGGAAGGCTGAGCGAAGGAAGATCGATGCTTTTGAACTGTGGTGTTGGAGGAAAATTCTGAGAGTGCCTTGGACTGCAAGAAGATCAAACCAGTCCATCCTCCAGGAAATAAAGCCAGACTGCTCACTTGAGGGAACGATATTAAAGGCAAAACTGAAATACTTTGGCCATATAATGAGAAGACAGGACACCCTGGAGAAGATGCTGATGCTAGGGAGAGTGGAAGGCAAAAGGAAGAGGGGCCGACCAAGGGCAAGATGGATGGATGATATTCTAAAGGTGACGGACTCGTCCCTGGGGGAGCTGGGGGTGTTGACGACTGACAGGAAGCTCTGGAGTGGGCTGGTCCATGAAGTCACGAAGAGTCGGAAGCGACTAAACGAATAAACAACAACAACAATATATATATATATATATATATATATATATATATATATATATATATATAAGAATTAAATTAGTAAGTAGATGAAAAGGAGAAGGGAAGGGTACAAAATTAACAAGAAAAAAGCATGTAAAAGAATTGAGGTAAGACAGAACTAATATAAAACTGAGAGTTTAATATTTTCTAAGTTTAATAGAAAGCATGGCAAATGTAGCATCCTAGCTTACCCATTGGCTCATTTTGCTTGTTTACTTTTTATTTTTTTGTCATGGTTTAGGTTTCACTTTCTAACATGAAATAAAAGGAACCTACAACTTCTCTTAACACATGCCTCAAAAATGCCTTAATATGTTTGCTATTTTTTGAGTATATGAGTTCAATATTTATTAAGAATGAAGACAGAAAAAAAAATCTTACCTGTACTTACCAGCTAAAATATTTCAACTGGATGTCATCAGCAGGCATCTTAAGAGTGAAATAGAGAGTTGGGGCAGGTGGGGGTGGGGGTGGGGAGACAAGGGAAGGAGCTTCTAACAATAATGAATTGGGGACTTTTTGATCTATGAAAATATATGCTTAAATTCTTCTTATTATTATTTTTTTATCTGTATCTGGCAGAACAGAATATTTAGTCTGAGAAAAAGAGAAATGAAATTTTGATGGTAAGTTCAGGAAAAAAAATGGGAAGGGAAAAGAAAAACAGTGATATCTAAGAATCAAATATTTTGATTTAAAAATTGATTGATTAAAAATTAATCAAGTATTAAATATTGAATGTTTCTATTTAAAACCTTAGGGAATTAAACTAGGTAATGGAAATAGCTATTTTATTTCTGTTTTTAAATTCCTATGTTTCATTCTTACTCCTACTTAGTCCTATTGCCCAAACTCATAGCTCTGAAATCTGTATTTTTCCCCATAAAATGTTTTATGAAAGGGGATCCTATTCTTTCTCCTTGAATATTCCCTAAATGTTCCCCAATCCTTTTAGGACCGTAATGCTGTTATCCATGTAGGTTTGGGGCATGGAAAATGTAAGCTCTATATACATATGATAAGTCACCTTTTTCAAAGTGTAAAGCTTTGTAAGGAATGAATCTGTCCATTGACTGGATTGATGAAAATGTTTTTCTTTCAGGCTACAAGCACAGGTTAAGTGAGAAGAAAATGGCACTCTGGCATTCGATCCCAGGAAGAGATGCAGCTGCTTTAAAGGGTTGCAGACATGAGCTATGCAAATGTCCACTACATCTTTTCTTCCTTCATATTCCAAACATTGCACAGTCCTATACAATTCAAGCTGGTAGATGGCTTAATTAAAATAATGGAATCTGAAAATCGTAGACTATATTTACATATAATATGTTATCATTATACGGGTATTGAGGGCCATTTCCTATTAAGTTCCTCTACAGTTTCTTTGTCTTCAGCAAAGGATCGTTACCTTGTTGTGGTGCTGGAGCTTGAGCACCTCAATGATGACCTGAGCTAAACCGTGAAGGGCCACCCAAGACGGGAAGGTCATGACAGAGAGGTCAGACTAAAGGCGATCCCTGGGGAAGGTAATGGCAACCCACCCCAGTATTTTTGCCATGAAAACTAAATGGATCAGTACAACCAGAGATATGTCGGTATACCATCGGAAGATTAGACCCCCAGGTCAGAAGATGGTCAAAATGCTACTGGGGAGGAACAGAGGATGAGTTCAACTAGCCCCAGTTGTGATGACGCAGCTAGCTCAAAGCCGAAAGGACGGCTAGCGGCCGACGGTGCTGGTGGTGAATGGCGAATCCGATATTCTAAGGATCAACACGCCATTGGAACCTGGAATGTAAGATCTATGAGCCAGGGCAAATTGGATGTGGTTATTGGTGAGATGTCAAGATTAAAGATAGACATTTTGGGCATCAGCGAACTGAAATGGACTGGAATGGGCCACTTCACATCAAATGACCACCAGATCTACTACTGTGGACAAGAGGACCACAGAAGAAATGGAGTAGCCTTCATAATTAATAGTAAAGTGGCTAAAGCAGTGCTTGGATATAATCCAAAAAATGATAGAATGATCTCAATTTGAATTCAGGGCAAGCCATCTAACATCACAGTGATCCAAATATACGCCCCAACCACAGATGCTGAAGAAGCTGAAGTAGAGCAGTTCTATGAGGATCTGTAGCACCTACTGGACAACACGCCTAAAAGATATGTTATTTTCATCACAGGAGACTGGAATTCTAAGGTGGGAAGTCAAATGACACCTGGAATTACAGGTAAGCATGGCCTGGGAGAACAAAATGAAGCAGGACATAGGCTGATAGAATTTTGCCAAGACAACTCACTCTGCATAATGAACACTCTCTTCCAACAACCTAAGAGACGGCTTTATACATGGACTTCACCAGATGGACAACACCAAAATCAGATTGACTACATCATTTGCAGCCAAAGGTGGCGGTCATCTATACAGTCGGTAAAAACAAGACCTGGAGCTGACTGTAGTTCTGATCATGAACTTCTTCTTGCACAATTTAGGATCAGACTAAAGAGATTAGGGAAGACCCACAGATCAGCTAGATATGAGCTCACTAATATCCCTCAGGAATATGCAGTGGAGGTAAAGAATCGATTTAAGGGACTGGACTTAGTAGATAGGGTCCTGGAAGAACTCTGGACAGAAGTTCGCAACATTGTTCAGGAGGCGGCAACAAAATACATCTCAAAGAAAGAGAAAACCAAGAAGGCAAAGTGGCTCTCTGCCCAATTAAATGCAAAATTCCAGAGGTTAGCCAGAAGAGATAAGGAATTATTTTTAAACAAGCAATGCACGGAAGTGGAAGAAGACAATAGAATAGGAAGGACAAGAGACCTCTTCCAGAAAATTAGAACCATTGGAGGTAAATTCCAGGCCAAAATGGCTATGATCAAAAACAAAGATGGCAAGGACCTAACAGAAGAAGAAGAGATGAAGAAAAGGTGGCAAGAATATACAGAAGACCTGTATAGGAAGGATAACAATATCGGGGATAGCTTTGATGGTGTGGTCAGGGAGCTAGAGCCAGACATCCTGAAGAGTGAGGTTGAATGCGCCTTAAGAAGCATTGCTAATAACAAGGCAGCAGGAGCCGTCGGCATCCCAGCTGAACTGTTCAAAATCTTGCAAGATGATGCTGTCAAGGTAATGCATGCTATATGCCAGCAAATTTGGAAAACACAGGAATGGCCATCAGATTGGAAAAAATCAACTTACATCCCCATAACAAAAAAGGGAAACACTAAATAATGTCCAAGCTATCAAACAGTGGGACTCATTTCACATGCCAGTAAGGTAATGCACAAGATCTTGCAAGGTAGACTTCAGCAATTCATGGAGCGAGAATTGCCAGATGTACAAGCTGGGTTTAGAAAAGGCAGAGGAACTAGGAACCAAATTGCCAATATCCGCTGGATAATGGAAAAAGCCAGGGAGTTTCAGAAAAACATCTGTTTCTGTTTTATTGACTATTCTAAAGCCTTTGACTGTGTGGACCATAACAAATTGTGGCAAGTTCTTAGCGGTATGGGGATACCAAGTCATCTTCTCTGCCTCCTGAAGAATCTGTATAACGACCAAGTAGCAACAGTAAGATCAGACCACAGAGCAACAGACTGGTTTAAGATTGGGAAAGGAGTACAGCAGGGCTGTATACTCTCACCCTACCTATTCAACTTGTACACAGAACACATCATGCGACATGCTGGGCTTGAGGAATCCAAGGCTGGAGTTAAAATTGCTGGAAGAAACATTAACAATCTCAGATATGCAGATGATACCACTTTGATGGCTGAAAGCGAAGAGGAACTGAGGAGCCTTGTGATGAAGGTGAAAGAAGAAAATGAAAAAGCTGGCTTGCAACTAAACCTCAAAAAAACCCAAGATTATGGCAACCAGCTTGATTGATAACTGGCAAATAGAGGGAGAAAATGTAGAAGCAGTGAAAGACTTTGTATTCCTAGGTGCGAAGATTACTGCAGGTGCTGACTGCAGTTAGGAAATCAGAAGATGCTTAATCCTTGGGAGAAGAGCAATGACAAATCTCAATAAAATAGTTAAGAGCAGAGACATCACATTGACAACAAAGGTCTGCATAGTTAAAGCAATGGTGTTCCCCGTAGTAACATATGGCTGCAAGAGCTGGACCATACTGAAGGCTGAGCGAAGGAAGATAGATGCTTTGGAACTGTGGTGTTGGAGGAAAGTTCTGAAGATGCCTTGGACTGCAAGAAGATCCAACCAGTCCATCCTCCAGGAAATAAAGCCAGACTGCTCACTTGAGGGATTGATATCAAAGGCAAAACTGAAATACTTTGGCCACATAATGAGAAGACAGGACACCCAGGAGAAGATGCTGATGCTAGGAAGAGTGGAGGGCAAAAGAAAGAGGGGCCGACCAAGGGCAAGGTGGATGGATGATATTCTAGAGGTGACGGACTCGTCCCTGGGGGAGTTGGCGGTGTTGACGACCGACAGGAAGCTCTGGCGTGGGCTGGTCCTTGAAGTCACGAAGAGTTGGAAGCGACTGAATGAATAAACAACAAAAACAGTTTCTTTGTGCATCATGCTGTTGTCCCTATTCTAAACCCTTCCTGTTATTATCCAAATATGACTGTCTCTCTGGTGGATTATTCAAAACTAGGCAGAGAGGTGTTTGTGTGTGTATGTGTTGATAGTTAGCTAGTGCCCAAAATCAGGCCCCATAGATAATGTATTATATGAATTACATTAAATGTTTGAATTGGTTGCCATTTTCTTCTAAACAATTCCTTACTCGTTTGATGCATGGTCTTTGATCGTTCCTAAGTACAGTAACATTTCTCTGAAAAAAAATAATAATCATAAAATACATTGTGATTGGCCTATGGGTCCTGCCTTTTGGTGCATAAACTTCCAGGTGACATGGTCACCAAAGTCTTCCAGATGATGTAGTCACCCACACCTTCTATTTTACATTTGAAAAGGAGCAGCTAAGGGTACCTCTATGGTGCAAATGTTTACGATTGGAGCAAGAGGACACCATGGCATGATGCAGCCTTATATACTCAGTGTTTCAGCTGAAAGGAGGGGTGTATGATGTGTGTATGTTTGATTAATTTGCTTTGTGTCTAGATTTCTCATCCAGAAGTGTCCAGAATGTTAATTGTTGGCTTTCTTTGCTTTCATAGTTCAGTGCTGAGGCTGTTCTCATGCTTATTCATACTTACTTCTGTGATCATTAAAAAAGTGGTGTTGCTTATAATGAAATTTATATTATTAAAAAAGAAAGAAAGAAAAGAAAAACTTGGATTACACAGTAGTTCTTATTGTTAATTTCATACAACATCATGTCTGATGATATTTTTGATCTATTCATTTACTTTTTCATCTTTTTATGACTCAGCCCATGATTAAAAAATAAGCTTAAAATCAATCAAATTATTTCTAGATCAATTTAGTTCTTATTTCCTAAGCACTAAGTGGATTGCTGCATTTCTGTGGGCAGATCTGCATACCAAATTATAACAATTATTTCCAAGAGGGCTGACTCTGCTGGTCCCCTAAACACAAAGATCTCCTTGATAAGGGCAGGAAGTGTCACGTCAGGTAAGAGGCCAACAGCATCAACATGTTAATGTTGATTCTGAAGCTTGTTTTGAAGTCTAGGTGGAGAAAGCTAAAAATGTGGCCACTGGCAGGCATATAAGGGTAATTTTTTACAGGAGCAGAATGACTTCTGTGTTGTAGCTTTTTAAATTAAAGGATTTCTGTATCATCTTTCATGCTGTTAGGGGCATCCACAGGGAGGTTTTTATGCATGTGCAAAGCATGCAATATCCATTAAAAAGGGCTGGGAGCTTTGATTGCCTAGTCATGCCTGCCATTTTGATGATGTTAACCTCCATCCTGACACCTCTGTAGTCTTTGCATTTCCAGGCAATATTCAATGCATTTTATATAATTTAAAACCAGCAACATGACACAGAATTTGACACAGGATACAGTATGTCACAGTCCAGTGATGATAGCAATGGATGGGCAGTTTTATGGAAGAAAGTGTAGCATAGCCCTAGGTTCTTTAAAGCCATATAATATGAAGTCTCTTTTGGCTCAAGTTGTATTCCTCAAGCTGGTGACTCTTGAGTGTCATTGTGGTTTCCCCACTTTTTCATGTTGATTTGTTTTAATTTGTATAATTTGCTTGTTCATCAACATGAAAAAACAAACAAATACAAACTCTAAATGGTCCTGATAGAGGGAAGAGGAAAAAAAAATAGGAGAAAGGGTGCATTTTGCATCAGTCCTGAGCCCCAACTTCTGTTCATCTTCTTTCTTCTAAGAACTCAGGATGCAAGGGTCCCCAGAGGTCCTCTGATCCAGGATTCTGAATCCATTCCACTTTCATAGAAACTGAACAATGAAACTTCTTCCCTTGCTCTTTTGTATCTTGAGTGAGTCACTTCCCCAATGTCCTACTAAACCAAAATGATCAGGAAAGAATGTGGCTGACTTAATTTATTTCAAAAAGAACTGGCTGATCTAAGTGAGATAGCTTAGTCTAGTTCTTGTTAATAATTATTTGACTGCTAATAATTTCCTGATCAGGATGCAACTTTTTCACTTGACAGTAGATCAAATCAATAGTAACTTAATATATGCTATTTAAAATAAATCATTGTGTTGAACTCAACTATTTTTCACTTCATGGACATCTCCATGCACTTTTCTTAGAAACAGAATTCATGTAGTATGCTACTGCTGTCTTCTTGGATGTTTTTCAACTACCCACTCTATTTTTCAGCTTCTTTTTTTTTTTTTAAAAAAGCCCTGCTCCTATTAATTTCATTTAAAAAGTACATTTTACTTGTAAGTCTTAACATTTTCTGCACTGCCCCAAACCTTTGCACATTGATTTGTTGGCAGTGAACTATAGTTCCAAGCAGATGCTTGGAAGGGAATTCTGAATTTAAGAAGCTTGATGGAAGAGATTTAGCTTCCCAGCTGGAATTCCCTGTTCTTGTTTTACAGTAATTAAAATAGTCAGGGTCATTTGCACACTTTATATAATTTGACTCAGTTTATTCTTGGAAGGAAGATATAAATACATGCAAGTTCTGAGCCATACTTACAGTTTTTTGCTCAATGCCACTTTATGTGATGTGAATGTTCTTGAGAAGATACACAGCAGTCACCCAGCACAATGCTGCTGAATGGACATTTCTGGAGGGGCAGGAGAGTTTCCCTGAAAAATAGTTAGAAAACCATTATCATAGCAATATTTAAAAGATGGTTGTCTTAAGGATAGACTTGACATGTAAAATCCATAAACTGGTCATCAAGACAACCTTTGTGAATGGGTGGAATATGGCTTCAAGTGGCAGACAGAGAGGTGGGCCTTAATTTTATGGGATATGGAAAGTATTATTGAAAGGACTTGGATCTGGACTGATTTTCTGCTGATTCAAAAGGAAAATGTTATTTGTATGCATTTGTAGAACAATAAGGATCATTGTTAGTAACATATGGCTGCGAGAGCTGGACCATAAGGAAGGCTGAGAGAAGGAAGATCGATGCTTTTGAACTGTGGTGTTGGAGGAAAATTCTGAGAGTGCCTTGGACTGCCAGAAGATCAAACCAGTCCATCCTCCAGGAAATCAAGTCAGACTGCTCACTTGAGGGAATGATATTAAAGGCAAAACTGAAATACTTTGGCCACATAATGAGAAGACAGGACACCCTGGAGAAGATGTTGATGCTAGGGAGAGTGGAGGGCAAAAGGAAGAGGGGCCGACCAAGGGCAAGATGGATGGATGACATTCTAGAGATGACGGACTCATCCCTGGGGGAGCTGGGGGTGTTGACGACCGACTTGAAGCTCTGGCGGTGCAGGTCCATGAAGCCACGAAGAGTCAGAAGCGACTGAACAAATAAACAACAACAAGGATTATTGTACAAATTGGATAACTGTGGCATATTCTGTTATAAAAACAGAAAGGAAAGGTATGTATTTAGATATGATATTTGAAAGAGCAAGTATTTTAGATGTTGATTGGGGCATTAAGAGTTATCCCTTCACCTAAGATATCCACTCTGGTTGTATTATTTGGAAAACCCTCTTACTTGAAATTCTAAAGTCACTCTGAAAATTTCAGTATCATTCCAGTTGCTTGCTTATTTTCAGTGTTGATTTTGTTTTAAATGCATGTATTTATTTGTGAAATGCAGAAAAAAAACTTGTCTAGGCATATTAACACACATTCTCCTTCCCTGTTTTAGTAACAAGAACAGATGAGTGGTTTTCTTTGTGGAACATATGCAGGGAAACTGACATCCAAGAAACTAAACAAACAAGCAAAAACTTGTCATCACTTGAGTGCTATCATTCAGTGCAAACTATATGTTTGTATTCTAAACCCTGGAAGCTAATTTGCAAATTCCACTTAAAAAAAAAAAAATCTGGCAGCAGGATGAGAAAGTAACTGACCTTACAGGTCCACTGTTAGTTGGAGTAGGCAAGTTGCTTTACTAGCTGGAGTAAAACAAAGTTAACAGATGGGTTTGCATAGCTTTGTAACCATAACGGTGTTTGAACAAGGAGACTTCATGAGTTGGCCTAAAATGTCTTGAGCAGGAGAAAGTACAAAAATGGGAGAGTTATAGATTTCAAACTGGTCTTTCTTAACTCAGGACCAAGAACATTATGCCAATAATAGACCTTTTGCTCAATTCAGACTGTTTGATTTTTCCCATCTAATAGATTCTTTGCCTCCACAGTGGGATGAATGCTGTCCTATTTATGAATTAACATTCTGATATATCTTGGCTAGATGCCCAAAGGCCTTTAGAGTTCACTATATTATATAGCATTATTGCATGTTACATCTTTGTCATTACACACACACATGCACATACCAGGAGCTAACTTATGGTAAGAGTTTTGTTTTGTTTTTTTCCCCAGATGCAACGAAATTTTGGCTGTCTACCTTTGCTGAAATAGCAAATGCACCAGGTCTATGGATCATAAGAAAAACTTTCTAACAATAACAAGAATTCCAAGTGGTTACAATTCCAATAACCAATTATCCAGACAGCGATCAACAACCTTTTTGCATCAGAAGCATCTACTGAGATTATTTATTCACATTCCTGCACTGAGCAGTGTGGTTAGACTCTGTTGTCCATGATTCCATGATTTAATTATCTTCTCCTCCTCCTCCTTCTTGTATTTAAATAGCTTGGTTTTAGTGTCTGTTTAGGCTGCAACAGACATTTTTTTCTGAATACTCATTTGCAAATCAAAACAATGAACTCAGAATATTCCTAAAAAGAATTGCCATGATTTATTAAAATCATATTAAATTAAAGTTATGACTGGCATTAAATCATGTTATTTCAGAAAGAATTGGAGATATTCTAATTTGGTACAAAAGGTCAACTATTCCAATCTGAATCAAAGATAAAACCATTGGCTTTTCGTTTTATAGAATTAGTTGTTTTTCATCACTTTGAAGTAAAATGGGATTAACCAGAGCTTTCCAAAGAAAATTTTCCCCTTGCTTACATACAAAGGATGCTGGCATGCAATTATATACACTGCACATGGGTTATTATTAGGATCCTGGCTCACAGAGAAATCAATGCATGCATAGTTATACATACCATGTTTTTTCTGCAGACATCATTTGGCTGGTTTAGTTAGAAGATAAGTAATCTGGTTTATAGAACATCTCAATGAGGTTCCACCACTGATACAACCCCAGCCCAACCATGCATTGCCCTCTTGATCTCTTGCAATTACACTTTCAGCTGAAGCAATGCTCAAAAGAGCATAGAACAAAATGGATACAATTACTTCTTGTTTAACATTATGAAGATATTCCAACTATTTCTCCTGTAATTGGGCAGTGCAACCTTATGCCCATTGACTTAGCAGTCACTTCATTTGAGGTCTGTGGAATTTACCCTCATAAGTATGCTTAGGATTGCTGTCTTTCATATTTCTACAGGAAGCTCAATTACCTTACCAAAAATCATTGTCTACCCAAAGATGGGACTTCCTGAAAATAAGCTGGAATATACACATTGACAGAGCAAAAATTGTTTGCCTCTCACTGAAAGAGATGGAAGAAAAGGTGGCCAGGTCAGGAGGAGGGGGGTGCATTCATCCAGTTTGTTGAACTGTTGACATGCTGAAATTCTGAGATTTACAGACATCTGAGATTTTGGACTCTGTTAAATGTATTCAGTTTTGCTTTTACTGAAAAGTTCAGGGCAGCTTACAACTGTTCCCCCAGGGGACTTTCAAGGCAATTTTCCCTCAGGGTAAGAAAGTTTTGGATCAGATTTTTGGGTTTTAGAAAGTACTGATGACTTATTTTATCTTTGCAACAACAACAACAAAAAGTATTGAAGAGCTGTCAGAAAGGTTTAGCTACCATTAGCGTCATTTCTATGCCAATTGATTTTGGCCTAGGTTTGGTTTTATTGCTAAATAGAACAAATGAAAGTCCACATCTGGTTAACTGTTTAGTCCATTATATGTTCTAGGGTTGCTGATGCTTAAGAAATAATTGCTTTGGACCTTCTATAAACTTAAGCCCAATATGTCTCTGACATTTGTGAAAGCTGCCTTCATTTTTCAGGCTTTTATACAAGCTTGCATAAGTAAGTAAGTAAGTAAGTAAATAAATAAATAAATAAAATCAGGTCCTTTAAGGGTTGCATTAATTTTAATGAGCGGATTGGCTTTATGAGCCATACGTTCTTTCCCAGGCTTTCACTGGGAACTGGGAACTGACAGGTGACTGCTTTAATGAACAGCAAAAAATGTGCTGGGCTCACGCTCATGAGAGGTCCAAAACACAATGCACAGCCCTAATATTTTCTCAAACCACAACCTGAACAAGGTTTTACTGGCTGCTTCACTTTCCTGCATTTGGAATTTCTGGTGGAAGAATACAAATGCCTTTGGCTTGCTCTACCTAGAACTCCAAAATTGACCCCACTCCGTTCTTCCACATGTTTTCATCTAAGTGCTCTATGGTGACAATCACACTTTGGTTTCTTGCCTTCATGGAATCATTTCATGCCACCTGTTCTCCTCTGCTGTTAATGAGACGGTCTGATCAATGTGCTTGAGTGGATACAGTGGTTTCTCTAGGAAAACAGATAATTCTCTTGGATTATGAAATACAGAACTGGAAATCCAAATCCTAAAACATGGAGAGAGGATCCACTCATGAGATCAGCAGAATGCTAGAAACACTTTCTACATTCTCCCTTTCCATCATAGCTGGTCCTCAGGTCATATACAGTATATCTCTTTATGTCCATACCACATTAGCTTTGAAGGGATGGGGACATTCTGTGAACAATTCTCAAAGCTTCCTCCTGGATTTTAATAAGATACAGTGAGGAAGAGGAGCAGAAATCTTGATCGCCTTCCAGGTATATTCTTGTTTCTGGTCAATGTATTGAACCATCCTACAATTTTGCCCTGATAACAATGAAGTAATTAATGTTCATTATCCTTGTTTATTCTTTAAAACTGCATGATTTGCTTTGCTTTGTATTTTGGATTTTTTTAAAAAAAATATTGTTAACTTCATTTTATCATGATGTATCCAAATCTTTCTGGTTTTTTCTGTCCTCAATCCAAAGAGGCTTCATTATAAATCTGTAATAAGTTCCATAGAGATTCTTGACTGTTTCCTGATTTCTTTTCTTTTCTTTTTTTGATGCAAAATGTATCACTGGGAGGATCATTGTTTTATTGTTTTTTAATGAAATGGCAGGCTTTCCAAAGCATCTTTAGATTAAATCAGAATATAGAAAATGGATAGTTCTTCTCAGCCAATCTGAAATAACAACAGTGTTCTCATCAGATCTTGCCATCTACAAATATCCTTTGAATCAGTCTCTCGTGACACACTTTCCCTTTTATTTTTCCACTGGCCTGGCAAATGACAGCAGGTGAGACCAGCAGGGAGAACCTTTTAAGAGACAAAAGAGGCTAAGTCTTTTTCTTGCCTCCATCTCTGGATGAAAAGATAATCATTGTTAAGCCTACTACTTTAGCAGGACCTATATTGTTCCTTGGTCTTATGCAAAATCTGTTCATCTGTCCTGATTTAATAGGAGACAGGCTCTTTATTCTATGTAAGTGTAGTCCAAATTTTCTGTGAAATCTCTGGGAATCAGGCAACTGGTGCAGAATCCTAAAAATACTTTTCTTTCTTTCAGTTACTGTGTTGACTGAAGTGCTTTGCATGCTGACAGTCTAGTTCTAGTCCCCAGATTGTCCATTAGAAGAATCAGAGGAGAAGCTTAGAGTAGGTTTCACCCATAACTGTGATGTTAGAGTAAAGTAACTGTATTATCTTTTTTTCCCAAGATGCTTCAAGGAAGATGGTGAACCTAGGTATATTTATATACAAAGAGCAGTGTTTATTAATCCTGCCATCTCACCACTTCATCAGAAAAGAAAATTTAAATTTAGTGGGAGAAAGCCAAAGATGCTGGTTAGATTTTATTAAAGGGTTTACTTCTGATTTGAAGCAAGAGAGGACATATTCAGGAAGGCTATCTTTCCTGAACTTTTATAGAACCAACCTCAGTTTAACAACATATTTGTTTTCAGATTAATTTAATGCATGGCCTTGGATGTATAATTGCCCCATTCTCTTTAGCTAAACTGGATTGCATTAAATATGAAATGCTGTTCCAAATAGATCTGGGAAATTGAATTTTGATTGGTTTCTATGAAAGGATGCATACATATGACCTTATTTTTTTTCTAATTATGATGATAATGACTTTTTTGCCATGTTTGTGGACTAAGTAAATACAGCAATTTATATGGTGAATATATTTTAAACCTAAACTTCAACATAAAAGATAACAGTAGAGCAGCTGAATTGAGAAGGACATTGAGTAAGCTTGGAAAGCCAGTTTTCCAAATGATTAAATCTGGCCTTGATAACATAAGACTACTATAAAGTTGCAGCTCTCTTGTGGACAAAGCTCAACAGGATATTTGTTGTTGTTTATTCGTTTAGTCGCTTCCGACTCTTCGTGACTTCATGGACCAGCCCACGCCAGAGATTCCTGTCGGTTGTCAATGCCCCCAGCTCCCCCAGGGACAGGTCCGTCACCTCTAGAATATCATCCATCCACCTTGTCCTTGGTCGGCCCCTCTTCCTTTTGCCCTCCACTCTCCCTAGCATCATCTTCTTCTCCAGGGTGTCCTGTCTTCTCATTATGTGGCCAAAGTATTTCAGTTTTGCCTTTAATATTGATTCCCTCAAGTGAGCAGTCTGGCTTTATTTCCTGGAGGATGGACTGGTTTGATCTTCTTGCAGTCCAAGGCACTCTCAGAATTTTCCTCCAACACCACAGTTCAAAAGCATCTATCTTCCTTCTCTCAGCCTTCCTTATGGTCCAGCTCTCGCAGCCATATGTTACTACGGGGAACACCATTGCTTTAACTATGCGGACCATTGTTGTCAGTGTGATGTCTCTGCTCTTAACTATTTTATCGAGATTTGTCATTGCTCTTCTTCCAAGGATTAAGCGTCTTCTGATTTCCTGACTGCAGTCAGCATCTGCAGTAATCTTCGCACCTAGAAATACAAAGTCTTTCACTGCTTCTACATTTTCTCCCTCTATTTGCCAGTTATCAATCAAGCTGGTTGCCATAATCTTGGTTTTTTTGAGGTTTAGCTGCAAGCCAGCTTTTGCACTTTCTTCTTTCACCTTGATCACAAGGCTCCTCAGTTCCTCTTCGCTTTCAGCCATCAAAGTGGTATCATCTGCATATCTGAGATTGTTAATGTTTCTTCCAGCGAGTTTAACTCCAGCCTTGGTTTCCTCAAGCCCAGCATGACGCATGATGTGTTTTGCATACAAGTTGAATAGGTAGGGTGAGAGTATACAGCCCTGCCGTACTCCTTTCCCAATCTTAAACCAGTCCGTTTTTCCGTGGTCTGTTCTCACTGTTGCTACTTGGTCGTTATTCAGATTCTTCAGGAGGCAGAGAAGATGACTTGGTATCCCCATACCACTAAGAACTTGCCACAATTTGTTATGGTCCACACAGTCAAAGGCTTTAGAATAGTCAATAAAACAGAAATACATGTTTTTCTGAAACTCCCTGGCTTTTTCCATTATTCAGCGGATATTGGCAGTTTGGTCCCTAGTTCCTCTGCCTTTTCTAAACCCAGCTTGTACATCTGGCAATTCTCGCTCCATGAATTGCTGAAGTCTACTTTGCAGGATCTTGAGCATTACCTTACTGGCATGTGAAATGAGTGCCACTGTTCGATAGTTTGAACATTCTTTAGTGTTTCCCTTTTTTGGTATAAGGATATAAGTTTGTTCTTTTCCAGTCTGATGGCCATTCTTGTGTTTTCCAAATTTGCTGGCATATAGCATGCATTACCTTGACAGCATCATCTTGCAAGATTTTGAACAGTTCAGCTGGGATGCCGTCGTCTCCTGCTGCCTTGTTATTAGCAATGCTCCTTAAGGCCCATTCAACCTCACTCTTCAGGATGTCTGGCTCTAGCTCCCTGACCACACCATCAAAGCTATCCCCGATATTGTTATCCTTCCTATACAGGTCTTCCGTATATTCTTGCCACCTTTTCTTGATCTCTTCTTCTTCTGTTAGGTCCTTGCCATCTTTGTTTTTGATCATAGCCATTTTGGCCTGAAATTTACCTCCAATGGTTCTAATTTTCTGGAAAAGGTCTCTTGTCCTTCCTATTCTATTGTCTTCTTCCACTTCCATGCATTGCTTGTTTAAAAATAATTCCTTATCTCTTCTGGCTAACCTCTGGAGTTTTGCATTTAATTGGGCATATCTCCCCCTATCACTGTTGCCTTTTGCTTTCCTTCTTTCTTGGGCTACTTCTAGTGTCTCAGCAGACAGCCATTTTGCCTTCTTGGTTTTCTCTTTCTTTGGGTTGTATTTTGTTGCCGCCTCCTGAACAATGTTGCGAACTTCTGTCCATAGAACTTCTGGGACCCTATCTACTAAGTCCAGTCCCTTAAATCTATTCTTCACCTCCACTGCATATTCCTTAGGAATATTAGTGAGCTCATATCTAGCTGATCTGTGGGTCTTCCCTAATCTCTTTAGTCTGATCCTAAATTGTGCAGTAAGAAGTTTGTGATTGGAACTACAGTCAGCTCCAGGTCTTGTTTTTACCGACTGTAGATGTCCGCCACCTCTGGCTGTAAAGGATGTAGTCCATCTGATTTCTGTGTTGTCCATCTGATGAAGTCCATGTATAAAGCCATCTCTTAGGTTGTTGGAAGAGGGTGTTTGTTATGCAGAGTGAGTTGTCTTGGCAAAATTCTATCAGCCTATGTCCTGCTTCATTTTGTTCTCCCAGGCCATGCTTACCTGTAATTCCAGGTGTCATTTGACTGCCCACCTTAGCATTCCAGTCTCCCGTGATGGAAATAACATATCTTTTAGGCGTGTTGTCCAGTAGGTGCTACAGATCCTCATAGAACTGCTCTACCTCAGCTTCTTCAGCATCTGTGGTTGGGGCGTATATTTGGATCACTGTGATGTTAGATGGCTTGCCCTGAATTCAAATTGAGATCATTCTATCGTTTTTTGGATTGTATCCAAGCACTGCTTTAGCCACTTTACTATTAATTATGAAGGCTACTCCATTTCTTCTGTGGTCCTCTTGTCCACAGTAGTAGATCTGGTGGTTATTTGATGTGAAGTGGCCCTGTCCAGTCCATTTCAGTTCACTGACACCCAAAATGTCTATCTTTAATCTTGACATCTCACCAATAACCACATCCAATTTGCCCTGGCTCATAGATCTTACATTCCAGGTTCCAATGGTGTGTTGATCCTTAGAACATCGGATTCGCCGTTCACCACCAGCACCGTCAGCTGCTAGTCGTCCTTTCGGCTTTGAGCTAGCTGCATCATCACAACTGGGGCTAGTTGAACTCATCCTCTGTTCCTCCCCAGTAGCATTTTGACCATCTTCCGACCTGGGGGTCTCATCTTCCGATGGTATACCGACATATCTCTGGTTGTACTGATCCATTTAGTTTTCACGGCAAGAATACTGGGGTGGGTTGCCATTACCTTCCCCAGGGATCGCATTTAGTCTGACCTCTCTGTCCTGACCTTCCCATCTTGGATGGCCTTTCACGGTTTAGCTCATGGCATCATTGAGGTGCTCAAGCTCCAGCACCACGACAAGGTAACGATCCTTTGCTGAAGTCACCAGGATATACAATGGAATTTTGTTTCTACCCTCCTCCTAAGATGGTTATATTAGTTATTTGGAAGATTGTACACTGGTGAATCACAGATTGTACTGCCCCATACAGTTGTTTGAAAATGCTCTCCTTTAGTTGCAGCACTTTGCAACTAAAAATGGACATTTGTATTTGTTTTAAATACCTTCATTCATTAGTGTAGCATGATAATCCCATACAGTGTGGAAGGACATATTCTTCTACAATATAACAGGTTATGAACTGCACCATGAACAAACTACTAAGACACATAGAAAGTTCTCCAAATTGTGAAATGGAGGTTCAGTGAAACATGCCGTTAGACGGAAATGCATTGTGGTAGTTAAAGGACAGCTCTGGAATATATTGATCTATTTCATGCTCTAAGTAGTGATTCAGTGGCATTGAAGGCCTCATCTTATACTCTATATGATGGCCACCTTGTCCACCATTTTTGAATGCTCTGGAGGACATGCTTTATCCAATAGTTAGTGCACTGGCAATAATGAAAATGATTGGCAACTTCTAGGAGTGAAACCATGGGTCCAAGAAACCCATTCTAAAACAAATAGGCCAAAGGAAAGGCATTGCCATACTTCAGGCCAGGCATGACTATAAACCCCATTTTTTTCCAGAAAGTCAAGCATAGATATAAGGGACTTGATAAAAGCAGAAACTTCAAAGATGACATAGTGCTAGATAAATTTCTTTCTTTCTTTTTTCTTTTCTTATTTTACAGACAGGACAGAAGTCATATATATGGAAGATTTGCCCACTTCAGAATACAAATCATATCTATCTGTCTCTAACTATCTCTATCGATCTATCGATCTATTGCTCTATCGATCTATCTTCTACCTTCCTTCTACTACTACCCCAGGGTTTAAATCTTAAGCCTTTTCTTCCCATCCTTTCAGGGCAATGGACTTTTGTTTGTTCCTTTCCTAGCTCTGAAACTAGAATCTACTGGTTCCCATCTCGCCCTTATAGATCAGATGCTAGTGTCAGAGGTTTGGCTCCAGAAGCCATAAAACCCCTTCTGGGCCTTCTCCTCTGTCATGGGTTGTAAAGGAGGGAGGGGGAGAGTTGATTGCTGTGAGAAGTGGAGACATCATGGAGTGACCCAACAAGTGATGCCAGAATGTTGTGGCTAACTCTTTATCAGCAAACAGACACTGAAGAACGTTGCTGGGAATCATGTTGTAAAACCAATAGCAGTTGTAAATATTCAATTTCAAAGGAAGGCTGGAAACTGGGGCTAGTAAAAGGAGGGAACTGGGGAATCTCATTCACTTGAGTCTTTAGATATAGATGCAGATGGAACTGTATCTTTCAATAAAGAAATACTTTACTGAGACCTGACTGGTTCTAGAGAGATTTCTTAGTATTGGGATATCTGAACCCACGATCCTCACAGAAAGACTCAAGTCCACCATGGCAACTTTGCCCACTGATCAACTGATCTGTGAGGAAAGTTCCCACAGAGCGGCAGTAGCACTGGGGGGCTCATCGTCCCTCCAGGAGCACACACCCGCTCAACACCTGCAACCTGAAGTGACAATATTGGAGTCAGAGGAGTGTATGGATTATGCCTCTGAAGATGGCAAAGAGGAGCGACAGAGCCTTGCGTGGGATCCCAAGGAAGAGGCCAGGGACTCGCTTATTGACTTCACAAAAATGGACCCTACTATTTGACAGAACCCTCAACCAGAGGTCCCCTGCCTAGAGCCCGCACAGTTTCTTAGCACTGCAGCAGTCCCCAGCAGACCAGTGGAAAGGGAGTGGGAACCACCAGGCAATGACTGCAGACACCAATACCAATGGTCAGCGGGAGTTGGGGAAGGCGCAGAACTGGCCATCAGCTGCTGAGTAAACCTGCAGCCAAGGGGAGTGGGAGGCCAATCAAGAGACATAATGGAACAATTAGACCGCACCATTTCCATGCTAAGTGAACGGGTGTCCGGCATAGAAGCGACACTGCAGCAAGTGTCAAAACGATTAGAGCTACTTCTACTGCAACCGACCCCGAGACCAGTATCCAGGCAACCCTCCCCAGTGACCAGAAGAGACCCGGGACAGGAGAGAGAATGGAGAACAGGACATGAACAGCACTCGGTGTTGTGGGGAGAAGTATGAACTGCGGCCAGCAGTTTTAGCTCAAGAGGCCTGGGAGGAGGATGAAGCGGCCTGGAGGTGGGAGCTTCCTGGGAATTCCATGTAAAGTTTGATGGAGACCCCTAACGATTAGCATTCTCCCAAACCAATGTTGAGGTGTTTATGGAGGAGTATCAGGACACTTCCGCCATGGAGCAGGCAAAAGTGTGATTTGTGGGTCAACAACAGAAAGGTATAGCAGCCGACTGGTATGTTCAACTGCATGACTTAGAAGCCCTGGAATTAGACACCCTGGACAATTTTATGTTCATGCTGAGGGAACGATTTGAGGACCCCCTCACAAAACTCTGGACGAAAGCAGACTTGCAGCACATCAAGCAGGGATTGAGGTCAGCATTGGAATAGACCATGGAGTTCAAAGTGCTAGCTGGGAAGCTATCAGACTGGCCCAAATCACTGAAGGTAGTCTATTTTAAGGGAGGGCTACAACCAGGGATCCTGCATTGGGCCTTGGGGCACGGAGATCCACAAACTTTGAAAGCATGGATCTGCCTGGCCGGAGAAGTAGAAGACACCCAATGTTGACTCAAATGCCATTCGTGCACACAGCCAGAGGAGAGAAAGCTGACAGCCCCTACAAGCTCTTCTGCCATGCTGAAGAAGGCCAACCAGAACTGGGAAGTGAAAAAGGAATGAAGAACAAAGAAAGGACTGTGCTTCAAGTGTGGAAAAGAGGGGCATCACATAGGACAATGCCCATGCCTAACAACAACTCCCAAGCTGAAGGCCAAGCCACCAGCATGTATGAGCCGAAGCATGGCTGCATCTCTCATGGAGGTCAGTTTTCAAAAATAGCTTCACCGACTCCGAGAATTCCGAGCATATATGGGCTATTTGTGAAATAGAGGTATCTTCTATATCCTGAGACAGGGAATAGGCTAGAGGGGAAAAAAATCTCTATTCTGGGACATCCATTGGGTTTATTTTTCCGAAAGTATCAAAAGGGTGGAAACTATCTGGGATCAAAGGTCCATGGCTTTTTACATGTGCACAATGTTGGTATTTGATTGTTTTGCAAAGAGCAAGCCACTAAGTTACTATGGTAACAAATCACTCTGGCAGGGTGAACAGGTCAAACTTAGTTCCTCAGGTTGGGGTGTGAAAAGAATGACCATATAAGGAAATTCCCTGGAGGGGAGCTTGCCTGGACTTGTTTAGTTTCCTTTTACACAGCTCTCTTTCCAGTCCTACTCAGCTCTGTGTGTATGTGTGTGTATGAGCTTGTAAAGCTTTTGTGCCTATCTAGGATATCTGGATATGAAACTTTATGTTTTTATGCTTTCTGTAAATACATTTATTTCTATAGAAATGCCTGGTGTGTGCTTTTTCTGATGTCTCGGGCCAAATGCTTTCCAGCACTCTGCCACACACAATGTGTATGATGCACATTAAAAATGGCCAGGGATCTAATTGCCCAGTTGCAGCTGCTGTTTTCATGCTTTTGACTACACCCCTATCTCTATTCTCCATTTCTTAATGCAAAACTGAAAGTGGGCCAAGGACTGAGAAACACTTATGTACTGAATTGACACCGGTGTATTGAATTGCCATAGGACTGATGTTGCTAATGTATATATTATTGACTGCAAGTTACACTGAGTGAAGTATATACTAGATGTAATCAAGGCACCCAGAAATAAGTTTCTTGGCATGAGTTAGTGTGTTCTGTCCAGCTAGCAGAGCACTTTGGAGTGCTTACATATAATTTAGGGTTTTGTATATTAGTTTAAAATACATGGGTATCCACAAAGCAGATTGCAGAGGGAGATAAATTTGCCCCTTGATTCACAACATTCCCCAGCTTTTATTTAAAAACAAAACAAAACAAAAGACCCTCCTTTTTAGCTCTTCTAGAAGCTGAGACATAAGGCCCAAATCCCTCCTGTTTTGTCAGAAAGTCCTTTTCCTGCTTTTCAGTGTTTTTTAGCGAAGGAGTGAATAGCCAGCTTGGTGTAGTGGTTAAGGCACCAGGCTAGCAACCGGGAGACTGTGAGTTCTAGTCCCACCTTAGGCATGAAGCCAGCTGGGCAACCTTGGGCCAGTCCCTTTCTCTCAGCCCTGGGAAGAAGGTAAAGGCAAACCACTTCTGAAAAACCTTGCCAAGAAAACTGCAGGGATTTGTCCAGGCAGTTGCCAGGAGTCAGCACTGACTCAAAGGCATAATATATATACATACATACATACATACATACATACATACATACATTATGCCTTTGAGTCAGTGCTGACTCCTGGCAACTATATATATAGCCCCATGACCCAGATGATGCCAAAATGTCAAAACATGCATTGGGATGTCATGATGTAGGCTACATCCTTCTCTACTTATATCACAATGTTGCCCACAAGTCCTTAAGAGTATTCACTGCAATATTGCGACACAAGTTTTATCACTTCCCTGCTTCTTCTGTCTCTGACACCTTTGTTACTGCTAACTGACATGACAAGGCATTCCTATCATCATCATCATCATCATCATCATCATCATCATCATCATCGTCATCTTTCCTGGTGGGAAGAATTTGCTTCTCCAGAAAAAGCTATTTAGACATTAGGTGTAACTGTGACTTTGCAGTAATGTATTGGCGTTCCGTGTCGTCATGCTGACCACATGACCCGGAAGTGTCTACGGACAACGCTGGCTCTAAGGCTTAGAAACGGAGATGAGCACCGCCCCCTAGAGTCGGACACGACTGGACTTTACGTCAAGGGAAACCTTTACCTTTACCTTTACCTTTACCTTTTATCATCCCCAATGCTTACTGTATACCACGGACAAAGATTTGGGGTTGTAATGTTGTTACATTAAAAATGGGTAATTTTTCTGAGTTTCTAAACTCTTCAAGTTTGGTATGGTCAATTGACCAATCAATAAAATTATACTACAACTAAACACTTAAAAAATGGCCATTGTAATATGCAGTATAATATATTATAAATTTAGTGGTGATTAACCCATTATGATTATATTCTAGACATTGCAAAGCATTCAGAATAGGGGCATTGAAAGCTGTTTCTTGTATGTGTGTGCCTATAAAGGCTCCTCACTGTGATAGTGTTTCTATGCATGGACACACATGCAGAGACAACCTCAGACAGTTTTCAAAGATGTTACATAAACCATGCAAAGGACATGGGTGTTTTAATACTTTGGAGAGATGTGCTTTATTTGCACCTGGTAGTTGTTGCAACACATCTCTGCTGAATGCTTTGTGTATTCAATACATGTTTCAACCACTGAAAGATAATAAATTATGTGTACTTGCAATGTGATGCCATGTTTTTTTTTTTTGTCCCCCTTTAAGAGTGAGGAAGAAGGTGGCATTGGACAGCCTACAAAATAGTCCAAAGTCGTTAAACAATTTCCTAGACATCAATGCTTTTCTGGAGAAATAGAGGAAGGGGGTTTAAAAGCAGTCCAGTTTATTTAAAGGTTGCAGAGCTTTGTGATGGATGGATGGATGGATGTATTATGTTAAACAACAGTGTAAGTTTTCATTTTCCTTTCCTCCTGTTAGTCCCTGCCTCTTAGAAATTAGTATATTCTCATCTATGGTAGTAGTCAAGAGCTCTACTGTGATGATACATTATACCCCAACCTCATATCTTTTAACTGGAGAGAAAATCTAGGGATGAGCTTATTCTTTCATCTAAACTAGATGACTCTAGCTTAGATGAAAGAAGCTAAGGAAAGTATTTTTGGATTTATTTGGATTACAGCCAACCTTTCCTTTCAAATTCATGTTCAGAGCTAGTAACAATGCAAAGAAAGGTTGGACTAGTGTTACAATTAACTATAGATAATTTAAAATAAAGAAGCATCTACTTATTCAAAACCTACCCCATCAGATAAACTGGTTCAGATTACAAACACCTGTTTGAATGATCTTTCTTGCTTGTACAAGGAAGTTCTGTAGTCCTGAAAGCAGGAGAAGACATATTCTCATATGATGGTGCTGAAACTGAAAGATCTTTCCCAAAGATCTGAAAGTCCAGATGATTCCTGTGGAAGAATGTAGTATTTTACAGAATCTGGTTCTAGGGAATGTAAGATGTTATATTACATAAACCACACTTTGAATTTTGTGGGGGAGCCCTCTGGTTACCAGTGGAGTTTTTTCAGCAAGGTTGTTGGAAGAGTCATATTACCAATCCGTTTAATAATGTGGATGCAGCATTCTCTATTAGCTGAGGTTTCCAAACCTAAAGCAATCCTATCCAGAATGCATTATGATATTTCAAGTGTGCTATATCTAAGATATATATTCTCACATCCAGTCTGACATCTTTGAGATGGATGTAGCCAACAAAGAATTTCAGCTTGTCTGGTAGATCTGCTGATTGAGCAGCTTGTGGATCAGTTCTACCAAAATTTATAGACATGGCAGTGATTGATTTGAAATGCTCCTTGTTTCAGAAGGAGCAGACCTGCATTCCAGAGAAGACATCAGTAGGAGATAGGGGAACAGTCCTCCACAGGTTGAAGTTCCCATCCATCCAACATGGTTTAAGTCCCTGTTCTATAATGTGACTTTGACTGACTTCACTTCAGTGTGAAAGTAAATTAACCTCCAGACACATCCATTTTTGCCTATCCTCTATAGAAAAGGGGCCATTGGAGTTGGACAGCTATAACAAATTTGAATAAATCAATAAACAAATAAATACAAATAAAAAAGAAACATCCCACAGATCCTAGTGCTATTTTGCAGAGCAGCTTCACCACTTTTTCCAAGATTAAGGTAATGGCAAGGATAAAATCTCTGATTGAGTCCCAAATGTAATTTTCTGCTTCCCCAGGATGCCAGTGAAGTTATCAAATTCGTAAAAAGGGTGGGGTTGCCAAGAACTAATCGCTACATTCTCAGGACTGCTTCTTTTCATGGAATATGGTACTCACTAATGTGGACAAGAAAAAAGAGGACAGGTCAAATTAAAATCACAACCTACATTGTGTCTTTCCCTGTACCTCCTCCCCAGAAAAATTGCTTCTGATGCTCACAGTCCTCTACCTGCTTATGCCTGTTTCTGCTATATGATGATAAATCTTCAATATTCACTGAGAGTTGTACAAGAAAATCCATCAGGCCAAACGGCACAGCAGAACAATAAACAAGTGCATATTTTTCCTCAAAATTACACCTCCCAAATAGGTAGGCTAGTGATAACAGTCTGTGGGTAAAATAGGTTTTAAAACCTCTCCCTTTGATTTATTAATAATGAAGTCTATTTGCTTGGCAGAACCTGCAACACCATCTGTCTTTCACTATGGAGCCTCAACTGATCTATTTATAAGGCAGATGTCATCTGCAAAGTTTAAGTCTGAAAGTTCAACTTCTTTCCATGCAGTGCCCGATTCATTACTGGCAGCTTGCTATGACAAAGCAAGGAGACACATTAAATAGTCTGGGTAAGAAAGATGCCACCTAGTCTATTTCACAGGCTATTTATTTCTAAGACAGTCCACAAATAAAGAAGAATATTCCATGTGATTCTGCACAAATCCACTTGATAGCCTTCCTCAATCTGATGACCTCTTGACATGTTGACCTCCTTATCCATAATGATTGGAAATTATTGGGAGGGAGGGAGGGAGGGAGGAGTATGTACATACTTCAGAAATATTTTAGGTTGGGAATCTTTTTTTTTGGGGGGGGTGACAAGCATGTGAAATCTCACAGTCAAACCTACTCCCTGGAAAAATTGCTGACCCCAAGGTGAGGGAATAATGGCAATAACTTCCTTATGAGCGTAGCAGAGTTCAAAATTCCTACTGGAAGTCAAACAGAATATAAGGAATATAAATATTATGCAAGAATAAAGTGGAATTGGGGGGCAAGGTTTACTTATTCCTTATTTAAAGTTCAGTGTTTAAATTGAACTTTACACTCCAGAACAAATTAAACATGTATTGAAATTCACAGATTTCAAATGTGTGAAAATCCAGTCCTTCAAAGAGGAGGCATGCATGTTGACCACTAGACTTAAAATGTGAGATGTGGTTCTCACATAAATCAATATCACTATTACTATTATGGGTCCATATCATGATTATCTTGAAGTCTGGCAAAGCTGTGGTAGATCATAGCATTGCTGGTTCCCCCTCACCCTCCTCCTATATATCCAAACCATTCATAATTACAGGAAGTAATTATAATTATAGTTTCAAGGCTGCTTTTTCAACATAACTTAAAATCACAAATATTTTACAACTTGAAATCTAAGACTGCAGCAGAATTATTTTAATCCAGTCATTGATTAAAATAAAGGACAGCAGCTTGAGTTTCCTTTTCGAGTATCGATGAAATAATAAATATTTTAAATGTAAATGCATATTTAGAAAGTCTTCATCTAGAGATGTAGAACTGAGATCAGCTTGTTAAAGGAATATCCTACTCAAACACCATTGAACAGGGAATAAAAAGAGAATCTTCTACTCATATTTTCCTTTCAAAATGCCTGGTGTGATCATAGAGAAAGTGGGTTTATGTTTTTTAAAGATCTCCATGAAACATGTGAAAAAGCCACTACTTATCACCACTACTTACTACTGCTTCTGCTTTGGTAAATGTCAGCATATAGCAGTTCTGAACACCAGCTGTGTCTTCTGACTGAAGTCTCACTGTGCCAGAAGAAGAATCAATTATGCAGCCATACATACAATTCCCACCCCCCTTTTTTTCAAAACATCAGCAGAGTCTGTAGGCTGAGTCATGGCAACTGGATTTCTTTCTTTTTGGTTGAAATGTTTCGCTGCTTGCCCAAGCAGTTTCTTCGGTCTGGGCAAAGTTTGGTGAGGGGACCCCATATCTGTCTTCCAAGGTGGCTGTGTTGTCCCTACACCTGAATGGCTTGTTAATTGTACCATGGAGGTGTGGATTGTCTTTGGGATGTCTGACTCCTAAATCCCTGGCTCATCCCCAAGTGGATCATTAAGAGTGGCCTTCCTGGTAAACTTGTGAAGTGGTCTTAATCTTCCTGGGGACTGATGAAAGAGCAGCATGAAAAATTGGGGACAAGTTGGTCTGAGGCCTCCGCCTCTATTGAGGGAAGGATTTTCCACTTTGGAAGGCCACTATTAATGATCCACTTGGGGATGAACAAGGAATTTAGGAGTAAGACATCCCAATGAAAATTCACACCTCCATGGCACAATTAACAAGCCATTCAGGTCTACACCTGAATGCAGCCACCCTGGAAGACAGATATGGGGTCCCTTCACCAACCTTTGCCCAGACTGAAGAAGCTGCTTCGTCAAGCAGCAAAACGTTTCAACCGAAAAGAAAGAAATCCAGTTCCATGACTCAACCTACAGGCAATTCCACCTGGATGACTAAGAATCTTCATTGACAAGCATCAGCAGACCTTCAGATCTGCCTAAAATCCCGTGGCTGTAGCCCAGTAATACCTTTTGGCTGTTCATTGGACTAATAACGTGTACTAGAACTAGTCAACACATCTCTTAATCCATCTCCCCCTGCTTGGAAAATATTCACTCTGACATTTGCCAAAGCAAACCATCTCAAGTCAAATTTCAGATGGACTCTTACCTCACCCAACAGGCTCTGTCTTGCCTTAAATTTGCAAATCACATTTTGCCATTGTTTGGCAGAGTGCAGAGAAGGGGAAAGCACAGGATGAGAAATAGGAGAGGGAATTAAGCCAGAATATTAGGATGTAGGCATGTTCATATGTTCCTCTGCACTCATATCTGGCAGTGTAACAAGAATTTGTACAACCATTGGCCATGAGAACACTTGAAGTTGACACACGGTTCCATTTATTTCTATGACTGGGTGAAGATGTTGTCAGAAATGATCCAGTCAGCTGAAGAGAATCCCGAAGTTTGCTTGTTAAGAATTGTGGGATCTACTGAAGGTCATCACCTTCATGTCTTGCTTAGGAGGTCCCCAAAGTATTTGACTGGCATTGGATGGGAACAATAGTGGTCTAACTGGGTCTTGTATGTCAGGGTTAGAATATTCCATTGTTAGAGTTCTCTGAGTTTGGGTTTTGGGGTGATATCTGTGGAATCTGCCAGAAGATGAATGAATCATCATAATCAAAGTCCCATCCCTTTTCTGTGTGCAATTATATAGCACAGAGACAAAAAGGGTGGGACTTCATTCATGATGTCATACCTACCCTCTTACAGATGTCGACCCCTTGCCATATTGCAGACATTTCTTTACCATGCTCAACACTTTTGGAAAAGTAAGGTTCAGGTTGACAGGAGATATATATCCATTTGTCTCGGCAGATTTGTCCATTCTTCAATGGGATGGTCCTGCTTTCCATGTTTGGATGTTAGATTTGTCTGATTCTTCTGTCTTATCTCTGTGTTGGTTGCTTCCTGTGTGACTGATTGATAGCTATGTAGTGGGGTGGCTCTTTCCTTACTGCTGCTCCTCCAAGTCAGCCACCCAGAGTCCCTCTTTTGGGGGAGATGGGCAGTAATAAAATTTGAATAAATAAATAAATAAATAAATAAACTCCTCTTCCTTGAAAACACACACACTCTCTCTCTCTCCCTTTCTCCCTTTCTCTCTGTCATCTATCTACTGTATCATCCATCCATCCATCCCCCTCTCCCTTCCTTTCATCCTTGCAGCAACCCTATGAAATATTCTAAGGGAAGAGATGGGTTATAAACTAATGTCTCATGGTGGTATGGAGACCTGTCTCTCTTCTCCTGTTTCCTCAAGATTTGAATTATTAGATAACCGCAGTTTTCTTCAGTAACGCAATGAAAGATTTTATTCTTCTTCCCTTTCATTCTTTTTATTTCTAACGTGGCATAGGTGTCTGATAAAAATAAAATCACTGGCCATCTTTCAAAGTAGCTCTGCACATGAGGCAGTGAGTTCCAGCTGGTAAGGTCCTTGATGAATAATGGGGTGTATTCCTTCATAGGAATGGGGGATTCAGAAATACATAGGCAATAAAAATATATGGCTCCTTGTTATAATTCCTCAAGCCTCTTTCTTTATTAGTTCTCTATTTTATGGCCAAAGAGGTAATAAACATGAGAAGAAATATGCTATCAAACAACATGGGATGGTATATATCAGTTATACCTGCAAAGCATATCAATTTCATCAAATCCATTTTGTGATAGAAAGAGAAGAAACTCCAGGTTATGTTTCCCAGAACAAGCAGTATCATAAATTCAGCAGAGACACAGTCCCTATTGCTAAAACTCCTTATGTTTCCATTATTGGATAAAATGATCTTTATTAACTCACTTTTATTGACAGAGGAATATTTTCTCCTGTATATCTTTTTAAAAGGCATTGGTAATGTAACCTGTTTGGACTGCTTAAAAAATAACCACTATATAGAATTTGCTAGTGCCAGGATCCTATGTGTTTATGATTAAATACAAAAAGTTTAAAGAACTGCCAGTCACTTTCCAGACAACTCTGATCAGAAATAGCTCATCCCAAGTGATCTATACCTGTTAGTACAGCACAATCAATATTGCTGGTATTAGAAATCTTTATTCTTTTAACCTGGACAGTTATGAGAAAATTTTACAATAGTATGCAAAGATGAAAGCATGTGTCATGCATTTTTTGTTTATTTATTGCTTCCATTTTCCCCACAACCTTTTTGGCTAAGCATTTGAAATCATGGCAAAGCATACAAAGTCTCAATTTCATTGAACGTTCCTTTGAGAGCCTCTATCAGTAGTGCATCTTATTGATGCTCATGAACAAATGTGGGATTGCATTCTAATTGATTGAATGAACAAACATACACTTCCTTGTATTGATTTTGACCAGTGTTTCTCAACCTCAGCAACTTTAAGATGTGTGGACTTCAATTCCCAGAATTCCCCAGCCAGAATGCTATCTGTGGAATTCTGGAAGTTGAAGTTCAGGCATCTAAAAGTTCCTGAGGTTGAGAAACACTGATTTAGAGAATTAGACCTTCTATGTATATACATACCCATCACACTATTCCTTTCTGGAGCAAGCAACAGAACACAGAAAAGAGTAAGAAATAGTAAGTCAAAGTAGCTAAGGAAACTCCTATGTTTTCTGCTAAGGAAAGGAAAGATATACAGTATCTTGTTAATATCAGCACCATTCACTATATCTCTCCATGTTTTTCTATCCTGTAAACTACCCTCACTTCCATACACCTCTTCATATACGTGTCTTTTGCAGGATCTCATCAAGCTCATCCATTTCATTCAACTGTTTTCCCAGACTTCCCTTCATTCCCACCCACTCATTCTTCTTTCACATATTTGTTCTGCAAATTCATCCTTCTTCATTCTCCCTTTATGATGACTTTAACATATTTCTTTCATACTTGTCACTCACTTTTGTATTCCATCCAGATTTATTTAGCATGCATTCATTCATGTCCCTATCTCTCCTTGTTTCACCACACACACTTAAGTAATCCATTATCTCCTTATTCAACTTATTTTCCTATTCTCTTTACATACACAATTCTTGCTGCCATATAACAAGTAGGCAACAGCTAGTGTTTATATAAAATCATTCTGATGTCTTTTTAAAATGTTCCTTACCACAAATCACATACTACCATTATCTCTGTGCTATCAATTTTCCCAACTTTAGTAAATATTCTATCAATGTTCCCAAATTTATCTACTTGCTCTAGTTTTTTGCCATTTACATATAATTCACAATTGTTCACTCCATTTCTCATATCAAACAGACCACCTTGTTGTTTGATACATTAATTTGATACATTCATAATTAATTTTCAGGTACGACTCCTTGATACACACACAACCTGTATATTATTTGCTGCAAATTACATGAATTGACTATTTGTATACTGTATATAGCATCTGGATAGCATAGTGGTTAGAATGCTGCCTTTGGAGCAGGAGACTAGGATATAAATCCCAGCTGAGCTGCCGATCGGAAGGTCGGCGGTTCGAAACCGTGCGGCGGGGTGAGCTCCCGTTGCTCGTCCCAGCTCCTGCTCACCTAGCAGTTCGAAAACATGCAAATGTGAGTAGATCAATAGGTACCGCTTCGGCGGGAAGGTAACGGCGTTCCGTGTCGTCATGCTGGCCACATGACCCGGAAGTGTCTATGACAACGCCGGCTCCAAGGCTTTGAAACGGAGATGAGCACCGCCCCCTAGAGTCGGACACGACTGGACTTTACGTCGAGGGAAACCTTTACCTTTACCTATACCTACCTTACCAGTAGGGGTCCTTGGGCAAAGACCCCCTAACGCTTCTCCTGCCTACCTCAAAAATATGAGAGTGACACGAACTAAGAGAGTCATGCCGGCTCAGGTGTTACCTGGATTAACAAGGTCCATGTCAGATCCTGGGGAACCAGGACAATCTGACGATAACTGGGCTACTGGAACAAGCCATACATGGATGAGACAAGAGAACCTGGAACTGATGGAATGCTACTACAACAGCAGACCTAATGAGAGGGGAGATATGAAATGCATGAGGGAACTATGGATGGACAGAAGACCCGCATCCACACTAACTGAGAAACAGCTAGTTACCCAACGCTTCAACACAGTGAAGAGGAAGCTGCTCTCACAACTTGAGAGAGACCAAGTAAACATTATATTCCAACAGAGCTATTGTGACAATCCCTACTACCAGTATAACTCAAACCAATCAGCTAGTATACACTACAGCCGTCGTAATCCTGGAGATGCCTGGCTACATGATCAAGAAGAACAGGAGTACATACCCGCCCTGGAAAATGAGGTTGGAGGCTAAGAACAAGGCAATTCAGAGAGAAGTTAGTCAGCTGGTGGAACTACAGAAGGGTGTGGAGATTAAGGATAAGACTTGGCCACTGCCTCCATCTGAAGCCCTAGAGACTGCTAAACAAAGGCTCACAGCACTGGCTACCAGGCTAAGGAGATATACCAGAGAAGCAGAGGCCAAGAAGATAAATACCCTGTTTGCCAAAGAACCATCCAAGATATACTCCCAACTGCAGTGCAACAGCACAGTAACAGCAGAGCCACCAACAGCAGACACTGAACAGTACTGGAAGAACATATGGGAGAAAGAGAAGACACAGAACACCAGTGCAAAGTGGCTGCAGGACCTGAGAACAGACCACAGAAATCTCCCAGAGCAGGAACCAGTCACCATCACAGTAGCAGACATCCAACAGCAGATCAAGAACATGCAGAGCTGGACAGCACCTGGCCCAGACATGATTGACACCTACTGGCTAAAGAAACTGACAGCAGTGCATGAATGCCTAACAGCACAGATGAACCAGCTGCTAGCAGCAGGTTCCCACCCAGACTGGCTAACACAAGGAAGGACAGTGCTAATCATGAAGGACCCCAACAAGGGAACAACACCACCAACCGGCCTCCCCACAACATGGAAAGCCCTATCAGGCATCATAGCCACCAAGCTGCAGGACCATATAGGCCAGTACACGAGCACAGCGAACGAGACATCGACTCACTGATCCACCTGACACAGATCTACATTGAGGACATTGGGATGTCATTCAGACTGGAGAAGTGTGGCTGGATGGTAGTAAAGAGAGGGAAGGTAGTTAAGACTGATGGGGTGGAACTACCAGCAAGCCACATAGCAAACATACAGACCAGCTACAAGTACCTTGGTATCCCACAGACACATGGGAACCATGATGAGGAGGCAAGGAAGACAGTAACATCCAAGTACCACCAAAGGATAAGACAGGTCCTGAAGAGCCACCTCAATGGGAAGAAGAACATCCACACCATCAGAGACTGCATACCAGCCGGAAAGAGGGTGGGCAGGGTCTGGTGAATGTCCAAGCCACTGTCCTGGATGAGACCCAGAGCATCCAGGAGTACATCAGTAAGATGGTACCCAAAGATGAGCTGCTGAGAGACTGCTGAGGCAGCAGCAGACATGGGAGGAAGATCAAGCAGAGGAACTGCCATGGCAAGACAAGACCCTGCATGGGATGTACCATCAAGAGATAGCTGAGGTGGCTGACCTTGGGAAATCCTACCAGTGGCTGGAAAGGGCTGGACTAAAAGACAGCACTGAGGCACTGATCACAGCAGCACAAGAACACGCACTAAGTACCAGATCCATAGAAGCAGGGGTCTACCACACTAGACAGGACCCGAGGTGCAGACTGTGCAGAGGGGCCTCAGAGACAGTCCAGCACATAATGGAAGGGTGTAAGATGCAGGCAGGAACAGCATACACTGAATGGCACAACCAAGTAGCTGGCATTGTGTACAGGAACATCTGCACAGTGTATGGGCTAGAACCTCCCAAGTCCAGATGGGAGATTCCACAGAAGGTTGTGGAGAATCACAGGGCCAAGATCCTGTGGGACTTCCAGATCCAGACAGACAGGCAGGTACTGGCCAATCAACTGGATATTGTGGTAGTAGAGAAGGACCAGAAGACAGCAGTGGTGATAGATGTAGCAGTGCCAAGTGACAACAACATCAGGAAGGAGTATGAGAAGCTGGAGAAGCACCAGGGCCTGAAGGACAAACTAGAGAGGATGTGGAAAGTGAAGGCCAAAGTGGTGCCAGTGTTGGTAGGGGCACTTGGGTCTGTGACCCCCCAAGCTGAGAGAGGGGCTCCATCAGACCTCAGGAACAGCATCAGAGCTCTCTGTCCAGAAGAGTGCAGTGCTAGGAACAGCTTAGATCCTGCACAGAAACCTCAAACTCCCAGGCCTCTGGTAGAGGACCTGAAGTGGGGTGGGGAAGACACATACTACACATAAGGGTGAGAAGGGAATATAATATCTGTATATATGTATACACAGTACACACAGACAGACATAGACACAAACATACACACCCACCCACATTTTATTCACAAAGCACACACACACATCTACATCCACACCTCTAATATCCCCACAAGCAATTCTTACACATTTGTCTGCAAACACAGCCAAGGGGATCCCACGCATCCTTCTCTTATCCCCTGTTCATTATAGAACTATTGGCTGAGCATTGCATTTATTCTCATGCAAAGAGATGATCTTGGTGCAGGAGATGCCACTGAGCATGGAAGGGCATTGCTGACCTGTTCTTATGCAGTGGATGCAGCAAAGCCACACCTCTTCACCACTGTCCTGGAATAGGCATCAGGCTTCATCCCGCAGGGGAGCTCACTAAAATCCAGGAACTGCTGATTCAAAACAAGTCCTCTTGCACTCGGTTTTCTTTGTGATAGATTAATTGGCCCCCTTTTTTGAGTGGGCTGGCCTGCCTCCATCAGCCCTTTCTTTTCGCTTTACTCTGAGTCTGTGGAAAGTACACCCCAAAGTAGCATTCTAAATCGGCCTGAAAGAGGGTCCCACTCTATGTTCAGCCTGACTTGCTATGAGAGTTCCTCCATACTCATACACAACATTGCCTGTCAAAAAGGTGTAATATTGCTTCTAGAATCCACTTCAGCACTGGGTATAAATAAAGAGAATGTCAGGTTCAGCTCCAATCCCAGTAATTAAACAGGCATGCCCATCTAGTTTTCTTGGCAGCAAAGTCTGCTATGCCTTTTCCCTGGATCTTTCTTTTCCTTTCTTGTTCTGAGTCTAGTCTAATCTCTCATCCAAGTACTAATCTGGCATGATCCTGCTTAGCTTCTGAGATCAGGCAAAGACAGCCAGCTGCTGATACCTGCTAATATGCAGACATTGTTGATCCATCTTTAACTAATTAATTAACTGGTATTTGGCCAGCTGGAAGGTTCAGAAGGGAACAACTTTCTGACACCTAATTGTTGCAGTTTGCCCAAGAGGAAAACGGCAAAGCATCCATCCAGTAGGAAAAATGACCCAATTTGGCATCTATTGACTCTGTGCCTTGTACAGTCTCTAAAATTAATAAACTGCTTGACACGTCCAAGGACTACAATGTTTTGCTTCACTTCTGCTCTCTGCTTTACAAGAGAACTGCTGCATCTGATTAGTACAAAAGACATCCACATAAGCGCTGGATTTGGTATGATCAAAGAGAAAGTGGCCATTATTTGCTTGTCCCAGTATGAAGTATTTAGAAAGGCAGTGCAAGGCAGGTTTTGCCTTTAGGGGTTGCATTAGATGATCCAAGAGCATTATTAGGGATAAGCAGTAATGTGTAACTTAGGGGTCCTAATTATCCTTTTCTAGTGAATGGAAGGATTTCCTAAAGTATTGAAAGAGCAAGATGAAACTTGGACATACACAGCACAGCAAGGTTTTCATCTGCTGCTGTCCCACTTAAAAACTGCAGGCTGAAGGGTGTTGCATTTATCCTGAGAAATATTATGCCGGTGGGAATATATCCATGTCTGCGGGTGTGCATGTGTGCCTACACACACACACACACACTCACAAACACATGCATTCATTTATATACATGTGGCATGCACGTAACGGCACCTGGTTTGAGCCTCCTTTCTTTCTATGCTTTTAATATGTAACTTAAACTACACTGGGATAAATATGGATTAGAAGAAATCCAAAAAATGACCTGAATACTTCATAGATCAATTTATCATAAGGTCTAAGTTTAGGTATCTTCTGTTTTTCTTTCTAGACATTTATTATTATTATTATTATTATTATTATTATTATTATTATTATTAATTTAAATCTGGGGCTTTGGCACTGACCTTAGCCAGTCGCAGGATGGGTTCACCCCTAGTGACAGCAGTATGTAGATAAGAGACCATATGGAAATCCCACAGCTGTTGACTAGACTGGAAACTTGAAAAGCATGTTGAAAAAGGCACTGGCAGTTTTGCATTGCAGCCACAAAACTTCACGGAAACAGTTACCAAGAAAGCTAAGTAACTCCTTGAGCCTTGACTTGAGGGCATTTTTATACTTTGTATGGGTGTGGGTGTGTTATTTGGGACAAACACAAAGCCTCTCATTCCAGGCACAGTGGTGCTTCAAAACAGACTGGTCTCGGTTTCAGCTTGGTCACCCAGTGGGAAAGAATGCAATTTAACATCTGTGGAAGGATTAATCTACAGATTTTGTTGGTGATCTAAAAACAGCCACAGCCAAGTTGTGCTAGCTCTTCAGGGCAGAAGGAGAGTTTTAATACTCATTCTCTGAAAGGCATCTCTCCAGTTTATTTTCCTTCCACACTAAACATGGAAAAATGTACAGGTTGTTTTGTGTTTCCAAGATACTGTTCCTGAAATGCCAACTGTTTTCATTGTTTTCTTGAATTCCTTTTTCCTCTATGCTCAGGATTATAACATATTTTTTTTCCAGCCAGATGCCATCTAGATGCAGTATGTTTTGGCTACAGCTCCCCAAAGTCCAAAACAGATTGGACTAACAGAATAGATTAGATAGAAGAGAATATCTGTAGCTCAGGATTGAACTGTGGAGTGCTTGGTGCTCTCTGAGCTTGGTTGCTTGCTTGCAGATGTTTCATTTCCATCTAGGTAACATCATCAGTGTGTTTTACTACCTATAGTAGATGGGTAATGAAACGTCTGCAAGCAAACAATCAAGCTCAGAGAGCACCAAGGTCTCCACAAAACAGATTAGTTCAGAGAATAACAAAAAACATAAGAAAGACAGAAAACCAGATGAGTGAGTGAAAGATGAAGGCAAACGTTCATGACCAGAATCAGACCTAATGGGCTTACCCTACAGGCAAGTAGATACATTTCTTGATAACAGGAGTAATTTGATAATGGAACTACTAAGAAATGGGCTGTTTCTTTCTGGGAGCCATTAAGGAGCACATGGGCAAATTCTATGCACAAACTCTTGATTTTCTGTGTCAGAGATATGATTAGGTTACAAGCCTCCAATAAATCTTCTAACTTGGTTTCTGTGATACCATAAAATAATGTCTCAAGTCTTGTTCAAGTACGGATTCATTTAGTCCAGTTTTGTTTTTCATTTTGTTTTTAGATATTTTTTATCTCCCCTTTATTATTTTTATAAATAACTCAAGGTGGCGAACATGCCTAATGTTCGTCTTCCTCCTATTTTCCCACAACAACAATCCTGTGAGGTGGGTTGGGCTGAGAGGGAGTGACTGTGGCCCAAGGGCACCTAGCTGGCTTTCATGCCAAAAGTGGGACTAGAACTCTCAGTCTCCTGGTTTCTAGCCCATTGCCTTAACCACTAGACCAAACTGGCTCTCTTTTCATCAACCTATATAAGAGGTTGATGGCATTTTGCCCCTTAACCCTCCACAAATTCCATAAATGCAGGAGATGGGCCCAAGTATTTGGACCTGCCTATTCTTGGGAGGTGTGTGTGTTTGTGTTGAGGCCAAATAATTCCATGAAGTACTTGGCCATAGTTTTTGTCTTCATGCTTTTGTCCAATGTTCATGTTTTCCACAGTGGTCAACTAAATGATATCAAAAAACACTGAAGCATAGTCTAAAGACAGCAGACTCCTTCTGCTATTTTATTATTTATTATTTTATTTATTTTATTTCCTATCCCACCTTTATTATTTTTGTAAATGACTCAAGGTGGGGAACAGACCTATTGCTCCTTCCCCCTCCTATTTTCCCCACAACAACAGCCCTGTGAAGTGGGTTGGGCTGAGAGAGAGGGACTGGCCCAAAGTCACCCAGCCCGCTTTCATGACTAAGGTGGGACTAGAACTCACAGACTCCTGGTTTCTAGCCTGTTGCCTTAACCACTAGACAAACTGGCTCCACTAGACCAAACTGCTATGCCGTAACACCAGTCCAAAAACTGAACTTAAAAACAGGCTGTTCCCAACTTCTGGGCTATATATCATCATTGTCCAAAAATGCATGGAGTAATATATGTAGGGTGATACCAAGCTTTAGGTCTCAAAGGGACAGATACGAGCACCGTACAACTTCTAAGAAACCTGTTGATGACTTCCTTATACTTTATGGTAAGAGGTGTTACCAATTTTATGAAGAACAAGAGCACGCCTTTCCTAGACGTGATGCTTTTCCGAATAACACGTGGGGCCTTTCTTTTAACCCTTTATCAGAAGACATGGAACCACTAGAAGATTTCCTCCAGAAGATCTGTGGCTATGGAATAAATTCCTGTCCCCTGTTGCTTGTTCTTTGCCAACATACAGTATATGGGGGGGAAATGGAGGCCAGTTTAGCTGCCTGTCAAAACGTATAGATGACTTAGGAAACAGATGTTTGACTCTGGCAAAGTCAAGTCAAGCAGCACTTAACAAACATTTCTATGCATGTGCAGTGAAAAGCTCTGCCTTTGAATCTCTGCATAGAGCATGTTCAGATGCCCTTTCTATCTTTTTTTTCTCCGCCCCCTCCAAACTCTCTCACTATCATTTTTTAGACGGCATGCTCTGTGAATTGTGCATAGTGGCAGTGCTATATAAATACTAAATAATTAAGATTGAATCATCATGGTTTCCTGTTAGGGACAGTCTTTGTCCATTTGGCACAGATTTTCTTTTTTCTTCTTTTTTTAAATCTGATTAATCTGGAACAGCCACATTTTCCCCTTGCAGATAGATGCTGTTCTTCACTATCTCTGCACACTGGAAGCTAAGATCATAAAAAAGGCAACATGCGGGGAGGAAGGGAGATATAATTTGGGCTTGATAGCATTGTTTGTAACTGGGCTACTCTATGTTGCTAGGAGACCATTTTGGTGGTCATTTGCCTTTAGAACGGCTTCTACTGCTTGCCAGACTGACAGATGTAATATAGCTTTTAGCCACTCTTAATGCTTAGAATAGGAGAAGCTTCCATTTGTGTGAGATGATACATACATACATAGTTAGATAAGATAGAGATATATGTTTTTGTACTTTTTGAGCTATAGATAGTGTGGGAGAAAGCAGATGGGAATAAGCTTTTCCCTTTCCCCTTTTTATGGTCATCTGATGCTAAACAAGATTCAACATGCAGCATTCCATTGGTCCAAGAAAGGGTTTTCAAATTCCAGTAGAGTCCAGGGTGACATTTTTATCTTGATTTCACCCAGTACCAAATTCTTTCTATCTATCTATCTATCTATCTATCTATCTATCTATCTATCTATCTATCTATCTTCTATAATCTCAGATAGAAGAAGCAACACCCTCCACCCCACCTCCCCCCCAAAATGGAAAACATATTCTGGTAATAAACTAAAAGAAGAACCCAGAAGTTTCTTTCAAAAGATTTCAGCATACAAGCGTGTGAATATGGTATTGCTGTTCAGTGAACATTTATAAACAACAGTCAAATCCCATGCAAAGCAACAGAAGCTATGTTGATCCCTCAGGGGGAAAAAAAATGCAACATGCATACTTGGGCAATATCTTTATTAGGAGCACATAAAATGGCAAAAACAATCCTAGAGTTTGAGGAGGCTCCTTAGATCACTAAGCCTAAGATCCTACTCAATGCAAAGATCAAAATCAAAGCATCCAAAGGAGATACATTGACTAAAGGGAAGCCCACCATATTTCTGGCTAATTGGTTTCATATTTATCATCTCTCATTGTTATGAAGTTTTTTTCTAACAGTCGATCTACATTCCTGTATCTTAAATCCATTCTTCTCTGACACATACACTGACATTTTCTGTATGACATTGTTTCAGTTATTTAAAGGGCTTTATCATATCCTCTTTCAGTGATCTTTTCTCACGGCTAAATATTCCCAATTCTTTCAGTCGCTTGTCACAGGACTTCATTGTTTTAATTTCTTTGAATTCTTCTTAAAATATGGTGTACAAAATTGGGCACAGTACCTAAGATAGGGTCTGACCAAAGCAGAGCAAATTAGAGTAATTATTTTCCATGATTTGGAAATTATACTTCTGTAGATGAAGCAGTCCTCTCTTTTGCAGCCATATCATCCTGCAGGCTCATATTCACTTTCAAATAAAGTACTATGCCAAGATATTTTTCACAAGTCCCATTATCAGCCCAGAGATTCTCCCATTCTATATGGATGCAATTGATATTTGTTTCCTAAGGGAAGAACTTTGCACCTTACTGTTATTCTGATTCTTTCATCAATCTCTAACCCAACAGAACTGGACAAATGTCATTGCTGTCTTCTAGGATACTAGCTATACCCTGACCCCCCATGTTGTGTCATCTGCAAATATGATAAACATTTCTTCCACCTCTCCATCCAAATCAGTAATAAAAATATTGAGTAGTAAAGAATCAAGTAATGATCTTTGTGACCCTGCATTCCACTCATTACCTATTTCCAACCCGATGACCATACCTTAATGAGAACTCTTTATGACTTTTGAGGAAGTTATGCATCAGCTTAATTGCCATGGCATTCAGCTTACATTTGGCTGTCTTGTTAATCAGCATGTCATGGAGCATTTTGTCAAATGCTTTGCAGAACATGGTATACCATAGCTACAACAATCAATTAAGGAAATATCCCAATCACGAGGTAACATTCATAGGCATCATAGCTGTGATGATATCACACGTGTCATGAGGTGAGTGCACAAATGATGCAAACTACGTAATTACATACTTACATGTGCGACATCACTGTTCTCCTTCCCAGTCACAGAAGCCCACAATAAGATGAGTATGACATGCCAGCTTCTGAGATTTAAAGCTTTGTTTTCTAGATGGATTCAGTTTAATGCTATGATGTGCTCTAGTCTGATTGGTCTTTTGTTTGTTACTTCTTCCTTTTCAGTGATTCTGAAGATACCCACAACAGTTGCTGTCCTCTAGTCATCTGCACTTCACCGGTTCTTGAAGATCTCTCTAATAGAACTCATATAAGTTTTGGCAAGTCATCAGTTATTTCCTTCAGCATCCTCAGATGCAATTCATCTGGTTCTAGAAATTTAAATGCATACGAGGTAAAGAGGTATTCCCTGGGCAAGTTTCTATCAGCTTCAAAGTTCAATTCTGCCTCTTCATCCTACTTTTCACAATGCCATGGTGGAGAAAAAAGAACCAAAATAGTAAATCTGTCTTTTCTTTGATAACTATTGACATTTTGCTGTCATCACCAAGCAGCTGGTGTAATGGCTCTTTTCTTTTTCATTTATCCTGAACATAACTAAAGAAGCCCTCTTTTGGGGGTTATTCTTAGCCTCTTTCACTCAAGAGTGTGAAAGCTTTCAGTTTTCCAAGCAGGATGGGGAAGCAACACAAAAATGCCAAAATTAGGTTTGATGTTAACAGCCATGTGTTGCATTGTTCAGATTCAGTCTTAAATGTAGTTGCCAATGTTAGCTGAACAACCAGAGTTTCAGGGGTTGAGTAGAGTTGCTGCCAGTGTGATCACACATAAGACATGTTCTCAGGGAAAATGAAAGCAGTCTGGGGAAGAGGATTTGGCACAAGGGAAATGTGAGCATGGAAACAGTTAAAGGCATATGTATACACAGCTGTTTTGACATGAAGAGAATATTAGCAATGTCACATTTAACACAATTACTTTTCTAATCTCAGCAAAACTTTCCTATTAGGATGGATGGATGGATATTCAAATTTAATTCTTGCTAAAGTGACTACTTTTTATATTACAGGTATAAAGAATTGGTGACATGTATTCTTTTTAGAATTCATAAGCACTGCAAGAAGGAGGAGGAAGAGATATGAGAACAGAAAATCTAATTGTAGGCTCATAATGCAAGTATAAGTCAAGTTAAAATAGGGAAAAGAAAGAAAGAAAACCTAAGTGGGAAGTGAGTAGGAATCAGAAAGGTAAATGGGCTAGAATTTACATGGGTTTTAAAGTAATAGGCTTTCTCTTAGGATTTGTTTTACATCTTTCCAACCTAGCCCACACCTTAGTATTTCTGATGCTCTCCAATCAGATAGTAATAGGCCCAACCCAGCTCAGCTTTTTGAAGTCAAAAAGTTTGGTGTAGTGGTTAAGGCACCAGGCTTGAAACTGGGAGACTGAGTTCTAGTCTCACATTAGGCACAAAGCCAGCTGGGTGATCGTTGCCCTGATCTCTCTCAGCCCTAGGAAGGAAGCAGTGGTAAACTACTTCTGATAAACCTTGCCCTGCAGTTGCCAGGAGTCAGCACTGACTTGAAGGCACAAACCAACAACAACAGTCAACTTGGATAAATATAGCCTGAGAGAGCTCATCCAACAGTCTGGGGTATTCCGACCTGGGGTTCTCATCTTCCGATGGTATCCCGACATATCTCTGGTTGTACTAATCCATTTAGTTTTCATGGCAAGAATACTGGGGTGGGTTGCCATTACCTTCCCCAGGGATCACATTTAGTCTGACCTCTCTGTCATGGCCTTCCCGTCTTGGGTGGCCCTTCACAGTTTAGATCATGGCATCATTGAGGTGCTCAAGCTCCAGCGCCACGACAAGGTAACGATCCTTTGCTGAAGGACATGCAAATATTTGTAATATATAAATAATTGTTGCTAGGGAAGCTAAAAAAACAGAAGGATTGAAGATGAGAAATAGGTGAGGAGTTTTTTTTTTTTAATTAAAAATTCATGAGGAAAGACGACAAATATTTTTGGGTTGGATATCCTTCTTAAGTCTTCCTACTTTATATCAGGCTATATATATCCAAGATTACTTTTGTACATGTGTGTGACTTCAAGTCAGTATTGAGTCCTGGTGACTGCCTGGACAAGTCTGCAGTTTTCTTGGCAAGGTTTTCCATATTGTTCACAAGAAAACTACATGGATATATCCATGAAGTCACCAGAAGATGATCTCTGCTCCTAAGGACTTCATAGAAGAAAATTTCTGTAGGACTAGCAGACAGTGCAGTGGATTAGATTCTCATTGCCTAGATAGAATGAAAGAGGACAAACATTATTCCCCTGAAGAGTTTATGGCTTTGATGAGAAGTGCACACAAAACATGTTCATAATTTCCAATTCTTTATCCATGAGGACAATTGGCAAACTCATTTTCTTAAAAAATAAATAAACAAAAGCTTGTGAACCACCAGTGAAAGAGCTTGGTGTCTAAATGTTGGCAAGAACAGCTTCTGGTAATGGTAGAACATGCCTAGTGAAGATGGATGTTTCCTTGGGGACCATAGGATTGCAGCCTGAGTCTTTTAAGGGCTGTTTTGTTTTTAATTAAACTCTTACTGTTTTCGGATTCAAAATGTTTGATTGCTTCACAATGATTGTGAGGTATGGGTGATCACCAACTTATTAAATGCCCCATGAATCACCTCTCTTAATAGCCCAGTATTTCTATTACTATAGACAAAACCTTAATCCTTGTATCATCATGATCATTTCTTTTCATTTCTTTAATGATAGCACTATTAAGCCTTTGTGCATAAAAAATAGAGGAAATTAGTAATTGAAGCTTTTCCTCTGTATCAAAAGAACACAAATGGGCAGTGGGACAATTAAGAGAAGCTTAATTGGCAGGAAATTGGCTTTTCATCAGTGATCCTATGGCCTCACCCCTCAGGAAGCAAATTAACCTACCAGGAAAATAGTTTTAATTCAAGGGAACTGGGAACCATTGCCGAAAAGAATGTACTTACATGTAAAACATAATAAAATATTGGCCATGGTGGAGAACATTCTTGGATAATATAGCAATATATCGAAGATTAGTATGGAACAACCATTTTAATTTGTCAAGTGAATGATGGAAAAGTCATCTTGGCAGTGCTTAATACTCCACATAGAGAGCAACCTGGAATCAAGAAATGTCTGATATGAGCTTTCTTAAATTACCCATAGATGTCCCTTGAGGTCCTGGTGGTCAAATGAGCTGGGAACGTATTCCGAGTCTCTGCTGCTGTATTTTTTATTTGAATTTTCACTGAGACCATAGCTTATGTATGCTCAATTCTCATCATAAATAAAATACAGTAAAGCTCCTCTTCTAAGGAAACAATGGATCTGCACTGTAGCATTCAGCTATTAACAGTAGCAATGCAAACATTTCCTTCTTATGAATAATTGTTCAAGATTAATATATTGTGCAGCAGCAATGCAAAAGCCAGTGACCGCTAATGGTTATTTACATAGTGGAGTACAACTGTGTGCCATGTGTCTTGTCTCAAAATAATTGGCTCATTAACCTTAAGCATATCATTAACCAATGGGATTATTAAGGTCAAATGCAAAAACAGATAAGTATTTTGGGTTCATGGTTTTTTCACAGGCAGGTACATGTGATGTTTAATGATGTTCATTTTACCAGGCACTCAGCATGGGCTGTTCAAGATGAAGGAAAGTGTGGAGTATGGCTTGCTAATGTAGGACAAGAAACACTTTGAATCATATGTGGATTTGAAGAAATAGAAAGTGTGCGGATGGGCTAGCTGCTAGTTTTGATATTGCTCTTGGATTAATCACAGTGGGATTGGACTTTTAATGTAATGTAGACTCCCTACATGGAATCAGTACCTCCTGATGGTTGGATGATGAAACTGAGAAAATGAAAAGTGTAAGCAACAAACTGCTTCATACACAAACACACACACACAAACAGAGTATACATCCTGAGTCTCTCTCTCTCTCTCTCTCTCTCTCTCTCTATATATATATATATATATATATATATATATATATAAACTTCCAAGGTATCTAACAATTCAGTAACCCTTCCTTCTAAAACAATATTTCTCTTTCTTTGCCAACAAAATGGCATCAAATTGGATTTCATAAAATCTTCCCATGACATGGAATTCCATAGCATGCATTTTCCAAGAAAGAACACCCTCTTATAGGTTCTCACCAAATGAGCCTCTCCAGTTGACCCTACAGGATATCTCAAGGTCTGTGGGAATCCCTAATGGCTTTTTGGGTGGTTCTGAAGCAAATGTCTAATGGATTTGGTAGGTACAAAATTCAACTCTTGAATTTTGACCCATGTTTTGGAATTGGCACAATCTGTCCTGAACTTTCTTGAATCTCCTGCTTTCTGAACCTGAAATCAATAAAAGGAAGAAATAATGTAGGAAGAAAATATTGGATAGATCCTGCCTGAGAGTGTTATCTTTGGCTCTGATGCTGGCCATTTTATTCTTCTGTGCCAGTGAATTTGCTAAGTGGTGGCATGAGTGATATATTATCCCAAGAAAGCAGTAGAACTCCTAACTAAATGCCTGAATTTTTTATGACAAAAAATTGAAATGTAATTCACATTTGATTTCTGCTGCTGATGGTCTAGATTAATCTAGAAATAAGGATACAGTATCCTAATAGTGGCTGGAACCCCGTCATAAAGACATATATCTGCAGCTATTCTGGCAGTGTTCTTGGATTCTCAGGAGCCAATGGTACCTAGAAATTATTTTTCATAGTTTAGGCTGATCAATGCACTTCTTAGGAGAAGATAGATTTGGGTGTGATCATTCACACTGCAGCAGGGTAAATTAATGCAATACATTTTACAAGGGATTTTTCTATAAAGATAGCTAGAAACTTGGTCTAAAAATGTTGCTGTGACATTAGCTGCCTGGAGCTTTTTCATATGCAATGGCTACACGGTTAACCTCCACCCCCCAATCATTTCAAGGTGCTGGCTAGAAACCTCAACAGCTTAAGGTCCAGCTGCTCCTAAGCTGTTCACAATCTCCAGTCTGTGGCAAAGGTCCTGCCTTATGTCCCTGCCCAATGGATGGAAGCAGCAAGGCCTTCTATGGAGTGGCACAAATGCTTTGCAACCGCCTCCCCATAGAACCCACTTTGATAGCACCATTTTGGACACTTCACCATCTAGTTAAACATGCATAATCAAGGCCCAGACAGGCTTCCTAGAAAGCTTCAAGGAGGTTTCAAGCACCTTAGATCCTTCCTGCGGTGATATATTAATGATATTGCTGTTTGAGTGTATTTATGTTTAATCTCTTGTTGAAAAAGTGTCATGCCAGTCTGGAAACTGGAAGAAGTATATTCTCTGTCTCCAATAAAAGAGTGCAGCCATAGGGAATTCTTGACTCCACCCACATACACCTAGCACCAGGGCCATCTAGTGACCAAAAAAAGTAATTATACTTCCCACACAGCTTTTACTGAACTTTATTCAACAGTGCTTGTATCCATTTCTGTTGTTGTTGATGCTTTGTGCCCCCAGAGCAGAGAACATTTTCAGTTATAAAAATAAAACAAATGATGTCATGGGATATTTATAGTAAAAGAAATATCTATCTATCTATCTATCTATCTATCCATCCATCCATCCATCCATCCACACACGCACACACACACACTCACACACACACATGCAAACCCCCGCAGACGGGTTTTTTTTTTAATCATATGACATAGCAGTTCAGTGTTCATGCTGCTTTTTCTTGCTGGGAAATCCTTGTGAGGTCCAGCAGCCAGATGTGTAGGCTATTTAGACGTGACAAGTCACGTTGCCCGGGGTGCACCACGAGGAGGCTAGTCTGCATTGCACTGAGTTGGGCTGATAGGAAGTGACTGGCCCAAGGTCACGCAGCCGGCTTTCATGCCTAAGGTGGGACTAGAACTCACAGACTCCTGGTTTCTAGCCCAGCACCTTAACCACTAGACCAAACTGGCTCTCAGAAGGGTATGTAAAATCTTAGCATCCCCCGCACACAAAAAACCTGGTGTGATCACCAGCCTAAAAAGCAATCCCTTTCACCAATAAAAACAGCTGATTATTAAGCATTGGATGTCTAACTAACACTATGCAGAGATAGTTTAGGTCTTTATGTTTTCCTCATTTAGTTACAAAGTATATATTAAGCATCTTCTGTTGCAAACAAAAGGAGGAGCTGGGGAATACTAGATCTAGTTGGATTTATTACTGTTACTGGTTGACTTCCAGGATGCTACCTGCCACAACATGTGGCCCACTGGACACCAATGACTACAGCATCTCCCACTTATTATTGTTTTTAAGCCAATGAATGTAAAGAGTTACTGTTGTGAGATGTTGCTCAAATGGTGCAGCCAACCACAGGGTATGGTTAAAAAAAGTCAAAGTAATAGCCACAATGGTACAATCAAAGTTCCATATGCAACACACATTAAAAACAGATGCACCTGGTGGCCTGAACATACCATATGTTCCTCTCTAGCTGTCCTGCCTTGCTATGCTTTGCTGCTAGTTTCAGCCCTTTTTTCTTTGCAACTGAATCAGTTTATCCAATGACTTAAGTCACTGTCCGATTAGTTGCAATCTAAGGTAGCACAGCCTAATAGTTCAGGTGTTCATCTGAAGGCCTTGTGCACACATCCCAGATCTATCTGGGTCTTCCAAATTCAAGGTAGGACCTTCATAGACTCAGCTGCATTTTTGTGAGCTCCTGTCCTGGTTACTCTGAAAAGGGCAGCTATTGTCTGGTAGGTGTCTCACTGTTTGGGAAGAGCCAGCATGAGAAATCTATCACAGCTATGAAACTCAGAACTCTTCATTTGCACTGGATTTGCAATGCATTACTGGTAAGTCAACAAGGAGGCAAGGTTCTTTACAAGAATTCTAGCTGTTCGTTTAGAGCCAGAGTTCAGTGCTCACTCTTGAAAGAGTTTGCCTCCTTGCCTTTAATTGAAGGAGATTAGGATATTGCTTATGCTGCATGGAAGCGTAATATTGTTATCTGGTGCCATCTGTCACCTTTTTGAAATATTTAGAGCATGTGTTTTTATTTACAGCTCTTTTGAGGAGATGCACTTGATGCAGCACTGAGACATGGGAGAAAATCGCTGTATGGATAGTAGAAGGCTAATTGCATTGACAGTAATTAGCTGAGTTCCTGTACAGCCGGAAAGAGGTCAGACAATGGTTATAGAGGCTGTATAAACAATTTGGAGCATCACTTTACTCCTTGGAGTGCCAAGCCTCAAAAAAGCTGCTACCTCCTGAAGACATAGCATGGCACATATTTTGTGGGCCTTCTGAGCTCATTTGGGCATGCAGAAGCGCCTCCTATTGGCACCAGCAGCACAAAAAGCCATTCTCAGGAGGGTTCTACAGATAATGCACACATACCCACATAATCTCTTCATGTGTGTAAATAGACAGACCCTCTTTGTACCAAAAAACCCAGAAGAAGACTACTGAAGAAGCCAAGTTCTTCATATTCACTTTTTTGGTTCCATAGATATTCATAAGTTGGGATAAGCTTCCAGTTAGGCTCCTACAGCACTAGCTCCACAGAAATTCAAAAGGAACTTTCCTGAATTGGGTTGGGAATTAATGCAAAATGAACATGAATATACTATCTATAGTCTCATTCAGTTAAGATGAATGAATACAGGATTAGTATGGTTTTATTTAACTCATCCTTTTCCACCTTAAGACTTATAGTCCAACATTCCCCCAAAGAGGGGGAAGACTGGGGGTTGACTTCTTTCAGTGATAAGAATTCCATAACAAGTGGGAAGGCCCCAAGGGTGCTAAACATTATGTTGTTTTTAATCAAGATCCAAAAGAGATGGTTCTCCAAAACTAGGCAAAGTTTAGAACAGAGTCACCTGTCTTTTAATCTATGATACGCTGAGCATAACTCATGTTAGGCCTTACTGGGAAAAAAAAAAAGTGAAAGGTCCCTGTGCAAGCACCAAGTCATGTCTGACCCTTTGGGGGGGATGCCACTTTCACAATGTTTTCTTGGCAGACTATAGTGGGGTAGTTTGTTCCCAGCGGAAGTTGGATTCTCTCTCAGGTAGCCGGCTCAGATCGACTCAGCCTTCCATCCTTCCGAGGTTGGTAAAATGAGCACCCATCTTGCTGGGGAAGGTGATGACTGGGGAAGGCAATGGAAACCACCCCGCCATAGTCTGCCAAGAAAATATTGTGAAAGCAGCGTTCCCCCCAAAGGGCCAGACGTGACTCAGTGCTTGCACAGGGGACCTTTCACCTTTTAGGCCTTACTAGATTATATAATTCATTGTTGGCCAATCCCAGGTAGTTTCTTAGTATACTGAGGACCTCTAGGAGATGAAGCAGTGCAAGAGATTTCTGGAGCACCTGATTTGACCAAGTAATGGTATGTTTCTGCCTATATCAAGGGGGAAGAGCAGTGAACTGTATAAACCATCAATCAGTACATTACTCTTGAGATGTTGTTATCATTCACATTTGGTATAACCTTGACTCTTAATGAGCAAAATCTGACATGATCCCTAGAACAACATCTTGCAGCATTATGTGGGATTTTCTTCAGCCTATGATAAAGTAGAGAGGGTGCTTTCTACTACAGTATAACCTAGGCCACCTGTGGGCTTGATCCATCCTGATACATAGGGTTACTGCAGACTGTGATAGACTGGGTCCTGGAGGCAATTTTTTGAAGAAAACTTTGTTGCTGTCTGCCTTAAAGGAGAAAATCATACAGTCCCCTCTCAAGAAGCTTTCCTTCGACCTAACAGTATTGGATAACCACTGAAACATTCCAACTTTCCCATTTCAGGTTGTTAAGAAAGCGGTGGGGAGCCATCTACAGAGTGCCCTGTAAGAAGTTGGTTATCTATACCCCTTCCAATAAATTAAAACTCAGGAGCAGATAGCATGGGTATGTATTGGCTTAATTTTTAACCCAAGTAGTTCAGCTCCTCTGACTCTTCAAAATATTGTACATTCCAGTCCTCTTGATGGACCTCACTTAGTTCCACCCTAAGGTATTGTGGAATTTCACCTAATGTACTAATCTCAAGGGCTTCTGAACAGGCCACATCATTCTTTAAACAACATGCCAGAGATACTGACCTCCGGAATGATTTAAGCCAGGTTTAAATCATTAAATCGTAGTTTATCTCAGTGAGATCAGAAAAAAATGGTTGTATTTGCTCATTATTGCTTTAACATCATGTCTAAAAATAGAAGAGCTTTTATGTTGGCCTGTTGTAATGCCTGCCCATCAAGGGCATGGGTTAAGGCTAATATATGTATGTGTGCATTTATTTATTTCAAGGTTAATACTAGACAAAGGTGGTTAGTGCAGATACTGTAAGTTAATTGACTTGGTTAGCATTAGGCTTCAGATGTAGACGAAAAGGTTTTATAAATTTGTTACATCATCTTAATTGCATTATGAAAGTCTAATATAGAGAACAATGCCAATGAGTAAAACTGTATTTGTCATACTCATATGCATACAGCCAGTTTTTATAGAAAAAAAAACAGCTTAATTTGGTGTGCATCTCTCTGTGTGTCTGTTTTAATTTCCCAGAATGTGGAGGTTGCAATAACAGTTTATGTGTCTACCTCTCCATACATGCATTCAGGAAAACATGGTGATGCTTAACAACTGGTCCTATGGTCCTCCTTGCTGGTAATGTAGCAAAGGGTAGAACCCAACAAGCCCTCCATATTTCTCCTTCTTAGGAGTGTCCTTCTCTATAATAGCCTGCTTGGTACAATTACTGCCCATGAAAATTAATGAAATGTATTAGCAGTTTTAACTTCTCTGTCATCAATGCATCTCAACACATTCTGAATATGAACTCTGTCAGCAGAATGGAAGGAAGAGAGGAGAGGTCATAGGTTCTCTAGAATGAAATCTATCACATTTTGAGTAGCTTTTTCATGAAAAACTAATTCATGAAAACTAAACGGATTTATCTTGAAGCTCAAGTTTTTTTTGTATTTTTGTATTCTGTTTTTTATTTTCCCCCATTTAAAGAATGACTTAGGGCATAATGGAGTGAACTGATACCTCTGAGCTGGAATCACAAAGTCTTTATCACCTCTTGTCAAAATGTATGCTTAATTTCAGTGGGCTTTGTTCTTGCAGCAAGAAAATAACTTTTGAATACCTTAGGAGTGTAATATGCCTTTCTAAATCTTGGTGACTCCATCTTTTCTCTATTGGTAGCATGAAAATAAAATGTAAGTGCCTAGAAAAAAAACCCTGATTATTGGCAAATCATTACAGAATAGCTCAACAGAGCTTGCCAAATATGCCTTCGAAATACCTATGACTGAAGCAGTAGCAGAAAAGGATTTATTTAACAGGAAAAAAAAAAAAAAAACTGGATAAGGTCACGAATCTCTGGAACCAAACTTTTTTTTACAACTGCAAATCTTAAGTTAGTGACTAAGGAAATGCAGAGATGTGTTGCTACTGTAAGGCTTAAAGAGCGAAAAGCTACAGTATATAAGGAGTTGTTATCTACAAAACTTGACATAACCAACTTAAAATAGCATTGCTACCTGAGCCCCATTAACACGACTTGTTAATTGCAAATTCAAATGGAAAATACTTTGAGTCCTCTGCTAATTAGCATGGCCATCACCTATAGATTATCGTAAATTAAACTGTTTCTTTACTGCATTGTAAAGAAATTGGGATGGAAAAGGTGAATGCACAGACCTTAAACATATACACATAAAAGAACACAAATAAGATATTTCCATTTCTGAATTACCAGACATGTATAGAAACAGTCATGTGACAGTCTTCCAATAATGGCTATTTCTTTGAAGATTAAAAGAGAACATGTGATATAAGCCTGCACTAATCATTATATCAATCCCAAAAGCAAGAGTGATTAGAAGTGGAACAATAAAACACATTATCTTTCCAGGCAAATATAGACTGTTTTTTATACTGTATATCACAAAAGGTTTGCAATATATAAAATTATGGGTGTTTTAGGATTTTTCCCTGCAATGTTTTCTAATGAATAGAACATGACATCCAGTATCTGATGTTCAGCCTTACTTGCCTCTGCAGGTTCAGATGGTGGCCACATATTGGGTGACAATTTTATGAGATAGTATTCTGCTAGGGTTCAGATTTGAAAACCTGCTAAAATGGAACCAGTTCTAATGTTCTAAACAAGCACACAAGCAAGCAGACAAACAAAAACCATGTTCATGTATATGTTAGAAGATATAAAAGTTAAAAGGGAAGGGGAAGGGGAAGGGAATTACAAAGTAAGAGGAAAGAAGAAAAAAGAAAAGAAGAAGGGGAAAGAGCAAGATGGCAATTACTCAATAGGAAGAAGGATGGAAGTCATAATTCTGTATTTTCTTTTCTTTTTCTTTTTCTTATTTTTTTTCTTTTTCTTATATTTCCTTTAATTCTTTATCCTTTTAATGTATTGAAAAATTCTAATAAAAATCAATTAAAAAAATGAATATATCAGATTCCGCCAGCATTAAGATGACAAGAAGAATGAGTAACCAAGCCATGCAGTGTTCACAATCAGGCAATAGGCTGAGGAAATATCTAGTGAGGAAAGGAAAATTCCTTAAAATGACTTCGTGTAGTTTAAAAAAAAAAAATAGGGGAACAAAAAGGTCAAAGAAGTAAACGGGCCACATAGCCAGAAAGAGAGATTCAACATCAGAATAAATAATAGAAAATGTGAGGTGAGAACTGAAAAGAACAGAACGTACCTGAGATCAATCTTTTTGGCACTTCACCGTTATAGGCATGCAATGAATAAGCAACCACTCTAGACCAAGAACAGATTATTATGCGCTGAACACAGAGACACTGATGGTTTTATGTGTCAAAGGCTTCAGTGAGCTGCTTGACCCTTGGTCTGACAATAGGGTTTAACCCACTTTTCAGAATAAATGATTTAGGGGCAAACAAAAACATTAACAGGAAGGATATCCCAAATAAATAAAATAAAGGCAAGTGGAATGAGAAAGAAGATGCTGGAGGTGGATAAAATGTTTGTGTGTGTGTGCACACACACATGTGCATGCATATGTTTATAATGACTTGTGCATCAGAGCTAGCTACAAATATGCCTTAAAACAGGGATTCTCAAAATTGTGGTACTGTGACCTAAAATAAGACCGTAACATAAGCATGTGAACCTTCCCTTGGGGTTGGAGCAGCCTTGCTCAACCTTTTGACCCTGGAGGAGCCCTTGAAATATTTTTCAGGCCTCGGGGAGCCCCTGCACATTTCGGCTCAAGTATAGGCCAGAAGTTACAAAATTATTATATTTGTTTCAGGGGTGGGCCTGTAGACATTGCATTAACAGTGTTCTTAAACTAAAAATAAAGAATGAAACATGCCTCTTTAATGTGAAGTTGCCTGAATTTGAAATATTTTTTTAAATAAATTGTGATCTCCCAGGGAACCCCTAGTGACCTCTCACGGAACCTGAGGGTTCCATGGAACCCTGGTTGAGAAACCCTGTTAGACGGTTGCATATATATATAAATAAAACCATTTCATTAAAGAAAAGAAATACACACACACACACACACAGTATATATACTGAATAAAAAGTAAGAAGTGTAATGGGAAGGACACATTTGATTATTTTTTGTATAATCTCTGAAATCTGCCACTTTGGTTCATGGTAGTCAGGGAGGGGCTTGGAAATGGGAAGATGTGTTTCCTTGCCTTAAACTGGCTTCTCTTAAACTACTATTAAATTGTTGTGGCTTGCAACACACCAGGATGATAGATGTTGTATAATTTCCCCATTGCAGCTGTAATGATGCAACAATCAGCGCCCAGGTACTTCCTCTTCTATCCTATAGCTTGTAAACCTCTCCCCAGACTCTAGATTTCTCCTCTCTACTTCCTCCCAGCCCTTCCTCTCAGATTCCGTGTAATTCTCTCTGTCAAGTGATGTCTAAGCTTTGTGTAGAAACCTCATGATGTCCAGAGCCACGCAAAATACATTACAGGATGGGGATTCTCACTTACTCCCCTTTTCTTCCTCCTAGAAAATCTAAGGACCGATTTTGGCGGGGTTACCCTGTTACCATGATGCATACTATTAACCATGGAATGAAAGACCCCAGTATGGGAAAGTGAGTAGCCCATTCCCAAGTGATCTAGACTCTGCTGTAATTTTGTGGGTTAGCAGGACATCCCAGAAACCTACATGTGTTTATACTCCAAAAATGTAGGTCAGCCTGTCTGGAATGTGCTTGCAAGTACAAATGAAGGTAACAGTATGAAGCTCTGAAATGTCCCAGATTTGATCTGTACAGCAGAGAGAAATTCCACCACAGGTATCCTATTCTAGCAGTTGTTTGCCAAGTTTGTCCTGCAAATTGTTGAAAAATGCATGTTTGGTTTGCTCAGTCTTCCTTAAAGTTATACCCCTCACTTAGCCTTTGTTCTTTTTCTTTTGGTTGTTATTAAAAAAAAAAATGCAATAGCCAAAAAGATATCTTCCACTCACATTAAATCTTTCAATAATGATACAGTTAATACTCCAGGCTGAACACTTTTGTGTGTCCTCTTTTTCATCTACTACCAAATTTGACTGAAATATTTGAGGCTGAATACTTACTTGAGTCCCTAAATATGTTTAATTTCTTAACTATTAAGTGACATTCATTTTTTCTGCACTGTCCACTTTCCCTGTTTTGGCTCTGTATGTCTCTGTGTGTGTGTGTGTGTGTCTGTGTGTGTGTGTGTTAATGTAGCCTTTTATGGTGGGAGATGAAGCTGATGGAATCACCCCCTTAATAATTTATTACAGCAAAGAAACAGTAATCAGTAAACAGATTTTCTCAAAGGGACCTCAGAAAGACCTGAAGTATTTTCTCATGCTCTTTTTTCTCTTCTTTGTATTGTGTTAGTATAAATCTCTATACAATATGTTCTTCCAGTACAATGACATTTATATAACATACCTAAATTCTTAACATTCTATTATTTAATTATTGTTATTATTATGTTATTTATTATTAATAAAGAAGAAGAAGAAGAAAGAAAAAGTGGATATTCTATCAATTTTGTTACGGTTTAGGATATTAATGTTACCAACTTTGTGATTATTTGGCTTTTTCATTCAAAATTAAATATAACATTGGCAATGAGGAAATGAAATAAATTTTCTCATGCTGAGAAACAAAAGAATACAGTTACTGTTCCTGTTGAACAATTCAATAAGATGCAAATAGCCAATTTAAAAAAAAATCCACCATCCTCCCATATCCAATTTATACCCCAGTATCTATTCCTGCAGACCTTCCTTTTTATAACTGAGAATGGAAGACCTGGTCCATTTTTATTTAAGAAGATTCTTAATCCAACCCAAAATCATGGAATGGAAGCCTGTCGATGGCTACTAATCACCAGTGGCTATCATTTACATCCAGAAAATCTCTGGATACCAGTTGCTGAAGAGTTACATTACCTTCATGTGCTGCTTGTAATCATTCCCTAGACTAAATAGGCCTTTGGCTTAATCCAGCCTGGATTAATCACCTAGGAATATGCTTAGTATTTCAAGAGTTTTCACTTCTGAAAAACTGATGTCAACCTCTATGTCTCAGAAGAAGACTTTAATCAGAGAAGAAATATCATCTGATAAACCTTACCTAACAGTAACTTCCAAAGGAAAATGAATGAAATCTGCATTGCACAGGTAAACTAAGTAATTGCAATTCCTGGACCATTAGCCCATTGGCCACGTCCAGGTTTTAAGAGAGATTTAAGAGCCTTCACTCTCATTCTTTTTTATTTTTTTCCAGGAGTTTTTCTGTTGAGTTATTCCTAGGCACTTCATTGATTTTTGTTTGGACCCCCACTGCAGAGATGCTTGAAGGACTGCAATTTAAATCTCTGTGTCTTTGACTGATATTTTTCAAGCTGCAGAACTAAGCCACTTAAATGGAAGTAAGTTCCATTGAAATCCGGGAGTCTTAATTCCAAATAAATGTTCTTAGGAGCAGGGTCAAAGTCACCTTCAACAATATGAACAAAATAGCTTTGTGTAGTCAACAGACAGTGATCCCTCCTGCCCCCAAACATATTTGATGGTAAATGGTTCAGCTGCAGAGATTTTTTGTTCTCATTGACTTTTGCAAGACTTGCAAGCAAAAACCTCACAACATATTTCTCCATATGGTAAAGCCCCCGGACATATCACAGATGCTGCAGTGTACCCTTTTCTATGGCTTTGCATTTGTTTCTTACCTGAAAATGGCAGGAAACCAGTTTAGCAATCAGTGCTTAAAGGGAGCTTTAGGGGATGCAGAAAAAGGAGGCACAAGAAATCCTATACTTTATGCTTCTACTTTCAGCTCTTATCTTCCTGCTTTCTGGTCTAGCTTTACCGGAGACCAAGGTGCGTGTATGTATGTACTGTATATATGTATGTATATTCAGCAAGTATCAACTTCACTATCATCATTCAAGACTTGCATGGAGTTACTTATTGAGGGTTGCTCTGGGGAATGGTGGATTAAGCGGTACTGTTTTTTTAAGCAGTGCTAATGGTGCAGCATTTCTGGGTCTGGGTCCCTGCAACCTGAAGAATTCTCCAGGTAAGGAGAATCCAGGAAATCATCCCTTTTGTTCTCCAGACAACATTTCCTTGCAGGGGAGTGTGTGTGTGTCACGGAACAGAGTCCCTGCGATCAATCCGGATGTCATCAAGTTCAGGGCTGCACCGAAGCCATAAAAGGGACACTAAATCTTGCCACCCCATTTCTAAAACACCAAGGGGTTTGTTTGTTGTTGTTGCTTATTTGTTACTGAAGAGAGGCCTTTTGCAACAAAGAAATGCAAAGCTCTTGTTGATTTTCATTATTTTTGAAATTTATGAATTTGGAAAGTTGTCTTTTTTAATATTTAAATTCTAATATTGGGATTTAAAGATGTTTGCTGTTTTGTTGCCATTTCCTTAACGTTTTGAGGATTATAAAAGATCTATCTACTTCGTTGAATCTGTAGGGATGAATTTTGAGCTATCTGCCTCTGCTTTCCTATGAGAACAGCTCTCGTTTACATCTCTTTTCTCCTGATAACACTCTGTGGAGAGTCATGGAAGAAATGAAAGCGATCTTTAAAGAACTCTATCTTGACATTATCCAAGCCCTGGATCATCTCCTAGAACTTGTGAAGTCTAAAGCCTACCAAAAACTTAGCAAAGAAGCCAAGAGTGAAAACTACTTTGGGAGTAGTGCTCCTTCTTTAAAGAAGAAAATGAGGATTAACAGTCCTTAGTCAAAAAGTGAAGGGAGAAAAATTGGACTATGGCGAGTTAACTTTGATTCTGAAGAGAGAAGAGTTTTGGGTGCAAAGGGAGAGATACAATGGGTTGTGTTCCTGGAAAATCAACACCAAGAATCAAGGCTGGCTGCTGAATTTGAGACTTGTAAGGGAAAAGCTTTGTGTCTAATACTGAGATACTGTATGTAAATGCCTCAGTCTATTCTGAAGTCAGATAATTGTTTAAATGTGTTTATCAGGATGGTCTCTTGAAGGTTTAGACTGACGTTTTTGTTTTGGTGATAATGATTTTACCTTGGATAAAAGGAATTAACCAAATGTAGATAATTTATCTTTTGTTATTTTAGTAGGCAGAGAGGAGTAAAATTTTAGTGAAGTGGGATAATATTTGGGTATTTGCTTATTAGGCAGATAATCATGTTAGAAAATGTTTTTTTTAAAAAAAAATAAGAGGGAGAGATAGTTTGTTTTCGAGGAGAATGTCATACAGATATGGAAATGCTTTATAGAAATAATGTTTATCTTAGTTTAAATTGGAGTAAGAGATTGATAGTGAGCTCTCTCTCTCTCTCTCTCTCTCTCTATCTATCTATCTATCTATCTATCTATCTATCTTTGTTGTGGAAAGTTGGAAGCCATCATGTAATAGCCTTTTCTGTATTTTTGCACTTTTTTAGTTGTCTTTTTTCTTGTTGTATTCTTTGTTCCATTCTTTTTAGTTTTTATGTATTTTATGTACATGTTGAAAAAATTAATAAAGTGTTATAAAAGCAAGACTTGCATGGAGTTACTTCTTGAGCGTTTTGCTTTCAGTTCCAAAATAACTTGGGCAGCCTCGAATCCTCTGTATTTTGCTTTGAGATGGATAAATGCCTTGGTTGAGGCAATGGGCCAACTTTCCAAGTCGATTTCGAACATTTGTTTGAAAACGTCATTATGTAAGTTATGCCATTTCCATCAGACATTTCCCGAATGGTGTTATCACACAAATGACTTAGAAATGCAAATTATGTATTTGGCCTCATTTGTGCAATGACATCATTATGCAACTGGCCTCAGTTGCTGTGGTGATGCACTCTCTGATTTAACTGACAGTCAGAAATAACAGACACAATCTTCTCCCAGTTGATCTGTTATATCAAGGTTTCCCTGTACTTTCTTTTCATCTGTGAAAGAAGGCAAGCCTAGAACAGAAAGTCACATGGACACATCATAGACATCTTATTCTGAGAAGGAAAGAGTAGTTCCCCTTTTTTTACAGATTGAAGGATGATGTGCGTCACACATAACTTTTTTTTTCTTGGTTTGCACAGTTGCACCATCAACTAACCAATAGGCTGCGCTACTGTAAGTCACAAAACAAAACACCAAAGGTAGCACTGATGGTGCTCTTGTATGTTGTACATCTGTTATTGAATTACTTACCTCCCAGGGAATCTGACTGGAAAGTTCCTAGAATGCAGTGGGGAATCATCCAGAGATTCTGCTTGTAGTCTGATGTGGAAATTATAAGGACATTAAATAATAATAATAATAATAATAATAATAATAATAATAATAATAATAATAAAAAATCTGTTTCTCAGCCAAGATTATCTCACTGGGTTGTTGTTGTGAGATAAAAATGGAGGAGGGAGTGCTATATAGTTTGCTTTGGGATCCTGGAAGAAAGAAAGGATATAAAGCTAAGAAATAAATAAATAAAATAGATCACTGTTTCTGTTTTCCCCAGTTTCTTATTGGATCATTAGAATAGTCTTATTTCTCATTATAATTTTGACCCACTGAACTTTCCCCCCCCCCCCTTTGGAATTGATATACATACTTTCAGGTGAGTTAATTTACATGATGCCTAGGGAAAGATTTGGGGCAATACCAACAGATATTCCGAAGCTGGCATTATCTCTGTTTTTCATTTAAGCATAATACACAGCTGTGTTGTTACCCCTGATGTCTTTTGAATTTGTTCTAACAAAGAGGAAAAGTTCTCTATGATTTCAGGCATCTAACTTCAAGGTATGCTACTGTTATAACAGCTTCACGTCTCCAACCTGTTAATATTATTCAGGCTAAAATTTTACATACAAAATTTCCAATCCAAGAAAAGATACAGCTGTATTAAAGTGCTGCAGACAAAGATTATGTTTGTGCTGGAAAACACCCTTGAACTGAAGCACTGCACAGTCTGTTACAGAAAGAGAGAGAAAGGAGGGAAAGGGGTTGAATTCCTCCTCAAATGAATTTTTCATCTTATTTTATTTGGCAGAAGCACACAGTCATGCATTTTGTGAAATCAATAAAATCATGTTGAGTTTTCCTATCCTTTCCTGCTCTAGTTTCTGTACCCCTGGAAATGTGTTCTTCAGAAGACGTTTTTTTCAAGCAATGTGTGAATTCCCATCATGGGAACTGGATGAACAGGAATGCAGGCCATCTGCAGTGGAAAGCGACCGCCCCCCCTGCCCCGGTCTTGCCAACATAGGTAGTGTGGTTTGAAAACCACTTTCTGTACTAGCTGAGAAAGAGGGCTGCAGTGGGCCATGGGACAGAGGGAGGAAAGCTGACCCTCCAATGTATAGAAAAAGGTCAGGAGCAATGCACACCTATGTATGTTTCTTTGGGCCATAAGGCGGAGGAAAAAAAATAAGGAGATTATCTCGGGAAGTGTTAGCACTACTGTATGATTTGTCCTCCTTACTTTACTTCTACCCTATGAGAGTGTTGTGGGAGATTCTGATCTTAAAATATAATTTGCCTCATATGATAGTGCTCATAGATTCCTTCCTTAGATGAAACCATCTAATAAGAATTTCCTCTACCTAATGATTCAGCGACTTATCTTTGTTGTTTAGATGGTTTAAACATCTCCTTCATCCTTATCAACAGAGCAAGAGGGGAGCCAAGTTGAACCTACTCCTAGAGTTATAGGCAGAGGCAAACTGGCACAATTTTGTTTTTTCTCTCCAGCCTAGACTGGAGAGAGGAAGATCGAGAAATCCCATTAGACACGATGAGCAATCCAAGCATGGACCATGCACTCAGAGAAGAGCAGATCGTCCTCACAACTTCCTCCTTTAGGTCAGAACTATGGAGTGGGAACCAAGTTGCCTCTGTACTCCAAGGGAATCAAGCTTGGAAAGTCACATTCATAACAGATCAGATGACCTGCATTTTGGGGGTGAAAGAGATAAGATATGGACATACCATTTCCCCCCTTTAATTTCTGCAACATCAAGCATGTCCAGGAAATTGGAAAGCTCACTCATTTGTTTCATCATGTACCATATGATGTACAAGTATGACTGAAATTTAGGGCAAAAGTTGCTGAGGAGATAATTTAGTCTGATTTCCTCCATATTACAGGGAACTTCTTTTCCCCATTACTAAGCCTATTCCTTTTTGCTACAGGGTTGAAGGCACATCTACACATGGGCTCTGAGCTTCCTTAAAGGTAGTTCTTTGGTGTCAGCAATGTTACTAAGCTGACCCTATTCATTTCTGGCTTAGCTACAATGTAGTGGAAATGAAAACCGAAATATATGGGGGAATGTAAAATGCCTGTGCATGCTGCATGTTTCAGAAAGTTGTGATGCCATTTGTAATTAAAATGATTTAGAGAAATGCAACTATTATGGGGAAAATGTGGCACTCAAGAGAATATGCAGTTTTCTATGGAAAAACAGCAAGCAGAAATGAATATAAATATGTGTAGTTTGGGGAAAAGCACATCTATATTTTCTGTTGAGCAAACAACCATGATGAACAGAGCTGGCAGTTCACAAAATGAGAATTTCAAAAACATGCATAGGCATAATCACCCATCCCAGCTGAGGTACCATATCAGTCAAATGTCTTGCCAAGGGAAGCTCATCTTTTACCAACATTAAAGCCCTTGTGGTGCCAGATGGAGATTCCAAGGTCTTCCAGAAGGTGCAGACCCAAAACACATGCATATATAAGATACGAGTCTCCTTCCATTAATCATATTATTTTGTAATTAATGGTTTGTTATAACTGAATTTCAAGACAGCAAATGTCACTTCATAAATAGCAACAGATTTTCTGTCTTGTGTCTGAAGGAAGGACCTCTACTTGCATTTTTGGCTTGCCTTGACTCTCAGCTCCTAGGATCTTGCCATAGTAATCTGCTAGCATGTCAGGGAAAGAAGCCCAAATGAGGAATTTCTGCTGCCCCAGAATTCAGATTTTGGAAGGGAAGGGAGGTTTACTATCACAGCAGGCTCAGAAACATGGAAAAACACTAGCACTGCATTGTTTTTGTTTTGTGAAAAGTGAAAAGGATGTGTATTTAGGCACAGACCAGAAAGGGTAGAATGAGACATTTGGCTACCAGATAGCAAGCAGATACTTCCTGGCTGACAGATTTCTGTGCTCAGCTATTGGCCAAAAAAGACAATCGCTCTTTGTTTGATGGTTCTCAGACTTGTCAATATGCTCATGTTTATCGTTTTCTGATCTGAAATAGTCAGAAACTGTCTGGATCAATCTTGGTTGAAGAAGACATTAAATTCAGGAGGGCTGGTAGAGAGAAAACTTGTTCCTCTGGCAGCACACCTTGTTTTTCTATTATTCATTCTGAAGCATATTTTGATCTTTGCATTTATCTTACTGTTGGTTTCCTCTAGCTTTTATATATTTTTTTCCTCCTTCATTATTCTTCACCCTCCCCCACCCCATATATTTGTAAGCTGAAGAAACACGGGTTATTAATAACTTTAAAAGAGCGGGCAATGGACGTAAATTATTTTGTAAAAAAAAATGCATGGATCTATATTAAATATATATTCACAAACACATTGATAAATCTCTATTCTCTAAAAAAAATGTGATTTTCTGAATTTGTTTTCTTGCAGGTCTACATTTTAAATACAACTTGAGATAGTTTTTGAACTGTGTTGGCACATTTGGAAAGCCTGGATGCTGTGGGAAGCTAAATTCTGATCTGCACATTTGTTCAAGAGATATAGATCAGGGTAGTCCACGTGAGAATTTATAAATCTGTCTGTGCAACCTACTTGGTGCTTAGCCATCCAAAAGTGGCTTGACAGAGACAATAATGTATAAATAAAGAGACCCTTAAAGTTTCATTCCTGGAGACTACATGGAGACATTTATACAGTTTTCTTGGCAACAGTATAGAAATATTTTCAATTCCTTTTCCTGGGATTTTGACTTTAGTCAACAGCTCTGATTTCCCTGACAGTCTCACATCCATACACTAATCAGGCCCAAACTTGGCGTATCTTCCAAGGCCAGACACGATCAGCCAGGTGAGACAATAAGATAACACTACAGTATTTGTTTGCAATAAAGTATCTATAATTATCCTTGTAATGACTTCCAAAGTTCATTATTAGAATTAGTCCTGCTCTATTATTTACTGAATAAAGCACCAGAGCAATGTCACGAGTCTACAATAATTCTTCGCTAATGTGATAAGTCATAGAAGACTGACAATTAGAAAAAGAAAACAGATACTGGTTTCCTTGATAATTACAAAACCCATAACTCTAGGATAGCTCAAGAGATACAACCTTTATTAAAATTAGAATTAAAAAAAAATACTTGCAATTTTCATTTGATGAATGCCACAATGTTCTCTTTATTAAGATCCTTGCTTCCTTGCTTCCTTCCTTGCTTCCTTCCTTGCTTCCTCCCTTCCTTGTTGACTGGAACAAACATTGCTTCTTCTGAGTTGGTGAAAGTGAAATGAATTTTACTGGCAATAGCAAATAGTATCATCAGAACAGTCACAAGAACAATCAAGTATGCCACTTTTTTCCACCTAACTCCATGCCAGTGCTGTTAGAAATATTTCAGTTGGTAAAATCAGTAGAAATATCAGGGTCATCCAGAAAATCTGATGGTCTCATCATTCAGTGTCTCAACATCATGACATAAGCTATGCCCTTATTTGAAGACATATGACTTCACAATACAGTACAAAAGAGGGAGAACTTGTGTTGTGGCATCACAATGCTGAAATCACCATTTACCTCAATCCCTTTGCCAACTCCCTTTATGTGAGTTAAGATGGAAATGTGGCTGCTTCCAGATGTTTAACAAGGTTATGGTTCAAATGGCTAGACTGGTAACATTTTGCTGAATATATATGTTCCCCTAGAGTGAGCGAAATTTAATGGAGGGAGAACAGTAAGAATGACTGGCTTGTTTGTGTAATTCATTCAAAATCAGTTTACAGGAAAAGAATGAGAAACAATAATCAGAGGATCCTTTGAAGGAGAGGCATACATGTAAAAACACACATTTTATTTTTCTAACCTACCCTTTGGTTTTACTAAAATAAAGCAACTGTCTCTGAGGCTCATCTTCATGGTCATCCAAGTGTCAGACATGGCCAAGAGGACATGAATTGCAAGTGGGCAGCAGTTTTACCCCTTTTCTTTCATCATCAAGGGGAAAAAGTTTGATTAAACATGAGTGAGCAGAGGTATCTTCATGCTGTCCTTTCCAACCGAGTTTCTCCACAGCTGCTAGTTTTGAAGACACTTCTGATCATATTCATTTCAGAGCAATATGTTGCCATCTGATTAGGGAAGCTGGGGGGTTAATATACACAGAAGGAAGCATATTAATGATATAATTGGCTTGCCTAAAGTAGGTAAGGAATTATTCCACACTGGTAGCTTTGTCTTAGAAGAAAGAACTTACAAAGTTGCACAACTTAATTTTGACCACTCCCCTCTACCCACTTACGTATTCCTATCCCTTCTGAGAATGTTGCTCCTTAGGGTTGAGGGATTCTTGAAACAGAGGATGATATGATGCATAGACAGTATGAGAGATTGTGGTGAGGCCAGGAAAGGAATGAAAGGGAGACTGGATATAAATGATTGAGGTTAGAAGGCAGGTCTACTGTATCTCATAACTGGCAACTCAGCCCTGGTGGCAACAAACTTGAGAAGAAACATTTCACGCGGTTCAATGAGACTCCACCTTATTAAACTCACCATAAGTAAAGCTAGGAAATTCCTTCTATGGTTTCCAAGTTTCTGCATTTGCCCCAACTAGCAGTGAAGAGACCTTACTGAAATGTGTGTAAGTTCTTGCTTTCTCAATCTTGCTCAGCTGCGTGCAGCTTGACAAGTAGGAAGGAGAGCTCAATAACCCAATCTGCCTCATAGATGCAGGCTTTCTGCTAGGCAAAGCAAGAACATAAGCCAAGAAGATGCCCTTTAAAAGCATGTGGCAGAAGGAGATGGCTTTCAACTAAAGCAGGCACTTCGTAAATATCACTATGCGGGTAATTCTTAGCACTTCAGGATTCATGCTACGCATATGTGTGTGGGTATGCTGGATGGTGATTTCACTGGAGTGTTTGAGCCAAGTGTTCAGTAATGAAAATTATTGGCTTGAAACTATTGTTTAGTGTGAAATTGTGAGGGCTTGAAATGAGAAAAGGGGGAACTCTCTCCCTCTCTCTCTGTGTATGTGTTTGAACATTTACATGAACATTGATTTTGAGTTGGAAAGAAATGATAACAGCACTCAGTCTTCTTTTTTCCCTAGTCTTCCTTTTAGCCTCAACTTTGTGGCATAGATGATGGTATTTGCAGCTGATGGCACTGAATCCCACACCAAATATAGATATTTTTGCACTTAATGTCTTCATTAAAGTGGATATAAAAGGTTTCAACACAGAGGCTTGCTGTCATTTTTAAAACTTATAGTGTTTTGAAAAAAATGGGAGAGGGGGGTGGGACACAGCCGTACCATTGCTTCTGTTTATGATGACACCTAATTTATTTTGTATTCATTTATTCCATGCCTTCCTCCTATACTGAATATACAAAGCAGCTTACAACTTTTGTTTTAATACACTGTACAAAAAGGTAAACAAAACAGCCATAAATTAAATTTAATCCTAAATATAATTAACAATTAGCAGTTAAAAGCCTGGCAAAGGTGTTACAGATTTTCTCAAGCATGGAGGGCCAACTACAACTCCTGAGACATTACTCACCCTGGGACCAAAGCACAAGAAGGTCTCCTCTGTGCCAGAAATAGGCACCTTTGACAGTGCAAGCATTTTAGAAAACTTTTCCCTGCTGATCTTAATGTCAAGTTTAGGGGGCCAATATGACCAATAACATTAAAAATGGAGCAGCATCTTTTGGCAACAGATTCATGACCCAGCATCAAAAAAACTGCACATCCATGATGCTGCAGATGATTTGCACGGAGAGATAAACTTTTACCTGGGGCTGTCAGTGAAGCAAAGTGTCCATGCATGCATGCATAAGTGGCAGGCACGTGTCACTGTTTACCACTTAGAGAATGTGTGTTGCAAAACATTGCTTTTGAGGTGAGAGAGATGAGAAATCTTATCAAGCTTGCAGACAAAGATGAAACAAGGTGTCATAGCTAATATCCCGCAAAACAAAAACAAAAAGCCAGGTTGAAAATAATGGAATGAAAATTAAAAGAGTTCTTCTGTGGAGAAAAGGAAAACAACACACCAGCATATGAATGACATTTGGCTTGGAAATGCCAGTTGTTGAAAAAAATTCTGTAAATTGTTGTGGATCACAAACTGAATATGAATCAGAAGAATCTACATTTAACAAGGGGAGTATAGAGAAGACTACCTTTTTGGGCAGCCCTAAGTTAAAGAAAGGTGGATTCTAGCTGAATTTTACAGGAAACAATCTAGCGGTAAAAGCAGTGATGGAACAGATGGAACATATAACAAAGAAGTGAAGAAGACCACCTTGCTGGAGAAGAGGTAGTATAAGCATTAAGATACTTTGATTTTGGTTCTTGCATTGAACAACATTTTGATTTGGATTCTTGGACTGAGCAATAATGTGTTTTGGGTTCTTGAATTGAAGAAAGGGTTGGACTCAGTAGCCTCTGTATAATCAGGTGCAGCACCTTTTCATTTATTACACCTTTGCTTCTTATCATGTACTTAACAGCAGACTAATAAAGTGTGAGATTAAATCCATTCTGAATTCTTGGAATATGTATTGGGTCAGTGTTTGAATAACAGAACAAGGGGAAAGATAATGGAAAGAACAGATGACTAACAAAAAAGGATTAAAAATGACAGATAGTAGACATTTAAATAGATGAGAAGAAGTAAGAAACTTTACACTTCATGTCTTAGAAGACAGGTCAAAAATAAGAAATCTCCTGTGTTCTTGAAACTTAATCCCATTAACTTTTATGAGTGCATGCATGTGAAAATTGCTCTATTCTTACCGTATGTTTGTCTGCCTCTCTTTAAAAAAAATGTAAATGTGAAAATCAATACAAAAAGATATTGATTTACAAGAACAAGGAGAGAATCCAGCCAGCCTTAAGTATGCTAACATGTAATTGCAGGCATACTTATCTGGGAGTAATTTGCATTGAATACAAAAGTGGTCATTTTCAGGCAATCACAAACAAGATTTTGCTGTAAATTGCCTTGATGCTAGTGAGGAAGGTCTCCACTTAAGATTCTAATTGAAATTATTTATACAGTACAACCTACTTCAAAGAATTCATGGACTGAACTAGATGGAATGTTGTTTTTTTCTCCTCCCCAGGGGGGAAAAAAATCTAATTCTTTTGTCTTCATACAAGTGTTCCTTCAAATTTTAAAACAGTGATACAGAAATCATGGAAAGGATAGATTCTGCAGTCTTTCCAACCCTTTTTACTAACAGTGGCATGGGTGGGGTTGGGTGTTCTCCTGTGTACCATTGTAACATGTTGCATCTCTGAGTGTTTCTTCTCAGCCTTCATGTTGTTTCAGTGTGTATTTCAGTGTGTGCACAGGGGAGTTTGGGTGGTAGGCAATTTACATGGGCTACATACAATCTATTTAGTGGCCTGCTAAAAGCACTGAAATGAAGCAGAGCTTAACACAGCTGAGAAGCTGGCACAGAAAAATAATATTATCTTAACATAGCTTTAATGAGCACACCAGAGAAACACAGGCTATTGATCTTACACACCCAGCCCACCCAAGCATAAAGAATCACATGCTTAGACATAGGTTTAAAAGTAAGTGAAATAATATCTTACTCATTTTTATTCTTGGTCCAGTTGCATCCATGTTTGGTGAAAAAGATGAAATCTTTGTTCTTCTTTTGTCCCTATACATAATTCTCCCTTAGCCCTACAGCTGCTAAGAACTGCATGAAAGAAAGGGGTAGAATTTTTCATCAACACCCAAGCACATGGCCCTGATGAACAGAGAGCAGAGCAGCATGCTTGCTTCTCCTGGGAGGAAGAAGGAGGAAGAGAGAGGAAGTGCGAGTGGCAACAAACAGCTTCCTCAGAATTGCATTGTGGGATGAACTCAATATACATGCTTATGCACATGCTAATGAGGCATGCTGGATTTGCCAGGACTTCCAACAATATGCTGTAATGTGGGCCACATGTCTAGGAGGGAGGAAAGCTTAGAATGGGGCAGTCTATAACATTCTGAACCACTACGCAACCATCTTTCCCATCAAGATACATTGGGAGCATTTTTCATTGATCCCCCCCCCCCCTTTATAACCTCTGGCCAGATCAAGTCCAGGATTTGGAGTACTGAACTATTGAGTGCCATTTTTTTATTTTTGTTTTAATGATGCTGTTGCCTAAATCTTAGCACTACTTTTACTATGCATTGTTTTCACAGTGTTCTGAATTAATTTTGTGGATTTTAGAACACTGAGTTTTTATTACTAAAATGGCTCTGCGCATCAACTCTTCTTTCTTGTTGTTGTTGTTGTCATTTTAATAATCATATGGCATAGCAGTTTGGTGTTCATGCTGCTTTTCTTGCTGGGAAATCCTTGTGAGGTCCAGCAGCCAGATGTGTCATTTAGCCGTGACAAGTCACATTGCCCGAGGTGCACCACGAGGAGGCTAGTTTACATTGCACCGAGTTGGGCTGAGAGAAAGTGACTGGCCCAAGGTCACCCATCTGGCTTTCATGCCTAAGGTGGGACTAGAACTCACAGACTCCTGGTTTCTAGCCCAGAACCTTAACCACTAGACCAAACTGGCTCTCTTCTTTCTTGGTTATCCCATGTCACAACTTTATCCCTTTGTGTGTTCTCTACTAAAGTCTGGTAGTACTAGGTGTGCCATAACTGGGAGTAAATGATCTCATGTAGTAAAGTTGGAAAGGTGATGATAGATCATCCTACTCTTAGAGAAACTGGTACCATAAATGAACTATTTCTCATTTTGTAACTAGAGACAACTAGCCAACCTATCAAATGTGAGCATGCTGTGTTAAATCATCAATATATTCCTGATGTTTCTAGCTTCTAGGCTGTAAACTTGACAGCTATCCTCATTTTATCACAGTTCAGTCATTAAGTAATTTCTGACTCCTGACCCAGTGGACTCCATTTCACATGCAAAGTCTACCAGTCACTACTTCTCTGAGTTTTTATACACTCATGCTTGTATCTTCAATGATAGCTATCTCGCCACCTTGTCTTCAGCTGGCATTTTCAACTGCCTTTTATGTTTTCAAGAGGCGCCAGCCCCTTTTCCAGAGGCCAAATTATCCAAGATTTAACTTCACTATTAATGCTTCCAGTGGGCACTCTGTTTTACTTTATCTAGTATTAAATGACTTGTTCTTGCATCCAAGTATTCTAACTGATTTTCTTCAGCACCACCATTCAAAAGCATCATATTTTTTCCTTTGTTCAGCCCTTGTGATTAGCTAGCTTTCCCAGCCATATGTTACAGCCAGGAAAAATATTGACAATATCTGTCTTTGTTGTCCCTGTGAAGTCTCTGCACTGTAATATTTTGTCTAGATCTATCATAATCTTTCTCCCTAGTAGTAGATAACCTCTTTATTTTATAGCCACAGTTCACGTTCCTGTGAAATTTTCAGTATAGAAAGGTAGGGTCTTTTACTGCTTCAACTTCTATTTGTGCTGTGTTGGTAGTTTGTTGATGTTGTGTGTGTGTGTGTGTAGAGAGAGAGGGAGAGAGTGCAAAAGACTGACTTCTTTTACCTTTAACAAGAGATTCCTTGAAACTTCTTTCCTTCCAGCCATCAACATCAGCATCTCTGAGGTTGTTAAGCAGAATAATGAACTTTATTCCTTACTCATTTGTAAACCTATAGATGATTAAGTTTGAATACAAGAGTTGTATCCTTTTAAATGGAAGTTTCTCGCTCTTCTCAAAGATCACTTTCTCAGTGGTGTCCACAGGAAGGAGTTCAAATATTCAAGAAGGTGGTAACCATGTTACCAAAGGACCACCCATTTGTAAGTTCAGGTGATATCAACACACATCCAAAAAGGTTGAGGCTTCCATCAATTGTGATGGCTCTCCTGAGTTTTTGACCCTCCCCTCAGAGACCTTTGCTCTCACTGCTCACTTGGATGTCAAGATATTCTGACATGGGCCAACCCATTTTCTCACAGCTTTTGTTAGTGATTTTTCAGGGGCTAAATACATCAGATTTTTGTTTCTGTCTAGATTAGCAAAACAAATGGCATTATCATATACTTGTGTAGCAGCAACGTGGAAGACCGTTGTATTTCAAGGAGCTTAAGCGACATCTTTTGATTTTTCCTTCATATAAAAATAAATGAATGAATAAATAAGTGTGTGTGTCTGTGTCTGTCTGTGTGTGTGTGTGAAGTTTAGAGTTCATTTTAAGCTATGTCTAACCTGCTTGTTTCTCACTCTTGCTTGAAAGGGTTAGGGTTAGGGTTGCGGGGGGGGGGGGAGAAGACAAAACTCCCAGATCATTTATGTTAGCACTAGCTTATCTGTACAGCTTCCCAGGCTCTTGGATTATGTCATAAACAGGTTTCCCAGACCCTGGGAACTATCAAGGTCAGATCCTGTAGTCTCAGTACCATGGAAGCAGGGTCCTGAGGTTTCAGGACCAGACTTTGATAAAAACCCTAGGATGGCTTCTTGAGTTTGGTTTTTGTCTGCAGATCCTGGTACTGAGTGCTGTGTGCAAAATTAGCTTCAGGACTCTGCTGTCATGTACGGGCTCCTGACAGCTGAAGTGAGATTTCTTATCATCTGGCTTGATGTGGTTTCTTGTGTTTCTGTTAAATTGCCTACCACAGTTAAACAGTAAAGCCTAAAGTCTCCTTACTTACTGGCGTGATCAGTGTCTCTGGATCTAAAAGAGCCAATTGTCTGGGTACCTGATTACTGGGTGATTACTGGGTACCTCATTGCCTGGACACTTGGCAAAACAATATGCTGGCCCTAAGTATTTGACTGAAGATGCTGAGGCTTGTTACATTGGCATCTTCATCACGTAGCTTCAGTTGGACCGAAAATGAAAGATGAATTATATCTACCGTTTTTGCTTGGCCTGATAACCAGAGTTTTTCAAATAGGTTGTAAAGTTACAAAATATATTAAGAACAGGAAAACAGCAAACCGGTACAATGCAATTGATTAGTAGCACATAATGTGATAAAAGTACATCAGCATAATTATTCCCAGAATACTGCACTTTTAACATCAAAAACAAATTATGAAAATCTAAGCATGCCTGAGAGAAAAGTATCTTGGACAACACAAAAAGATACCAATGTGGCTCCCAGGTGTGAATCCTTGGGGAAGTCATTATATTATATTTTTGTTCCACTTGGTGCTTGCTGCTTTTTAAGAGTTGATAGCAGGTTTCATTCTTTGGGGATTTTTCAGTGCTGTGTTCTTAATCTATTTTATTGATGAAATTGTTTTTAGATTTGTTCTGTGCATTTCTTGAGGTTCTATAGGTAAAGGTTGTGTGTGTGTGTGTAGATAGATAGATAGATAGATAGATAAGCTCTAATTTGTGTTAGAGCTTTAGCACCCAGTTCTCAACTCTACATGAATCATTGTTTAGTGTTGCATAAATGCATAGACTTTTAAATTATGGAAATATTGTATTCTCTTTATATTTATGCAATGAACACACCTAGATTATAATTCAATACACAGTGTAGAATCACCATGTATTTTCCACTGGAGACTTGAGAATCTGTTTCTGTTCTGATATCCCATTTAAAACATGTGGTACAACTGGGACATAATGACTAAGTTACACCTCTACTGAATGTATAACAATAATTGAAGCTAGTTTCTACAGCAGGCTCTCTAAAGAAGGATAGGTTTTCATACCACAGAACAAACAAACTGGAGAATATTAATAAACACTTCTGTTCAATAGTAGCTATACATTTTCAGCTGATACGTTGGCTAACAATGAATAGAACTAACAGGTCACCTACAGAAGTTTTCATCGAAATGCTAATTTTCAATATTTCATCCTGTACTTATATAGCATTATAGAACACCTGGCTATATTTGAACCTTGTTGGTTGACCATAAGATTTCTAAAAATCTATTCAAGAAACGTCAAAACAGCAAAAGGAGATTGTTTAACCTTTGATGATTCATTAATGAATTGTTAATCAAGTGTCAGCAATTTTGTAAAGCTTCAAGTAGGAACAAATGTCTCTCATTTTGATCAATGTCACTTGCATATATTTTTATTTAAAATTGTATCCATTCATCTTCTTGGTTAAGGCAATGGGCTAGAAACCAGGAGACTGTGAGTTCTAGTCCTGCCTCAGACATGAAAGCCAGCTGGGTGACCTTGGGCCAGTCCCTCTCTCTCAGCCCAAGAGCCAATCAGGAGTAGTATGAGAGTTCTAGTCCCGCCTTAGGCATGAAGCCAGCTGGGTGACCTTGGGTCAGTCCCTGTCTCTCAGCCCTACTCACCTCACAGGGTTGTTGTTGTGGGGAAAATCAGAGGAGGAAGGAGTATTTGGTATGTTCCCTGCTTTGAGTTATTTATAAAAATAATAAAGGCGGGATAGAAAATAAATAAATAAATAAATAAATAAATAAATAAATAAATACGATGATTCTATATTTATGTATTTAAATATGTATTCAAATAGCTATTTGAATGTATATTTTGACACTTTTACACTGCCCAGAGCTAAATCACAACTTCAGCACCAGTATGGAGGCAAAATTTGTATCAAAAACATCATTTCATAAAGCAAATGACCAGTATTGGGCTGAGGGTCTTTAGAGAGATGGTATACATCCCAGCCAACTTCTATATAAAAAGGAAGAGGAGTTAAGATTCATAATATGCTTTTTTTTTAAAAAAAAGTATTCTCATACTACATCAGCAGGAACCAGAGTCAACAGTCAACAGAATTTTCAATCAATTCTAAAGCTTTGAATAGGGCCTCAGAGCAATTCTATTTCTGACTATTTTACAAAACTCTAAAAAACCCTGGACTTTCTGTACATACATTGTAGCTGTGATAACAGCCAAGTTATTGGAACAAGAGGCAGTAGAGGATGACATTACATATTGCGAATCCATCATGGCTGGCAAATCTTGCCTCTGGATTTGGACACTTAGACAACTTGACTATCAGATATGTGAAGCATTTCTCAACACTTGACAGAGATACTGTGACAGGCTCAAGAAATGTTTGGGAGCCTTAGCTGAAGAGGCTGTGCTTAGTAAAATATAGCCTGACTTCCCAACAGGTTACCATGAGTTCCACCGGCACCAAGAAGGGGGCACATGGCAACCAGAGAGTTTGAGGGCAAGAAGATGGATGAAACTGTGCAAATAACCTAGAATTTAGGCTCTTTCGTTCATTGATTGTAAATCTTTTAGGTTGTTGTTGTTTTCAAATCAGGCTTTACAAAGAACAATGCATTTTCATCCTGTGACCCCATGACTCTTCCTCCCACATTTTCCTTCTGTTCATTTTCTGGGCAACGTTTCTTCATCCTAAAACATCTTCTCTAATTATCCTATTTTGCAGTCTCAGGTATTTGAGCTACACACCTGGGAGTCTCTGGTTTAAATCTTGACTCTGGGTGCAACTCCTTCGTGTCTTTAGGAATCCATGCTTCTCCAGCCTCAGACCTCCATCTGCACTGTAGAAACGATGAGGTTAATAATAATGCTGGCACTGCCTTGAAAGGATCAGTGAGACAACATTATATGAACTATACGGAATCCTCCAGAGCATTGTAGAAAAACTTCTTCCTCACTTTCCTCCTTCTCCTCTTCTTGGATTTTGACAGCACATCTTTCTCCTGGTCATGTTATTTTCTTCTGCTATCAGCAAGCTCCAATTGTTTCTTAGCCAAGGTCTCAATATTTGGTTTCCAGTTTTACAGCATTAAGCATTTGGTGGCAGCTTCAGCTTTGCAACTCCAGCCCATCTGGCCGCAGCTGTTTCCATACAGATGATAAGTATGGCAATATCCAACAAGTCACACTTCAAGATTTCTGCTGGGCTGGTTTGAATTGACTCCTCAATGTCGGGATGAAATTGGCTCCCATGGGACAACTCCAGATTGGCTTTGTTATTGCATCTTAGCACATGTGACCCAAAGTCCAGGTGACGTTCTCATAACAGATGCCTGATCAGGACTGTACTGCAAAGACCAGGAAAAAAAAAAAGTTAATGATGCATGTTCATGCAAGAAATGGTCAATATATGTTGCAGCTTTGGACAATACCTAGTTAAATCAGGGGACATCAGTTAAGGGAATTACTGAAAGCTCAATAACTATGTTGTACCAGGGCAGAGAAGGCAACTGACATTTTCTGAAGGGAGACTAAGGAACAGAAGCAAATAGTTGCAGGTGGTAGCCACCAAATGACACTTTAAAAACTCAGATGTGATCTTCTAACAAAAATGTGTAGCTACAGGCTACATCAGTTAGTGACTGCCTCATTTAGTGACCATTTGAAGTTACAACAGTGCTAAAAAAAACAACAACAACTTAACAACCAGTCCTTGCATTTATGACTTTCACAGCATCTCTCTGCTCTTGTATTCACTTCTTTATTTACCCCATACCAAGAGGTACTCGAAGAGAAAGAATCCCAGTTCAGCTGAAGGAAGTAGCAAGAAGCAAAGGAAAACTGAAGTAAAATCATAAGCACAGTCGTGTCATGGGATTTTCACTTAGCAACCACTTTGCTTTATGACTGAGTTGCCAGTCTCAGTTGTGGTCACTAAACAAGGACCTGCATTTTGATCCCAAATAGCACAGGACTGAACTGGGATGGTGGAAAATCAAAAGGAACTTAGAAGACGTGTAGCCTGATGACTACTGTAGGAATTCAGCACCCTAAAGCCTCTCGTCTTTCTCCTCCCCCTTCCCCTTCCCCTTCCCCTTCCCCTTCCCCTTCCCCTTCCCCTTCCCCTTCCCCTTCCCCTTCCCCTTCCCCTTCCCCTTCTCCAGTTATTTCTGCCTGCCTGATACATTCCAGAAGAGTGGGTGTGCTCCAGTCCCTTCTATTAAACATTGTCATCTTACGGGACCGAGGATGTGTGCCTTCTCTGTTGTGACCCTTGCCTTCTGGAACAGCATCCCCTCAGAGAGATGGACAGCACCCTTTCTTCAAGGGTTCCAAAAAATGTCTTAAGTCCTGGCTTTGGTCTCAGGCCTGGGGTTAATGTGTTTGTGGGGACCCTGGTGTGGTTTGTTAGTGTTACAATTGTTTCAGTCCAGGCTGCCAGTGGTGTTGTATAGTTTTATTGTTTTTCTATTTGTAAGCCATCTAGAGTCTACTGGAGTGGGCGGCTGTAATAAATTTAAATAACAACAACAACAACAACAACAACAAATACTTCTCCCCCACCCTGCCAAAAATAAAATCAAATTAAAACAACCTGTCAGAGAAAAAGATATCCACCGGTGAAACAGTTGAAGATTATAGTTGGGCATTAACAGCTTCTGAAGAACAGCATCATAATGGGGCTGACTTCTTTTCTTTTCTTTTCTTTTCTTTTCTTTTCTTTTCTTTTCTTTTCTTTTCTTATTCCTTTAGCAATTTCTCTTGCAGTGCCTGTTGGAAGCTGTGCTTTTTTATCCCAGGTGCATCTGTTCAAGCCCTTCAACTTTTCCCAAGGCAAGCGTTCCTCATGTTTACGATGTTCTGTATTTTTAGAAACTGCCCTGCAAACCCTTCTCTTTCTATGTCAGCAAAGGGGTGGAAAACCATTATGGAACTCACTGAATGCTTCACACTATGGACTGTGGTCCATGTCAATGTCATTTCCATCCCACAGTTAAACATCCTTCAAAGGGGCTAGAATGGAGATCAGGAATAGCCAACCTGGTTATTCTGTAGATTTCTTGGGTTGCATGTCTTAAAAATCCTAGCTAGCATGGGCAATGGCCTGTGATTATGGGGTTTGTCATCCACATTATCAGGAGGTTGCCAAGTTGCCTGTTGTTGACCCGGCCAATGTCCCTGTGATCTAAATAAAAGAGAAAATTGTAAACCGCTCAGAGTCCCTTTTGGGAGATGGGCGGTGATAAATTTGATTAAGAAAGAAAGAAAGAAAGAAAGAAAGAAAGAAAGAAAGAAAGAAAGAATAAAGTGTGCCTTGCCTTCGCACAAATATATACCAACTTTACATTAAGAAGGTGCTTTACATAACTGTCACTGAAAATGTCAGTTATTCTTAGGGTAAAATTATCTCGTAAATAATCCCGTAAGGGTTATTTAATGATACACAGACAATGATCTCACTACCACAATAATTCACTTGAAAGAGTTCTGGTGTTCTGCAATCTCCAACACCCTGTAGGGTAGTAGGTAAAGATAAAGGTTTCCCTTGACATTAAGTCCAGTCGTGTCCGACTCTAGGGGGCGGTGCTCAACTCTGTTTCAAAGCCGAAGAGCCGGCGTTTGTCCGTAGACACTTCCGAGGTCATGTGGCCGGCATGACTAAATGGAACGCTGTTACCTGCCCGCTGAAGTGGTACCTATTGATCTACTCACATTGGCATGTTTTCGAACTGCTAGGTTGGCAGGAGCTGGGACTAGCAACGGGAGCTCACACGGATTCGAACGTCACACGGATTCGAACCGCCGACCTTCCGATCGGCAAGCTCAGCAGCTCAGCGGTTTAACCTGCAGCGCCACTGCATCACCAGCATAAATTTCTGTCTCTTTCCATCCTCTTCCTGAACTTTTGGCTTAGCCGCAGTAAAAGATGGCAGTTTTGGGTTAGGAAGGAAGGGATGGGTTGGATACAAAGTCATGTATATGAGATGGGTGGCCTATACACTTACTAACTAACTAACTAAACACTATGAGTTTGGGGAAATGGGCAGATGTGCATTGCTTGAAACCATTGGCTCCTCTTTAGCTGCTTCAAAAACCACACTGTTCTTTTTATTGGTCTCCCTAGCTAAACAGAGAGGAAGCTTTGTAGCTTTTCATAGTAGAACTACTCAGCTTTCCTTTTCTCACAAACTCAATGAACAAACAAGCACAACATGAACCACTGAGGTCAAGAGAGACGGCATTAGCAGAATGCTGATTGTTGTGTTCTGCTATTGGTTATCCCATGTGACACACACACGGTTCTCTGAATTTCAAGGTTGGTGGTGTGAAAAAGGAAGGTTGTTTGTGAAGTGAAAACAGAGGTGCTGTGAAACTCTCTTAGTGCCTTATTCAGAAATGATAAACAAGATAGGACATTTGTACCTTAGAGTAATTAGCCCTGCTCATAAATAGAAATGAATTGGATAGAGCTTTGACATGGATATGTATATATAAGAATGCAGACATCCAAACTATTCCTCTGTATGTCTATGGCTCACTGTCAGTACATGCACAGAATTGCAAACAATTTCACAACTCTGTCTCTCCTTTCCAGTAATATAAGTGTAATAAGAAAGGAATACTTTGCAAGTCAGTGTAGCTGCCTGCCCATCTCTCTCTCCCTCCCCCACTCTTTCTGTCTTTCTCTCTCCCCAAAACACACAGACACACAGACACAAACTTTGTTAATTTGCTTCTGGTTAGTTCATTGTGCTTGTTCAATTTTGTAATGTAAAGATTGTACTGACTGGTTGCCTTTCCCATTCTGTCAGTCTTCCCAGGTAGACCAGACAGGAAACATGACCAGATGAGCTAATCTACTTTATTGTAAGGCTACATTAACAGAATCTTGCAAGTCTGAAAGTACAATTTTCCTGCCGTCTCCTTTACAGTCCGATAACTTAAGAAGAGGCCCTCCTGAGCCTCTTGCTCCACCCACTATGCAGCTGTGGGCTATGCTCCCTCTTATCTAACCATTCCCTAGGCAGCATCTCATTGCCTGGTTCCCAAGCTCATTCCCACATACCATTACACATTCTGATGTTGGAATTGTTTCTTGAACTGGTCACTCCTTTTGGGGCTGATTAAAAGGGGTGCTATCAATAAATATTTTGTTGATTGACATTTAAATTGGCAGAGTGTTTTTTAAACTCAGGTGATCTTTTTTTCCCCATGAAATATCATCTGTGTGAGAAAGAGTTTGAACCCTTACAGATGTTTGTTGTTTTCATCCAGATAGTGTAAGAAGACTCTTTGTCTTGTTGATAGACTCTATCTTTCAACAAAAATGGCTTATTAAAAAGAAGGTACCCACAAGTCATAGGGTTTAGTTTACGACGTAAGTCCAATTCCATTTGCCTTGACATTGGTTCCCCTTCAGTTCGTCTCGTGCTATAACACTTAACCTTAAACCTCCAGTACTGCAGTACTCCAGTATTGCCTTGTGAAAGCCAAAGGGAAATTGTAGTTTTTCAGTGAGTGGTAATCACTGTTCCAAAACCAGGTTTAAATAAACAGTGAAAAATCCTTGCAAGTGTTCATTGCTTATTGAACTCTCTGTATGATGCTGCTGCCCACCTGTCAGTCATGGCTGCTAATTCATTGGCTAAGCACACCAATGTGCACTTAGGGGTTGCAAGCCTGGTTCTCACAAAGCAACTGGGCAGAATAGCACTGGAATGTTTTAAACCATATTTCAGGGTCTATGGGCTCAGGAGTCTGCTTTCAATAGACATGCACTCTGGGTTGGTAGGCTGGGAGTTGCAGCTTTCTATATGCATGATTTAAAGCAGCCATCCCTTTGTCTGCATTACTACCTGAAGCCTTTGTCTATAAAACTAGCTTTTGTAGCTGTTTGGGGCCATTTGTAAATAACAGTACTATCAGCATACAGAGCACGGACAGAGAAAGAGACTGTATGCAGAGTCCCTGCTGCTATTTACCTCTGTCCACTGACCCGGAAAAATACAAAATCCAAATTCAATGCAGCCATGGACATGTTTAGGCTTTGTTTACAAATAAAAGAAGTCAGAATGAGGAAGAGCACATTCAATTCTCCTCCTCCTTGTGTAGAATGCACATATTTTTGCAAGTTTGTGGAAAAGATTTTAGCTTACTTGTTATGAAAAATCAAAAGTCAGTGACCAATACCTTGTAGGCTTCACTCAATGAACCCGATCCCTTCTGCAATCTATCCATTGTTCACCTTCCATCACAATGGAATTTGGAGAACCTTTGCATAATTGCAAATACTAAAACTCAGGACTCAACTCCATAATAAGTCAGTCACATACTGTAGAAAGGGACTTTCCTCTGAAGATGTACATTCAAGGCAACTTTGGCTGTTTTTAGAAAACTCAGCTGGGTCAGATGAGGATGATCACCAGGAAATCTCAACTGAGAGGTTGGGAAAACATCCTGGAAAGAAGGCAAAAGGAAAATGTATTTGCAAGAAAACTACAGGGGTGTGTTCATGAGGTCGCCAGGAGAAGAGTACAACTCAGACTTAGACTATGGCATATTAGGGGTGGTAGGCAGGATTTCTTTCATTTCTACTCTCTCCCCCCGCCCCACGTGTGACGGTCTTTGTCCAGACTGGGATATTATGTCATGCTCACTGCAACAAACAAACTGTTGTGGAAAAACAGCCCACTTACAGTAAGTACAGAAACAAAGGATTTGGGGATAGATGCACCAAAGTATCAACCTTTATTGGCATGCACAGCTACAGCAACCACTGGGCTCCTCATCAAAGGAGCACAGAAGAGCAGGTGATATACTCTCTGAAATGATACACAGGACATACAAAACAGTGTAAATTATAACGTCACATTTCCAACAGGAATGTAGGATCTGATAACAACATGGGTGTTACTTACTCACTATGTGGCGATCAGGCACCTCTACATCCTGCTTTTCTAAGGAGGTTCCATGCCTGCCCTTTCTACTGATATCCTCTAACATAAACAGTATCTTTAATTGTATCCATATTTTGCCCCCTGGCATGCAAATGGAAAGACAACAATCTGGATTTGGTTGTCTGCCTTTTTCTCTCCTGGGTCATCAGGAAGCTGCAGTTTGCCTGCTCTAATATGCACATCAGAATCATATATGCAAGTATGGGATATTATTTGTGGAAGGAAGGAAGGAAGGAAGGAAGGAAGGAAGGAAGGAAGGAAGGAAGGAAGGAGGGAGGGAGGGAGGGAGGGAGGGAGGGAGGGAGGGAGGAAGGAAGGAAGGAAGGAAGGAAGGAAGGAAGGAAGGAAGGAAGGAAGGAAGGAAGGAAGGGTGGCTGTGCACTACACATTACATATATTTGATGGTTTAGCAGGTCATTATTATTCAGCTTCTAAAGAGGAAATCTTAAAAATTTACTTTATGGTTCCAAGAGACAGAAATGATGGAATTCTGATCATTTGGTAGACTTCCTTCTCTTTCGTTTGATCAGCCAAAAAATGAAGTAAACAGGAGCAAAATGCTTGATTAGTGTAAGCATATGCAGATTAATATAAGTACCCCCAGACAGCACAAAATTGTTCATGACACTCAATGGAATTTGGCATTCTGATTCAGGCATATGAGCAGGTGCCAGAAAGCTATCAGTCAGAAAAAACAAACAGCTTGAGATGCTAGCTTTGGCACTGCTAAACAATTTTAAGAATGTTTTCCATTTCTGATTTGCAACTTCTCTTTCTGCTACTCTTAATATCCGTGCTGTCCCTTTTGCCAGTTCAGTGAGCCTTTACATTTTGGAACTCAGTTCTTGAATACAGGCTAAGGGGAAGAATTCCCCTGCCCGTCCCCCCTTCCATTAACTGAACAATTGCATTCCTTCCCATCAGAACATAAGATTATTTTGAAAACTAACTAATGCAGGAGGTCCTTGGTATCACAGCTTGTTCAATCTTTTTTGTCATGGCGGTGGCTTTCTTAATTCACAACCAGTTTGTTGGTATGCTCCTCACGACAGGTTATTGGTTAGCCAAGCTTACTTAAGGTACCTGGAGAAAACATGGGCTAGAATGTATCAGTGTAATAAACTGATGGGGAATATAAAAGGCATCCTGCTGGTTCCATTGATTTCCAACTTATCTTATTAAATGTGGAAAATGTTGGCAGAAGTGTCTTTGAATAAGCAGTCTGAGTTGAGTGAGTTAAGAAGTTGGCAAATATTCCTCAATTCAGAAATAAAATACCATAGACTCAATAGATTCAATGCTAAAGATTATCTTTAAGTAGAGTCCCCTGGAAGTCCACCAACAGGACAGAGTTCACTTGAGAACAATGTAGAGCACATATATGGACTATATACAGAACACTGTTTATATCCAAAGCCATATCCTTGGCTCCTGTGGGTTGCTAGGCAATCTCCATGCCAACACCAATGAGCTGTACACCTTGCTGAACTCCTGCTTTTGCACTTTTAAGGTTCTAGTCAATTAATCATCTGTTTGCTCTTTTATGTGATCCCTGCTATCAATATTCAACACACACAACACATGCAGAAATACACACACAAACATTCATTTAAAACAAACAAGCAAACATCCCCACTGGGAAAGGTTTGGGTTCAGACCCAATCATAAGTTTCAAGTCGGTTCTGTCCATGGTAACTTATCATTATGATTAAGATTTGGAATCTAAATAGATCTTACCCTGTGTACAAGAATCTATGTCTGAATCTCAGCTATTGTTTCCAAATTTTTGTAAGCATGTAAGTCATAAGAACACAAGAGGTATCATACTGAATTGACCCAGAATTAATCTAATCACCATTCCTGCTTGCCCAAGAAAGAGGGTTTTTTCTACATTATCCACTACCAGCCTAGAACTCACAGGTATATTATAGCTAAATCTGTCCTTTCAGTGTTTAACTACCATGGTAAAATAATGTAATGTGTATAGAAGACTATAAAAGCAAGCTCTACTCATATCTTTTACCATAGTAGTTATACACTGAACGGACAGATTTATATTTATATTTTACAACTGACGTTATATTTACTGTTTTCTTATTTTGAATCAGTAAACCACTGTAAATATGCATTTGAATTTGCAGGGAAAACATGTGGCTCACTTAGAGACTCATTGAAGCATACAGTCTGGCCACAGGTGCCTAAACTTTTGCACACAACTTTTTGTCAATGGTCAAGAATCCAATAGAAACACAAGTAATATATGTATAAAATCAACATGTTCATGGCAGAGACCCCAGATTTGTTCTGTGAATGGAAGCTCAGTGGCAAACCTCTGTCCCCTCTTATATTTATGGGGTAGGGTTTTGACTTTTTGGTGGATGTATCCTCAGATGGTATTAGCTAGATGGTGTTTTTTTCCTCAGGAAGCATGGGGAGAAATCATACTATCTATAACACAGGAGCCCTCATGGAGCTTACTAGCTCAAAGTGGCCCTTAGAGACAGACAGATTGGGAAGTATCTCAGAATGCAACTTCTACTAATTCCTTACCCACAGCATTGCACATGACCCCTAAAATTATCCAACACATGGCCTAGAATCAACGAAGAGAGTAGCAGAGCCTTCAGATTAGAAAAGAAGAGTAGAATGTTTCACCCCTGACATGATGGGATTTCTGCCATAGCTTCTTTTGTTGAGCAAAGTTCTCAGGGGGGATCAGTCATGCACATATATGTTTATGATTTCAGTTTTTCTTCATAAATCCCCCTATAAATTGTTTTTTAAATAATTCATCCATTAGACCATAATCTGCTTCCAACTATTGTTTTTGGCATTAAGCTAGGAAGGCTGCAATGTCCTGGGGAGGTGGGTATTTGAATGTGTATTTCCTCTCCCTTTCTTTCATTTTCTTTCTGTTTTTGCACAAAGTAATGCCAAATCAGAGTTTAATGAATATCTTATTTTGGAGCCCTTTGCCTGCCCTAAAAGCTATGTATCACAAATCTGAGGTGTCCGTTTGCAAATTAAATGCACACACAGACGAAGGAAATCTAAGTGCTTGACTGCAACTTAGCCCCAGTGTGAAAATAAAGTCAATTTGCCACATTCCTCATCTCCAGGCCACAATGATACTATTCACAATCATTTTGGAGGGGGAAAACTCCACTTATTGTCCTGTCACCTGAATTTAGAGCTGTATTTTGTGGGGAGAGGTTTTAACAGATGAAGATGATGATGACAACAACAACAACCACAAACGATTGTGTAGAGACCATGTGAATAAGGAGACTCTGTTTTCTTATCTTCCTTTTTCATTCCTTGATATCAAAGATAGATAAGGGGATTTGGTGGCGCTGCGGGTTAAACCGCTGAGCTGCTGAGCTTGCCAATTGGAAGGTCGGTGGTTCAAATCTGCGTGACGGGGTGAGCTCCCGCTGCTAGTCCCAGCTCCTGCCAACCTAGCAGTTCGAAAACATGCCAATGTGAGTAGGTTAATAGGTACTGCTTTGGCGGGCAGGTAACGGTGTTCCGTGTAGTCATGCCGGCCACATGACCACGGAAGTGTCTTCGGACAAATGCCGGCTCTTCGGCTTTGAAACGGAGATGAGCACTACCCCCTAGAGTCAGACATGACTGGACTTAATGTCAAGGGAAACCTTTACCTTTGCTTACCACAGATACAGCTTTGGTGTTCACAGATTTCAGATTTAGTGTTCAAATCTGAATTGAGGAAAGGGTGATTACATTACTAAGTCCCCAGTATAGTAGTCAAACCCAACATTGCCCTCCTAAACAACTGAAGTGCTGCCAGCTAGGATACTTATTCTCTTTTGCAACAGACTATCCTATCCAATCCATCCAAATTGTCCCTGGACTCCTGCATATAGTATCATCCCCATAGTGCTGATGCCATGTTATGTGGCCAAGTGACAACTGCTTGTTCATCTGATCATTTCCTAAAATCAGAAGGTGGAAAAAGTTCTATTATGGATTATAAGCACATGCAGGGACTTTCCAAATATACAATAAATCAGTAGGAAGTCACGCTGTGCTCCCTTTCTCCTTTTCTGTATTTTTCTTTAACATTTCCTTTTCTGTACTTCTCTTTGTTCTGCTTCATTGTCCATCAGTCTTTCATGCAAATAGATTAAATCTCTTGGCACATGTATTCTGAGAAGCCCATTGGGTCAGCTGCACTTGGGATCAGTTTAAAACAGGAAGATACAACAGTTGATTCTCAAATGGTCCAAAGTAAACAACCTGTCACTAAATAACACTGTTAGCAAAACAAGAAACAGATGGAAACAGTATCTCCTGTCCAAAAGAGATTTGCTTCTAGCCCTTTAGGTAAAATTGGGAAGAGGAAGAGGCACAAGACAATTTAACATTGATTATTGTAAACAGAGTTCATGTTTGATACACAGCAGTTGCTGGAATTACTTCATAATGACCTCATAGTTTTGTTGCCTCTACTTGTTCCTTATGTCATGGGAAATACCGTACTATATATTCATAGAATGCTTTGCCTTGTTAGCTAACAGAGGGCTGAGAATATGTATGTATTGGCTGATTATGTGCTGTGATCATCCTATTTCCTTCTACCTTTCCCAGCATTTTAGACTTCTACAGAGAGCTAGGGCTTCATACTGTATGATGTGTCCAAAGTATGATAATTTTTGTGCCTTGAGAGAGAACTCTGGGTTGATTTGTTTGATGATCCATTTGTTTTCTTTTCTTGGATATCCATGGTATTCTCAGGAGTCTTCTCCAACACCAGAGATGTCAACATTCTATCTGCCTTCTTCAAAGTCAGTTTTTTCTCACAGGGAAAGCCATTGTCTGCACAATTCTGATCTTTATAGATGTAGAAACATCTGAGTATCTTTTCCAAGGCTTCACTATGATCCTCTTAACTGCTACTCTATAGCATATTTCTTAATGACTGGTTCCTTTATTCTTGATAGTTAATCCTAAACAGGCAAAAGCTAGCCACCACTTCAATGTCTTCACTGTCAGTTCCAAGGCTGGTTGTTGTACTTGTGCTCATTAGCACTTGTCTTCCCTTTTTTTTTTTTTTCACTCTGACTTGCAGATCTTTTTTTTTTTTGCATGTTCGGCTTTCAGAGTAGAAAATATGTATAAGACCAGGTTATTACACACACACACACACATACACACACACCTATGTGTGCTTGCACAAGATCCTTCCTTCCTTCCTTCCATCCTTCTGTCCTTCCTTCCTTCCCCAATCAATAATCTCAGTTCTCTGAGCAGTGTATAAATTACAATACCATACAAATTTTCTGAGCCTTCTAGAGACATACAAGTTTTTTAATTATTATTATTATTCATACTGAAGTTACCCCCACTGGTGCTGCCCTCTATTTCAAGTTGAGAGGTGTCTGATCAGCTTCCAAGTTTATTTTCCAATCTGTTCAACAGTAAGGCATTTGTAGTCTAAATCTGAAGTGTCAATTTAGCTTTGGTTGCTCTGCTCTCATGGAGTGAAGACCAGCATGATTGACCGCAGTTTTTGTTTTTCTAGCCTGGTCTGGAGAGGATTTAGCATTGTTTTAGGGGGAATAATGGCTATTTCTCTTTCTAATCTGAGGCTGAGCCTCCTGTGTGTACCCTTAAAAGCCAGCCTGGTGACCAATGTGCCAGCCACACTTAGCTGACAACCAGAAACGTTCAGAGTCAGATCATTCCTTTCCAAAGCTCTAATCTGATTTTTGAAAGATGCATTTCATATAGTATGTTGTAGCTTTGGATCTGATGAGGAATTGTTCTGCTTATATTTTATTCTCTATCTAAAAACAAGAACAACAACAACATAACAAGAACAAGAACAAGAACAACAACACTTGTATGTCGTGAACAGCTAAGGTTAGGCATAGATGCAGGTTAAATGTTTCCTTCTGAGTACTGTATTTAAAATTATGGAGCATACTGTAGCAATACAAGAATGGATTTTTTCAAGGGTGGCAGAGTGAGCAAGCAGCATCACACACCTCATGATGTCATCACATGTGATGCATTTATATAATCTGCATGTCATCGTGACTGATACAGATAATATAAACATGCATGTGTTGATATGATTTTCTCTTTTTAATCCGTTCAATCATGTCCAATTCTCGGAGACTGCCTGGACAAGCCCCTGCAGTTTTCTTGGCAAGATTTCAGAAGTGGTTTGCCCTTGCCTCCTTCCTAGGGCTGAGAGGGAATGACTGGCCCAAGGTCACCCAGCTGGCTTTGTGGCTAAGGTGGGACTAGAACTCCCAGTCACCTGCTTTCTAGCCTGGTGCCTTGACCACTACACTACATTGGCTCCCTGTTGATATGATACATGAGACATTATGCTCTATGATCATGGTTTCTAATGGCTAACTATTAACAGAAGGATATTGGAAACATTAGCCGAGTCTATTTGCAAAGGTATTTCTGGTTATTTATGATGTTTTTAATGGCTTAGACACACCCACATTTCCTCCTTTGAGGATAACATGTAAATTATATTGATCCCTGATTCTATTCAGATGACTAATTTCTTCCCACCATATCACTTTCCTATTATTACTGGCATTGACAATTAACCAAAAGGGGAAAGAATAGGCTGGACTGCAACTATGCTTAGCAATGTGTCTGGTTTATTTGTCTATTTATTTTCAAGATTTCTATCTCACCTCTTCATTAAAAAAATGCTCAGGACAGCTAACTGCAAAATAAAACCAATAAAATGCCAGATCAATGAACAGTTAAAAAAAGGAAGAGATAACAGCTAAATGGTTAATATATAAAATGTCTGGTAAATTAGAAACTTGAGAACTCTTTCATAGACATGGGTCAGAAGCCATGGTGATGTCAGAATGACATCACATTGCCATGACTTCATAACCTAAAAGACTTGATTATGTGCTTTCCGTTAATGGTTCAATACAACAGTTGCCAATTGTACAATTGTGTTCTTTGCACAATTATGATGTGTGGGATGGGAGGGATGTCAGCTGCCCCCTTGTTCATCCCTGCCCTGATCTAATTTAACTCAGAGAGTACATAGCTCAGAGAGTTATATTAAGTATCCAAAGGAGCTTCTCCAGAAAATCATAGTAAATGAGCCTTAGGGATCCTTGCCCCAATCCATTTAAATCATAATCAGTTAATCTGTAGTTTTAACTGCTATTAAAAATGAATGAGCAGGGAACAGTAAAGCCAGCAAAAGTTGCTTTAATTATCATTAAAATGCAGTGGTCTTTTTGGTTTGCTTGTTTTTTAAATCTCTTGCCAGACCACTGAGAAGGACCCTTGGATGAGACCCTGCTTAATATGCAATAAACACATGAGAATAAATATTCCCCATCCATTTGTGAGATGAAACGAGGAACTAATAGCTGAGAAGATGCCAAAGGTGCTTTAAAAAAAAAAAGAGAGAGAATTTCCTCCTGCCCACTTTCTCTATCACAGCCATTAAAGCCCCCAGACACATTAAAGAATATATCAGAAGAGCCACAGAAGTTACAATGAATAACCCATCTCCAACTATCATTTTCCACACTTTGAGCACTCACATTTCTTAACTTGTGTGTTCATGGGGTTCATCCACATACAAAGGGGAATGGTTTCCTGCAGATATTGGTTTTTATTTATTTGCGAGATTTATATCCTGCCTTTCCCCAGCAGCCCAAGATGATGGACTTTTAGTCCACCTTCCAATTTTCTCCACAATAGTGATCTTGTAAGGTAGGTTGGGCTGAGAGAATGATTAGCACAAAGTCACCCAGTGAGCTTCCATGGCTGACAGTGGATGTGAAAGAGGGTCTCCAAATCCTAGTCTAACACCTTAACAACTACACTGTCTGGACTAATGCATGCATAGCTTATGTTCTGGGCAAACTGGTAGGCCCAGAACTAATCCTTGTGTCCTCATAACCAGCTCTTTTGTTCTTGAAGAAACAATTACTGGTCATTCCAGTAATTACACAGACATGTCCATGTAGTTTTCTTGGCAGCAATTTGGAAGCTGTTTTCTATTGTCTTGGTTTAGAAAGGTCCCATGATTCCACAGATAGCTGATAAGTAGTATGAATAGTGGTGTGTGTGTGTGTTTGTATACATGTGTGAATATGAATGTGTGGGTGTGCAATATATGTGTACATGACATGCAACCTTTCTTCTGGTCATCGTACCTAATTTCATTTATTAATACCTAAGCTCTTTCTGGACTGAATCACTGTAACATGTTATCTCTTTCAGAAGTTTTAGCTGGATCATATTGCTGCCCTCATCAAATTGTTCTGTTTTAAGAATGATGACAACATCACTTTGAAATCCCATTGTAGGACTACTTGAAGTTTTGATTCAGAAAAATAATGACAAGGTGGATCTAAAGATAGTTAGGAATATCTCAGTGGCATCTAGTTGATAAGATGCTGAACTAGACTGAACTTTGCTGACCTTTCTTAAATTAGCCTAGTGACTTCCTGAGATTTTTAACCAGTCTATATTATATTCACAAGCACTTAATTGGCAGCAACTTATTGACCTTGATTGATCTCAGAAAGCTAAGCCAGGTTGGGCCTGGTTAGTTCTTGGATGGGAGAACACTATGAAATCCCATAGCTGGGGCTAGACTACAGGAAAGAGTCTTGGAAGAAGGCAATGGTGGAAGGAAGGAAAGAAGGAAGGAAGGAAGGAAGGAAGGAAGGAAGGAAGGAAGGAAGGAAGGAAGGAAGGAAGGAAGGAAGGAAGGAAGGAAGGTCCTGATGTTTCCCAGGTATAATTTCTTTTGCTTCTTAACAGAGTTTAGTTTCATCAAGTATGCAGCCCAATCTCAGCCAGCCTGGGAAAGTGTGCAGGGTGATTTCCCTCTTTCCTGGACATCTAATAAGAGTATTTTGGAAGGGGCAGCCATAATAAATTTAAATAAATAAATAAATCATTCAGTGGTTCCTACCATGAAGTGTGAAGAGTTTACAGTTTTTACTTACATCTCTAGGGAGCTGTCTATTGTTATATGGACAGTAACACACAGGTACAATGGAACTTTAAACAATAGTAAGCTATTGAACTCAATGGTGAGGCTGGCTCAGAGACCACAATCTCTCTGCCTTTCCCCCAACAGTCAGAAACTCTGCTTAATATTCACATGATTCAATCCTTAGTTCCTCAATATGATCTCCTTTTCCATGCAGAAGCTCCCAGTTCTAATTTCCTTGAGGTCTATATGCTGTCTTCTTTTTTCACATCTCTTCCTGGGATCTACAGTATTTACTTCTGTTTCCTTCCACTTATCTTATCATCCAAAATCCTGTTTCTTCTACTTCTAACTCCTCCTAGTTACAGATTCCTATGCTTCTCGTAACAAACCTTACCAGTTTACATCAAATTAATGAATTTCAACTGCTTGTCACTGAAGTCCTGTCTGTCTTCATACTTTAGTGTCTGAGAAGAGGCTCGGGACTGCTTCCCCTTTTTTATTCTATCCCAGATTATGCCCCCTCCCCCAACTTTGCACCACAGAATTGAGGAGGCATGGAGCCAGTCCCATTAGCACTGTCAACTTCATTTGCTTAATCACAGTTTGAGAAATATTTTAAGGCCCCATTAGCTATTTCCATGATAGGTGGTATAACAGATGAATCTGTTGCAGAGTTTGGATGTCCTAAGAAGACAGTCACTTGTCCTTTTCTGGGGACACCAATATTCACAACTGTTCACAAAAGATACAAACACCAAATTGGAGAAACAAATGTAGGACCAGGCAACTCAACTGGTTAGAGGAACACAAGCTACATTTATGGCTGCTGAGGAATTTGATCTTCCTGAAGCAAAGTGAATTGATCCAGAAATGTACTTACAGTATGTGCTTACATACTGGACTTATAGGATGCTCCAATAAAAAGTACTCTGAGCAGCATGCATTCCCCATACCATTTCTGGATTCAAAACAGAAACATAGAAAATATAAATCCCAAATCCCAAATAAATTTCAAATATCCCACAGACTGGGATGTTGGGGGAAAAAATCCCAAAAGACAACAGTGGCAAGTCATTTATGTTTTGTTTTTGTTTTTTTTTTAATCTGCATTAAAGTATCCATGAAGTCCCTAAGAATTTGGCTTGGCTTGGCTTGACTTTAATGGGACTTTCAAGGAGTCCCTTCTTACATACCAGAAGAGAACCCATGGGAAAAAGATCAGGTATGTCTGTCCTTGGTGTTTAGAGGTGCCTGTCCCTGGAAAATGATGAAATCAGAGCTACACTTTCAAAAGAGTTTGAAGACACAAAGCATTAAGTTGGAAACAACTTGGGCTTAATTGTTCAGCTGGTACCTAGGTTTCCTGCTGTGATCTGTGAGTGTACATCACTCTCCACAGGTTGCTTAGCTGCTTTCGGGGTCCTTAACTATATGTCATTTTTTACTCAGATAGCGTAATGAGCTTGTTAGTCTGTCAAAGAGCATGTTAATTTCACTGCAGCTTTTTTAATTTCCCTCCCTTTGGTAAGTTCTCTGAAGCTGCCTCTGATCTTGACAACTTGACAGCAGTGCTGTGACAGTTTATGAGCAGTGCCAAACAAAATGCATACTCTGGGGATATGTTCCTATTTTCTGGGAGGGGAAAATATGACTGAGTCTGGGGTACTCAAAATGTTTACTGGAGATTAAAGCAGAGTTTCAACAAAGAAGAAGCAGACCAAGATAAGTGACCAAACCGGGGTAGCAGTTACAAGACAACATGCATTATGTGACTTGTGATTTATTTATTGCACGGGGAGGGGAGGGGAAATTGCATATACTGAAGCTCAACAGTCACAGGACAGTTCCCTAATAGCCCCAGCCAATGGAATTCAGGTAGCCAAGTCTCCAGCCATACTTTGCAGAAATGACAATGCTAAGTGAGAGATACCGTAGGACATCCTCCCTTGTAATGAGACATTTTGAACTGAAATCCTGTAAAGGAAGTTACATAAGCTATGTTTGATAGGAAGATTTCAGATCTCTGGTTCATCTTGAGTCCCTCAACTTGTTTTTGAAGCCCCCAGAGCATCCTCTAACTGACCTGTGGGATGCCAATAGATGCTGTAAATCACTTCAAAGCAATTGCTGTAGTTAGTCTAACATAGAAGCTGAAATTAATTACCTCTTTCAGGTAGTGTAATCCATTGTTTGTAGCCAGGTCTTTCTTGATGCAGATCCTGAAGTTTAGTCCAAGGAGTAGGTTTGAAGAGGTGTGCTGGTGCTCTTACAAAGATGGGGATTCAAGAGAAAGATTCACAAAATGCTCAAGGAAGAATCTCAGCTGCAAGCTGATTTGAAGAGAGGTCATTGGCACATCTAAATCTTCCATACAAGGTGCTTTATCCAGGTATTTCCTAATCACTTTGCTGGAGAAGTCCAGATCCTACCACTCTTGACTTCATGAACTCAGTATGTCTTTGTTCCAGCAGTCTGACTTGAGTCCACTTGCTTGGACCCAAAAAGAAATAGATTGCAGTCTATCAATAGAGGGCAGCACTTAATTGGCTTACCCAATCTCAAAAAGCTAGGCAGGTTTAGACATAGTTAGTACTAGGAGGGGGACGGATGATGACTAAAAAATTCCAAAGTAGTAGAGTAGGTCGGGAAATCAAAACATCTCAGGAGAAGGCAATGGGAAACATTTCCATGCTGTTATCAAGAAAACAACATGGATGTATCCATGTGATACCCAAGAATCAAACTTGACTCTTTATAATCTACAGTATTACATCCCAAGTCACCATATCATGTACCAAATATAACATTCACACCAAAATGATCTCCAAATTTCAAAATCATACAAATGGAAGTGGTTTGCTCCCCCCTCCCAACCAAAGTGGGAACCCAATGGATATCAACATGCATTCAGAGACCCTGTGTTTTAGCTATTTGTTAAACATAGATTATTAATCTAAATTCATATTTTAATATTTTGAAATAAACTTTCTTGTAATAGTTCTTGTTCTGTTTTGCATCGTTGACCTATGCAGTTTTTAAAGGCTGTGTTCTTTTGGCAGAAGAGCAGGATTACAATATTTCAAATATATTAAAATAATAGAAAAGAAATTGGATTTACAGTAGGAAAAAAAATCCTCTTTTCCTCCTAATTAAAGTTGATATATTCATTTATGTACAGTTATAGACCACAAAACACATTTAAAATAAGAAGCATGCAGCATAACAGAAAATAAGGCTACATAGTTTACATTCAGATATAGCAGCTTCTAACAGCTATTGTTATGGCACAAAATGTGACCACTTTTCTGGAGATGTTACAGTATTTAACAGGAAGCATGTAATTGCCTATTGGTGATTGATTGATTGATTGATTATGTTCCAACAAGTCAATGTTGACTCTAAATGACCTTATAGACTTGCTCCAGGATGATCTGTTTACAACCTAGCCCTTCAGATCTCCAAATGGTGTACCCATCAGCACTCTAATTGAGTCTATCCAACTTGTTTCTTCTCCTCTTTCCTTCCGTTTTCCCAGCTCTATGGATTTCTCAAGACAGCTAGATCTTTGAAAATTTAACCCTGGTCATTTGTGCTGTGAATAAGAATTCTGGATTGAGTTGTTCTGGGATCCACTTGTTTTCTTAGCTATCCATGGTGTTCTCAGGAGTCTTCTCCAGCACCAAATTTCATAAGGGTCAGCACTGTTTCAGTCTTGCTTCTTTGAATCTTTCCTTCCATAGTGTCACAGGGAAAATCATTGTCTGCATAATTTGTAGCTATAGACATGTCCTGGCATTTGATTATCTGTTCCAAGGCCTTTACTGCTATTTTATAAAGTGCCAGTCTGCAGCATATTTCTTGACTGCTGGTTTCTTTACAGTTGTTAGTCAATCCCAAACAGCTGGAGTTATCCACCTCTTCAATATCTTCATTGAGAGTTCTAAGATTGGCTGATCTGTTGTCATTAGTTTGGTCTTCTTTATATTTAATTGTAATCCCATTTTTTCACTGTACTCCTTGACTTTCCTTACTAGACCTTGTTGATCACTTGCGTTTTCATTTATCAGAATAGTGTCATCAGCATAGAACTGGATATTGATGTTTCTTCCTCCAGTTTTAAAACCATGTTCATCTTCTTCCAATCCAGCCTCCCTAAATATATATTCATCATATAGGTTGAATAAATAAGGAGAGAGTATATTGCCTTGTCTCATTCCTTTGCCGACCTGGAGCAACCTGGATCACCATGTTCTATCCACACTATGGCTTCTTCACCTGTGTATAGGCTTCACATGAAGACAATGCAATGTTCTGGGATTTTCATTTTCCTAAGGTCATTTCAAAGCTTGTCTGCTTTGTGAGGCTGTCCAGACAAGAAGCACATCCAGATGAACTAACTTTACTTTATTGTAAGGATACATTAACAGAATCTTGCAAGTCTGATAGTACATTTCTCCCCACTGCTTCCCCACAGACCAAGAAACCAGGGATGGTCCCTTCTGAGACATTTGCCTTTCCAACTCCTGCTGTAGGCTCAGCTGCCTCTTGTCTGACAATTCCCTTGGCTGTGGTTCTTTCCTCTGTTTCCCAACTTTATTCCCATACACCATTATACACATTCACTTTTTTCTGGATTCTTTGGCTTTCTCAATTATTGAGTAAGCATCAGCTTTAATGTATTTTGATCCTCAGCATTTTCTAAAACAACCTTGAACATCTTTCATCTTCCTTTCCATGGAAGTTTCTAATATGTGTTGGATGATCCTAAGCATTATTTTGCTAGTTTGTGAAATTAAGGATTTTGCATGATAGTTTGCACACCCTGTTAAGACTCCTTAACACACCCTGTTACATCTCCTGTTAAGTATTTGAAAGTAGGCTGAACTTTTTCCAATTTTTTGGCCACTGTGTCATTCTCCAGATTTGCTGCCATAGTTTGATTGGAACTGTTAATGATACTGTTGTTTGTCATATTTCTGTATGTATTCAATGAATTCTTGTACCCTTCTGACTTGATAATGACCAGAACATTGATCTAATTTCATTTTCTAGTACTAGAGATTTTAATAAGTAGGGAATATAAGGGACCATAGATGTTTACATCTCTACCGTACAGATTTTCAGTATATTCCTTCCATCTTTGTTCTTTGAATCAGTTACTGTGTGTCCAATGGTGTCCTTTAGCATACCAATTTGAGGTTGGAACCTCCTTTGGAGTTTGGCAATCTTTGGGAAGTCTTTCCTTGTTTTTCCATATCTGTTTCAATCTTCATTGTCTTTACAGATGTCGCTTTCATACTCCTTGTATCTTCTGAATACCTTTGTTGAGTCTGTCTGTCTGCCTATCTATCTATCACCTATCTATTTATCCATCTATCCTTCTATCTATCTTCTATCTCACCTCACCTCACCTCACCTCACCTCTCCTCACCTCACCTCACCTCATCCATACTCCACTGTAACTGTACATAGACTCTCATTTCAGAAAGACATTTCAGATTTCTTTCCTGACTGTGACTTCCCTTTCTTCTTGGCAACTTCTCCTGATATCCATTTTGCTTCCTTGGTCTTTGGCAGTCTCTTTTCACTGCCATCCTTAACAACTTGTTTGATTTTATTCCATAGTTCCTCTGGTTCCCCATCAAAGAAATTCAGGACTTCAAAGTAATTTCTGATGTTTTCTTTGAAAAAGTTGGGTATATGTTCAAGACTGTATCATGGAAATTGGCTTCATTCTTCATTAGTTTCTTTATTTCACTTTAACTTGACTTGGAAATTGCATGTGAACAGTTTGTGTTCTGTTCCACACTCTTTGCTGGCCAGTTTATTACCTGTTTCATGTCTTTGGTGATATAACTGTAGGCCCAGCCCAAGAAGAACAAGGAATCACTCCAGCCAAACTTCAGTTCTTTATTTGCTCACACCGTATAGAAAGAATCTTGCCAGACTGAAGCCACTCTACCTAACCTAAAGGGAAATAACCTGGGAAGGTTCTAGGGTGTGGCTACTCTGAATCTCTTAGTCTTCCCATGTTCCAGCTCTGGACTGTGTTTTCTCTTATCTCACTTCCTTCCTTGGAATTTGCTCCCTCCTTCCTGAGAACCAACTGTGTTAACATAGTCCATCACATCACCTCCCTCTTCATAGACACATTCCAGCACAATAACTTAATTCTTCTACCTCCTTGTTCCAATGATATATTCAATTTGATTTCTGTTTTTCCATCTAGTGATGTCCATATATATAGGTTTTATTTTGGTGGTTGAAAAGTCTGCTAGTAATGAAGAAATCATTGGATTACCAGAAACCAATAAGTCAATATCTTGCTTGTTTCCTACACTTCAACTATGTTTTCCTCCATAATATTTCCAGCTTTAACATTCTAGTCTCCATCCAGGAGCAGCATGTTCTGATTGCATGTTCTGTCAATTTTAGATTGAACTTGACCATAAAACTCTTCAACCTCCTCTTCTTCTGTATCAGTGGCTGGAGCATAAACTTGCTATAATAAATGGTTGTCTGTGAAGTCTAACTGATATTGTTTGGTCATAGACTGCATTGTACCCAAGGACAGTCTTTGCTTTATCTTTTTGTTTTTATATTCTAACTAGTAAACAGTATGATCAATCTGAAAAGTCCACTTCAATATGCTGATGCCTAAGATTGTCTTTCATTGGGTTGAACTTTCCCATGTTCATGCTTCTTACATTCCATGTGCTTACTGTAATTTTGTCTTGGCAGCTTTAGATTTTCTTTTCCTGCATGGTGACATCAGAAACTAACCATCCCAAAAGCTTTAATATAGTTGCCTTAATATAGCTGCACTCGGGAAGATCTTCACTCTTCCTCAGTAGCATCTGAAGTGCTGTTTGACCCGAGGGGCCCATTTTATAGTGCCATATCAGCAGTCACTTTATATTGTCTATTCATTTTTTTAAATAAAATACAGGAGTGGTTTACCATTGTCTTCTCCCATGCAGACCTTCATCATTGTCACTAAAGTGATCATCCACTCCACCACTTCCTATATCACTGCTCCCAGATATAGATGTCTGCTTGCTTCAGCTGGTCAGCTGGGATGACCTTCATGTCTTGGGTGACCCTGTTGGGAGTATACACTCCTGGTGTGCACTGCTGCCATTCTTTGCTGATCATTCCAGGATTAGCCACTCACATGGTAATGCGGCAGCATTGCAAAGCTTGTGTAGTCACAAATAATTTAGGACAGTCCTTCAAGAATGGTAGCTAGAGCATATTGGAAATTCCTGTGCAAGTGTCTCAATTTTGCTGTCTGAAGATATACTTCAGTGTTTTTCATAGGCACTATTATTAAATCTCTCCATTAATTGCATCACGGCCAGGGAGTCTAGGCTGCCAGTATAAGAATATTCCAGATAGGTAAAAGGAAAAATGACACACATTTTGGTCATAAGAGAGTGTGAGATGTTAGCTCTATCTCTTTGCATACCAAGTTGCAACATTCTCGGCTTGACTTCAATCCAGCCTTCTCTTGGCCCAGCATTGATAATGACTGAGGGGTGAGCCCAGTGTACCACATAGCTGCAATCTGATTATTCCATGGGGTAATCTTTCTGTCTAGCAATATGAGCTAGGCTAAATCTAGCCCCCATATATTTGTTTGATTTTAACTAGCAGAACCTCAAGTGGATTTCAAAAGCATTAAAATTAACTGTAATCCAGTGTGATAATTTGAAAAGAGGCATGCACCTGAAACTTTTTATATATGTGCTCTTTATTTGAATCATTTCCTTAATGCAGTGTACAACTGTTTGAAGCAGTTTGAAATTGGACTTCCTGAAAGATATCAGAGAAACAATCCATTTCAATTTGCTTTCCATCAGTTCACTCCCAGGGTTAGCTTAACCATTCCAGCAAACCAGGCTATGTGGTACAAAATGCCAGAGGTTCCTATCTCAGTAATGTACATGATTTAGAGACAGGACATAATGGCCCTGCAGTTCTATTGTGATTACAAGAAGCAACTTAGCAAATCCTTTTCAGTTCTGATTTCCTGTGCCATCTGAAGCAGGAGTGGGCAACCTTTTGGTGGCCAAAGGCCACATTCAACCTTTTTGGGAGTAGAGAACAGAAAATCAACCATGTGGGTAACTGCATCAGTGTAGAACAATTATGGCCAGAGGTGGGGAGTCCAAAGGTCACAAAAAGAGGATTCAGGAACCTCTTGTAGTCTTGGAGGGCATCTTGTACCTTCCTCTGTCTTAAAACACAGTTATAAATACCTCAAGGAGCAGTCATTAAATGTGAAAATGTGTAATAATATTCTGGGAAATATATATTATGCTTTTCAGAATATGATAAAAGGCAGAGCTTTTTAATTCAATAGGTAAGTAAAAAGGCTTGCAGTTAGTTTCCGTTAAAGACCTTAAACGACTTGTGAAAGTTATGTATAAATTATCTTTCATAGCCTGAAGCAACATGTTACAGCAATGGATGTTGTCCATTCCTTAATGGGCAACATTAACAACACATTTCTATGTTCACACCACACACTTAGCCAGGTCAGTAAAAAATATGCTAGATTTGATTAGTATTAACTTTCATTTATAGTTTAGATAGTTGCATGAATTTGTTTTGGTAGTTTCCATTTTAATGTCTTATGCAGAACCAATTTAGCCCTTTTTGACATGCTTTTTTTTTCCTGTTGCGGAAAAAAATATATGATGGTAGCTGTTTGAGCTATAATCTGTTTTGGTTTCTTGTTCTTTTTTTTCCCCCAAGACTTCTCAGTCATGATTTGTTGAAAGAAGGACTTTCTTCTAAAATAATAATTTTTGCCTACAAGAAAGAGAGGAAGAAAAAGGGGGGCGTTTATAATGAAAATGGCGAGATGGTACAGCACTCAGCACCTGCAGAAAACAATATTGAAGTTTTCTGATCATCTCTTAAACCTCTGAATATTTCCCAAGTACCAGTGATGCATATAGAATCACATCCTATTCCAGACTCATTTGGGGGAGTGCAACTTCTCAACCCTCCCCTCCCCTTCTGTTTTAGGAAAGAGGTAAAATATTATAATATACTACTCAATGCATAAAATCTCAGTTCTGCAAACATTTATACTGTATATAAATGTGGTTGCAAGATTGGCAATACAGCCCCATTCCCAGCTGATATATTGGGAAAATATGTGAATAGATTCTGAATATGACCTTTTTGTTTCTTGCATATGTTCTTTGAGGCTTGCCCCAAATTAGATTGTTCTATCCCTTATTCAATACTTTCTAGACTTTTTGCTTTGTTGGGCAGGACAAGACAAAGTCTTTGAAGCAAGAGAGTAAATTGGACGAGTGCCAACATGTTGCCAGTCCTGTAGTCATTTCTCTGTGTTCTCGTGAAGCCTTGCAACCTTTATGTCCAAAGGGATATTTACAAAGGAGAACTGAAAATAGGATGAAAAGGCAGCCAATTTTCAAGGAAGCTAAAAATGAAAAGCAGCAAGCTGTTTAAATTTCACCCTAGTTGCAATACTGAATGGAGTCCAATGGAAATGGGAATGAGGGAATGATTCTGAAAGCTGGCAATTAAATAGTAACCAAATCAAAACAATTCTTTGCATCTGATCTCCTAAAATATAGTACCAAATTGATACGAAATTAAAACTGAGCCCTAAATGGGGTATCAAGTACAGTCTGACTGATTTATATACATAAGGACTGAGTGCTTGGAAAAGGTGGCCAACTTCTAACAGTTGCAGAGTCTGAAACTCTCTTATGCGAGGGAGCTCATGGTGTTTTACAGCGACATGAAAGTTAAAATGAAATATATCCTGCCGAGTGTAATAATTAGCTAATGTCACTTTAAAAGTCAGAGTAAACAAATCAACCTCAAATGCAGGCACTGGAGAGGAACACCGACACTTTGTGTGTCAAGTGGGAATGAGTTTTGAAAAGTGAGTTACAATGAATGACATATTGTGGAGACGCAAATTCAAGGAGGCCTTCATCCGTTGACTTTTCTTCTTTTATTATTTCTCACAGGGGAGTGGTAAATGTAACCTTGTTATCGAGAAATCGGAGTACTTAAATCAGTACTATAAAACACTTAAATCTTTAGAGGACTTTGCTGAACTTGATGCAGAATAAGCTATTCAGCAAAATCTGTTATTTAGATGAAAATAGTGATGCCTGGAAATTGTCCTGATCAACTAAAATACTCCTGCAAGCATGGAAATGACTTTTCCTGTTGGATATCTTTATAATTATAGTCAACTATGAAGGTGTGTTTCCCCTTATTCCTGTGTGTTCTGAAGCACCTATTCCTGAACATATTGTTGCATGGCATAGATCTATGATTTAGTCCTCCATGTTTTCTGACTGAATAAAAATGCCTAGATCCTTATATGCTTAGATGTGGTAGAAAAAAAGCAGGAATAGAATCAAGGAAGGCACTTTCCAGAATAAGGTGAGTTCAGTCAAATGTTTAATTCTATCATTCTTCAGATATTTCTTAATAGCCAGTAATGACAGGGATAGGGGCTGAACTGCAGCATCCCATAATAGGTAAATGAACAAGGAGTTTGAAGATAGTTCTCCTCCATGCATTACCATATGGAGAAATGGGTCATCTTCTAGCTCACAATAAAATAAAACTTGTAGCAGTGGGAATGTGAGGGGAGGGGAATAATGTCTTCTTCCATTTATTTCACAAGCCAAGCAGTGCAATAAAAACTAGGATAAAAAAGGTGGGCAAATAAAAGGAAAGGGAATATAGAAGTCAGTTAGACCAAAAATGATCTGGTTGATGCAAGTTCAGCCATGGAGGAGGGCGATCTTGCTTTAGTGAAGATAAAATCTCCCTCAAGTCAAATTCAATTCCTGGAGATTAAATGTCTAAATTTTCTTGGGCACAATACAGACATGGCTTGCCATTGTCTTCTGCTGGGATGTTTTTAAGAATAACATCTCCTTCAATCAATCTTGGCTCCTGGTGGCTCCATGGATACATCCATGTAGATTTCTGGGCAACAGTAAGGTATGCTGTTGCCTTCTGCTGGGATATTTTCGACAGTTCAGGGATTTCCAAGTACTAATCAAGTCTTTGTTTAACAAGGAAAGTATCTTAAGGCAGGTGTGAATAGCAGTTTTGTAATGTTCCTGGTTCCATTTGAAATGTTCCTGGTTCCATTTAGGATTAACAGCTTCCCCTTACTTGAAATAATAGGGACACATATAGAAGACATTGACAAAACAATGGTATGAGAAAGACTGGTCAGTGTGATTCTCTGTGTTGAGTGTCTTTGTTCATAGTTTGCAGAACATTTACATTCACTCCAGAATTTCTTTCCTTTTTTGAATGGCTGAGCTTTGGGAGCTTTAGTTTGTCTAAAATTTCCAGCAAATAAAACTTTAATATTTAGCAATCAAGCACGATCACACCACTGGACAGGTTTGAAAGGTGGGTGGGGAGGGGGGGAGGTTCAAAGCCATCTGATTCTCACTTTGAAAAATGAATCTGCTTCGGTGGGATGATTCAATTAAATCTTTATCAAAAAACACCCTCCTTCAAATATTTATGCAGGCCTATGGTGTATGATTCCCACAAGAAGAAATTCACCTTGAAAACAAACTGCAAATGTATTTGAATGCTTCATAGTTTGGGACTCTAGACTCTAATTTCAAAGACAGTTTGGCTGCAAATTAACCACCTGAATTAACTAAGGCTGGTGTGATTAATATCTGACTTTAGGGAGGTTCTCCCCTCCCCCAGTTGTATAGTTTACTATATGTAGGAAAACTACATGTTAGGGGATTTTTGTGATTTAGGTGAGCACACAATAAGCAAGAAGAACATTCCCCCAACTGTGTAGTTTACTATATGTGGGGAAACTACATGTTAGGGCATTTTTGTGATTTAGATGAGTACACAATAAGGAAGAAGCACATCATCAACAAACAATGATGATTGATACTTTAATTTCAGTTCATATTTTATTGAGAGATAAATGTCAGGGAAGGAAAGCAAGCTTATTCTGCCATTCAACTGGCAATCAAAGAACTAAACATTTCAAAAAGATTCAACAATAATCTTAAAGCATTAAAAGCAGGACATTTAGAAGGTTTTGAGAATACATTAGAAAGAGCAGTGTAGAACTTAGAACTAAGTTTCTTCTGAAGGGAAAATCTCTGCTTTAAAAGAGGGAAAATTGGAACCCACAAATGATTGAAAGTTTGTCTCACTTGAAAATACATAAGAAGAGGACGCTGTAGAACTGGCAGGATCTTTCACAATCAAACCCATGTTTGTTTGTTTTTCCCCTTGGGTGGGGGGCTTGCCAGACTGAGTAAACCAGCATCAGAGAAACTGTGCTTCATTGAGCAATGGACTTTATTCCTTTCCATCAGAACTAGCTCCTACTAGTCCAGCTTCTTTAGGCCCATCTGGAATACCCAAGGGGTGAGGGGTTTTCTTGATTATGTGCTTGATTATGTGTGGAAATAGTACCAACGTGTCTCTTACTGTAGAGCAGGGGTTCCTAACCTTTTTGCCATCATACCTCCCTTTAGTGTAACCTTAATATAGAGAACTTCCCCCCAAAAATCCAAACCTCAAAATGAACACAAATGAACAATGAAAACAATACAATGAAACTTTAAGGAAGGTGGATGTGTTATAACAATGCACAACTAAAAGGTTCTTCACCCTTCCTCTGGGCTCTGTCTGCACCTGCCCATGGGAGGTGTACCTCACACTTTGGGAACATGCTTTACTGTAGTCTCCATATCATTTTATACCTTAATCTAATTACCAATAGTGGTAGTAACTTCCAAGCTATTACAAGAGGTTGTTTAGGTTCTTTTTGAACAGCTCCTTCCTGGTATAGGTCTCTTTGTCTTTGCCTCCAATTAATGAACCACCTTGTATCAGTAGGTGCTGTTTGACTGACATGACTTTTATCTGATGAGCAATGAATCCTAAGTTTACTTGTTGTTTTTCCAATATGGCCAAGTCTCTGTGAATCCATTTTTAGGACGACATTCTTTGTTGAACTGGATTGCCAGCTATACATATTCATACATATGTCCTTTTAAAGGAATGTTTCAATGTGTTGGGTAGCACGGGTTCCAGATGAAGACCTGGTTAATGCCACTGTCCAGGTTGGTATGGTAATCAAGCCATAATATGCTGAATAGGGGACCATTCTGAAATTCTCAAGTTACTGACTAGACAGGGGAGATAAAAAAGATTTAGAAGAAGACATGCTAAACCACTAATATACTGCTACCAAAAAAGCTATATGGATGTTTTTTTATGAAGTCACCAGGAGTGAAGCTGAACTTAAAGGTGATTCTACCTTTGTCTTAACAGGTACTGGTATCCAGCCAAATTCGCTCTGGACTTGGAAGCTCAGTAGGGCTATAGACTAGACTAGGAAGTTGAAGAAATACAGTATGCTAGAAGAAGTCCTTAGGAAATCACTTTTATATTGCCAGAAAATGTCATGGTTGTGTCTGTGATGTCACCTGGAGGCTAGCTCCACAAGAGGGAATCTCTATTAAACCAAGATAGGTGATGGAAACTCCTATGGCATATACATTCTAAGATCTATAATAACATGTTAATTATATATCACATTTCTGGGTAGTTCTGTGATCTTGCTGGTTACATTCTCCCATGACCAAATGAAGTGACTCCAAGCATTGCTTCTCTTGGCCTTTAAGGTGTCAAATATAATCCAGGTGAAGTTTGGAAAGTTTGCAAGGCTGCAACTTAGAAGATAGTAAGAACATCTTTGATCCTAAACTCTTGTCTTATCTACAGCAGACTTTCCTTGGAATTTTATGAAATTTGTTAAATGACAGGGCTGCCTGCAAGGTATTCATTGAATAATTTCACTCAGTACTATGTGTTGTTGCAAACTGTGTGTCTTTTCAATAAAAACCCAGTGGCAGAAGATTATACTAAAGATTTCTGGATCTGACAGACCTTGACTGATGGTTTAGAAATGTGTAATACCACTGAATACCAAATCAAACAGTGTGTGTACAGGATAATCCTGCTGTAGGAAATACTTTATGCAATTTATCCTTCTAACTACCCATGAGCTGTGGTATTCGCCAGAAACCCCAGTTCAGGAAATAGGTACAAGTGCTATTGTGCCCAACAAATACACAGAAACACAACCAAACAATACAAGACACTTTACTTTCACTAAAGATTAAAAATGTCAGTGAATAGGATGCCTCTGCCTATTTTGTTATACAAAAGTGAGAATTGAACCTGTCAGGAGGGGAAAAAAGAGAGAGTTGAAAGCTGAAGGAATGGAGTAATTAAGGAGTGTGTGTGATAAAGCAAGATCAGGACAGAAATGAATGGGTGCTGAATGAGTGTGCATTGAATACAAAACTGAGTGAGCAGTATGAAAGAAACACATTGAGATTGCTTGATCATATAGAGAATTCAGAAAGGCTTTGAGCACATCCTAAATAAAATCAAGCCTCTAACACATTCCATATGCTTGCCCTCTGCATCTAGAATTTGGAGTACATTGGATGCTTTCCTGCGTCCTGGTAAATTGAATTCCACAATTTGGAGTGAGCGCAAATTCTTCTATTCCCCAATAACCAGCAGTGGCTCTCTTGAGAAGATCCAAAGAATAAAAGCATCCAGCAAACTCTTCCCTTCCTATATAACTTCAACTGGAAAGAAATATTCACCCTATTTGAAGTATAGGATAATAATTGATACGCCAGCAATGGATAGCTTGCTGATCCAGTGGAATCTTCAGGTCTTGCATTGGTAATGGTGCCTTCACCAGGTCACAGAGCAATATTGATTTGGTGTCATTGTAGTCTTAAGGAGTTTGGATAGGTATAGCTTTATAAAGAGAAGCCAGAGTCAAGGCAAGCCATGGATCATAAATCAGGCCCCTAAAGCCAGTTTTTTTTTTTTTTTAATATTAGAACTTAGCTTTTTGCATACTTTTGGAAGATTACGAAAAATGGGAAACTAGCTGAGCCTTCAGAACAATCCTAACATTTCCAGAAGGCATTGCAACTGAACATGTGCTACAAAAATTTGAATATTCATAGAAACATGAATTCACAATATGTAACAAGAAGAATCTCTCTTCGAATGTTTACAGTAATAATGAGCCATTCAGGAGGAATTCTGCATAATTATGTGGCATATAAAAACAAGCCAGGATCATTGTGTCATAGCTTCCAAAACATTTAAAATAGGGTCCATGCAATTGTTTTCATAGCTTCCTATCTTTATGTATTCAAATTAAATAGAAGGTGGCATTTTTTTTAAAGTAGCTGCTTCATTTATGAGTCATCTTGTGAATAGCAATAGTTAAGAACAGGCAGCAATTAACATGTTAAATCTGCAGAGACTATTTGTATCAATTTGTCTCTTTAAAAAGTGTTGATGGCAAGTTAGTTTTTGGTGTAAATGAAAATACTTATTAAATGTCAGTACCAGCAATAAGTGATGGATATCTAATTAATATGTCATATGTGATAGTTTTAAAATGTTAATTAATGCCTAACATCTCTCTAAGTGCTGCTTGACCTATTAATTGATATTAGACAAAAACATATAATTGTGTGCAAAATGAAGTGGATCCCATAAGTCTCTTGCTGAAAGTAGTTCCAGAAGGAGTGTCCTGTTCTTCTTTTTCCAAAATGTTCTGGCACCAGAATAATTTTGCAGGAACTGTTGTTAAGTTACCAGCAGCACCAAGGTAACAACTGTGAGAATCGCAGAAACACCACATGGGTACTTTCAGTCAAGCAAAATGGTAAAACCAGCAAAATATAATCAAGTGTTATTAGCACTATATCGGAGATGTATTGCGATAACATTGATAAACATACTGCTGCAGATTATCATGATGGCAAGATACGTTCCTTTCAAAATTGTTGTTCTCCAGCTTTGGGGTTTAATGGAGCCATCACCGTTTGTAAAATGTTAGATTCTCCATCCTTACCCCACCTGGTTTCTGGCAGACTGGAAGTGTGGTGTCGTTTATGAAGTTCGTCTCTACCTTGACCTATTCTCCACACTTCCATACTAAAGGAAAGGCCCTATACTTGCCTTCCCTTACATGGAGAAAGATACTGTATTTATAATATGGCAGAAATCAATCATTCCCTGCTTTGCTGTTCATAGTCTACACCAGAGGTGCATATTTTCCATCAGCTTGAGGGCTACAACAGGCTTTTCTGCGAGTGGGGCCAGGGTCCATTTTGGGAGGACATGTAAGAGGCAAAGTGGGTGCTTTAGGTTTATGGTACTCATTTTGCCCCTGAAATGCTTCTCTAGCCTGCAAATATATACACATTTGGTCCCCATCAGGGCTGCATCTAAAGATTTGAAGGATTTGATTGAAAGAGACACTGCAAAACAACATTCCATTTTTATCCTTTGCAGCTTATTACTTTTTTGGTGGAGTGGGGGAACTATGGAGTTAATCAAGATATTCTAATACAATCTCCATTTTTTTTTTCTCAAGCCAAAAGTTTGAACATTGTTCTGAGAAATGAAGAACTTAAATGTACCGTACCTTGCTGTGGAACTGTGATGACTGGCCCTCAGTGGTTATGTTTTGGCTACTTTCTTCATTCAATATTATTTTACTGTATGTGCACATGAGCAATGGGTTAGCCTTTCTATGCTATATTTTGTTCCAGAGACATTATGTCTACAGCAGATGGCAATTCCTAGCTAACCTTGGCTGATCCCACCTGGTTAGTACTTGCATTGGAGTCCATCAGAAAATTCAAGGACTATAGACTAAGTTGAAAAAACATCTGAGAAAGAGGCAATTGCAAATATTTCCTGTATTTTTGTCCAGAAAATAAATCACTAGGATTTATGCTTTGCTCAAAAAAAAACAAAAAAAAAAACAGACTTTATGGAGTTTCTACTTACCTGAGACAAAGTACAGAACTGGGGATTCTGCCTTGCAGAAATTCAGTGTAAGAAATTGTGCTTCCTTGCAGCTAAATCTGTGTCCTTTCTTAGTAATGTGTCTCACTGAACAATACTGATGCTTGAAATATTCATTTGCATGTGCAGTATTTAACAATACCATGGGAACTCTTTGTGTTGTACATCACAGGAGTGCAAGTTCTTCATTTGGCCCTTTTCATGCCAAGCCTTTTCTACTGAACATTTTAATTGGTTATTTTCATACATATATTTCAAAATTACATGGTTACACAAAAAGCAAGCATTGTTTTTAAATCCTCCCTGTTTTCACACTGCATCTCATACTTCTCAGCAGAAGAGATTCAGCTACTTCCAGAAATTCAACAGGTGCTGTTTTTCCAGCATTGGGAAGAACTGGATGAAAAATCAGCAGACAACTTGGTTGTTGGAGAAACAGCACTAGCATGGAAATACTGTAAATTGATTTCTTGGTTCACAAGACTAATATAAAGAATAAAAGGCAGTTAAATAATGTCTAAACCAGTCTTCAAAATAATTTGTGAATCTGAACTGAATAGCTATTAGGCATCTAGCTAATTGGATATTCACTGTGTTTGTCTCCTGAAAACTGGCAATTTGGGGTGGCAGAAACAAGAAGCCCACTAATTGATCAACGAATCAGTAAACTTGATAAGTTCCATCTAAATTTATATATATACTTAATAAATTGCCTAGGCAATTTAGCCCAACCAGGCTAAATATTGCCGAAGCTACTTTGCTGAAGCTGTTCTGCTTTACAAGTGGAGATTCCTTCAGCTCAAGCCACTCCGATGATCCAACTTGCTTCAGGAAATCTTCTGTTTGTCTTCATAATTTTCAAGGTCCTTGTAAATAGACAGTGGGGGATAAGACAGAATAATAGTCTTTAATTTGTGCTGTAATACTGCATTCAGCATTTGAACCTGGGACTTCCTTGTCTGATCTCACACACATTCTCTAAACATCAGAAATCTATTTCCAAATCATTTGAAGTATGAGTAAGGTCAAAATATTTCACCACCTAGTCACATAGTATTACAGTAAGCAGAACAGATTAATTTAACTTCTGTCATGTTCACGTAAGTAAATAATTACTTATTAAAATTCCTCTTGCATGTTGCCGAGATCTTCATTTTGAACAGAAGAAGACTGCACGGTTGAACCTGCTTGAGCACACCTGCAAATTACCAGATGTTAAAGTTGTGTTATCTAGCATAGAAAACATTTCAGGAAAAAAAAAAGTTTTGGGGAACATTTATGCCCTTATGAGTGAAAAATGGATGAGGTAACTCTCAGAGGGTTATCATGCTTCTCCATCTCAAAACTGCCAATAAAGATGTACATGTAAGTGAGAACATTAGATCTTTCAGTACTCTGAGCAATACAGCAGTAACTCAAATGGAAAACAGTCTTCTGGAGTTTGTTCTACATTTGTCCTCTGCAGTAGCTCCCACCCTCTGGGACATCCTTCCCACAGAGGTGAGACAAGCCCCCTCACTCCTGGACCTCCCCAAAAAACTAAAAACCTGGTTGTGCCATCATGCCTGTAGCAGGATGAGGAACAGCCATTCATGGGGGTGGTTAGCACCCTAGGACAACCCTGTATACTCTTCGACTGAAACACAACTTTTAGCCATCTGGGTTTTGTCATATTTTATTATATTTTTATATTTTTATTGTCTGTTTATTATTATATTTACATGGATATTGAATTTTAAATCCTGTTGCTGTAAACTGCCCAGAGTCCCTCCTTTGTGTGTGTGTGTGGGGGGGGGGGGGGGAAGATGGGCAGCAATAAAATTTGACAAACAAACAAACAAACAAATATACTATATTTTTCCCCTAGTATAAACGAACTGGAATAAAAAGTGGGACTTCTGTTAACAATCATTTCTATGGAACTGCTGTGTGTCAGTCTTAAACATAATTCCTTCAGAAGTAGACTCTATTGAAATCAATATTCACTTTCAAATAAATGTGAATACAAACTGGTTCATTATTAACCAGACTTCTTCAAGATGGGTTGGGATGAGACGCTACAACCAGTGGAAAACTTGCTGTGGTGTCTCAGTGTGGCAGTTTGTAATAGCAAAACCCTCCCACTTAGAAAGAAGATTCATGACCCTTTGGGGAACAAGATCTCCAGAGATTGTAGCCCATCTCTTGTAGGTTTCTGATTCTCTTAATATCTAGTTGGCAGTTCAGACATTGATAGTATTAATATGGATGTTGCTATGGAGATCTGAGGAAGAAAAACATTGAAGGCTTAGTTAATTGAACCAGAGCTACAAAGGCATCCCATGATGGTGTGAACAATGATATTTCAACCTGCTTCAAATCTTCAGAGTTGATGAACAAAGGATAAACAGATGTGGAAGGGGACAAATGAGAGCCACTTGGATTCATAGAGCAAAAGGCTTCTTCCACCCAGCAAACCCCCGCAAATAGAAATAGAAATATACCCACAAACAGGAAAGAACTTTTGCCGAAAGTCTGAGCTTGTGGAATATTAAAAGGCATCCGATGGTTGTCCACTTCGCGAAACAGAATGCTGGATTCAATCTAAGCCTTTGTTCTGTTCTCTTATTACGTTCCAAAGTTTGGTACCGGCTTCTCAGCCAAATTTACCATCCAGGACAATTGATACTGAAATATTACTCTTTTATCCCTGTGAAGACAGCCACTTCTTCAGAATACAACACAACTATTCAATTCCTCTAAATGCAGTCTAGTGCCACTTAAAAACATTGTTCAAGGGAATAGATAGATGCAAAGTCTCACTGCTGTTGTTTTTTTAAAGTATATTTTACAAAAGTTCCAGGCTATTGACTGGTAAAATCTCCTTCAAGGTGAGCGCCACTCCCAGAGTCTTCGTGGAGATGCCCATATAGATTTTATTTTTTACCTTGTTTAGCAGATCACAGAAATGGCTTGACATTGCCTTCTTCAAAGTTTGTTTGTTTGTTTGTTTGTTTATTTCCCAGTTTAGTCCACAGCCTTGGGATTCCCTGAGAGTGTCCCATTCAGTGGCTTCCATGGTGAGCCACACTGATGTCAAAATGACATGAACCCATGATGACAGTCGAAGTACGTTACATACCTCTGTCAAAATGATGCAAGTATCTGATCTGCATGCTTTGTGCAATGACATAACATTGCACATCTTGCCACTTGTCCTCCCTGTGGATGCCTAATGTCCTAATTCAGGTGCTAACCCAGGCCATCCTCACTTGGCTTCCAAACCCTGCCAAATTTAGCCAAGTGATGCCATCTGCTATACTTATATCATGTGGGTAACTTATATTGCTCATTTAAACTAGTGCTCAAAATCTATACTTCTTCAGTAATGGGTAACTTAATTATGTAAATTCGTTAAGCAGGTTTTGGGTCTTTTGGTCATCTATGATTGTTTACGTCATTTCTGGTTTGGGAACAATGTTCTGAAAGGAATTCAGGGGTAGGTGACATATTTTCTGAGTAGTTGGAGTGGGAAAAAAAGAAGTGTTTCTGTTTTCCTCACTGTGAATACTTGTTTAATTTGATAATAGAGATTGGTCTAGCTGAATATATTTATTTTGCTGCAGTCTGAGGCCATAGACTAGGTAGTATTTGGTGAAATGTGGCCTGCAATCTGTCCTGCTTCCCCCCACCCCCCCAATAACCTTATTTTAGTGACTGGTTGCCCTGGTGGTCATTTCTGACCTTCAAAGCTCCAACTCTTTTGGGCACAATTGGCTGGTTTCCCATTATGCAGGCTCCAACAGTGAGAAGCTCTTTTGAGACCTCTAAGATTGCCTTCACCTCTATGATTCTATGAGGGCTTCCTCTGAAGACAGTTTGGAACCTATTGCCCAACTACAGTACTCTGTACATGTAATATTACACATTAAAACATAATAATATATTCATTTAATTTATTCATTGATAGAATCTCTCTGTAACACACTCAGATGGTGCATATATATGTGTGTGTGTATATATACTGTATATTTGGTCTAGTGGTTAAGGCAACAGACTAGAAACCAGGAGGCTGTGAGTTCTAGTCCCACCTTGGACATGAAAGCTGGCTGGGTGCCCTTGAGCCAGTCACTTTCTCCCAGTCCAACTCCCTCAAACTCCCAGGCCTCTGGTAGAGGACGCGAGGTTGAGGAAGTCACATACCACCCATAGGGGTGAGGAAATCTTTTCTTTTCTTTTTTTATATTCAGTTATTGTATTTGGATAATCATGGTTGATGAGAGAACATGTGCATAGCTTGCTTGCACTCAGTATTACAAATATTTATGATTCTCCATTTCTGATGCAAAATCCTTATATTCACTAATATCCTAAACACCTTCAAATCAAAAAATGTAATTGACAGATCAATTAAAATAAAACAGAATAAAACATTTTCCCTCCCCAGCCCCCACAAACAACAGTACTTTCTATGCCATCTGATATATTATCCAGTCACTTGAAAATAATAATATCCGTGAGATGCACAACAATAATTTTGATCTGGTTCAAATTGCTATCTGAGCTTTTGAGCAAATAACATGATCCCTAATTGGCCAGATGGATGGGACTGATTTAGATTTATTGAGTGCAAATAATATATCTGTATTTCCTTATACATGTCTGGAAGGAAAAAAAATGACAATATGTAGGAATGCTGAAAATTCATTTAATTAAAAAGGATTCTGCAGATTGTTACTGTGGTCTTTAAATGGCTGATGCTGTAAGCCATTAACATTATTGTGTTTAATGAGCAGATCTAGAAACAAGGGTAGAATTCCTCAGCATGTAATTCTGTGCTCCGAAATAATAAAATTGTTTCACAGTTAATGAAGGAACAAGCATGTGTGTGCACACCAACACTGACACGAATATACAAACCATCCTTTCTCTCTACCAAAATTAATCCCAGCTCCCAAGAAGTTTCAAAGGAAAATGTCTTTGTTGTTCCTCTGGGTTCTGAAATGATAATGAAATATAACCAACAGCAAGATGGAAAAAAATATTATACTTCTCTTGAATACGGAAAAATATTCTCCAGGGTCTCTGACTTTCATATATGCACGTCCTCTTTGTGACATATATACGGATGCAACAAATTTATATCAACATTATGTATTCTTTGTTCTACTATTGACTTCTAAGGTGGCACCTGACAGTGCAACAAATGTGTTTTATTTTATATGGAAATAAAATGAAAGAAGAGAAATGAAATTTCCAATTAATTTCTATTGACATTTTGTTTTTCATTATCACATTTCGGTCCTTTGCTCCTCCTGTAGCTGGCAGCTGGAGGAAATTAACTACTGCTCTTCTGAGTTTCTTTTTCTTTTTCCTTTTTTCATACAGCAATGTGCACATTCACTAAAATTCAAAACCTGCAGAAAGAAATGTACAGTGGTGTCTACTCCATGCCCCATTGAAGTTGACCACGCAGATTTGGTATTTGGCGGTAATGCCATTTTAGACCACCCCTCGGTAATTTTTTTGAAAATAATTGTTCAGAGGACAGAAAGAGGGAAAAGGAAGAGGTGCTGATACAGAAGGGCACATCCTTATCAAAATAAATGGGAGCAACCTATCTTTGGGGCATGGGTAGCTGTGCTGGTATCTAGCTTATCCTGGCTCATTTCAAAAAGCTAAGCAGAAGCATATCTGATTAGCACATGGATGGTTGACGAGCAAGAAACTTGGATCTATAAACTACAGTAGAAAGTGGCAGGGGGACCAATCTGGGGGGAGGAATCCCAAGAGAACAGAAGAACACAATGATACTACTTGCTGTATTTATTGTTTGCCAATAAAACCACATAGCCATGGCCTAGGCATTGGGCTCCACTTGAGGTCCACCTTCCTATTTTCCTACCTACTTTATCTACTACCTACCAAGCTATCCAGAAAATACATTAAAGTGCTTGGACAGCAACCTTGTCTACAACAAACCTGTGAGTTTGTGCCTGAAGGATTACTGTATCCCAGTCTTATGAAATACAGAAAAGAGAAAGATGGTCTTTGTCTTTAAGCATTAGAGACTACATTTCCCACCTCCAAAGTTAGAATGAAGAATTTTATTTGGTCATGCAAAAATTGAGAATTCATTTCGTGAAGCTTAGGAATCATTTCCCAAAATAAGCCATGTTTCTTTCTGCAGTTTGCTCAGAATATGCCATATGTGTTTTTTTTCTCTTTTCTTAAAAAAAAATAAAATAAAATATATAATGTAAATGAAATATATTACCATTCATATCTCATTTGAATTTCTGGCTCCTAAGACCTATATTTAATTAGAATGAAAGACTGAGATCTAAAACATTACACCTGGATTTTTTGACTTTTAAAAATGACATGTTCTTTTCATCTGTAAATCTAGATTATTCCCTCCCTCCCTCCCTCCCTCCCTTCCTTCCTAACAGATAAATTTTAAGAGCATGTTGTTTGAGCAGAATGCGAGTTTCCTAACTGGGAGCCAATTTTTAACATAACTTTGAATGCAAATGTCCTACTATGCTTTCAGAGATAACAGGCTAGAGTATGTACTAATTGTCCATTGCGCTATCAGAAAAGTGATGCTCCAAAGCATACACTGTTCCTTACTTTCCTCTCCCCCAAACCCCATTAAACAGCAAACAAATCTTAACTGTCAAGGCCTCTGTATAGAGAAAGGCTGTGCTAATTCTGTTCCTTTGGCTATTTCCTGAACCCTAAATTTGATTCCTGTGCAATGATTGCAGTTGGCTTACACATTTAGTACATGTTACCAAGTAATAAGGAATAAAGGGATACAATACAGGTAGTTCTCGCTTAACAACCACAATTGAGACTGGAATTCTGGTTGCTAAATGGAGCAGTTGTTAAGTGAATAGAGATTCATGGTCATTAAGAGAATCATGAAGTTCCCCACTGCCAGATTTTGCTTGCCAGAAGCAGCCGGGGAGGTCAAAAATGGCAATCAGTGACCATGGAGATGCTGCGACATTCGTAAGTGTGAGGACCGGTTGTAAGTCAGTTTTTTCAGCACTGTCATAAGTCTGAACTGACACTAAATGAATGGTTGTTAAGCGAGGACTATTTGTATGTGAGAGGGCATTAAAAGCAGGTCCACTTGTGTTGAAACAAAATGAAGAGATGGCATAATGGGCCATAACACCACCGACCGCAGTCCGCCACTGCTGAATGTTTTCCTACTTAATTGCAAAAACAAAAACAACGATTTCTGTAGGGAGAAAAATTAGAATCTTTTTTTTCTGTTCTACTAGACTATAAATTGCTAGAGCCATTTCTGAAGGAAATAATTCATAATGTGATCTTTCTTTTGAAATATGAACTCTTCTATTTACCCATCTTTTTGCTACTTAAAGAGATAATAATTAATTGGAAATTGGGCTGCTATGAACACAACAGGGTCAGTAGAGTGCAGAAGGTCAGGGAGCATTGGACTTGGACCGGAGATGCTTGCAACCAATGGTGAAACCTCAATTTGGACCAAATCATCTTGAGTCTAGTTCTTGTTTAATGTTGGGAGATAACAACAAGAGAAGGGGATTGCCTTTATCTAAGGCTAGTGGGAACTGGATGATCATTGCTAGAAGAGGATGCTCTCACAATCTTCTTGAAGCCTATTATTTGCCCTTAGACAAATCGTCACTGTTGCTATCTAATTTATCTCACAAGGTTGAGATAGGGAGGAAATGCTTATGTCAAGTTGCACTGAATGTTACCAGTTCTTCTAAGGAAGGTGTGGCACATTCAGAAACTGAAGTTTTGTACTACAAAGTTTCTTAAAAATAAACAAACAAGTGGGGAGAAGAAAACCAAAGTGCATGCAGGATTTAGAGATAGCAGGATCGTTGCTGTTCAACAGAATAGGGACAGAGAGGAATCTGTGGGATAAGGGTGAATTCCACCCAGCAAGTCAAAATATTCTGTCAAGCTTTGGGGACAATTCTAAAGTGTAAAGCATATTTATCATTAAGCTGTATGTCCCCCAAGGAACCTCAATGCCAGAACCTCTTTTAGGATATTGTGTTTTCATTTTTAAAAATAAGCCTCTAATCTATTTACTTACATTTAGCAAATAAATATGGAGATCCAACTACATCTGATTGTACATAGAGAAGATAACAAGTTAGTGCAGAGCTGCTGACTTTCATTGCTCTTGCCAAAATGGGCAAGTACAGATGACTGACAAATGGACAAATTCCCATCTCTCTCTTTCACTATATCATTTTAAGCCTGTGATGAGGTATTAATTCATTTAGCATTTCGAGCTAGTAAAGTGAGTGTGAGAGAGACAGAATTTCTGTAGATCTCATGTCCAGAACTAGGACCCTAATTCAAATCAAGTTTGGGGGGAAAAATAGGACACTTTCATTCTGTAAAAGAGATACAGGAGTTTGCACAGAAAGTCCCAAAGTCAGTTAATTTCATTTCTTAATTGCCTTCTTAAAATCCACACCCTTTGTTATGCCTCAGCATATTCTATGCAGGTCCAGATCGATAAGAATTGTCCCTCCAAAGTTTTCACCATCAGTTGTCAGTGCTGAGAATCATCTCATTATCTTTGCTTGCAAATATGCTCTTTTGTTTAATCATTTCTCTGATTTCATTCTGAAAGGTCCCTATTCCATCATCTGTCTCAGCTGACCCCTTGGCTTCTCTCTCAGGCTTATCTTCATTAACAACTTTTCCCCTCTACTTTTTTCCCCCAAATAATTGGGCTTATTAAGCAAGACCTGTTGATTTTATTTTCAAGTTAGGCTGCTTTCCCATGGATCATGGGTTAGAGAGATTCCTCCCAGTCCAATTTTATGGATCTTCACTCCAGGAGCTTTGTGCTTTAATGCTCTTTGCAAGCACCATACTTTGTTTAACTTAGTTGCTTGCCTGTTGCTCAATAGCTGTTATTAACTGTTCTAACAATAAGACCAAACACCTACCCTAGTTGACTACTAAATAATTAGCTAATATAGAACACAGTTTGACATTGTGGGAGATAAATTGCTGTCTTTCCAGTGCACCTTAGCATAATAGGTAGCAGGGCTATTTTTACCAGGTGTCAAAGAGAGATGATCTGGCCACAGTTACCTTTTGCGCAACGTCTAGAGTGAGGCAGTATAATATGTGCTTCTTTGCAGGATTGTTCAAAAACAATCTGAAGATTGTTTTTAAAGTAGCACTGACCAAAAAAAACAAAAAAAAAAACCTGCTAGGAAAGGCATGATGTGTAATCCTAAATGAAGGTATGATAGTTCAGCATTACCATGGAGATAGGTAACACTGTTGCACATCCAGTGATTTGGGATGGAGACTAGGTCAACAATTTAAGCCTCACTCAAACCTTTGCTTATCCTGCTTGCTTTTTTTGTCTTGGTTGTACCTGCCTATTTATGCATCAGAGAGTAAGATCACTCAAGGGCCAAGTAGATGTTTATGTATGTACCTATGCATTGGCTCAGGAATCAACGTTTGTCCCCCACTTTTTGCTTAATCCATTAAAATACAAGACAGAATCTGACTACAACAGATAGGATGAAACAGGAAGGTCATCAGTCCAGAAATAGATGCCTTTGCCCATGTTAGTGGTTAGAGGTCAGAATCAACTCACGGCATTCTGCGATTTCTCCAGAATAAAATCCAGGAAGTATTGCAAAAGGCATAGATAAAATAAAAGGCAAAAATGAAATGAGTTCAATGAAGCAAGGTCAGAGAATCAGGAGATATTCAGAACTGAATTTCAAGAGCGTATTTAGAAGAGCATTCCAACACTCCAAAAGTTAAGGAATTGAAATAATTTGAGAGGAATTTGGGCAAATAAGTTAGGGGGAACTATAGCAGCTATTACTTCTAGTAACTGACTTTTTCTTAACTAGAAGGTTTTACAAACATAGTTTCTCTGTGTTTGGAAAACTCTTCTTCCATCCCAGCTGCTTCTCAGATATGAGACATTATTTGCATTTTTTTTTAATTGTTCTCTGCTGAAAGTGGTGGCTGTGACTGACCCCAATATTCTTCATTCATCTTCACTAGCATGAATTATGACTTGGAGGAGTTCCAAATTCCTCCTCTACCTCAGGAACCTGTCTGTCATTTACTGTACGATCTTCAGTGGCCACAGACTAATATTTCACAGTCAAGAATGAATCCTGTTCTGTTCTAACACTGTTTTTGATTGATTCCATCTATCCTTTCAAGTTTTTACAAGAGTTGGATGCAGGGGAATTATATTATATAAAGATCCTCCAGGAAACTGAGCAATTTCATTTCACTTTTCCTATTCTGTCAATCGGCAAGACCCTTTGATTCTAGGCAAAATTCACCCATTTCTTCCAACCTTCCTAGGCTTGTGTCCTGATTCTAGAGGACAGATTATTCAAAACCAGTATCTACCACTGCTTTCTTAGGTAGCACAATCAATATAATAAGGATTCTTCTCTCTCATTTTGATATGTCAATTAGACTATCTTTAAAATGTTTTTTTCCTAATACTTTTTAAAATATATATATAATCCGAGATTGTTGTTGTTGTTTATTCATTTAGTCACTTCCAACTCTTCGTGACTTCATGGACCAGCCCACGCCAGAGCTTCCTGTCAGTTGTCAACACTCCCACCTCCCCCAGGGACGAATCCATCACCTCTAGAATATCATCCATCCACCTTGCCCTTGGTCAGCCCCTCTTCCTTTTGCCCTCCACTCTCCCTAGCATCAACATCTTCTCCAGGCTGTCCTGTCTTCTCATTATGTGGCCAAAGTATTTCAGTTTTGCCTTTAATATCGTTCCCTCAAGTGAGCAGTCTGGCTTTATTTCCTGGAGGATGGACTGGTTTGATCTTCTTGCAGTCCAAGGCACTCTCAGAATTTTCCTCCAACACCACAGTTCAAAAGCATCTATCTTCCTTCTCTCAGCCTTCCTTATGGTCCAGCTCTCGCAGCCATATGTTACTACGGGGAACACCATTGCTTTAACTATGCGAACCTTTGTTGTCAGTGTGATGTCTCTGCTCTTAACTATTTGATCGAGATTTGTCATTGCTCTTCTCCAAAGGATTAAGCATCTTCTGATTTCCTGACTGCAGTCAGCATCTGCAGTAATCTTCGCACCTAGAAAAAGAAAGTCTTTCACTGCTTCTACATTTTCTCCCTCTATTTGCCAGTTATCAATCAAGCTGGTTGCCATAATCTTGGTTTTTTTGAGGTTTAGCTGCAAGCCAGCTTTTGCACTTTCTTCTTTCAGCTTCATCATAAGGCTCCTCAGTTCCTCTTCGCTTAGAGCCATCAAAGTGGTATCATCTGCATATCTGAGATTGTTAATGTTTCCTCCAGCGATTTTAACTCCAGCCTTGGATTCCTCAAGCCCAGCACATTGCATGATGTATTCTGCATACAAGTTGAATAGGTGGGGTGAGAGTATACAGCCCTGCCATACTCCTTTCCCAATCTTAAACCAGTCCGTTGTTCCGTGGTCTGTTCTTACTGTTGCTACTTGGTCGTTATACAGAGTCTTCAGGAGGCAGAGAAGATGACTTGGTATCCCCATACCACTAAGAACTTGCCACAATTTGTTATGGTCCACACAGTCAAAGGCTTTAGAATAGTCAATAAAACAGAAATAGGTGTTTTTCTGAAACTCCCTGGCTTTTTCCATTATTCAGCGGATATTGGCAATTTGGTCCCTAGTTCCTCTGCCTTCTCTAAACCCAGCTTGTACATCTGGCAATTCTCACTCCATGAATTGCTGAAGTCTACCTTGCAGGATTTTGAGCATTACCTTACTGGCATGTGAAATGAGTGCCACTGTTCAATAGTTTGAACATTCTTTAGTGTTTCCCTTTTTTGGTTTGGGGATATAAGTTGTTTTTTTCCAGTCTGATGGCCATTCCTGTGTTTTCCAAATTCGCTGGCATATAGCATGCATTACCTTGACAGCATCATCTTGCAAGATTTTGAACAGTTCAGCTGGGATGCCGTCGTCTCCTGCTGCCTTGTTATTAGCAATGCTTCTTAAGGCCCATTCAACCTCACTCTTCAGGATGTCTGGCTCTAGCTCACTGACCACACCGTCAAAGCTATCCCTGATATTGTTATCCTTCCTATACAGATCTTCTGTATATTCTTGCCACCTTTTCTTGATTCTTCACCTCCACTGCATATTCCTTAGGAATATTAGTGAGCTCATATTTAGCTGATCTGTGGGTCTTCCCTAATCTCTTGAGTCTGATCCTAAATTATGCAAGAAGACGTTCGTGATCTGAAGTACAGTCAGCTCCAGGTCTTGTTTTTACCGACTGTATAGATGTCCGCCACCTTTGGCTGCAAAGGATGTAGTGAATCTGATTTCGATGTTGTCCATCTGGTGAAGTCCATGTATGAAGAGGTCTCTTAGGTTGTTGGAAGAGGGTGTTTGTTATGCAGAGTGAGTTGTCTTGGCAAAATTCTATCAGCCTATGTCCTGCTTTGTTTTGTTCTCCCCAGCCATGCTTACCTGTAATTCCAGGTGTCATTTGACTGCCCACCTTAGCATTCCAGTCTCCCGTGATGAAAATAACATCTCTTTTAGTTGTGTTGTCCAGTAGGTGCTGCAGATCCTCATAGAACTGCTCTACCTCAGCTTCTTCAGCATCTGTGGTTGGGGCGTATATTTGGATCACTGTGATGTTAGATGGCTTGCCCTGAATTCAAATTGAGATCATTCTATCGTTTTTTGGATTGTATCCAAGCACCGCTTTAGCCACTTTACTATTAATTATGAAGGTTACTCCATTTCTTCTGTGGTCCTCTTGTCCACAGTAGTAGATCTGGTGGTCATCTGATGTGAAGTGGCCCATTCCAGTCCATTTCAGTTCACTGACACCCGAAATGTCTGTCTTTAATCTTGACATCTCACCAATAACCACATCCAATTTGCCCTGGCTCATAGACCTTACATTCCAGGTTCCAATGGTGCGTTAATCCTTAGAACATCGGATTCGCCATTCACCACCAGCACCGTCGGCCGCTAGCCGTCCTTTCAGCTTTGAGCTAGCTGCGTCATCATGTCTGGGGCTAGTTGAGCTCATCCTCTGTTCCTCCCCAGTAGCATTTTGACCATCCTCTGACCTGGGGGTCTCATCTTCCGATGGTATACCGACATATCTCTGGTTGTACTGATCCATTTAGTTTTCACGGCAAGAATACTGGGGTGGGTTGCCATTACCTTCCCCAGGGATCGCATTTAGTCTGACCTCTCTGTCATGACCTTCCCGTCTTGGGTGGCCCTTCACGTTTAGCTCATGGCATCATTGAGGTGCTCAAGCTCCAGCACCATGACAAGGTAACGATCCTTTGCTGAAGATAATCCCAGATAGTGGTTTCTAAATAACAAAGAAGCCACCCACTTTTGATGCACTATTCTATGTAGGTTTATTTTCTTCATTTTGAAAAGCTTGCCTGAAAGTTCATATCATCATCATCGTCTTCATCTTCATCCTGGATTATTAATAAGAGTTATCCTTAGAAACAAGGTTAGGAGATTTTTACAAAACATGACTTCAGCAAGTATACCATTTTCCCTTCTTTTAAAGCGAGTCTAAAATCCAAATATGTTGGGTATCTTGCTTATATTGAAGCATATATTTGCTTTGTCCTATGCTTGCTTATGCAGGCAACTTATATAGCCTGGGGGAAGGTGTGTTTAAAAGAAAGTACCCGTAAAAAAATTCAATAGCTTTTTATAATGTCCTTCATGTTCTCTGAAGGATTCAGAGGGAAAAATCTGACAGTTGTAGCTTGATAACAGAGGTTGAGAGATGGACAATTAAACAGCACCCACTAAATTTGTGTCACAAATTTTAAGCATGCACAAACCCTCATAGTGTTATTTTAGTAAACATTATATGATTAAGTTGGTCTGTATTATTATCTTCATAATGAAGCTGGAGATGTCAGAATGAGAGAATAGTATTTTCTTATAAATCTCCCAGTCACAATGAAATATGCACAAGATGAATCCCAACTGCATGGATTCTTTCATATATACATACATTGCTTTCATTCAGTTCCCTTTCTGGATGAACAACACTATACGAAGTGAAGAAAGGGAATATGAAATGGTAAGCCTAAGAAGTTATATACTAGTCGCTTTCTTCTGCCTTTTCTTGATTATCATGATATTTTGTTCTGAAAGCCACTTGGATTTTTCCCCTCTATTTGAAATTTTGGGAATATATATATATATATATATATATATTTCCCATTTCAATTTTCACCATGTTTCTTATCTCTTCCTAAAGCTCCCTGGATTCTTTCACATCACTTAAATGTATTGAATTGGTTCCTTAGAATGCTGTTACTGTATATCTTGAAGGCATGTCTTTAATACATTGGCATGGTTTGCATTATCTCCTTAATTTTCTAACTTAAGCCCATTTATCTGGCATCAATAGTTCCTGAGATATTCCACAATCTGTACCTGGAAGTACCAGGTAATTGGATGGTATTTCTTCATCCTTTCTTTCCTGCTACACAGTTTGATCCAATATTGTCCATCTGGTGATGTTCATACTGTATGTAGTATCTGCATTTAGATTACTTGTAGCAGGTGTTGCCAGTGAACGAAGAATTATTTTCATAAAATTCTATTAACGTATCTCCTGCATAACTGTGTTTGCTTATTCCAAATATTCCTGTAATTTTAGCTTCTTCCATTTCTCCAAATTTTGCATTCTAATCACCTATCAGGAATGCTACATCAACTTTAGCATGAAACCAAACATTGCTACCCTGTGATTGCACTTTATCAAGAAAGTTAGGTTCAATGCTACTGTTATGCAACTGTAAGAATTTGAGGAGGCATATATTTTGAAGCATAATTAAATTATGTCACTTTGGCTTCCTGGGAACTTCAATTAGAAAAGAGATGTTGTACTACTGGTACAAATTAAAATACATTTTGTTTGTTGATAAGTAGAAAAGGGACGTAAAAGAACAAAGGTAGAAATGAATAAAAATATTACATGCATGATTAATGAAAAACCACCTCAAGGCATCAGGACAGAAAAGCAAGTTACCAATAAACTAACGGTAATAAATAAACAGAACACCCCAAAAGGAAGAATATAAACATAGTATGTTTTCTCTGTCTAGTAAAAATGTTTAATGCATCCACTAATGATCCCAAATGTTCATAAAAGAGAAAGACTCTGACAACTGAAGTGCTGAAAAGCTGCAAGTTAATGGCACTGCAATTCCATCTAGCACATCTGATGTGCAGTAATCTGCTCCTGAAATCATGATGAAATAGAGTGCACTGTAGCTTATGTGGCTATGAAGGTGACAGATTGCTCTTTGGATCTGGAATGGCAGGGATTGATTCTATTTTTCTCCTCAAAGGCCCACCCTGAAACATGGATATTGAGAACTTAAGGCCAGAGCTTTATTGTTAATTGAGCCTCCCTATCACAGGCCTGAACTTATTTAAACACAAACGGAACAGATATGGATGTGAAGTTTGGATCTATATTCCCTTGAGTTAATATTAGACATGAAGGTAATCCCTTTGATGACAATTTTGAATTTGATTAATCAGGAGATGATCTCGAAAAGGTGTTTTCTATGGCAAGATCTCAATAGAGATGTCAATACAGTGATTCTCAGGATAATGCCATAAGATGAGAAAATGCTAATGGGATTTTCATAAAAATGAAGGATTCCTCTAAGGAAGAATGCTTAGTAATTCTTAGCACCGTGCATTGTCCTAGTCTGCAACCTTACCAACTGAGTTAAAACAAGAGAAATCATGAGCTGAAATGTCATTGCCATTTGAATACATCAGAAATTTATGGGGGAATATGACAAAAGATCCATTTGCCTGGTAACTATGAGTTTGCATCTACGATAGTAATCAAAGCACAAAGAAGATCCTTTTCCATGTTCTTCAAGAAACTAGAGTTATTCTTAACCAGACAGTGAATGATTGATGATTACTTTTGGTCAATTGTGAAGGAGCCAGTTTTGTATCTGTGATTCCCATGGATCAAAGGGGCAATTCTTCAAATTACAGAAAGGTTCATAGATGCATGTTTTGAAAAAAAGGATGTGAGTCAAAGTCTTTAACTTTAGATAATGTTTTTGAGTTGAGTACATATAGACGCGGGGACGCGGTGGCGCTGCGGGTTAAACCGCTGAGCTGTCGACCGGAAGGTCGGCGGTTCGAAACCACGTGGCGGGGTGAGCTCCCATTGCTCGTCCCAGCTTCTGCACACCAAGCAGTTCGAAAACATGCAAATGTGAGTAGATTAATTGGTACCGCTTCGGCGGGAAGGTAACGGCGTTCCGTGAGTCATGCTGGCCACATGACCCGGAAGTGTCCTATGGACAACGCCGGCTCCAAGGCTTTGAAACGGAGATGAGCACCGCCCCCTAGAGTTGGACACGACTGGACTTTACGTCAAGGGAAACCTTTACCTTTACCTTACATATAGACAGAAACCTGACTCTGAAACTAGAACTCAAATGGTCTATGGATCAGTCCTGTGTGATAATTAAATTTTGTTGCACAGATGCCAGTGTGGTAGATGGCAGCCCCTGCCTCATCTTAGCTGTTTTCAAAATAGATCAACAGGATTGGCTTGGTCATTTTTTGGATGGGAGTACTTGGATGAGAATCCTAGAACTGTCAGCTAAACTAGGAGTCAAAACAGAATCCTGGAAGAAAATGGGCAAACCACTTCTGTATTGCTTCTAAGAAAAATACATCAATATGTCAGTGTAGTTCATCTGGAAAGAGACATTTACTTTCAGTACAGCATAAAAATTATGATATATGGTTTATCCCACGGCTCTTACCACCAACATGTACTGTATTTAGTGAATTGGCTAGTGGGTGTGGAAAAGTTCCTCCTCCATTTTCTTAAGGATCAGAACATAAACACTTAGGTTAACTTACCAAGAAAACTGTATCAATACCAATAGCCATTAATAGTTGAATTTGACTTGAGGGAGAGTTTACCTTAATTGAAAGAATTGGAGAAGGCTGTCTCTTTGCCATAAATACATAAGGACATTGTTTATAAACAAGAAAAATCACCTTCAATCAAACTTAAATCCTCTGTATCATCATTTACAATACGTAATTGTGCCATCATAGAATGCCAAGATGAGCTTCAGGAATCTTTTTTATTATGGTACTATATTGATACTTTTTTGACATGTGTATCCTTAATGAAGATAAACAAATCATAACCCATAATTTATTTAGCCATTTGTTTTGTGTCTGATGGAAGGATTGTTTTGTAACCATTTGCAAATCTTGATTCTGCTCTAAATGGAATATAAGATAATGGATGACCAAAAATGGCACACACACAGCATTTCTACAGTGGAAGAAAGAAATAGAAGAATAAAATATTACAGTGAAAAATTTTGTTACTATTTTTTTTAAAGCATAATCAATTATTTCATATGAATGAAATCACTCTTGAAGTTTGCAGAGAAACATTAGGGCCTATTTTCATGTGCCATAGCTCCTTGGTATTGCAGGGACTTCCATGGAAAGCATAATGATTCTTTAGGTACCCCAGTTCCAATCATTTAAAAGAGGAAAAATAATCTTTGGGTGGCCAATGGTCACAGTGAACATTTTCTTACTGGGGAGGAGGAAGGCTTAGGAGAACCCTCCCTCCCTCCCTTCTAACATATATCAGAATATTATCTTTTCTTAGCCTCAGAATGATTGAAAACTTCACTAACAGCTTTCAGCAGCCATAGATTGGGAAAATGAGGGAACTTGAGGATTGAGGCTGCAAGCCAATCCTGGCTTAGAACAATATGGAACAACCTTGAATTGAGCTTAATTCTGTTTAACTCATCAACCTATATAGAATAGACACTTACAGAGATTTTTCATGGAAGATTTTAAGTGGTTTAATTTCAGTATATGTATCTTATTACTTCGTCTCAGTTGTCTTGAAGTAAATGACTATATATGGTTTCTGTCATAACAGCCAGTACACAAAAGTGAGATCTGCCCTTAAGCATATGTACTTGTTGTATGAATACACATCTCTTCATATTTTCATCTATTTTATTGGATCCTTAAAGATGCAAACATAAGCGATAATTTATGAGCAACATAATTGCATAAGTTCACTTGATTATTTTTCAGTGCTAGAGATATAATGTGATAAGGTGGTATTACACATTCAGGAATATTATTTCTGTTCCTACTTAACAGGTTTAACTGGAGCCTTGATTCAAGGGTTGAAATGAGCCATTTCACACTGTAATCAGCATTCTTGCACTGGTCAGGAGAGTATGCTCTCTAACTTGGTTCCCACTTGCTTGTGATGAAGATATTTGTATAGATTCTGTACTTTCTTTTGCAAAATCAATAAATAGGGACTAACAAGACAGAAAACAAGGGTTTATCTGGTACTGAAGACCTTTTCTTTCACCTGATTTTTTCATTGCTGAACAATAAGGTTGAAAATTACCTTAGAGGCCGACTAACCCCACTACCTCTTGGAGCAGGATCCACGAAAACCAGTGATTGTCCATATAAATCCTGCAATTTTGTGAGGAAGCCATGGGATTCTTTGGATCCTCCTCAAGATCAGAGTTAAGTTTTCAAGTTCCAAAAAGGGAATTGGGCCTCAGATCTTCTCATTCACCTCCATGGCTGGTGCTGTAATGGAATGTGAGAATGACCTTGGGAGACAGACCCCAGAGATACTACTTAGGGAATGGTCAGATAAGAGACAGCATTGAAAACTTTGCATTGAAAACTTTACTATCAGCTTGCAGCAGCCATAGACTGGGAAAATGATGGAACAATGAAAAAAATGAGTGTTCAATGGAGACGGGGGAGAATTTTACTTTCAGACTTGCAAGATTCTGTTAATGTAGCCTTACAATAAAGTAGAATTGGCTCATCTGGTTCTGTTTCCTGTCTGGTCTACCTGGTAAGGCTGACAGGTGTTTCCTCATCCTAGCAAATCCTAATACAGAACATTGTATGCAAGGGTATACAATGTTCATGAGCTAAACACACACACACACACACACACATATGCACACAGGTATTTCTATCTTATCTGCAGCTAGTAGGACACTGGAACTGATTGAGCCCCCCATTATTGGAGCATACTGTAGTTCCAACCTGACAATTAGATTCCTCTACCCAACATGATGTTTATATTGTGACAGAACAACATGCCAGATATGCCTTAATTATGTGCTGGAATAGTATTTTGGTGAGTAAGTCATATTCATGATAACTCGCATTTCTGATGAGATCTTTTCTCGCTTGTTGAAGAATGCATGCCAACTATAGCTATAAGGAAGATGCTAATAGAAATCAGAAAGAGTAATTTAATCACAGGAATTAGCATAACCTGCATCTCTTGCTCCTCTAAGCATATGCAACCAATAATGAGAGGTTAATTAGTAATGTAATTGTGCTTTATGGTGTTTTCTGTCTCAGGGCACAACCTGCATCTACAGACTCTCCCAGTGTGTCTTTGAAGCTTAGTTCACCATTCAAACTGGATGGATTTCTCCTTCTTTTCTCCTAAATCAGTACAGCGACAAAGTTAGCCATGCTTCTTAGTATTAAGCAGTTTCATTTGTTCAGCTGAAAGTACAAGTACTATCATCAACGGAGTACTTTTTAAAAAAAAACTGCCTAGGAAATTGCAGGCACATTGTTGCAGGCTTCCAGCCATCCAGACTCAGTCCGAGGATACTGTATACTAGTGCTTTTCTCCCTTGTCAGCAAATATCACTATATATGTATAGGTCTGAAAGGATCACTCTACTACAAACTCTGCTGATCCAACCAGAACAACCTGGGTGTTATGAAGTAGTAATTGCATTTGCTGGTGTCACCACCATCTTCTTTTTCTCCCCTTGCCCAAGTTCTAGAAGCAAAGTTTCTATTAATTGAGAAACTCAAAGGTCCCGTATTTGGTAGTCAGTTTGCAGAGGCCCTCCAAAGCATGTTATCAGATCCCATTGCCCTCAAGGCACACATTGGCACCAAGCATACCTACTCAGTATACTAGACATAGATCATCAATAACCCATAACAGCAAACAAAAACACAGTAAGGGTTTAGCTTAAAGTCAAGAATGAGGCTTCAAAAATGGAAGTGTGAACCAAGTTTAAGCTTCACAAAAAAGTGATTTTTGAAAGAAACCAATGTACTGTACATACACATAATGCCACTCCATCTAGTTACTTGCTGCATCTAGAAATCCATGCAGGTTACATATATTTCTTTCTTGATCCTGGAAGATTTCAGCCCGATCTGGAAGGGCTTAAATTCCTGCATCTTCTTCCCCACAGCCCTCTGTTGTTCTTCTTGGAAATTCAAAAGAGCAAAAGCCTCCAGCAACCTCTTCCTTCACTATTTAACCTAAGGGGGTTGAGAATTATTCTTTAGACTTACCTTAATAGAGGTCAATTGTGGATGCATTTCTGGTTTAATAGACATCTCTAGACACTTGCGCTGCTAGAATTGTCTGTAGTTTCTTAGGTTAATAACATTCTACTGAATATGGCCCTTTGTTTAGTCAAGACAACACTATCCACACAGAAAATATAAATAATAGAAGATTTGGGGAATGCCTCCTGTTTAAAGATACAAATATGTAACAGGAGAAAATCTCTGAATGAAGAGGGGGTATCCAAAATGATTCAACAAGGGCTAAGTATGCTCACTGGATATGATTGATTGATTGATTGATTGATTATGTACCATCAAATGGTATTGACTCTTAGTGACCACATAAATAGATTTTCTCCATGGCAATCTGGATACAGGAAGCTGAAATTATAGGAAAAATACAATACTGCATTCCTGATACTGGGAATAAGACTGAGCAAATTTTCAGTTTGGAAATTAGCTTTAGAGGTGATTCAAAGAATGCCACAATTTGATTCTAACTCCCAAACTAAATCTCAGAAACAATTTGAAACACCAGATCAAATAATGTTGACTCAGTTCAGGGAAAAGAAAAAAAAAATAAAATGATATATTAGTGTGTATGCCCAAATGGACTTTCTCTGACTTGATTTTAAAGCCTGAATGAAAATAGATCTATTTTTTTTTCCAGATCGATTTAAAACTCCATGTTTTATCACATCCCTTATTGTGTAATACAAAAACTGTTACTGAACTATAAAGTCAGTATTTTATGTTGAAATAGCAGCCATGAGATTATTCAGCAGTAGTTCTTCCTTCATTCTACCTAGACATATTTTGTGGAAGGAAAAAATTATAAGGCATCTAAAAATCCCTTCAGATTTCATACTGAAGAATATTTTGAAGCTCAGATACTACCCATATAGAACTGCACTATGTATCAATGCTACTTAAAATACGCCATGCATCACATTCAGCTGAAAATGTGTCCAACAGAAGGTCAAATTGACCTCAAGCTCCAACTAGCAAAGAATTATTTTTGTAAATGTAGAAGCACTGTGTTATGTTGCTGTTGCCCTTTTCATGCCACTGAATCTTTTAATTGGCAGAAGGAAAGGGAAAAGCATTTCAACGCCCACTAGGGAGTCAATTTAATTTTCAGGCTCATTTTAAGCAATTGCCCCCAATGGCTTATGTTTTCTTAAATTTCTGAAAACTCTCCTCCGCTCTGCCTGCAGTGTTCGCAGTGTTCTCTAAGCACCACGTTTAGTACTTCTCCATTTATTTAAGATATTTCTCAAGCGCTGAGGCACTGCAGTGTGTTGGCTGATTTCCTCAATGCAACAACACAGAGAAGTCTGGTTCATGGGTTATGCCTGACTGGAGGACACACATTCACTGAAGGGGCACATCGTTGGATACACTAGTCTGATCCACAGCATTCCTATACTCATACTCATTAGCTGAGCAGGTAAGTTGGAAAGGGCTTCTCTTGAACTCCAGTGGGAATGGGAAATCTCACCAGAAAAGACCCACTCTCATATTGTATATGGAAAGTTTTATGCAGATTCAGGCAAATGTGAATAGAACCCCATTCCTTCAAAACTTGTTAAACAACTCAAGTTTAAGAAGAGGAAAGATGAGGTTTCAGATAACGTGGCAGGGACCATTGTCTGAAGCCACCCACCCACCCACCAACACACACCATATCGAAACTTTAGGTTTAAACAATATACAGTAGCTATGCCAATCAACTATGATTTTATTCAAATCATGAATCCAGTCTGGCAAATCAATCCAACCATCTGTTTGACGCTTCAAACGGATTTGAGAAATCAGTTTGATTTGATTCAGGCATCCAAATCAAATGGTTGAACAGGTTCAGTTAATACTTTTGAGTCCAAAAGAAAACATGCACATAAACATCCAAATCAATTATGATCAATTTCATTTAACAGCTCCATTTCAAATTTGATTTAGAGAGTCAGTTGGATTCAGACAGCCCATTGAACCACTTTTACACTGAATAGAGATCCATATAGAATCAAAATGGAATCCTGTATTCACCACTTTAGAGGCTCTCATTATTGTATTTGTTTCTTGTTTTTAATGTTTTTATTTGAGAACTGCCTCATTAGGAGTTGGGCAGCATAATAATAATAATAATAATAATAATAATAATAATAATAATAATAATAATAATAATAATAATAGATGTGATGGTGCTAGACTCTCTTGAAACTCTGGGACAGTCACTGCTTCCCATCTTATTTTTTTAAATAAATCTTTGGCCACCTCCTAGTTTCTTTATCTAGCTTGAGTCTGTCCATTCTCTTGAAACACTGGGACTGTTACTGCTCTCCATCATTATCCCACATAATGTGACTTGAACATCATCATTATGATGATAATGCTGCTGCTGCTGCTGATGATGATGATGATGACATATGAGTGCATTCTACTTCCCATTATTACAAGTCTTGTTTTCTGATCCAAAGTTAAATGTAAAATGCATCGTGCAAATTAAAACAAACAAACAAACAAAAATATTGAAGGAAAATTGTGAGGAGGAGAAGGAAACCCCAAACAATTCAAAAGCTCTTCATAATGCCAAATGAAGAATAGGTCTTCAGTAAACATCTATATGAGGATTGTAGATGCTTTTTGAATTGGTGGAGATGCCAATAATAATAATAATAATAATAATAATAATAATAATAATAATAATAATATAAAACTCACCAGGACCTCCTTCCCTCCCTCCTTCCCTCTCTCTCTCTCAATTACAGCCCATGCCAGAGTTTATCAATTATTTTCCTACCTTTTTCTGAGCTGTTTTTATATAAAAACACACTCATCCCTCCCTCCCTCCCTCCCTCCCTTTCTTTGCCCCTTGGTCCATTAGCCCACAAACTCATATTCTGGCGGTACAAAATATGCAACCCAGGGACCACGTGTGTTCTCCAGCAACCTTTTTGCGTCCTTCAAACCTGCTGATTGTTTTAGAAATGGAGGGAATATTAAATAATATGAACTGGTTTCACTCCTCAACCCTTATGATCCAACACATCCCATTCAAAGCAAACCTACTTATTACTTTTAAAGTAGAATTCATGGCTGTACCTTGTTTTTATTACTTAACTATGACGTGATGGGCATTGTGAGAAAATAAGAAAAGAAATTTTATTTATTCATTTGCTTAATATTTCTCTCACTGTTCTCCTGGAAATTGAGATCTGCTGTGTGAGAGAGGGGCTAGGTAGAGAGAGAGTATCTGGTCCTCCCATAAGTTTTCATGATTAAAAATGGACTTAACTCTGGGTTTCCTTTGTCCAGTACACCTTAACCGTTGCATCGCATAGCTCTGGTTCAGTTATGCTCCCAGCCTGGGTGAGAATGTTGATACTTGAAGTGTGTAAAAAGAATCCCATACAATGAGAAATCTGTTGAGCTGTCCTAGAGCTTGAACAGAATGCCTCCTGCGATGCCAAATAAGTCCTTCATGGCATCCAGTAGAAGTAAGATTTCAAGCCATCCCAATTCTGCAAAACATTTTAGAAGCACCCCCCTCCCAACAAAATCAAAATTGTGACCAAACTACCTTTGTGACCAAATGACTCCATGCAAGAATTGGAAAGGAAAACAAGGTTCAAGAAAATATTTCAACCACTAAATTAGCAACTAAGCCATTGTATCCAGCAAATACTCCATTCAGTGGGTTACTGAGACAATTTCCAATAGCTAGGTAGAAAAATTATGCATACTGATCAAGGTCTTCATCAGGATCTCACTAATTGCTTCAAGGGGCCACTTTTCAAATCATGCTTCAAGATATTTGCTAATTATATCCTTTTTAAATACCTCAATTAAATATACATCTATAATGCCAGGCACATTTGACTTATACCTTGTTTCAGCAGCATGTCACTTTTTAAAGTAGTGTTGCTGATTTATAACCAATGTGACTTGATTTCCAGTCATTTCTGTGATTTATAAATCAGGACTTTATATACTCTGGGTATTAAGGTCTGTTTTATGAATCCCAGTTTATTTGTTAAAGAAGACTGATTTAGTAGACAGATTTATTAATCATTGCTTGGAAATTCAAGCTAAAGTCTTGGTTTAAAGTCTAACATTTATAAATGAGATGCTTAAATCAAATTCCAATTTATACATAATGGGTTCAGTTACAAGAGATGTGCAGGAAAGTCATACATCTGCTACCTGCTTCTACCTGAGGATACAAAAATATGCCATGTTCATCATGAGTAACTTAGTTATTACTAACCTAGCAGAAAATGAGGCTACTTTTAATCAAAATCTCCCCTGCAGGTAGAATCACTACGTCCTGAGGATCAGTAGTTCCCTTCATTTCCAAAAACTATGGCTTTCAGTCCACATACACTAAAGTTCATATTCTACTAAAAATTAATTTAGGCAAGGTGAGGCTCTTGATTAAGAAAGTATCTGTGGGCCTGGCCAAGTTAAATAACTGTCAGCTGGTATCTAATGTTATGCATCTAGATAAGTTGATAGAAATTGTGGTGGCACAATTTCTATCAACTTATCTCTAGAATCTCTTAGATGAAACAGATTGTCTTTTCCTTTCTTGTCTAGGTTTAAGCATGACATCAACAAAGAGATGGTCACCTTTGATGGATAAATCATACTGGCAGAGTAATATAGGAAGCTGATCCTGCTGGATCTCAGTAGATTTTGTCACCACTGGCAGCAGTACTGAAGTGTTTGAGATGCTGGTGGTGGGAGACGCCACCTTCTGCTCCCATCTCTCTGGGACAATTTGAAGTTGGCACTGCAAATTTTCCATATGATCTTTTAGGATTCCCACAATGTCTTGAAGGATCCCGCAGTATTTCATCTTATTTCCCATGTTACTTAACATTGATATGAAGCATCTTCCAGTCACATGACTTGCAGATACTTTCCATCAGCATAGTGATTACAGCCAGCTTTTACTTCCCTTTTCCTGCAACGTAAGGGAGAACAAACTGAATCTGAACAGCACAGGATTATTACAAATTTTGAGAACTGAATTAATACATCAGTGGTGCTCATTCCTGATAGAGACTATATGTCATGTGTTGTTAGCCTCAAGTTTGGATTGGAGGAAAAGCTCTTCTAGAAGCTCCAGAAACTGCTTCTGATCTACGGAGTGGTAAAACAGGATGATGGTGGAGGTGGAAGATGTAGTTGCTTCACATTAGGAATGTTCAAAAAATAAATTACAGGAAGTCCAATATTTCCTTACTGGCAACATGTTATGCAGGTCTGCTGATGCCAATCATGACAAGCCATGCAGTTTCCAATTAGACTGCTCTAATTCTTTTTAGTGAACAACGTGGCCAGTTTGGACCACACCATTTTAAATTGTGAAAAACTAGTTTGTATTTGGCATTTAAGAAACTTTGGGATAATTCTAATATATTTTCTGAGATGAGTTCGCTCTTATATATTGCATATGAAAAGCAATAAATCTAGAAGATTAGCATGGGCATTCCAGAATTCTTATTTGATTAAAAAAAACAAAAAAAAAACATAGATTTGGCATTGGGATAATTTGCTAAAGTCCAGGTTTTAGAATTCTAAGAGACATAACAGCAATAATAGGGATATCTAATAGACACAGAGTATTCCATTTGCTTATATGAGAAGTAATAATGGGCAATTTTTCTGTTTTGGTCTGTATGATGCTATTTTTTTCCCCCTCCCCCCAAAAAAGTAAGCTGATTCTTTTCTGTTTGTTTGGGGGTTTTTTTAACTATTTTTTCATGCTCATGAACATTTGTATGCATTTCACTTCACAATTTTCCTTAATACATTTTTACACAGAGTTTTTTTCCCCCCTAATACATATTTTTATATATACAGTTTTAAACAGAGAATGACATCACAAGATTCAAAAACGATAATTGGGTATAAGTTTACTTCAGGAAGTATGAATTTCAATATGTCATATTGCAAGACAAACAAAATACATTTTACTTCCATCCTTGCTAGAATTTTTTTTTTCTATTTCATACAAAGCAATTGCTTCAAAAATCAAGTTTCCGATCAAATCCGTGAGTTATCATAGCTCTGGACATTCCTTTATGCTTAATAACAACAGTAAAACAAAGTACTTCATATGTCCTTGACAAAACATAGTGATAGCATAGAGGTATTTTTCCTTTTCCATAAATAATGTCACAGAAAATGTGCATTGCCTTGTAGATAATATAAATGGGCTTTGAAAGTATATGATAATATCATTATTGGCAAGTTGAATGGCAAGATTTAATAGAGAATCTACAAAGGATCCCTGAAAAACAAATGAAAAGATGTCCAATTATGTGCATCAACAGCAGTCATAAAGATAGAACTGACATATTGTTCCTCACAAAGCTGCAGAGTGATAGCACAGGCACTTCTGCAGTGTTGTTTGGGAGTTACTTTCAATTTGATGCCAAAGCCTTGAATTGGAGAATCCTTTTGTAGACAAGAGCCTTCTGGTTCTGCAACTGGGGGGAGGATAAGCAGAAACAGCAGTGGCACACACTCTCCAAACCCTCCTGCAATGAAATCACTTGTCAACAGAGGAAAATTATTTGTGTCTTCATCCAGGTTTTCTTTCCTTTCTCAGCTGAAATCCCTCCACATCTGTTCAACAAGCCATCTCCAGCTGAGAAGAAGGTACTGATAGATTGTCCACTCATGTTTCACATTCTGATGTTCTTGGCAGTAATTTCCCCTTCGCAGCATCCGGAGAGAATAGTAGTTGCAATCCACTTTCCATCCACTTACAATACATTGTAACAAATGGGATATTTTGATATGACATGTACTTGCATGAAAGGCCTTGAGTCTACTCCAGGAGGTGTCAGCTGGCACTGTGAAATATGTCTTAAGCAGCATGTGACATTAACAATGCTTGCTTGACTCTTGATGGTACAAGTGTTAAACATGGAAACTGACACCGGTTTCAGTGCAGCTTCATTGAAACAACAATTGGCAGTTTAAGGTCAGTCCATTAGAAATTGACATTGCTGAAGAATATTATCGTCATCGTCATTGTCATCGTCATCGTCATCTGCCATTAATAGGTGAAATCAAAAATCTTAGACTTCTATATTAAATTAGAATGGCAAGTTTTGTTCTTAATCCTCTCCATATATCAGTATCCAGTTAAAGTTATCTTTCAAACTTGCCTAACTTATGGGCAAATATAATCCACTGTAATTTTCATCAAACTTTTAGGAATTCTCTTTATTCTTGGTTTACTGACAACTTCAGAACACTGATCTAGATGGGACTCGAGGAATAGAAAGAGGTGATTTAAACTTTATGAACTTTATGTTCCTCTTTATCAGGCTAAGTGGAACGCAATATAATATGGAATGTTCCTCACAATACATTTATAACTATATAGTTATATAACCAAAAAAATAGTACATAACCAAAAATATGTAGTTACATAATAAAAAAATGAAAAAAAAAAGATATTCAGAAAATGTATTTGCAAAGAGTTGCCTTAAAAATGAATAATGTCTATGAATCAATAGAGACATCTTGATGTTCATCATGCACAAGGCCAATTCAAGCATTTGCCTAAAAGTGAAGGACTCAAGGAAGGGAAAAAATGGGCCACTCAGCACTGCCATCCAGTGCTGCATGGCCCATTTATCCATCATCCATAGGTTATCCATAGGACCTAAATGAAACACAGTCTTGGATTATGCTGTCAGTTCTATTCAGATTCAAGCAAACATAAACTTTGATCCCCTTCAGACATCCCACCTGAATGCACAGAAGCCAAAAAGAGGTGGAAGCAAGGCTGTCTGTATGCCTCAGTTCTTCATGATTTTGATCTCTACATAAATTCTGAAAAAATACCTGAATGGGGCTTATAGTTTTCTACCTTTCCAACATTTTATTTCTTTCTTTCATAACTTTTTGATTAAAATATACACACAGAGAGACAACATGCATGCATTTCTCCACTTCTCCAAAGTGTAATATGTACACTTTGCATATGCACACTTCTCCTGTTTCATCTTTGGAAAGCGGTTTTGGTGAAAATTATGCTGACTTGCATCATAGTATATGTTCACCAAAATCTGACTTTGGCAAGCACTTGTCTGTAACTTGACTTCGTGCTGATTCTGAAACTGGAAAACTGCAATGCGATAATTAAATTTTGGAGTTTTGAAATTCCACTGCATTGTAGTTTGCATCTTAGTTTGGACAGTGTGACCTGAAATGAAAACGTCAGCGAAATATACTCTCCATCATTCCTATTCCGATCAACAAAATATACTCTTGCATGTAACAAGAGATATTAAAACTAACCTGGGTTTGTTGACTTTGGGGAAAATAATAAATGTTTATAATAACAGGTCATGCAACTCAACCTCTTTTTGGATTTTGTACCAGTCAGCTTCAATGAGATCCTAAAAAACCATGAAGTATGAGTGAGTCATGGAGCTTGCTAGAGGGATCCAGAGGTTTACAGAGCAAGTCGATGGTACAGGATGTGATATGCCTGGGTAATGTAGCTTTATACCTGACTATGGCCTCTGTTATTGGCTTGTTCAGAATGCCCTGAAGTAACTCTTCATATGTACATGCACAGCAGCTCTTCCAGCCTGCCAAAACATAGAAATGCTTAGGCTTGAGGCTAGTCCAGGCATCTCTGCATTATCTTCAGCTGATATTTCATATATATCATATATCAGCTTTATGATATTTCATATATATCATATATCAGCTTTGGCCTTGCGTGTCACTGCAGCAGCGTACGCCGCTCCAGTATGGAGTTCGTCTGCAGATGCAAAACAAGTTGACCTCGCCATAAATGAAGCAGTATGAAGAGTGACAGGATGTCCTAAACCTACACCAATTGAGAAAATGTACCCCTTTGCTGGTACTGCACCACCCAAGATCAGGAGAGAAGGAGCAGCAGATGCTGAGAGAACAAAACAGGAGAATGATCCCCGGCACCCTCTGGATGGGTACGAGCCTCAAACTCATAGACTAAAATCTAGGAAGAGTTTCATGGCGAGAACAAACGCTCTTGAGGGCACACAAGAGCAGAACTGAATTGGAAGATGGAGGAGAGGAATCACTGACCAAGGAACGGTCCCGGGGGAGAATATGGCTGAGGGATTCAACCCCCCTTATGTCATTTGGAGGACTCTGAATAGGCTGAGGGTTGGAGTGCCTAAGTGTAAGAGCAATATGGTCAAGTGGGGGTTGCTGACAGATAATAACATGCTGTGTGGATGTGGAGAGATACAGAATTCAGCCCACCTGCTGACTGCTGATTATTACCAGTAGCATGCACTGAAAATGACTTGTTTTTGGCCAATGACAAAGCCAAGAAGGTGGTGTCATATTGGCAGCTTAAGGTTTGATCTGGACACAGAAGAAGCAGCAGCTGATATTTCAATATATGAGAGCCATCTGTATCCATCCAATGGCAGCATTCCCTAAGACTGGACTATCGTTCAAGTCTGTTGTCCTCCTAACAATTCCAGCTGACCACAGCTTTCAAGGAACATCTTTTTTCAATATCTGGGAAAATGTGGAGGCTTTTTCTTTGGTGTGTTTGCTCTCTATACGGAAAGAAAGAATGGCTGATTTTACACACAGAGCTAAGTCATAATGTGGTTTGTGGGGGTTATGGCTCGGAAAGCTCTACAACCCACTTATTTGTTGAAAACTTCTTTCTTGAAAAGAAACCACAGTTAACCTAATTACGGCTTTCTTTCCTACTGGCTGCTTACTTTTGTATGCAGCCCAAATATTTAGCACCCATTCATTCCTGATGCTATCTGTTCTTGTTTTCTCACACCCGAGTCTTAAGTAAACCTCTTCTTCCGCATTCAATATACTTTTCTGTTCTTCCTGACATGCTGAACTCTCACCTCCCTAAGCCAAGTGGGCACACAGCCCAGCTTGCATCTTCTGACAAACACTCATTCCTTGCAACAAAACAAGGCGTCATCCTAATGCATCACAAAACTAGATACACATCCACATCTCTAAACAGCACATCTCTAAAGTCAGTAGAAACACTCCTTGTCAAACACGCCGCATACATACATAAATATATTAAACAACCAAGGGATTTTGACACATCCTTACTTCCCGCCTCAGCGCTGAACCGCTAAACAACCCACTCTCCCTGCTACAAATGTACGTTCTCCTCCACGATCAGAACCTTTCATCAGTCTCGCATTCTTCACACATTTGCCAGTTTTCCATGACAATCCAACCAATCATGCTTTTAGAGTTTTTTTTTTCCTTCGCCATGTGTAACCACAATAGACAAATGTTTAAGCCATGCATTCAAAAGAAACATACATTGTTTTTGTGGCTAAGAAGGTGTTTACCAAATACTCACCAATTTCATTAGTTGTTGTTGTTTTAATCTCCATTTTTTCCTGCATGTCTGCTCATCTTATTCCTTCTTATCTAAACATGTCACATGGAAAGAAAGGACTTTCCCCCTCCAAATTATATTCATTTAGAAAGTTGCATAAGATGCATTTCCACTACATCTCTCTCAACCTGGATTCTTCTATTATCATCGTTCACTGGAGCATAACATGCAGCTATGAATGAATTCCTACTTTTGTACACATTCACAACTTTCTAAATGAAACCAGCTCATACTTTCTGACATACCTTTCATTCTGTTTACTCAGAAACAAATCTACATGTTCACTTCCTTGCATATATTAATCAATTCTACTCCACAAAATCAGCCTACCTTTATTCAGATCTACAGTATTACCCGTTTTCCTTTTCCTTTTTTTTCTGAATTTCACCAACATACACACACATATGCAAGTGCTTTACCACGTGTGCTTCTTATATTGCAAGTCACAATCTTCACTGTGCTATGGGTTATCCTTAGATATTGCCTTCCATGTCTCATTGCAGCTGTGATCAAGCAAGACTTTTGTTGGCAGATTGCTGGGAAAGCCTTTAGCCCAGGAGAGATCAGAAAAGTCACACACACCAGGCATATCTATAAAAATAATTTATTTACAGAAAGCAAAAACAAAAGCAAAACATATTTAAAGGACTTGGCTCTCATTGAGAGCTACCTGGCTTGCTACATGCCGGCACAGAAGAGGAAGAGGAACTGAAACAAGTCCGGGCAGGTTCCTCCCCCCAGGGGCAATAATTAACATTTGAAAAGGGGGCAGTTGAATTGAACCTCTGCACCCGGCCAAAATGATTAGATACAATAGCCCCTTAATCTGTTAGTAGGAAAACCATTAACACTCCCCTTTTTATACTATAGATTAAGATGCAAAACAATCTTCTCTAACAACTCTGTATGTCTTTTCATTCACATTATTTTACCATTATCTCCCCTTTGGTTTAACAGAAAGCTAGCATCCTTCTTCCTGTGTTTTTCCAAACCTAGGTTGTTATAATTCCAAGGCTTTTTAATGTGAAATGGCTTTTCATGCAGGCTTCAAAATCAAGCCTTTGTTTTTCTGTTGATGTGAACAGCAGCAATGCACAGATATATACAGCCTTGTTTGTCCTTCTTCATATATACACAGGGATCTGCTTTTCGTTTTTCAAAACCAAAACTCTGCAGTTTTTCATCTACTTTTTGGTTCCAGGATCTAGCAGCTTGTTTTAACCCATAGATTGACTTCTGCAGTTCACAGACTAGATTCTCCCCTTTTTCATAGCCAGGGGGTTGCTGCATGTATAATCTGTGGTCTAAATCACCATAGAGAAATGCAGTTTGAATGTCGTAGTGGTTGACTGACATTCCTTTCAGTGCAGCAACTTTTAACAGTAATCTAATTGATTCACCTTTAGTAACTGGTGCAAAAGTCTTGTCAAAGTCTAAATCTTTCCTTTGAGTGAACCCTTTTGCAACTAACCTTGCTTTATATTTTTGGATTTTGCCATCAGCATCCCTTTTTAGTTTGAAAACCCACCTACAACCCAGACAGCGTTCATTGGGAGGTAGATTTACCAGTTTCCATGTTTTATTTTCTTTCAAGGATGCTAATTCCTGTTGCATGGCAGAATGCCAATTTTGTGCAATCTCAGGTGGTAAAGCATTCACTTGTTCTAAAGACTCAGGTTCTGTGAATATGTGAAAAGCCTTTACTGTTTTAGCCTGAAAACGTGATGGGGGAACGCCTTTATTACTCCTCTGAGATCTGCGAGGTAATACAGGGCTTAAATTCTGACTCCTATCACTTTCCTGAGAAGCATCTGTCTCATCAGACAGATCTTCAGTTTGCTTTTCTGGTTTAATGTCCTCATCAGGCAAAAGATCACCATCAGCAAGTCCTTGCTGTTCTCTTGTGGTGGTCAGATCCACTGGAGAGCTAGAATTTAATCTCCCCCAGTTTTGTTCAGCAAAAGAAGCGCTTTTGCTAATTATTAATTTCTCTCCCATTATGAACCTGTAGCTCCTTTGGCTTTGTTCATAGCCAACAAAGATGGCTTTCTTTGTTGTGGGGCCTCCTTTCCTTCTCTGCTGTTTTGGAATGTGAACCCATGCAGTGCTACCAAACACTCTAAGATGGTTTACCTTTGGTTTCACACCATAAAACAAATGGAATGGAGTGTCCTGAATCACAGAGTTATACAATCTGTTTTGTACATAACAAGCAGTAGATATGGCTTCTCCCCAATACTTAAAAGATGAATACGAATCTTTTAGCATGCATTCCATCGCATTTTGCAAGGTTCTGCCCTTTCTTTCAGCAACACCATTTTGCTGAGGGGTGTAAGGGTTAGAAAGAATTTGTTCTATCCCCTTTTCCACTAGGAACCTTCTGAATTTGTGAGAAAGGTATTCTCCTCCTCTATCACATTGGAGTGCAGATACAGGCCTAGGGAATTTTCCATTTGCCCATGTCACAAAACGTTTACATTTCTCAAATGCCTCATCTTTATGTTTTAAGATGTAGATAAATGTGTATCTTGAGAAATCATCAATGATGGTCATTGCATACCTTGCTTGTCCAAGACTTGGAGCAAAAGGACCAATAATGTCAGAGTGTACAATTTCCAAAGGTCTAGTTGTAACTCTGTCACTGTGCTTACTCACAGGAGCTTTTAGTGTTTTGCATTCTTTGCAAACCACACAGTCTAAGTATTTGTCACAGGGTTTTATCTTTAGGTCAGCACACAGCTGTGGCATTTGTGCTATATACTTGAAATTAGCATGACCAAATCTCCTGTGCATCAGGTGTACGCATTGGTCATGATATGGGGTGTCGCCAACTGCAGCCTTGCAGCTTGGCTTCCTTGCATTTTGCACAATGTACAAGGAGTCTTTTAACATATCAGTAGCACACAATTTCCCATTTTTTCGTATCTCACAACCATTTTTCTTAAATGTTATGATATACCCTGTTGTAGCCAATTGTGCCACAGATAAAAGGTTTGATTGTAAATTTGGCACATACAACACACCTTTTACAGTTTCTCCTAAGCAGGATAAATACAAGTCACCTTGTCCCATAATTTTGGTCACAGACCCATCAGCCAAAGATACACTTTGTCTTTCAGTTTTAGACAGTGACACAAAAGAGCTTTCACAATTGCCTAAATAACAATTGGCCTCAGAATCTAACACCCATATGTCAGAATTACCCTTCTCAGCAACCTGTGCAATTTGGGTTGTCTGAAGAGCCTTCTTCTGTGTTGCCCTTGTGTTCTTCTTCTCTGTCTTTCTAGTCTTGGGTCTCATGGCACAGTCTCTTTGCAAATGTCCAGCTGAGCCACAAGTAAAGCATCGCTGGCTTAGTGCTGTGGCCTCAGCTTCCTTTCCCTTCTTTCCCCTCATTTTCTGGTATTGCAGCTTTCCAGAAGAGATGGGGGGGGATCTTTCCTCTCTCTTCTCCCATTCAGTGAGTAAGCGCTGTGTAACATATGATGGGGTGAGGTCTGCTTTAGGCATAGCCTCCAGGGTACATATCAGCGTGTCCCACGTTTCATTCAGTGAGGACAGGAGGATATATGATTTTGTGAGAGGTGTAAATTCCATTCCTCTCTCCTGCAACTCAACAAACAGCTGCTGAATATAATGCAGGTGCTCAGGAAGGCTATCTCCTTCTGCAAGGTAGGCTTTGTACAGCTTTTTCGTCAGGGTAACTTTACTCCCTGCTGTTGCCTTTACATATAAGTCTCTCAAAGCGTCCCAAAGTTGCTTTGCAGACTGCATGCCTCACACGTGGACTAGCTGATTGTCCTCAACTCCCAGGATAATGGTGGCTCTAGCCCACTCATCCTGTCTCAGCCGTTCAGCACTGGGATTTTGGGGGGTTTGCTCACCAAATGGCAGCCAAAGATTCTCTCTGCGAAGATACATCTCCATCTTCAGGGCCCAATTCAAATAGTTGGTCTCTGATAGGCGCTCCAGAGGCATCGCTGAGGGCTGGGAGGTAGCCATGGCTTCTTCCTTCTTTTGCAAGTCACCTCAGCTAGCTTCTTTGTCCTGTAGACCAGCAGTTGCTGGAAAATCTCCAGGTGGCTCCAAAGAAAATCTTCACAGGTCTTTGCTACCTGCCTTTAAATTGTGCACGAGGTGTGGAGCTGATCTCTCTTTTCTCTCTGGGTTTTACTGGGCTTACTGGGCTGTTTACTGGGCCCAAACCTGTTGGCAGATTGCTGGGAAAGCCTTTAGCCCAGGAGAGATCAGAAAAGTCACACACACCAGGCATATCTATAAAAATATTTATTTACAGAAAGCAAAAACAAAAGCAAAACATATTTAAAGGACTTGGCTCTCATTGAGAGCTACCTGGCTTGCTACATGCCAGCACAGAAGAGAAAGAGGAACTGAAACAAGTCCGGGCAGGTTCCTCCCCCCAGGTGCAATAATTAACATTCGAAAAGGGGGCAGTTGAATTGAACCTCTGCACCCGGCCAAAATGATTAGATACAATAGCACCTTAATCTGTTAGTAGGAAAACCATTAACAACTTTCACATAATTTTTTTAGCAATATGGTAAGACTAGCTTAGCAGCCTTTCATACACCTGTGCTACACACAATATTCTCTGCTAATGGTAAACACACACACACAAACACACACAAAGAGTTTTACCCCAAGCAAGCACATGTTACTTGTTCAAGCTAGGATCTCTACTCTAGCAACTGTTGTTCAGTCCAATATATTGTTGCCCGCATCCCCTTAAGTTGGATGTACTTTGGCCTACCAGGGAGCAGGAGATTTCAAGCTTAGAAACCTTGCTTCACTGAATTACAGAACTAACTGCAAGAAAGAAGTCTAGTGCAATTGGTAGGTAAGGGTTCAGCCCAGGTTACATTTGGAGCTGTGAATCACAAATTGTATAAATGAGGCATGGATGAGAATGAACAATTAACAGCTTTGCTCATTGATCTGAATTGTCAAGTACAAAACTTTTAATTTAGGCCCAAGTCAAATAAAAGTAGTCTTGATTATTTTCTGGTAAAATTAACAATCTTAAAGAAATATAAAGTTCAAAAATATGCAAATGTGAGTAGATTAATAGGTACCGCTTTGGTGGGCAGGTAACAGCATTCCGTTTAGTCATGCTGGCCACATGACCACAGAGGAAGTGTCTACCGACAAATGCCGGCTCTTTGGCTTTGAAACGGAGATGAGCACCACCCCCTAGAGTCGGACACGACTGGACTTAATGTCAAGGGAAATCTTTACCTTTACCTTTAAGGAACACTAGGAATAAGGGGAAGAGATCATATAATTCACATTTTAATGCAAACTTACCCAATTTGCACATCTAACGGATGCACGAAGTGAAGAAATGGTAATACAACAATATCTGCACATTTCCAAAGTTTGCAATCTAATTTGCAATTCAAGAATGGGATAAATTATGGAAAACTGTTTAAAAAATTATATACACAAAAATTGCAAAAGAGCTAAAAAAAAGATGTTAGGACAAGTGTAAACTAATATGCATGCTAGAGAAAAGCATGCAGATTAGGAAAAAGATGAACTAAAGTGCACAACATGTTTGGTCTGTGCAGAATTACCAAATGCAAGCTGCATGGAAGCAGAACTGACTGAACTTAAAATTGAAAAAGGAGCAAAAGTATAAATTAGGTCTTCATGCTTTCCTGCAGAATCCTCACTCCATAAATCACAACCTTATCAAGTAAGAACTGTACATACAGCCTTTTTCTGGGTGTCCAAAGTCTTCCACCTATATTATCTCAGTAACTGAGAGCCAGTTTGGTCTTGTGGTTAAGGTGCTGGGGTAGAAACCAGGAGTCTGTGAGTTCTAGTCCCACCTCAGGCATGAAAGCCAGCTGGGTGACCTTGGGCCAGTCCCTCTCTCTCAGCCCAACAGTCAATCAGGAGTGGTATGAGAGTTCTAGTCCTGCCTTAGGCATGAAAGCCAACTGGGTGACCTTGGGCCAGTCCCTCTCTCTCAGCCCAAGAGCCAATCAGGCGTGGTATGAGAGTTCTAGTCCCGCCTTAGGCATGAAAGCCAGCTGGGTGACCTTGGGCCAGTCCCTCTCTCTCAGCCCAAGAGCCAATCAGGCATGGTATGAGAGTTCTAGTCCCGCCTTAGGCATGAAAGCCAGCTGGGTGACCTTGGGCCAGTCCCTCTCTCTCAGCCCAAGAGCCAATCAGGCGTGGTATGAGAGTTCTAGTCCCGCCTTAGGCATGAAAGCCAGCTGGGTGACCTTGGGCCAGTCCCTCTCTCTCAGCCCAGGAGCCAATCAGGCATGGTAGGAGAGTTCTAGTCCCACCTTAGGCATGAAAGCTGGCTGGGCCAGTCCCTCTCTCTCAGCCCAACTCGGTGTAATGTAGACTAGCTTCCTTGTGGTGCACCCCAGGCAATATGACTTGTCACAGCTAAATAATCCACACATCTGGCTGCTGGACCTCACAAGGATTTCCCAGCAAGAAAAGCAGCATGAACACCAAACTGCTATGCCATACGATTAAAAAAAAAAAAAAAAAAATCTCAGTAACTCTTACAATGATTCTATAAGAAACATCAGTGGTAAAGTGGAAATAATTGCCAAAAGCAAGTCTTGAGTTGGCTTAAGGCTGAAGTGTCCTGACTAAGCAAAGACCATGCTGAGACGAGGAGAGAGTCTCTAGTGTTTTATTTACTGCTATTGTAGACAGTAAATCCTACCAAACTGAAGAAGCGTGGGAAAACCCAGACAGATAAACCCCAAAAGTCAAGGTGGGTCTGTTCTGGGTTTCTTTGAATGACAGCTCAAAGCCTCTAAACTGCACATGCATTTTCCCCCCTGGATAGGGGCCTCCTCCTGCTCACCATCCGTACTCAAGACATGAAGCTTGCATTTAACTCTGTCTTCCCTTTTCATAAGGTGAATACCTCATCATGGGGATGGTATCCCATGTTATGTTTTCTGGCAAACTGGAAAATGTCAGGTCCCTGCAGCCTTGAAAAATAAGTGGAACCTGCAGTGGAAACCATCTGAGTGAATAAACTTCTGAGCAAGTAGCCAAATATCAGTCAAATTCCTGTCATTTCCATTCAGACATCTATGTAAAGTCCCTCCCCCATCAAAAAAAGGACTGAAAGAGACTCCATCTCTGTTTACAGGAAGAACTGATGACAAAAAAGAAATACTGAAAGTAAAAACATAACAAAGGGAAATAGAGTCAAAAGAAATACTCAGTGAAAGTAATAATGCAATTAATTATGGGAGTAGAAAGAGGGAAAATACTTGAATGCTAAAACATGTGATAAATATAAAATAGAATACACACACACACACACACAGAGAAGCATTCAATCATGGCTGGTTCTCAGATACTGCCTGGAAAAGTCCCTGCAGTTTTCTTGGCAAGGTTTTTCAGAAGTGGTTTGCCATTGCTTGCTTCCTAGGGCTAAGAGAGAGTGACTGGCCCAAGGTCACCCAGCTGGCTTTGCATCTAAGGCGGGACTAGAAGTCATGGTCTCCCAGTTTCTGCCTGATGCCAAACTGGCTCTCTCTATAGTTATTAGACTAATATTAAATATGTAAATATATAAATATTAGACTATTATTAAGGGAATAAAGGAAATTTAGGAAAAGTATTCAGTAAAACTTTATAAAAAGTAGACAGAGAAAGTGAATAGGTAAATGCTGGAACAAATACTGTAAGATAAGGAGAGTAAATACATACCTACATACATACATAACAATTTTGAAACAAGACAAAAGCAAGACAAAAGTTAAACCTGGACAGATCAAATTATACTGGATATACATTTCAGCTGATCCAGATAAGAATTAATAGAGGGAATCTGATTGTATGATGGGATGAGGTTTGCATCTTTTATGACAAACAAGCATAGGACAAGAAAAACATTTCTTCTACATTTTGCTTAGTTCAGTCTGAACAGCAACAATAAAACCAAGCTTAGACCCACTGAATTTTGTAGGCAAATTTCACCTGAAACATTCCTATACTGGTTCAATGAAAAAATGTTATACCTCTTAATAAGTTACAAAAGGGTGTTGTAAATTAACAAAATTGGAAGAATGCATTGTCAGATTTGCCAGCTTTGCACTTGCTTAACATTCCAAATCAAACCAAATGTATTTTTGTGTTTTTTAAGAATATTCTGCATTGCAAAATTTGTAAAAGTCCATCTGTTTATGAAAACTGTGTTTCCTTCCAGTTTCTTTATAGCTTTGGGAAATGCCAGTTGAGCAAATTCACATTAAAATGTGAATCAAATTAATTTCTGCTGCCTCCTAAATGAACCCAAAAGGCTATTTTTTTCCCACAAAAGGATTTTGTCAAAATCAAGATTAAGCAAAGAATTAAACTTAATAATATTGAATGTGTTTCATTCTCATGTGCTGTGCAGACATGTTCTCAGCCAAAAGAGTAAGCAGAAGCCCTTAGATTCCAAAGTAGGAGTTCTACTGCAACCCCAAGAGTTTTTACCCAGTGAGGGAGCAGTGCAGTATAGCCCAATTCCATTCACAATGTTTTGCAGAATGCAGGCTATTCTAAAGACCTTCCCACATTGAGACTCAGTTGGAAGATAGAACAAAGCAGAGTTCCTGTAACCTAATCTTTGATACAAATCTGGAATGAAAGACTTTTCACCATTGTTCATTTCAACCCCAACAGACTGCATTTGCAATTTCTCCAGCTCAACATGAGAAATTGTTTCAAGGAGGTTGTGGACATCAGGATTGGGTTTGAACAAGTATCCTTGCATACATCCTCCCCAGCCCTGTGCAGATCAGTGAACTCATTATCAGTTTTTCAAAAACTCCTTGAGCAGTTTCCACATTTAAATGGATTGTTCATGACTCCTATGGTTTGAGTTATGATATCGTTCAATCTTTCTCCCTAATATACACTTTTAGGTTTGCATTTTACTTACACCACATCTATGATGAATGGATAATAGAGGTGAAGTGGGACAGTGAATCATGAGATTTTTTTTTTAAAAAAATAATAAAAGTAATAGAAAGAGATGTCAACTTATGTGAGGGAGGGGTGATGTTCCACTAAGTAAGGGTAAATGATTCCAGTGTAAAGGAATGAAAGGGAAGAACAGATGGCAGCACTTGGCAGACTTGGCTGAGCCTTAAAAAAAAAAGCTAAGTAGGGTTGGACATATCGATTTATGTTTGGATGGGAAACCATAGGAAATCCCAGGATCTACATGGATCCAAGGGAGATCCCACTTTTTTCCAGGTATTTTTTGAATTGTGAGTTTCAAAAGAGGAACAGTGGATAAAGAGAATAATTTCTGCTTGCGATGGGAAGAGATATGGTGTGATGGGAAGTCCAGGTTTAGAAAAGCATTCATGGAATATTCATTCACCTACATTTACCACTTGAAGTGGGTGGCTTATTCAACTAAAACTTCTACGATATCTAATAAAAACACTATGGAATTGTTTCTAACAATATAAATGTGGGATATAAATTTGATAAATCCTAAGAATTGCTTCACACTATTTTCATATTCACTTGGTATATCCTTAAGCTTATGCTGATATACTCATAGGCAAGGGCCATACTTTTCATGTCTCTTCTGTTTTCCTCATTTCTCTCTCTGTTTCTTCTTGGATAAAGGAACTAATAGTGTGTCGAGTTCAGTCACTGAGACCATCTGTGGTTTGTTAAAATCAGGAAATGAGCAAGGAAATTTTGAATGAATGAATGAATGAATGAATGAATGAATGAATGAATGAATGAGTGAGTGAGTGAGTGAGTGAGTGAGTGAGTGGGTGGGTGGGTGGGTGGACAGGGGCAGACATAAAGAGCCAAATAGGCATATTACTATGATGAGATATTATTAAGCTCAGAATATATTAGATGCACATTGTAATTAGAAATATTTCATAAACACTTTTGAGCTTTTCTCTCTCTCTTTCTTTTTAGGCAGAAGCATGCCAGCCCAGAGTTTGGGTATAATTGATCAAATCATGGTCTATTTTTAGAGTTTAAATAATTGAGCTTTTTCAATAAGTGCATTAACTGAATAATTGGGTTTTCCCGAATGGATAAAATATAATACATAATACAGCTTGAGGAAAAGTTAATAAACCTACTTAATGAGGGGGAGGATTACCTAGCACTCAATGCCAGGAATCCAGGGAATTTAAAAGATGATAGATAGATAGATAGATAGATAGATAGATAGATAGATAGATAGATAATAAAAGTTAAATTAGCATTTATAGTCTGAGTAGCCATATATGACTGCAAAAGCTACTGAGTTGGTATATTAAAAAAAAATCCCTTTTCACCCATATGGGTTTTCTTCAACCTCAGGTCCTCTACCAGAGTGCATATGTCTGCGTGTGTATGTACATACAGTGTGTGTGTGTGTGTGTGTATGTGTATACACATACATACATACACATACATATATATGCATGGATATGGTTATATGCATGGATACTGTATATAAATGGATATATACAAGGATACTGTGCATAAATTGGTTTGTAAAAGCCAGATTTCTATGATATCTATGAAAAACAAGAGATCTGCTGAGTGTCAGTCTATTTCATCACTGAAAACTCTCAGGAACTGCACCCATTTTAATGTTTCATTTATGCTTATCTTTTTGAGTCACTTCTAACCCAGGAACTCTGGCAGAGCAGGACTTTATGCCTGGGGAGTGTTGCTGAGCTTAATTATAATGAACGCATGCAAAGCTTCCAAAAATCCCTTGTAACTGATTGAAAATACTCTAGAACTCCAATTTGTTATTATGCATTTTCATCCCTGGAAAACAGTCACTCCCTTTTATATTTCCGCTAAATATCTCACCTCTTGCTCCCCTGCATTTCTGTTAAGGTTACAGCTGAGCATTTAAAATTACATTTGCCCAGTGTTGGAAAAGATATGCAGGAGTAGCTGTGCAGTGTTTGGAACTGATTAAACCAAATCTTTTTCAACTGGAAGCTGAAACACTTTATCAGGCACAGACAGTACCTACAAAACAAATTCAATGGACTCACCTGTGCCCCTAATAGTAATAAAGTGGAAAGCAGACACTAGTGTTGCAGCAAGAATAATAAAAGAGAGAGAGCTTCAGTTCTCTTTAAAGTACAGCTGATCCTTGCCTGAATGAATTTGCAAATAAACACAGATCGAGTTCTTGCTAAGGGGTCCCTCCCTTTTGCTGTATGGCACTTATTAGGAGATGAAGTTTTGTTAATATGTTTTTTTACTACAGATTAAGGTTACTATGGTAACTAATCATTTTGGCCAGGTGAAGAGGTTGAATTTAATTGTCCCCTTTTCATGTGCTAATGGCTGCATTGCCTAAGGGAGGAACTTGCCTGAAATTCTTTCAGTTTCAGTTTTCCTTCTGTGTAGGCTTGCAGAGAATATGCAGCTGAGAGAAATCTCTCCTCTCAACAAACAGCCTTTAAATATGTTTGTTTTCTGTAAATAAAATTATTTTTATAGAAATGCCTGGTGTGTGACTTTTCTGATCTCTCCTGGGCCAAATGCTTTCCTAGCAATCTGCCAACAGGTTATGGGCCAGGTAAGCAGCCCAGTAAACCCACTAAGAAGCCCAGTAAAACCCCAGACAGAATAGAGAGATCAGCTCCACACCTCATGCATAATTTAAAGGCAGGTAGCAAAGACCTGTGAAGATTTTCTTTGGAGCCACCTGGAGTTTTTCCAGCAACTGCCGGTCTACAGGACAAAGAAGCCAGCTGAGGTGACTTGCAAAAGGAGGAAGAAGCCATGGCTACCTCCCAGCCCTCAGCGATGCCTCTGGAGCGCCTATCAGAGACCAACTATTTGAATTGGGCCCTGAAGATGGAGATGTATCTTGCAGAGGGAATCTTTGGCTGCCAACTGGAGAGCAAACCCCCCAAAATCCGAGTGCTGAATGGCTTAAACAGGATGAGCGAGCTAGAGCCACCATTATCCTAGGAGTTGAGGACAATCAACTAGTCCACGTTCAAGGTATGCAGTCTGCAAAGCAACTTTGGGATGCTTTGAGAGACTTGTATATAAAGGCAACAGCAGGGAGTAAAGTTACCCTGACAAAAAAGCTGTACAGAGCCTACCTTGCAGAAGGAGATAGCCTTCCTGAGCACCTGCATGATATTCAGCAGTTGTTTGTTGAGTTGCAGGAGAGAGGAATGTAATTTACACCTCTCACAAAATCCTATATCTTCCTGTCCTCACTGAATGAAACGTGGGACACGCTGATATGTACCCTGGAGGCTATGCCTAAAGCAGACCTCACCCCATCATATGTTACACAGCGCTTACTCACTGAATGGGAGAAGAGAGAGGAAAGATCCCCCCCCCATCTCTTCTGGAAAGCTGCAATACCAGAAAACAAGGGAAAAGAAGGGAACAGAAGCTGAGGCCACAGCACTAAGCCAGCGATGCTTCACTTGTGGTTCAGCTGGACATTTGCAAAGAGACTGTGCCTTGAGATCCAAGAATAGAAAGACAGAGAAGAAGAACACAAGGGCAACACAGAAGAAGGCTCTTCAGACAACCCAAATTGCACAGGTTGCTGAGAAGGGTAATTCTGATGTATGGGTGTTAGATTCTGGGGCCAATTGTCATTTATGTAATTGTAAAAGCTCTTTTGTGTCACTGTCTAAAACTGAAAGACAAAGTGTATCTTTGGCTGATCGGTCTGTGACCAAAATTATGGGACAAGGTGACTTGTATTTATCCTGCTTGGGAGAAATGGTAAAAAGTGTGTTGTATGTGCCAAATTTACAATCAAACCTTTTATCTGTGGCACAATTGGCTGCAACAGGGTATATCATAACATTTAAGAAAAATGGTTGTGAGATATGAAAAAATGGGAAAGTGTGTGCTACTGATATGTTAAAAGACTCCTTGTACATTGTGCAAAATGCAAGGAAGCCAAGCTGCAAGGCTGCAGTTGGCAACACCCCATATCATGACCAATGCGTACACCTGATGCACAGGAGATTTGGTCATGCTAATTTCAAGTATATAGCACAAATGCCACAGCTGTGTGCTGACCTAAAGATAAAACCCTGTGACAAATACTTAGACTGTGTGGTTTGCAAAGAATGCAAAACACTAAAAGCTCCTGTGAGTAAGCACAGTGACAGAGTTACAACTAGACCTTTGGAAATTGTACACTCTGACATTATTGGTCCTTTTGCTCCAAGTCTTGGACAAGCAAGGTATGCAATGACCATCATTGATGATTTCTCAAGATACACATTTATCTACATCTTAAAACATAAAGATGAGGCATTTGAGAAATGTAAAAGTTTTGTGACATGGGCAAATGGAAAATTCCCTAGGCCTGTATCTGCACTCCAATGTGATAGAGGAGGAGAATACCTTTCTCACAAATTCAGAAGGTTCCTAGTGGAAAAAGGGATAGAACAAATTCTTTCTAACCCTTACACCCCTCAGCAAAATGGTGTTGCTGAAAGAAAGGGCAGAACCTTGCAAAATGTGATGGAATGCATGCTAAAAGATTCGTATTCATCGTTTAAGTAATGGGGAGAAGCCATATCTACTGCTTGTTATGTACAAAACAGATTATATAACTCTGTGATTCAGGACACTCCATTCCATTTGTTTTATGGTGTGAAACCAAAGGTAAACCATCTTAGAGTGTTTGGTAGCACTGCATGGGTTCACATTCCAAAACAGCAGAGAAGAAAAGGAGGCCCCACAACAAAGAAAGCCATCTTTGTTGGCTATGAACAAAGCCAAAGGAGCTACAGGTTCATAATGGGAGAGAAATTAATAATTAGCAAAAGCGCTTCTTTTGCTGAACAAAACTGGGGGAGATTAAATTCTAGCTCTCCAGTGGATCTGACCACCACAAGAGAACAGCAAGGACTTGCTGATGGTGATCTTTTGCCTGATGAGGACATTAAACCAGAAAAGCAAACTGAAGATCTGTCTGATGAGACAGATGCTTCTCAGGAAAGTGATAGGAGTCAGAATTTAAGCCCTGTATTACCTCGCAGATCTCAGAGGAGTAATAAAGGCGTTCCCCCATCACGTTTTCAGGCTAAAACAGTAAAGGCTTTTCACATATTCACAGAACCTGAGTCTTTAGAACAAGTGAATGCTTTACCACCTGAGATTGCACAAAATTGGCATTCTGCCATGCAACAGGAATTAGCATCCTTGAAAGAAAATAAAACATGGAAACTGGTAAACCTACCTCCCAATGAACGCTGTCTGGGTTGTAGGTGGGTTTTCAAACTAAAAAGGGATGCTGATGGCAAAATCCAAAAATATAAAGCAAGGTTGGTTGCAAAAGGGTTCACTCAAAGGAAAGATTTAGACTTTGACAAGACTTTTGCACCAGTTACTAAAGGTGAATCAATTAGATTACTGTTAAAAGTTGCTGCACTGAAAGGAATGTCGGTTAACCACTACGACATTCAAACTGCATTTCTCTATGGTGATTTAGACCACAGATTATACATGCAGCAACCCCCTGGCTATGAAAAAGGGGAGAATCTAGTCTGTGTACTGCAGAAGTCAATCTATGGGTTAAAACAAGCTGCTAGATCCTGGAACCAAAAATTAGATGAAAAACTGCAGAGTTTTGGTTTTGAAAAACGAAAAGCAGATCCCTGTGTATATATGAAGAAAGACAAACAAGGCTGTATGTATCTGTGCATTTATGTTGATGATTTGCTGCTGTTCACACCAACAGAAAAAACAAAGGCTTGATTTTGAAGCCTGCATGAAAAGCCATTTCACATTAAAAAGCCTTGGAACTGTAACAAATTACCTAAGTTTAGAAATACACAGGAGGAAGGATGGTAGCTTTCTGTTAAACCAAAGGGGAGATAATGTTCAAATATTGTAAATGGAAAGACATACAGAGTTGTCAAAGAACATTGGTTTGCATCTTATTCTGTAGTATAAAAAGGGGGGTGTTAATATGTTTTCTACTACAGATTAAGGTTACTATGGTAACTAATCATTTTGGCCAGGTGAAGAGGTTGAATTTAATTGTCCCCTTTTCACGTGTTAATGGTTGCATTGCCTAAGGGAGGAACTTGCCTGAACTTGTTTTAGTTTCAGTTTCCCTTCTGTGTAGGCTTGCAGAGAATATGCAGCTGAGAGAAATCTCTCCTCTCAGCAAACAGCCTTTAAATATGTTTGTTTTCTGTAAATAAAATTATTTTTATAGAAATGCCTGGTGTGTGACTTTTCTGATCTCTCCTGGGCCAAAGGCTTCCTAGCAATCTGCTAACAAGTTTGCCATTTGCTGGCTCACTTGATCAGCAGAGACCACAGTTAGAAATGAGTTAAAAAAAAAAGAAAGAATGTTTTGTTCTGCAAGTGTATCTCCAAGTGCAAAGCCAACCCCTCTCTGCTATACATTAAAATAGCCTGATTTAAAGGAGGGGTGGAGGTTCCTGCTGTTATGTGGAATTTATTCATTACAGTTAAAATTAGATGCTTGAAACAGCAGTGGCTTTTTCCAGGCTCACACAGAAGAGAGGGAAAAGGGGGTTACTTTAATGAACAGCAAAGATGGACTGTGCTCACACAAGGTGAAAAGGACTTCTTTCCGAACATTTGATTTACATGCAAATCATTTGATTTACCGAAAGGAAAACAAAAAGTTGCAAAAACTGGGATCAACAATAGATGGCAGCAAGCATTTTCTGGATGCCTTTGCTGCAATTTATGACAGCCTTGATCCATATCATCGTGTGGAATCCACAAATGAAATAGGGGCATTTCTCATGACATGTACATAAATAAATGTTTCTCTCTTTTTCATCCATATTGATTAGGATAAATACATAAATAAATAAATGAAAACATCACTGTTTTAAAGACTTGCAAAAGGAATACTACATGTATACCTCCCCACATTCTGAAGCATCTTTTGGGAATCAAATCTGAAGCACTGCACAGCCCAAAAGTATTCATCTAATATGTATTAACCTGCTTTGTACTGACTATGACATTGTCCTTGAAATAATATTGAATGGGGTGTCTGCACTCAATCTGACTGTTTCAGATGTCAATATCCATGCCTATAGCTATGACTGATTACATGCCAGCAAGTCAGATCAACTTGTAGCAATCACATAGATAGACTTTCTCCAGGATGATCTGTTCCCAATCTGGCCCCCCAAGTCTTCCAATGGTATATGCATCACTGCTGTAAACAGATCCATCTACCTTCTTGCTGCTTGTCCTTTTTCCTTCCACCTTTCCTAGCATTACAGACTTCTCCAAAAAGGTCTTTGCATAATGTGCTTAAAATATGGTAATTTGAGCCTGGTCCTTTGTGTCTCAAGTGAGAACTCTGGATTGATTTGTTTTATGAACCATTTGTTTGTTTCCTAGTCAATCCATGGTATTCTCAGGGGTCTTCAACTAAAGTTCAAAAGCATCAAAATTCTTTCTATCTTGCTTCTTCAAAGTTCAACTTTCACTTCTGTAGTGTGTCACAGAGAAGATGACCAAGCTGAAATTATTTTACTTGAGACACATTACGTGAAGACCTAGCTCTTTAGAAAAGGTAATGCTGGGAAAGGTGGAAGGAAAGAGAAGAAGAGGATGACCAGCAGCAAGGGGGATGGACTCAGTAACAATAGTGATGAGTGCACCATTGGAACAGCTGAAGGACCAGGTTAGGGACAGATTGTCATGGAGAAAGTCTTTCTGTGTGGTTGCTAGGAGTTGACACCAACCTGATAATCGATCAAAATGGGTTGAATGAAAAAAAAAAGACAGTATATAACCTTGTCTCACTCCTTTGCCAATCTGGAGCCAGTCTATTTCACCATGATCTGTCCTGATGTGTGTACTGTATAGGTTTTGCATGAAGCTAACAAGACGTTCTGAGATTCCCATTTTTCTAAGCACATTCTAAGCATGACATGGTTGATAGAACCAAAGGTCTTTTTATAGTCAATGATGCACGTATTCACCAACACACATACACACACACACATACACAATGTTCTCACAATAAACCAGTGAGTCTGAAAAATGGTGACATGAGTGCATATTTCCTTCCCTTGCATCTCTAAGTGCACTGTAAACAAAAAAAAAACAAAAAAGAGACATTCAAAACTGTGGCCGTACAATCTTGACAATACTGAGTAGATGACTGATAAATAATGCTGACTGGATTACTCATTAATTCTCCTGCACTTGAGCTGGAAAATATCATTTTCCCCCCAGCTCAGAGTGAATCAGCATTAAGACTGGTCATGTTATTTTGGCAGCTTCTCCTTCTCCAGTAAAAGATTAAAAATATATAATTTATTGGATCACCCTACAAGAGTTACAAATTATGTAAAGAGATTCTGTTCTTTCTCCTGTCTCCAAAACTCTCCTCCTTGAGGCAGTAGCTTCACTCCTGAGCTGGGAACAAATTTCCCCAGATGAAGAACAATTTTCAACAGTTTCTCAGGAGCAGATCCCCCACCTCAGACTTAGCTGTGATAAGAGACACAGTTCTAATAAAGCCCCCTCAAGCCTCCTCATGACGTTTAACTGAAATATGGTAAGCCAGGGAGGCTGTAGGCTACATGACAGATGCTTATAGAATGAAAGGCCAAACACTCACGTGTTCACATCACTATAGAAGTCGTAAGAGCAAGAACCCATGAGATTTTTCTCAAAAACGCTTTGCACAGATTTCTAAAGCAAATTATCCTCATTCCTCAGACTGAATGAGGGCTGGTATGGGGAAAAGGATAGGAGAATTTCTCTACCATACTTTATTTTTGCCTCATAGCAAGAAAAGCCATGTTGGAACTTCACCAGTTCTTGGTGTATGAACCTTGCTCTTTTCATCCATTTACATATATCCGTAAACTAGAACTGGTTGTTTTTCCTCGCATCTCAGCAGATTTTGGAATAGGACATTTCACCAGTGAAGAGTAACAGCTGCAATGGCTGTCTATGCAGACAACACTTAAAAAGAAGAAGAAGAAGAAGAAGAAGAAGAAGGAGGAGGAGGAGGAGGAGGAGGAGGAGGAGGAGGAGGAGGAGGAGGAGGAGGAGGAGGAGGAGGAGGAGGAGGAGGAGGAGGAGGAGGAGGAGGGATGGGGGAATGACAGATAAAATACTGACAACGTTTTATCAGAGGCAAGTAGCAGGAAACGGAAGACATCTCTAGCATATGGAGCCCACTGAAGCCAGTGTCATTCATTCATTCATTCATTCATTTTCTATCCTGCCTTTATTATTTTTATAAATAACTCAAGGCGGCAAACTATACGCTTTCCTCCTCCTGTTTTCCCCACAACAACAACCCTGTGAGGTGGGTTGGGCTGAGAGGGAGTGACTGGCCCAAGGGCACCCAGCCAGCTTTTATGCCTCAGGTGGGACTAGAACTCTCAGTCTCCTGGTTTCTAGCCCAGCACTTTAACCACTGGACCAAACTGTCTCTTATTCTGCATTATTTTTATTTTTATATTATTATTATTATTATTATTATTATTATTATTATTATTATTATTATTATTATTATTTCTGCATTGTTTTTGCCAGAGATCCTGCTTAAGTGCTGAGCAGAGGACAGCAGACAAGAATTAGTCTTAAACCTGTTAACACTCTACTCTGCTAGAAAACGAAATGGTAAATGGCAGGTGAATCTGTGTAATGGGCTGAATGAACAACCTTGAGGAGCACTAGGGAGAGCTGCTACCAAAACAATGGTCAGATATCTGAGTCCAGGCCAGAACAGTAACCTGAGAAAGCATCTCAGACCAGACTCCCTAGTTCTCACGAAGACAAAGGGAAGGAGAGGGGAAGCACATTCAGACTTGAAATATTCTGTTATTATAACTTATAATAAAAGTACTACTAGCTGGCCCAAGGTCACCCAGCCAGCTTTCATGCCTCAGCCTTTCAAGGCAGACCAGACTGGGAAACCAAAGTCATACAATGACTTTGGTTTCCCAGTCTGGTCTGTCTTGAAAGGGTGACAATCTGGAACAATCTGGAAGCATAAAGAAGTTGGTACTCTCCCTTCTAAATTACATTAGGGACATAGCATGCAATGGAAATCACATGTTCCGATGAGAATGTTCGTTTGGTAAACAACCAATTCAAACGCATCTAAATACTTGTATACAACTAAGATACCATGAGGATTTGCTAATGCAAAGTCCACTATGAATCAGCAAGCAATGCATAATGGATGCAAGAGCTGCAATAGGAATGGGGTGGCCCATTCATCTAGTGCTAAGAAAACAATCTACATGCAGTGATTTCTCTTTCTGGATTAGGGCAAATTAAAAAGAGTAAAACGAAAACTTGAATACGCAAAGTCAATTATTTATTGATTTAAGATGTTTTTACCCTGTATTATGCAAGTCTCCTAGAGTGCATTGCTTAACAGCAATAACAAGGCGACTTTGAGTGCATAATCTAAAGAACATGACTTGAAGGGAGGGTGGGGGTGGGGGGAGATAAAGAGGTAAATGAAAAAAGTGAAGGCACCAGTTTTTTAAAATGATGGAGCAATTGAGCTGGCCTGGTTTCCTATCTCTTCCTCTGCTCCAGGAGAGAAAAGCAAAAGAGAAACCTGGTAGAGGTGACTTTTGATCAAGCTTGATAGAGGGCTTTACTTCCAGACTCTGCTGTGTCTCAACAGAATAACTGCTGCTGAAGTTGTTCAGTGGAAGGCTTCATATTTGGCGTGCCCAAGCCCAAACTCCATTTCTTTGTACCTTCAGTCCAATACACCCTCTGTCCACTGTTATTCTTTATTCCACTGACTTCTTCCAGGCTTAGAGCTTCCTGATTTAGCGCTGCCTGTATCACCTCCATCCTCCAGTAAAACCAGCTTAGCTCTTTTTACCACGTTTCCAGGCAGTTTACTTTTCCACTGACCTGGAGTCTTGCCATCTGCTTTTCTACGAGTTATCTTTTTCTATTTCCCCTGGAGACCACGTCACCACAGAGCTTTTCCCAACCTCTTTGCTATTTTACATCTTCCAGCAATCTTCCTTGATCTCCCCCAATTTCTCTGTCTCTCTCCCATCTCAAGGCAAAGCCTTTTAACCAGAAGGGGAGAGGTTAGGGAAGCTCCTTTTGATTTTGCATGGGCAGAACTCTCCTCTTCCCCTGTCCCTTGGTGAGGTGAAGACTCCAAAATGACTATTTTGTTCACTCTGTAAAAAGGAAGGGGCGGTGATCCTTCCCCCGGTATTATCAGGGTACCTGGGAAGCAACAGTGTTGACTGCTTTGTGCCTAGCTGTCTGCATTGACTGTCTGGAGTGAGACTAGGAACAGCGTGTATGTGGCAGATAGACAACAGCAACAGCAACAACAACTGTTGTTCATTTGTTTATTTTAATCCAGAAAACTTTCTTGCACTGTAGTATTGAGCATATGTCATCTCCATTACACTTATGGTGATGAAACCAGCTTTAATAACATTGTCGCTGGGGTAAGTACAGTGCTGCAAATAGGCATTAAAAATGCTCCTGCATTATTAAGACTGCATGGGTATACACACAGACTGCCAAGGATTTCCATAACACCCTACATTATGGATGCAATGTGTCAATAATTGTTAGTTGATTGGTCCATTTGTTCACGCTTCATTAAAGATGTATTTGGGCTTATTTCTGAGTAAACCCAGTTATCAGAAGCATCTCTGATAAAAAAAAAAAGAGAGCAAATCTTTTAAATACATTCCTACATGTTTTTTTTTCCCTGGATATAATCTATCAGTAATGTTTTTCTAGCAAAGAGTTTGTCACTCAGCCTGAGATGTTGTTTCCTTAGTTTATTAAAGATTTATTGTCATTTTACCCAAGAGGAAAATTTACATGGCACACATTATGAAGTACTAAAGAGCATGAAGAGGTGCTAGGAGAATCCTATTCATTAACTCAGGATTTTGCTGCTGTAAGAATGGAACTATCTCCAAGGCTATTTATTCACTAAAATGGAATAAATTCATTTCACATTTTATTTCACATTTGTGGAAATATGACACCTAGAATTTTGCACTAAATATTTTTTTTCATGGAATAGATAACAGTTATAAAAGCAAAAGCAAAATAACACAGAAGAAGCTGTGATGGGACCACAACATGATTTAACCTAATAGGATAGAAGACACTGGGAATACAGGTAAAATCTCGAAGAAATACACTGATTAGGAGATTTGAATCAATTTCTTCCTAACAGCTAGATGCTCCTAAATGGAGCATCTGATAGCACACTTCAGGGAAATGACCAGCTTATTTTCTTTGATGGGTCTGGGAACCTAATATGGGAAATCATTGGGACAGGCAAAATGGCAGCTAATAAGAAACTAGCAGTAGAACTGCAGCACTTTGTCATTAATATTGAAATATCCCATCTACATGTGTATCACTTATCAGCCACATTTTTGGAAAAGCTGGATACAATTAGAACTGTGAGAACATTTTATATGCCTTTTTAAAATAATCTCTGGCTCAATAATAATTAAACACTTCTTAAAAAATAATCAGCACCAGCATGGATAAAAAATATACATTTTTAATAAGGAGAAACTTAAATAAGGAAGGGAGTCAGCTCCACTCCAGTCCCAAGTTTTCCCATAGTCTAGGATCCATCATGTCCAGATTAACACATTGTGGGCACAACCTTCAAGAAGGGTTCCATGAGATCTAAGGGCAGGGGCTAAAATATGTATGGAAGTAAGAAGTCCTGTTCAGAGATAATATTGTATCTCTGAAATTGCCTACAGCCTTTGCCAAAGTTGTCCGACCTGAAAGACCTTCAAAGCATACTAAATAGGGTCCAGGCTACATTGTAGACAATTTTGCAGCCTTTGTCAAAGCCACCCAGGCTGAGGGTCCTTCAGTCAGCCTCACTAAGCCTTCTCCCATAACATTATTTAAGATAATTTATTTAGGTCATTTTGTGTTATTGGCTTCTCTGAACCCCTTGCTGGTGTCAGAAGATGTTGACCACCAGTTTGGTCTAGTGGTTAAGGCGCTGGGCTAGAAACCGGGAGAAGGTGAGTTCTAGTCCTGCCTTAGGCCTGGAAGTCGGCTGGGTGACCTTGGGCCAGTCACTGTCTCTCAGCCCAAGAGCCAATCAGGCGTGGTAGGAGAGTTCTAGTCCCGCCTTAGGCATGAAAGCCGGCTGGGTGACCTTGGGCCAGTCACTGTCTCTCAGCCCAAGAGCCAATCAGGCATAGTAGGAGAGTTCTAGTCCCGCCTTAGGCCTGGAAGTCGGCTGGGTGACCTTGGGCCAGTCACTGTCTCTCAGCCCAAGAGCCAATCAGGCGTGGTAGGAGAGTTCTAGTCCCGCCTTAGGCATGAAAGCCGGCTGGGTGACCTTGGGCCAGTCACTGTCTCTCAGCCCAAGAGCCAATCAGGCGTGGTAGGAGAGTTCTAGTCCCGCCTTAGGCCTGGAAGCCGGCTGGGTGACCTTGGGCCAGTCCCTCTCTCAGCCCAACTCACCTCACAGGATTGTTGTTGTGGGGAACATAGGAGGAGGAAGGAGTATTAGGTATGTTCCCCACCTTGAGTTATTTATAAAAAATAATTAAGGCGGGATAAAAATAAAATAAACAAATTAAAAATAAATAATAGGGAATGCATGCATTCTTTTCCTACAGTTGGTCTCTCTGAACAGCTGGTCAGTTGGCTTCTTTGCCCCGCTGACCTTTCCTGGACAGCAGTCAGGAGAAGGTGAGAGGCCTGAGAGGAGACATCCATCTGTGCTGACAAACTCTCCCAATTGTTAGGAGAACTAAGCAGCATGAACAGCTTTTCCTTACTGCTGGCCACTCTCAACCAAAAAACTTTGGTCATATCAGCCTCACCAGCTAGACCATACAGGAAACATGACTAGTTAAGCTAATTCTACGTTATTGTAAAGGTACGTTAACAGAATCTTGCAAGTCTGAAAGTACAATTCTCCTGCCATCTCCTCTACAGCCCAAGAAACTTCTGAGCCTCTTGCCCCACCCATTATGCAGCTGTCTCTGATCTGACTGTTCCCTAGACAGGACTTCTTCCAAGGTCTTTCCCACGTACCATTACAACCAGCAGTTCACAGGTAGATCCAGGCTATGCAGCTTCAGCATATTTCTATGGCTCCAGCCTGAACTGAACCCACTTATTCCATGGAATCCTTTCGCCATGCACTGAGTGGGATTGGGGCTGATTAGCTTCATTGTATGCTGCACCATCTTCAGCAAAGGACCGTTACCTTGTCGTGGTGCTGGAGCTTGAGCACCTCAATGATGCCATGAGCTAAACCGTGAAGGGCCACCCAAGACGGGAAGGTCATGACAGAGAGGTCAGACTAAATGCGATCCCTGGGGAAGGTAATGGCAACCCACCCCAGTATTCTTGCCGTGAAAACTAAATGGATCAGTACAACCAGAGATATGTCGGTATGCCATCGGAAGATGAGACCCCCAGGTCGGAAGATGCTCAAAATGCTACTAGGGAGGAACAGAGGATGAGCTCAACTAGCCCCAGACGTGATGACGCAGCTAGCTCAAAGCCGAAAGGACGGCTAGCGGCCGACGGTGCTGGTGGTGAACGGCGAATCCGATGTTCTAAGGATCAACACACCATCGGAACCTGGAATGTAAGATCTATGAGCCAGGGCAAATTGGATGTGGTTATTGGTGAGATGTCAAGATTAAAGATAGACATTCTGGGCGTCAGTGAACTGAAATGGACTGGAATGGGCCACTTCACATCAAATGACCACCAGATCTACTACTGCGGACAAGAGGACCACAGAAGAAATGGAGTAGCCTTCATAATTAATAGTAAAGTGGCTAAAGCAGTGCTTGGATACAACCCAAAAAACGACAGAATGATCTCAATTCGAATTCAGGGCAAGCCATCTAACATCACAGTGATCCAAATATACGCCCCAACCACAAATGCTGAAGAAGCTGAAGTAGAGCAGTTCTATGAGGATCTGCAGCACCTACTGGACAACACGCCTAAAAGAGATGTTATTTTCATCACAGGAGACTGGAATGCTAAGGTGGGCAGTCAAATGACACCTCAAATTACAGGTAAGTATGGCCTGGGAGAACAAAACGAAGCAGGACACAGGCTGATAGAATTTTGCCAAGACAATTCACTCTGCATAACAAACACTCTCTTCCAAAAACCTAAGAGACGGCTTTAAACATGGACTTCACCAGATGGACAACACCGAAATCAGATTGATTACATCCTTTGCAGCCAAAGGTGGCGGACATCTGTACAGTCGGTAAAAACAAGGCCTGGAGCTGACTGTAGTTCAGATCATGAACTTCTTCTTGCACAATTTAGGATCAGACTCAAGAGATTAGGGAAGACCCACAGATCAGCTAGATATGAGCTCACTAATATTCCTAAGGAATATGCAGTGGAGGTGAAGAATAGATTTAAGGGACTGGACTTAGTAGATAGGGTCCTGGAAGAACTCTGGACAGAAGTTGGCAGCATTGTTCAGGAGGCGGCAACAAAATACATCCCAAAGAAAGAGAAAACCAAGAAGGCAAAATGGCTGTCTGCTGAGACACTAGAAGTAGCCCAAGAAAGAAGGAAAGCAAAAGGCAACCACATCCAATTTGTCCTGACTCATAGATCTTACATTGTCATGAGTAAGGATGGCGAGCAGGGGGCTCCCTTCCAGACTGTTAAGTGGATGCGTAGCACTGAGGAATTGGTGAGCCATTCCAAGAGGCACAGATTGGGACCGCCTTAACTTGCGGGGTTTATATGGCTGGGTTTTTCCCACGCTTGTTCAGTTTGTTAGGATTACTGTTATGTACTAGCAATAAACATTAGAGAACAGTTCCTTGTCTCAGAGTGTTTCCTGGGAGTCAGGACATACATTCCAGGTTCCAATGGTGTGTTGATCGGATTCGCCGTTCACCACCAGCACCGTCGGCCACTAGCCGTCCTTTCGGCTTTGAGCTAACTGCGTCATCACGTCTGGGGCTAGTTGAGCTCATCCTCTGTTCCTCCCCAGTAGCATTTTGACCATCTTCCGACCTGGGGGTCTCATCTTCCGATGGTATACCGACATATCTCTGGTTGTACTGATCCATTTAGTTTTCACGGCAAGAATACTGGGGTGGGTTGCCATTACCTTCCCCAGGGATCGCATTTAGTCTGACCTCTCTGTCATGACCTTCCCGTCTTGGGTGGCCCTTCACGGTTTAGCTCATGGCATCATTGAGGTGCTCAAGCTCCAGCACCACGACAAGGTAACGATCCTTTGCTGAAGGATCCAAGCATAATTATCACAAAATTATACTCTTGGCAAAAACGTTTTATTATATTTTTGATCACAGAGATCACAAAGATGGATTTCCTGTGGAATGAAACAGGGATATATAGTACTTGTTCCAAACTTTATGATTCATACTACAAGATTTTTGAAAGTGGTATCATCTTTATTTGATGGTACATACAATATATCACAATCATACAAAATCTAGTAAAGATAATACTTAATGGGCCAACTGTTCTGCTATCCTATTCATCGAAGTAGATGTTAAACTCATAAAAGCTGTTTTAGCCAATAGACATCAGCAACTATTAGCCAATAGACATGAGATTATTTTCTCCATGACCAGAAATAATCAATTGGCTTTATCAAAACCATGGTTAGATAATATTCAGCTGGTAGAGGATCTGATTTGAATATGGATAGGAAAAAAAAAATGGTATAAGTCAAAACTGATTCCAGTAGGCAAATATTTGTTTATCAATACATTAAATAATTAATTTTGTATATGTACTGAAATTATTAATTATTTAGGTATTTTTATTCCCTGTGATATCTGTCAAGCCGTTACATTAAACATGAATAAGAAGTGTCATATTTTGTTTTGCTTTACATTGATGGACGCCAGTGTTTAAACCTTACTTTTTTGTATACAAAATCAAAATGGATGGACATTCCAGGATACTTTCTATTTTGCATGGAATTCATACACAACGCCCACCCACCCACCCACCCACCCACAAACATACACAGACATGAAGATCAGGTTTTCTATTCCAAAGATATCCTAGAAGAGATGTAGCTTTCAGTTATAGATGGGCAGAAAGTTTTTTTTTTTTTTTTCCAAATCTTGAAGTATATAATTATTCATACCTTCTGACTAATATCTAATTTTGGACAGCTTCACTCATTACATATTCTCTTTCCTGAGACCTTTTGATTATGTACACATAGCACCTTTAGATAAATGGACAGTTTCAGGGTTTGAAATATAATAGAACACACAGAAGTCCTGTTACTATTATGTTGATTTGAATATCGTAGTACATAATTTCTGGAAAATTGCATTTTGTTCCTTTTTTCAATGGTAAATTAACACAATTGTGTAATCCAGAATTTAAAATGGTTTTTAAAGCCTATTGCATGGAAGATTTGAATCAATGCTGGAAGTTTTACTTTAGACCAATTGCCAAATGATATTCATGATTTTTTATCACATCATTTCCTGTGTTAAATGACAAATACAATTTGTCTGTTGCCACCCCCTGGCAATATTTATAACTACAATATCTAATGGTATTTTGGGCTTATTAACTCCCATTCCATTGTACTGAAAATAAATTACTAAATCATTGTGTTGGAGATGCAGCTAGACTAATGTCTCATTCATACACGTTTGTATGATGTCCTAAAACAATTATATTTCAGATAGAAATCATTACATATATTAATTTGACTTTGAGACAGGTTTTAATATTTTCAGATCTCCATATTCTTTTGAATTATGTACAATGCTGCTCCATGGAAATTGGTGGCTGGACAAAGGAAATGCATTCTCTCTGCCCTTTTTATTGCTAAGAGACTAGTCCTTCAACACTGGAAAGCTAAATTTATGCTTCTGGGTTCTCAGTGAATTGAAGACCTGATGTTACTCAGAATTTATGAAAGAGATGTTTACAAATGTAGGCTGTGTATGGATGAATACAATGAAATATGATCACCCTCTATTGAAACTTTCATTTAAAACGTTCCCTTTCTTCATTCTTTTCTTTCTTTTTGCTTAATTAAATAAATATAAGGGCAATTGAAACAAAAACAATGGCTCTCAAGGCTTCCCTCATTGGGCCAGATGAATTTTACATGAAGTTTTTCTTGGCAGACAAAGACCCCCAAACAACAGTAGCTGTTGCAGAGTTTTCACCCACAGAAGAGGCTGTTGCATCAGATCAGCTTGCCATATATGGTATATAAAGACATATAAGAATATAGGAAAAATATAGGAAACTGTGACATAAATAATTAGGCAGCTTTGTTACTCCCCACCCAAGATTACACCAACTTTTTTTTTTTTTTTGGCTGCAATAGATAAGAATTGTAAAATTCCTGCTGCTCTAATGAAAAGAAATACTTTGGCCACACAATGAGAAGACAGGACACCCTGGAGAAGATGCTGATGCTAGGGAGAGCGGAGGGCAAAAGGAAGAGGGGCCGATCAAGGGCAAGGTGGATGGATGATATTCTAGAGGTGACGGACTCATCCCTGGGGGAGCTGGGGGTGTTGACGACCAACAGGAAGCTCTGGCGTGGGCTGGTCCATGAAGTCACGAAGAGTCGGAAGTGACTGAATTAATAAACAACAAAATGAAAAGAAAATTACAGTAAAACCTAGTGAAGGCATTCAGTGACCTGTCCCTATTCTAAGTTAGTGCACATATGGATACCTGAGTTTAACAAAAATACCCTACACATGTTCATCAAGTCTCAGACTAAAAGTTCCTTATGTGTCGAGGTATCCAGCTTCTCACACAGTTGTTTATCTAATTGCAGGCTTTGGAATGTTAATTCCCTCCTTAGCTAGCCTTGCTTTTTGCTGCTTAGGGAGAAAAACCTTGGACTGTGCTACCTAAAAAGGTAGAACGAAAAAGAAGGAACACACAGTTCTCTTCTAACCCAACTTCCCTCTTCAGCATCTCAACCATCTTTTTTGTTATGAAATAGTATTTGAGACAGGATTGCCTTGTTAACCTGGTTTCTTGTCTGGTGCTGATCTGATTTCTTTTCCGACAGCCTCTCCTCCCAACCACTTCTCTCCAAAGCCTCTTAATTCTGCTGTATACATTTTCCCATCTTCTGCTGTGTAGCCATCAATCCTCTTGGCCCTCTGCTCATCCAGTCACCACTCCTTCTTGGACCTCTGTCATCTGATCAATTCTCTCACTATCAGCATCTCCTGTAGACCTGAAAGAAACCTAGGTAAAGATAAAGGTTTCCCTTGACATTAAGTCCAGTCATGTCCGACTCTAGGGGGCAGTGCTCATCTCCGTTTCAAAGCCAAAGACACTTCCGTGGTCATGTGGCCGGCATGACTAAATGGAACACCATTACCTGCCCACCGAAGCAGTACCTATTAATCTACTCACATTTGCACGTTTTCGAACTGCTAGGTTGGCAGAAGCTGGGACTAACAACAGGAGGTCACCCCATCACGCGGATTCAAACTGTGGACCTTCCAATTGGCAAGCTCAGCAACTCAGCGGTTTAACCCACAGCGCCACCATATCCCTGAAACCTACTCTGGCTCTAACTTTTTTTTTTTACCATTTATTTATTTGTTTTAACTTTTATAGGGGGAAAGAAACAAGAACAACAGAAAACAATAACAAACCATACAGAGAAATGAGAAAAAAATAGGATTACAAAATAGCTAAACATATCATGTATGCATCAAATATTAAACAATATTTACAAATTTCTAGATTAAAGAGAAAAATCTTAATAATACTCTATTGTTGCAAAATTTCATGAAATCTATGCCAAAGAGAAACATATTGTGTCATTTTTTTTTATTAGTCAATCAAATGGCCTTTTCAAAAACAAATAAATTGCACATCTCTTGAATCCAATCCTTAATATTGGCAATGGTACTACATTTTCAATTTAGAAAGAATAATTCTTGTCGCAAAATCCCCATGTCCAGTATAGCCATAATTCCTCAAAAATGGTCAGCAGTTACACACTTTGTCTCCAAAAAAGCAAATCTGCCATATTTCAGGTGCTTCAAGGATTTTGGATTCTTTCTAATTGTGTATGTGTTTTGAGCCTTGCACCAGACTGTCAGACCACCAAGCTGGGAGGTGGGGGGCAACTTTAATTTTGATCCAATGCTAAGAAGAATAGATTTCTCTTCTCTTCTCTTACCTTACCTTACCTTACCTTACCTTACCTTACCTTACCTTACCTTACCTTACCTTACCTTACCTTACCCGTTGTATCATAGCTCACTGTGAATTAACTGATCAGGTGGAATTAGTTTAACCCTCTGCAAACCCTTGGGGCTTAGATGATTGAATCAGCACACTTGCTCTGTGTTTTCCCATGAAACACTAATCCCTGCTAACCCAGTTAAACTTGTGGGGCCTTCATGCATAATGGGAAAAGGAAAAGAGGGTAAGTGACACCTAGCTCCATATTTCACTATGATTGCGGATCCTCGAGCAATTATTTCATTTCCAGGAAATAGATAAGTGAACAACTGAGATTTATTCACTGGTGTGGAATTCGAAATTCAGTGGGTAAACACTGAAGGCTATACTTATTCTGAGTCTGAAAATAGACCTTTGTCTACTTTGTATACATTATATGATTATGACTGTGTGAAACTGCAGCACCCTTCCATGGCAAGAATAGTTTTATATATGCTTGATGAGTTTTATAAAGCTGTGAATTTTTGTAGAGATATGCAGTTTTAGCACTTTTTCCCCATCTATCCTGGATTAATTTGCAAAACACTTAGCAGTTCAGTTTCACAAAAAAGGAATCTAAACATCCCAAGTTTAGTCTGAGCAGGCAATTTCACACAGCTGAGCAACCTATAAAAATACCAGTAAGCAGATATGTTTAAACTACTCATAAAACAAAAATGGTTTTCTTGCAGGAGGGGGACATATAATTGGATAAACTGCGCTGCAGACAGAACTCTAGGCAGGGACCTCAAACTAGTTCTCATTAATCATAATTTTACTGCTGCATTTATCAGAACAACCAAAAGAAAGATTGCATATGTGAGCCACTTATGGGATAATGAAATATTGTAAAATTCTCTTAATATGCAAGAATTTATCCAGTATTTTTGCTTCCAGCTATGCTGCATTAATTATATTTTATTTGAAATTACTGGGATTTATTTTCAAAGTGAATAAATAAGTAAATTCAAGGTGCTGGTTGTCACCTTTAAAGCCCTTCATGGCTTGGGACTGGGTTACCTGGGGGACCGTCTTCTCCCGGTTGTTTCTGCCCGTCCAATTTGGTCTGGCAGGTTGGCCATGCCACAGGTCCCATCAGCCAAGGAATGTCGCTTGGCAGAGACTAGGTGGGCTTTCTCTGCCTTAGTGCCTGCCCTCAGGGACATTCTCCCTCCAGAGATCAAGATGACCCTGACCCTTTTGGCTTTTCAGAAAGCCTTGAAGACCTGGTTATGTGCCTGGGCCTGGGGCCCCCAGTGTGTGAAGGGTCCTGTTTCTTGGCTAGACTAACATCTATGGCAATTGTTTACTCAGTGACAATATATATATATAGTTTGTATTGTTTTAATTGTTTTATGTCTTTTATGATTGTACACCACCCAGAGTCACTTGTTGAGATGGGCAGCTATAGAAGTCGAAAAAATAAAAACTTAAATAAAATAATAAAATAAAATAAAAAAGCACTGGAATTTATTTTCAAACACAAAGTAATATCTTTTTTGAGTAGCATTTGACTAAGGGGAACTTCATATGGAGATTTTTGCAACAAAAGGCAACAATATGGGTGACCTTTAGGCATCAACTGGAAATGGGAACCAAACAGAACATAATAACAAGAAAATAGAAGTGGTTTTCTAACATCAGCCAAGATCAGCTAGATGCTGCTACAACTAGTCTAGATTCCCACTACTAGATAGATAGGGACATATATAGGGAAACAGAGAGAGAGAGAGAACACACTATGGGGAGTAAGCGTGGGTGGGAGGCTTGATAGATAAATTATACATGATTTGCTTCCTTTTTTTAATCACTGTCATAACAGTGAAAATTGTTCTTTTCATTTTACACCACCAATTCAGCATACATTAATCTTTCTTCCTTATATGCATAGCTGTAATAATTGCACTGGCTACATTGAGTAAGTTGTAAGAATTTTGGAGAACAGGTGATTATTTAAAAAAAGAAAAGAAAAGAAAAGTGAACTCATCACCCACCCACCCCGCCTAAAACAATTGTTCTTTGAGTCAGACCAAGAGCCAAACATACATGAATTGAGACTGAAAAGGGAATTGTTTTCTATCTCCATTCTTCTGTTTCCTTTTAGCCCTCCCTCCTTTGAACAACAACTTTAGATTTGCAAAGTGTGAAGTACTAATCCATGCAATGGTGAGCTTTTTAATTCTCTTCCACCAACCACCCCCACCCATCACATCATCCACTCATCATATAATCCATCCATCCATCCATCCATCCATCCATCCATATCACTTTCCAAGTTAATGGGATTAAATTTGATTCTGTGCTGAAGTCTGTCCTCCATTTTTTTAAAGGGAGGGGGATTTGCTTCATTCTCATTCTATCAGGTTTAATATATATATATATATATATATATATATATATATATATATATATATGTGTGTGTGTGTGTGTGTGTGTGTGTGTGTGTGTGTGTATGTGTATATATATATATATATATATATATATATGTGTGTGTTTTTGTGGCAGAGAATACTCTGGTTACTTTATTATTGTTTTAGTACTTGTAGTACTACAACTGTTACACATCTCACCATTATTTGACAGCTCCACTTTTCTGGTTGGTGGGGATTGATGGGGAAGAGTTCCATAATTATATATTCCATTCTGGAGGCTGTTGGAAAAGTAATTGTACAATAGTCAATTGACCTGCCTTATGACTTCAGTAAGTGTAAGTAATTCACACATCAACTTATGAGGATTTTGCAGCTATTTTTTTCTCCTCTGAATGAAAAAAGGACTTTTTCCCCTATCAAATTGAAAGAGAATGCTTAAAAATATAAAAGGATGTTTCAGCATAGCAGTGGTTGAAGTAGTAAACCAGTCAGCTGTTAAACCAGGCAAATATCCAGATTCTCCACTTACTTTCACTGCCTTCTCTTGCTTCATTGCATCGCTAATCTCTGGCCCAATGGCAGGGAAGCCAGCAATAAACATGTTGGTCATTGAAATGAATCAGTCATTGCGAAGTGTAGTCTGTGTTGGGTGGTAGGACACATTTTCTCAGGCTGAATTTATTGCAAGTGGATCTGCTTTAAACAATATGAATTTCTTCCACAGTTACTAGCCCTTGGCAGTGAGTTCTGTAATGGAGCAGGCTCATTTCTTTCAGCCATTCTTTCTCTCCAGCTCTTTCTCTTGGAGGACTGGGTAGGCAAAACAGGGCAATTGATTGGGTTTCAGTGTTCTCATTTTTTTTTCTTTTTAAAATCTGTTCAATTGTGTTTGATTCTCGGAAACTGTCTGGGCAAGTCCCTGCAGTTTTATTGGCCAGGTTTTTCAGAAGTGGTTTGCCCTTGCCTCCTTCCTAGGGCTGAGAAAGAGGGACTGGCCCAAGGTCACCCAGCTGGCTTTCATGCCCAAGGTGGGACTAGAACTCTCAGTCTCCTGGTTTCTAGCCCATTGCCTTAACCACTAGACCAAACTGGCTCTCATGATAGTGATAATTAAATGGAATTACCTTAACCCTGTGGAAGAGTGGGTTTGTTTGGGAATGAATTTAAGCCACTGGGTGAATGGAGCTCTTTTTCTTATGACACCCATACACCCCTTTCCATCGACCCCATTACATTTCTCATGGTAGCAAGGACTATGTTTAGGAATGTAAACTGCTTTGGGTTTTAGTATTTATTTCTAGCTTTACTTCTTTACGGTTTGGTTTCGATTTTGATTTTTTTGCACTCTTTGTCTCAGTTCGCATTCTTTCAAAACAAAACAACAAAACATCTGTCAAGTTGAGTACATCTGCAAACACACACACACACACACACAAACACACACAAACACAAGCAGTGTCCCCTTAGACACTGTGCCTTTTCAGCATACAACTTTTTTTTTCTTTTTTCTTTTTTCTTTTTCTGTGCAGTTTCCCATGTACACTTTTTTGTTTGTTTCTGAGGGAGGTACAATGACAGTTGACACACTGGTAGGATTACTTGAAGTTTGGAATGATCTTCTGAAAATCTGAATGGAATTAACTGTTCCTTCTCTTCCCTAACTTTGAATAACATGCCAGTGATGGAAGACAGTGGTGAATCTAGGCCTGGAAGACTGAACCGCTTAACAAATAGCAGGGTGGGGTCCTTATTTCTATCTAGCAAGTCAGAGATTTCATGCATCTGCCTGTTACAGGTTCAGGCTCAGAAAGGAAGTAAGGGATAAGGGAACGAAGAAACCAGGAGTTTGACAGGATCTTATGGATTAGATTATCAAATGGTTGTTTGAGAGGACTGCCACTCTATGAGAAGATCTCTCCCCAGGGAATTTGATTCTAGTTAATTCATCCTTAGGTATCTTTGAGGTTTGCTCCTCCCTGTAAATGATTGAAAGGATCCAAGTGGCACATTCTTGTTCCCTTCTATGGGCCTGAAGGCTTAAATACAATCCCAGGTACCCTTCCAGATTAAGCTGGGCAAATTAATGAAGCTCTGGATTTGAGCCCTAGATTCCCTAGCACAAAAAAAAAAAAAAAAGCAGTGTGCAGCAATATATACATTTTGCAACTGTCATATACCTACTTGCACAAAGAAACAATGTGCAACAATGTATATCTCCTGCATATGTCACATATCTGCTTGTACACATGTACAGCGCAGAACAATCCCTTCTGCAAATAGAAATGCTTCTGCTTGCATAGATAAACATACTAAATCTTCAGGGTCTGCAAGTCAACAGGTAAAGATATCCATGAGAAGGGACACGTTTCACACATCTGAAAGAGACTGCAGCTCGTAATCTGTGTAGCCTGCAATGATTAATTCCCCAACTCTCATCCCTTGAAAATCGCACAAGCGTAATTGAATCAACAGCAAGAATGCAAATTTCCTTTTCCATGGAGCAAAAGGACACATCTCCCAGTGTCGCTGACAGAATAGTAATCGGTTTCAACACAGCCACTCTCTAATTAAAAAGGGAAGAATCCTGGAGGGAAAAATGAGATTGAATATTTTCCATTTCAAACTCTGTTTATGCAGTTCCTTCTGTAACACATGCAAGAGAAAGGGAGGTCTTGGAATTTCGCCTTATTGCAAATAGGATGAGAGCAATTTCTTTACAGGAAGAAATGCACAGGAATACAGTAAGTAAGTATCAATATAGGAAGTGACATTGCAAATATACAGAGATTGAAAAAGCTGGATAATTCAAGTGTGAATGTGCCTTTGTATATAGTACACATATACACACTCAACACTGCATTTTTTCCATTCAGAAGAATTTTTTTCTTTGTTATAATGATAATCCCTCACATCAAACCACACAAAGAGGCATTTTCTATCCTACACAACAAAAAAATATTTTTTAATACATGAAAAACGCACTCAGGAAAAAAAGAATAAAGTGACGATAATTTAATTCATTACATACTGTACCTCTTAGAAAAAATAAGTCCATTCTTTCAGGATAGGTATTTAATCCCACTGAAATGGTGAATTTACCCTCCCTGAATTTCAATTTTCACTTTCATAATCCCCCCCAACCACTTAACTGTCTTTTCCTTTCTTATCTTTTTTTTTTTTTTAAGCTGATGCCCACCCTGCAATTTTGATACAAATTTCTGGAAGACACATATTGTTGGCTCTCTGCTGTGATAATGACACCAGATTTATTGTTATGCTGTCAGCCAGAATGGCTACTGCGTAGGACTCCTAGAGTGTTTCGGTATTGATGTCCACTTCCATAGCAAATGAAGCCCTACTAAAAAGAAAGTCCATTAAATATAAACTGTTTACTTCACTTAACTCTTTAAAGATTGCTATAACAAGGTTATTGAAGTGTGAGGATGTTAAAAAGTTGAGCTGGGACTGGGAACATATGTTGTTTGCCTGGGATATATGAATGGAAGATCCAGAGAACAAAGTTTAATTCCTTTACATAGACAAACAGCATCCAGGATCAAATAAGAGGTACTTACTTAATTCCACTCCTTTTATTAAATCTGACAGAAAGAGATCTTTTTTGAGTTAACGATGAATGAAGATAGCTCAGAAAACTGGATAGGTTTTACATTATACTGCCAGGTCTTGGATGGGAGATACCACAGGAAGGGAGGGAGGGAAGGGGAGAGAAATGGAAAAAACAATTCCCTATTTTAACAACATCGTGTTTGTTGAAGTCAAGATTGAATCAGATTGTTACAACAGATCATAGTACCTACTGTAGCTGATCCGGGATGATGTTGGAAAAGCTAAGCAATGTTGGACCTGGTTAGTATTTCAGAGGAAGATCCCCAGGAAATTCCAAAGTAGTCAGCTAGAGAGACAGCAACTGTAAGCCACTTCTGTATTGCTGCTGAGAAAATTGCATGGACATATTCATCAAATGACCAGGAGACAAGCATTTGTCAGATGGTGTGATTATGCTTTAGTTTTTAGAATATTGGGAAAGAAGTTTCTGAAGAAGGAAAACACTGTTCTGAAGACTTTCACCTCCACTGAAAGAGAGAGAGAGAGTGAACAAATTTGCTTGGGTGAACCATGAAAGGAGATCTCCACCATATGAGGCAGGAGGAAGACCTGTGTCTACCACATGTTGCTGCCCAGCTGTTCCATTCCAACATGCACCCGGGATTAAGCATACCTTTCCCCACAGCAGTAATGCCACCATCTGCTGGTTCCCTTAGAGATGTTGCTCTGAGACCTGTTGGGCCAAGAAAATGATCAGAGCAAAGTATGAGCTGAAGGAAACCTAAACCTGGACTTCAAGTTGCAAGATAGTGGTAATGGCATTGCAACAGATGCCCTGCCCCTTTGATGCAGGTGTGTGGCATTGCAAAAGAAATGGAAATTGGATCACAATGCCTCACTGACCTTCCTGCAGATTTGATAACCCCTCCTCCAGCAGATGCCATGAGGGGCCACCAGCTTCAAATTTCCACTCATCTCACACTTCAGGCTGGGTTATAATTGTGGGGAATCAATTAAGGGAAATTTTTATGCTCCCTTGAACTCCTGGAGAAAATATGGGATATAAATCCCCCCAAAATATAAATGAATAAAGAATATAGAGAGAGGCCTCAGAGACAGTCCAACACATAGTGGCAGGGTATAAAATGCAGGCAAGAACAGCATACACTGAACGGCACAACCAAGTAGCTGGCATCGTGTACAAGAACATCTGTCATGTCCCCCGTTGCGATGCATACATGCATCACAACGGGGAACATGCCTTTCCAGAAAAGGGAAGGAAAGAGGAAGGAATTAGTGATAATCCTTTAAACACTAAAAGGCAAATATCAATAAAGGACAAAGGAGCCATACCTTTGCCCTGACCCGGGAAGCCATCATCCTATCTCCCTGACATCTCTGCATTACCCCGGGGGACACACCTGCACTGGACACAGGAGGAGGACAGAGGTAATTGGCGCTAATCCCCCTGATCACCCATCAAGACTCCGGATCAGGACTTTGGGACAATGGGGGGATGGAGAAGGACCAGGTCCGCACCGCGGGTATTTACCGGCTACCTTGCACGCCATGTGCTCATTCCCATCTTGTATGCATTCTATTCTCAATAAACTGGAAATCCTTAGCCCTGGCTAGTGAATCTGTGCTTTATTGGAATAAGGGCAACCATCACATAAAGACGGGAATCAAAAAAAAAAAATTCCACCAGCACCATTCCAGATTCCATCTGTGAGGGACCCAAGCTGGTGATGAAAAGACTCAACCCACGAAGAGGTGGCTACCAGAGGACCGGCGGCGGGTCACCCGACTCTATGGCATGAGCGATCGGTAAGAACCCTACTGCCAGATGGCACGAAGTCCAGGAGGGTTCGGGATCAAGCTTGGAGGAGGGGTAGACTGGGAGGAGCAGGACACTCAAAGCCACCAGAGAGTCACAGGATGAGTGGGTCACCCTGGACGAAACGGCGGGATCCCTGCCCAGAACGCTTGGGGTGTCTAAGAAGTCACGGGACCAGCTGTCCCCAACTATTGCAGGAGCTGAGGGAAGGTGCCGGAGCGGATGGACCGAGGAAGGCTCCCAAAGAGCTGAGTGGCTAAGCATAGTGGAATCGAGGCTGGAGTCGATTGAACAGCTGCTCCTGAGATTGTCGGTCGAGTGGGAATCCCGAGGAAGGGGTGAGCTGGAACCAGGTACCAGAAGCTCATCACCCCCCCTCCCATCCCTGAGACGTGACAGCCAGGGTGAGGACAGAGATGGCAGGAGGCTGAGGCAGTGCTGGGCAGAGTTCACCTTGCAGAACCTGCCAGGAGGTCATCTTCCCCCCCTCCCCCCCGGAGATGCGACCGCTGAGAAGAGGCTGGAGCCGGCACGAGACGGAGGCAACGCCGCCAGGAGTCTGGCTGAGGGAATCCCCACACTGAGACCAGAGAACCCCAGCAGCCCGAGGCACGCCCAGACAACCAGATGTGGTTTGGAGCCCACTGGGAGCGGGAGTGAAAGACCTCGGGGTCAAATTCGATGGGGACCTAGCAACATTATCCTTCTTCCTGACAAACGCAAAAAAATTACATGGAAGAATTTGAGCCATATTTTCACTTGGAAAAGGGCAAAATTAATGCCATTGCAAACAAACTCAAAGGAAGGGTGGCTGACTGGTATGTGCAGCTATGCCAGGCAGATGCCCCAGAGCTCAATTACTGCGATGAGTTCCTCTGGGTGCTAGATCTGCACTTCAGAGACCCCTTAGAGAAGGAGAGAGCGAAAAGATCCCTAAGGGGAATCAGCCAAGGGCAACGATCTGTGGCAGATTATGCCATGGAATTTCAAGCACTGGCTGGAAAGGTGGAGGACTGGTCACAGTCTACCCTAATTGAACATTTCAAAGAGGGCCTGAACTTGAATGTTCTGAGGTGGGCATTATGCAGAGACGACCCAAACACTCTAATCGAGTGGATACGGCTGGCTGGTAAGGCAGAAAATGCCCAGGAAAACTTCCTACAGGCCAAGAGGATGGTGCAACAAGCAGCGATGGCAAAGGGACCCCGAATCACTGCAGGACCGGTGAGACCAGCACCCCAACCCTGGAGAGAGGAGAGGGAGCAATGGATCGCCAAGGGGCAGTGCCTTCAGTGTGGGAAAGAGGACCACAAAGCGGCAGCATGCCCGAAAACAAAGGCAGTTGACAGGCCAGGAAAAATGCCGGGCAAACCACCCACAGCACCCAAAAAGATGTCAGTGGCCAGTGGAGAGATCGGAGCAAAAGATCTACCTTACTCCATTGAAGAGGAGGAGAGTGACGAGGAAGAACCAGCAGGAAACTCCAGCCACCTGCCCTGAGAAGCGCCAGAGGGCAGGTGGAGGAGGAGAATGGGCGCAGCAACACCTGGGTGAGTGCCAACTGTCCCACCCTTTACGTGAAGGTTAAACTAAAGTCCAAGGAGAAGTCAATTGAAGTTTGGGCCCTAATAGACTCGGGCTGTTCCAGGTGCCTAATGCACCTGGATGTGGTTGCCGATTTAAATCTCCCGTGCTTTCCACTTCAGCACCACATAGTTTTTACACAATTGGACGGTTCAGCAGCGGGAGGGGGCCCGGTCACCCGATTCACCGGAGAAGTGGCTCTGCAGTTAGGCAGCCACCGGGAGAGACTGAAATTTGTTGTGGCACCGGTGGGCCACCCTTTAGTCATCTTGGGCATTCTGTGGCTGGTACAAAGGAACCCCTACATAAATTGGGAAACCAGGACGATCACGTTTACAGACGACTTCTACCAAGCACCTACAGGGGAACGAATTCCCTGTGCTGCAGTAGGGAGGGCAGCGTCTACAACCACACACCTGGCTGCAGTGGCCCTGGAAGGCTTGCCAGACAGGTACGCGGAGTTTGCAGATGTGTTCAGGGAAAAAGAAGCAGACAAACTCCCACCCCACAGAAAGACTGACTGTGCGATAGAACTGGTCCCCAACACACCTTTGCCAAAGCCCAAAATTTACGCAATGACCCAGAAAGAACTGGCAGCATTGTGGAAGTTTGTGGACAAGAATTTAGCACGAGGCTTCATCGAGCCCGCAAACTTGCCAGTTGGAGCCCCAGTCTTGTTCAGAGAGAAAAAGGATGGGACATTAAGACTCTGTACGGACTACCGTGGATTGAATGCGGCTTCCATATCCAACAAATATCCTTTACCCCTAATCAAAGACTTATTAGCACACCTGGCAAAGGGGAAAATATTCTCCAAACTGGACTTGAGAGAAGCCTATTTCCACATACGCATACGGGAGGGGGATGAGTGGAAGACGGCTTTCAATTGCCCACTGGGATCATTCCAATACAAAGTGTTACCATTTGGTTTGGCAGGGGCACCAGGGGTATTTATGCAATTGATTAATGAGGTCTTGCACGAACACTTGTTCAAGGGGGTCCTTGTGTATCTAGACGATGTATTGATATATTCTGAAACTGAAGAGGAGCACGAACGCTTGGTTAAGCAGGTGCTCAGGAAACTCCGCAAAACAGAGCTATTTGCCAAGCTCTCTAAGTGCGAGTTTCATAAATCTCAGATAGATTATCTGGGCTGCAGAATCTCTGAGAGGGGCATCGAAATGGACCCTGGGAAAGTCCAGGCCATCCTGGCATGGGAGCGCCCGTGCACTAGGAGGCAACTACAGAGTTTTCTCAGATTTACAAATTTTTACAGGGGGTTCATCAAGGGTCTAGCAGAAATCATTTTGCCCCTAACTAATTTACTCCGCACCAAGGGTCTGCGAGACACGTGCAAAGCACAAAACCCAGGAGCGCTACTTAACTGGACACCTGAATGCCAAAGGGCTTTTGATCACCTCAAAAGCCTGTTCACAGAAGAACCGGTTCTCCAACATCCCGACCCCACCAAGCCTTTGTAGTTCAAGTAGATGCCTCTGATTTCTTGATTGGGGCACTCTTGCTTCAGCGGGATTTAAATGACCAGCTGAAGCCTTGCATGTACCTCTCCCACAAGTTCTCTGAAACAGAACGGAGATGGCATGTATGAGAGAAAGAGGCTTTTGCCGTCAAAGCTGCCTTAGAGGCATGGCGACACCTCCTGGAAGGGGCCACTTGCCCCTTTGAGGTCTGGACGGACCACAAAAACCTGGAAGCGCTCAGTACCCCAAAACTCCTCAGCCCCAAGCAGGTTCGCTGGGCACAGTTTTTCAGCCGCTTTGATTTTAAGCTGAAGTTCATACCAGGATGAAAGAACTTCCTAGCTGACACTCTCTCTAGGCGGCCCCAGGATGCCAGTCAGGCATCTGACATTGTAGGTACTGTGTGGACCGACACACAGCTGGGTTGCCAAGCTGTCACGCGCAGCCAAACTGGAACACAGCGCACCCCGGCACAACCGCCCGCAAGGGGAGGGAGACACATGTCAATTTCATCACAATTGCAACAGCAGTTCGTACAAGCCTTAAAAATGGATACATGGTTGCAAGCAAATAAACACAATGTTTCTTTTACAAACGATTTGGCTTGGAAACAAAATAGCTTGTACGTGCCGGAGCAATTGTGAGCAGAGGTTCTGAGCCATTCTCACGAAGACAAAACGGCAGGGCACATTACATCTGGTAAGGCGACAATTCTGGTGGCCTACACTTAGGAGGGATGTAAAATAATATGTCGCTGCTTGCCCTACATGTGCTATGACCAAGCAAAAAGTCCCAGGGACTATTGCAGCCGGTGGCAAGCCCCTCCCGCCCTTGGGAGGAAATCTCAATGGACTTTATCGTAGACTTACCACCCAGCCAGAGAAAAAACAGTCATCTGGGTGGTTAAAGACTACTTCTCGAAACAGGCACATTTTATCCCATGCGCCTCCATTCCCTCCGCTCAACAGCTGGCATGCCTCTTTTTAAATCACATTTACAAATTACACGGTACCCCCTCCCGCTTGGTCACAGATAGGGGTACACAATTTACTTCTCAATTCTGGAAGGCATTTTTGAAGTTAATTGGCACCAAGCAGGCATTGTCCACTGCTTGGCACCCCCACACGGATGGCTCTACTGAGATCCTTAACTCCACCCTGGAGCAATTTTTGTGCTCCTTCATAAGCTACCAGCAAGATGATTGGGTAGACTTACCGCCCTTTGCTGAGGTGGCATATAGCAATGCAGTGCACCAGAGCACGGGCTACACCCCCTTCCAGGTAGTCTATGGTCAAGACTTCATTCCGATCCCAGAGTTGCCACAGCCAGAAGCCCCACCTTGTTCCCTAGATGACTGGGTGGCACAGCTAGACAACATCTGGCCAATCATTCAGCTGGCTCTCTCCGAAGCCCAAGCAACCTACAAGCGGTATGCGGACAACCACAGGGCTGCACAGCCAGACTTCAAAGTGGGAGATAAGGTCTACCTCTCCACTAAGTTCATTAAGTCTCTGCAGCCCTCAAAGAAGTTAGCCCCCAAGTTCATTGGCCCGTTTCCAATAGTAGAAATAATCAACCCGGTAACTTTCAAGTTAGAATTGCCACACAACTTGAAACACATACACCCGGTGTTCCATTGTGCCTTACTGAAACCGGTTACCTCCTCAAAGTGGCACAACGAAACCCCCCCCCCGCCTCCTTCCATTATGATCGATGGACAACAGCATTTTGAAATAAAGGAGGTTCTAGATTCCTGAAGGCTATGGGGCACTCTCCAGTACCTGGTCTGCTGGAGACATTTCCCCCACTCTGAGTGGGTGCATGCTCGGGATGTCTCAGCGCAGTGGCTTGTCAAATGCTTCCATGAAGGGTATCCTGCCAAACCGACACCTTGAAGTTTTTTGGGGGGAGGCAGTATGTCATGTCCCCCGTTGCGATGCATACATGCATCATAACAGGGAACATGCCTTTCCAGAGAAGGGAAGGAAAGAGGAAGGAATTAGTGATAATCCTTTAAACACTAAAAGACAAATACCAATAAAGGACAAAGGAACCATACCTTTGCCCTGACCCGAGAAGCCATCATCCTATCTCCCTGACATCTCTGCATTACCCTGGGGGACACACCTGCGCCGGACACAGGAAGAGGACAGAGGTGATCAGCGCTAATCCCCCTGATCACCCATCGAGACTCCGGAATCGCAACCTGATCACCCATCAAGACTCCGGATCAGGACTTTGGGACAATGGGGGGTGGAGAAGGACCAGGTCTGCACTGCGGGTATTTACCAGCTACCTCACACGCCATGTGCTCATTCCCGTCTTTTTCTGTGTATGCATTCTATTCTCAACAAACCAGAAATCCTTAGCCCTGGCTAGTGAGTCTGTGCTTTATTGGAATAAGGGCAACCATCACAACATCTGCACAGTGTATGGGCTAGACCCTCCCAAGTCCAGATGGGAGATTCCATAGAAGGTTGTGGAGAATGACAGGGCTAAGATCCTGTGGGACTTCCAGATCCAGACAGACAGGAAGGTACTGGCAAATCAACCAGACATCATGGTAATAGGCAAGGACCAGAGGACAGCAGTGGTGATAGATATAATGGTGCCAAGTGACAGCAACATCAGGAAGAAGAATTATGAGAAGCTGGAGAAGTCCCAAGGCCTGAAGAAGGAACTAGAGAGGACATGGAAAGTGAAGGCCAAAGTGGTCCCAGTAGTGGTAAGGGGTAGGATAGTGGCCCCAACAGATCCCAGGAGCAGCATCAGAGCTCTCTGTCCAGATCCTGTGCAGGACCTTCAAACTCCCAGGTTTCTGGTAGAGGACCCGAGGTTGAGGAAGACACATACCATCCATGGGGTGAGAAGGGATTTTTTAAACAAAGAATATTAAGCTAAATGCATTAACACATTTGTTTAATACTTTTGTTGGGGATTCCCCATCTTTAGGGAGATTAATACTGAAATAGAAGTCACATGGTTCACTTTATCTTTCAGCCAGGCTTCCTCAGTGCAGCAGTTCAGAAGTAGAGATTACCTTGCAGTAGGTAAGGTAAAGGTTTCCCTTGACGTAAAGTCCAGTCGAGTCCGACTCTAGGGGGCGGTGCTCATCTCCGTTTCTAAGCCTTGGAGCCGGCGTTGTCCATAGGACACTTCCGGGTCATGTGGCCAGCATGACGACACGGAATGCCGTTACCTTCCCGCCGAAGCGGTACCTATTGATCTACTCACATTTGCATGTTTTCGAACTGCTAGGTGAGCAGGAGCTGGGATTAACAACGGGAGCTCACCCTGCCGCGCGGTTTTGAACCGCCGACCTTCCGATCGACAGCTCAGCGGATTAACCCGCAGCAAATATAAACATCTGCAAAATAAAACAAAACCTCTCCTTTGGCTTCCTAGGCCTGAAGAACCCATCTAAAACCATGAACAATGACCCTGGGCTAAACCTTTATTTAATCCTTTTAGTTTTTCTTTCTCTTGTGAATTATCGACATTAAGAATTTTGTCAAAGGTAATTTGAATTCGGACTTCTGGTGAGGACATGGCGAATTGAATACATCCCTGAAGAGGTAGGATGATATTATGGCTGAAATTGCTAGATGGATGCAGGATCCGGGCCAGTGAAATCTCTCCAGATAAAGGATTGATTGTGAGATCGTCCACACGTACTCCAGACAATGTCTCCTTGTGAGTAGGTGGCAGGATCTTTGCAATCTGCTTGTGATTGGACTGGCTGGGAGTCAGGGATTCCATCAAAGCATGTAGGAGTAATGTAGCCGCTAAAGACATACAGTTCAACCAATCCTCATTTCTTAATCACTTTGGAATTTTTTTAAATTGCTTTTTAAATATTGAGAACCTCTGGAATGGCAAGCTTCATGGTATTCACTGGGTGAGTTTCCTTCAATCTTTTATGAAATAAGTTTTAAGTATGAGTTTAAGGATTTTTTTTTTGTCTTCCCAGTTCTGGATTTGACTGGTGTCAAGAGGCGATGTCTGGAAGTTGAGCCTGAAGAAGGTTTGTTCCCGAAAACCCATTCCTCTTTTTCTCCATCCTTTTTTTTTTTTTTTTCTTCACACTGTTTGGAGATAGCAGCCAATGGGCTTGCTTTCTTTTTGGCGCTCTTCCCAACTGTCAAGCTGAGCTTTGTTGCAACTGTTCTGCCATTGCTGCAGAGCTCAGCACTTTCCCCACTGTTGCTGCAAAGCTCAGACTGCATCCTAACAATAACAGCTCCAACGTTTTTTTAAAAAAATGGGACACAATTGACATCTATATTAAAATGACAGGACAGTCAGGAAATTTTTAAAAAACGGTACTGTCCCATTCAAAACAGTACCTATGGTCAGCCTACAAATAACAGACCAGAAAATTGTCTTGGATAACCTTTCTATATTGGATTTACAGAAGGGATTTGTTAATGTTGTCAGTGATTTTGTGATAAGAGACACAGAGAAAATGAAAAGAAACCAAGTGTCTGGACACTACTTAAAGGGACTAAATATTAAGATTGTTGAGAACAAGAGGAAGGAATGTAAAGTTGGTTTATTTGATCAAGGTAAATATATATAGGTTGTTATTCCTGGAAGTTTTTAATGGCTTTTTCTGATCAGGACAGGATTATGAAGTTTTAAGGTTTTGTTTATAGATAAGAGTTATATGGGAAATAGTTCATCTGGTGTGTTTTAAATTTATCTGATTAAGGTTAAAATAGTCATGTTATCTCTGGTAACTTTTTATTATTTTTTTATTGACTAGATTTAATGATGAGGTTTGATGGATTTGTTTAATGATCGAAAATAAGATATAAACATAACAGGAAGGAATTCAAGAGGCTTTATTGGATCAAGCTTGTAATAGATAGGTTTTTATTTCTGGTAACCCTTAATGGACTCTTGCTGATTAAGATGGATGATGAGGTTTTAAAGATCTGCTTATAGAGAATGAGATGAGATATGGAAAGAAGAGATTGTCAATTTTAAGAGATGGTGCTAAGTTGATAAAATTGTTTATACAGTACTTGCTGGGATGGAGGGGGAAGTTACTTTTCCCCCCTTTTTAAATTCTTTTCTTTCCCTTTTTTCTTTGCACTTTTTATTTTTATCTTTGTATCTTTTTATTTTTATACTTGTGATTAGTTTGATCTGTACAATGTAATCTTTAATAACGTTATTATCTTCTTTTAAAAAAAAATGATTTGAATTCAAATCCAAGCTTCTAGAAACTTCAATATAGAAGCTCCTGAAATATATGGAGACAAATTTGCCTACGTTGTTGCTTCTGTGGCTTTTACAATTCTCCTTCTAATTGTTAAATAACTACCTTGAAACTGGACTATATTTTATTATATAATGATCCAGTCTGATGTTGCTGTAAAGCCCTTTGGATGTGGTTAACCTAAAAAAGAGCAGGATACTGTAATAACGAAGATCAGGATATGGATTCTACAGCCCTTGACATCAAACAGAGGCCTCCAGGATAAACTGCAGTTACATGAAAATGTGTGCTGTGCCACGACAAAGCACCTTGTATACTTACATCATGATATCACATTCAAGTGCGTAAGCCACACAGTTTGTGTCACAATGCAGGTGTCATCACTTGTACCCTCACCCTCCCCTCCCCATGTACACCTATGAAGTCAAAGAGAAGTCCATTAAGGTAATAACATCTCAAACATTGCTGGCCAACAATACACATCTCTTCATGAGCATTTCTAGAATGTATAAGTGTTTCACAATATGTGCAATCCCACTGCAACCATTTCCCCTTTTTAAGATGAGTCCAAGTAATGTCAACTTCACTTGTAAGTGTTTTCTCTTTTCCATCACTATTTACTACTTTCCAAAAATAGTTTTTAGAAGAAAAAGATTGAATAGATGCATAATGAACTTTGAACAATAATACTATGAACTGTGCTTTAGAAAACTTGTAAAAAAAAAAATCTCTCTTCTAGCTGGCCTAAGAGGAGGGTGCTTTGTAATATGCCACGGAATCCATGGATTTGTGTTTTGTATGCATGTATGTATGTATGTATTGTTATACTTACCATTTATTTTTAGCTGCCTAGAGACTCCAGGGATGGGCAGCATACAAGTTAATAAATAAATACATACATACATACTGTACATACTAATCCCCAAGTACCTTATCATTCATACTTCCATTACTACACTTATAATAGCTTCTTCTTTTTATTTTTAAAGGTCACTCTTTGGCATAGGTAAACATGTCACTTTCCTTGTATCCAAGTGTCTAAGGATCCAAGGCTATCTCAGGGTCCAAATACTGTATCTCATCCTGAAAACTGACTAGTTGCTGGTCAACAAGATGCCATGTAAGCAAAATTGCCAGCAATAAAATTGCAAACAGTATGTTCACTTTCCTATCAAAGTCCAAGTTGATCCTTGCTTCATTTTTTTTTTTTAAACAGGCAAGTTTAGTGTGATACTTCTAGCCTGACCCTGGAAGAAAGGTAGACTATCTTTCTAACAAATAAGCTACATAAAAGTGGAATTATGGCCATGGGTCAAAGCAAACTTTTGTAAAGCAATCAGAGCTACTCACACATCTAGTGTGAAATCTAATTTGAATATCAAATTTACCAACTGGACAAATGAGGATGAGATGACGTGGTAAAAGGGAAAACAAGTTTTGTTGTTGCTGTAGGTCAAAGGATGCACTGAAAATGCAGATTTCTGTTTTTATAAAATCTTTGCTTTTCTTTTAACAATTGTTCTTTTTCTAAATCCAGTAAAAGCCAAGTCTTGTAACTCTGCTTCGTCTCCTGCCTTTTTCTTTCTTTCTCTTTCTTTCTTTCTTTCTTTCTTTCTTTCTTTCTTTCTTTCTTTCTTTCTTTCTTTCCTTATTTATTTATTTATTTATTTATTTTCCTATGCTCCATTTTTGTGACTCTTGATTTCATACCTGATTGTCCAGAACATGTTGCTTTTAAACTACCAAGTGGACACAAATCAGAGCCACAAATGGAAGAATAGAAATGCATTACTGAAGAAACATTGAACGATGGAGCTATTGCACAGAAATTTTATTTCACCTATCCTGTGAAATTACACCTGTACTGACTCTGCAAAGTCATATACACTAAGCACAGAATAAATAAATTACTGCTCCTACAGTGTTCAGAACATCTGGTTTATTAAAATAAAATTCCTAGACATTTCACATAACTGTCAAATAATGTTCTTTTCAGCAATAAAAAAATAGAAATCGAGTTCTGCTTTATAGCATTATACCCAGATATAACAAACACATTGAATGACTATTGCAATCATGTAACATGATGGATTGCAGATTCTGAGCAAAGATACTCCTAGTATTTTCACCAGCAGATAATGGTGTTCATCACAAGCATAAATTTAGAAAAAAGCTGCAGTTCATTTAGTTTGAGGTTTCTTGTATTAACTGCGAGGAAGTGGCAGAAATAATTCTCATTTCTCTGTTATGAACAAGAGGTCTGTAGTTCTGAGCAAAATGTTCTTTTTACATTCCTGTTCTTGAAAACAGCTGCCTGTCTGGTAACTGATACAGATTGTTCAAGCCTTTGTCAAGATGGATTAATAATGGTGGTTGTCTGGCAACTAAGAGCTTAGGCACACAGCCTCCTTGTTCTGAAGCAAAGAAACTCCACTATTATTTGCTAGGGTTCTATTTTCATAATATTCCCTCTATCTCATTGTCAGCTTCCTGTTAAGACATCCTAAATGTGACTTCGGATGTTCCGGTGTGGAAGTGGCATTTTCCATGTTATTCCAGTGCATGATACTCCATGTGAACAATCTCAGGGGCAAGGAGGAATGTTTGGAATGATGCAGTCAGGGCTGATGATCTCTAATTGGCCTGGCAGGTCTGCAGTGGTAGTGTCTCCTTCCATCCATTTACAGGGCTCTGTGACTGTTACACAGTATTGCTTGGGCTGCAAATAAGACCAGAATCTCAGCCCACCCATCCTCCCTCCCTTCCTTCCTGTCAGCTAAGAGTGGCCACTGTCTCAACTGACAGACCATGGGATGCAAAATATCCAATAGATTGTCACTGCACCCATTACCACTCCTCCTCTTAACTACCAATTTCATTGGTGCCATGCTCTGGAATGAGTACTCTGGGGGGTTTATTGGAGAATTGATAGAGGACCTTCATCTGCATTTGCCATTAGTCTGCCTATAAGGGAGACAAGAAGCACAGTTTCTTTAGCCACTTTAACACCATGTTTTGAAGGACAGGTTGACCTATCCATGTACATGTATTGTACAGTGCAAAACCCTTTTCTCATACTCCAGCACTTTAACAACACTAATTTAACAGCCGTGTGCTGGCACACTAGATGGCAACCAAGAGATTAAAAAAGTATCATTGCTGCCACCTAATCCTTGACAGGTTGACTGGTTGACAGGTTGATAACCATTCTGGGAGAAAAATGTGGAGGTATCGGACAGCACCCCACAGTTTAGCACATGTTTTATATATCATAAATCATAAAAGCTTTCCATGATCTTGTATGCTGGATTAGGTATGCTGGAATTCCTGGCTGGAAAACCTAGGAGTAGTATTGGTGACACTTTTAGACTATACCAAATATGGGGGAGAGGTTCATATCAAATGATGGACATTGTAAGAAAGATGTTAAAGTCATTGACATCCAACTTGCCACTCATTCACCAATAAAATATTGTTAGATTACTTAACCATTTTAATAATGAAAAAATTAAATGTAAATACAATAGCATAACTATTCTCTAGATAGATAGATGATAGATAGATAGATAGATAGATGATAGATAGATAGATAGATAGATAGATAGATAGATAGATAGATAGATAGGAATTATGAAACATGGGTTATATTGCTTATCAGTAAAAACATATCCCTAAGGCTGTCTTTATTGATGAAAATCTTTATGATTTTACCATCATTTATTTTATAAAGTCATCTAATACATTTAAATAACTCATAGTATATAAATATAATACTGACCAATTCAGTAAATGTGTTCTTGTTTATTTTACAGGAGTCCAGGCTAGATCTGGTGCAAATGATATTGGAGATCTTCTCTATGACTGTGTAATTTCAAGTTCCCTCTAAAATGCAATTTCCAAAACGACCAGATGGTCTGCCACCCAGCATCTGCCATCTAATTGCCTTAGTTCTTGATACCATAATATTTGGGAGATAATGATTGGCTATTGTGAAAATAATTATGATATCAAGCACAGTGATTTATGAGTAAGTGGAAACAAGCAGGAAGAACATTCAATCCTTTGTGAAAGCAAGGATACACTTTTTCTATGGTTACAACTGATTATCCAAGAGGTCAGGAATAAATGAAACATGAAGCATGCTTAAAATGTTCAGTGTAGAAGTATTAAATATGATGCCATGGATATGTCATTTGATATTCTAAAATCAAAGAAAAAAAAATAACATCATTTCTATGATTTGTACAATTTGAAGAAACAAATTATTAAATTGTTTTGTATTCATATAGATCCTTGCCTTTAAATAGTATTAATATAATATGTATACTGCCTCAGAGTTGAAGAGGTTATATTATTTAAGTGCAATCAATTATATGTGTAAAAAATAGTTGGTCATAAAATATGCTGTGTACATTTTTATCAGAGAAGATTTCACTGATCGTAATAGTTAACCTTAAATCTCTTTCAAAAGAAATGGAGCTGGAAAGTATGTCATTAAAACAGAGTGGTGGCCCTTTCAAAAATGAATTGGGAACAGGAAATCTTCAAGAACATCTAAAAAGATGTCTTCACTATGAACAATATGTGGCCCATCTACTCTGACCCACATCAGATAGATTCAGAACAGAAAAGTTCCTTTGTTTAGCAACTCTATACTATATTGCAATTATGAATATGCTTTTTTTTTCCTGGAAAAAAAATGGAAATCACAGATACATGTTGCATTTATAATTAAGATGACCTCTTCTGAAATAAGAACTGTAATTATATTTGAGGTGTGTTATATGTTGCAGAGATGAACATAAAAACTAATGGGGTGTATGTATCGTTAACAATTTGGAAAAGGAGGAAGAAAATATAAAAGAAAATGGGTGGTGGTGGTGGCAGCGGTGGAAGGTATTTTAGTCTTGATTCATCTCCTGTAACATTATTATTCCTTATATCTTCGTTAATCACTTTAAGTGATTTTTTTTAAAAAAATCCTTCTCTGTTTTTTTAAAGTATGGGATCAGTTTTTGTATGAAGACATCATAAAAAACGTAGATAAACAGAAAAACTTCATTAGACCATTTAGCAGTTGAGCAATTTAAGAACAACTGTAACTGTTCCCCAAACATTGGGGAAGGCCAATGCAAGTTGTCCATGCAAATAATTATGAAGAAGCTGGTTTTGTCCTTTCCTTCTGATATGGACACAAATATGATACATGCATGGAAAGCCTCTTCAACCATTGATTTTGCTTTGTTGGGTTCTTGGATGTTAGACATATTAAACCAGAACTTCAACTGGAAAACGGTCAAAATTTTAGATAGATCATGCCAAATCCAAGAATGTTATGGAATTCCTGGAAGCCTGGCATTCTGATAAATCAGCCATCAACTCCATCTACAAAAGGGGGGGGGGAGGGAAATCAAAAGTAAGGAAGGAAACAAACAGCCCAGAGCACATAACCTTCAGCAGCCAACACGCATACAGAACACACAGAACAACACCAGATAAACAACCAGGGAAGAAGCACTACCCTAATCAAGGAACCATCAAGGAAGAAACCACATCCCAACCATGTTGGGCAAGGCAAACTAGTTTATATCCACAACCAATAAACCCCATCCCTCCATGGACTGATATTACCTAGACTGAAAATGAAACATCTACAGAAAAACATCCAAACTCAGAGAACACCAAGAAGCCAACAGTTCAGCCCTGAGCTACTGTACATACAGTATATTCTCTACTACTGGATTTTGCTTTGCCTAAGATTTTAGAAGCCAGGAAAATCAAGTTCTAAAGATCTTTAAGAGAACATCTATGTATGGAGGAAATTCTCCTTCTAGGCAGTGATCACTTTTGTATAGAGATTGGTGGGAATAACTATGAGAGAAACATTCTGCTATCCTACTCCTATTTTACCCATGAGAAACATTATTGAAAGAAATCTGGAAACTGCATTGTATGTTAGCATGAATTCTGAAGTAGTCCCTACTAGTGGTTTACAATTTCTTAAATGATAAGATGCAAAAAGGCCAGCCCAGCAGAATCACTGAAAGAAGAGACAGAATATGCATTTACTGACTGGGTGAGATGATCCCTCAAATTAACTTCCAGTTTGTTAAGGTGCTGGAAACTGAAGCACAGAGACTGTGATTGACTGACAAGCATTTTATAGCCCTTGCATGTGATCATATTTGAGCTTCAAACATTCAGATGGCAGAAAAGAGATATAAAAAAATTCAAACTCTTTGCTGCCATCTAGTAGCTGTATGGAGTTTTGCAGATACAGTAGCCGTACTCACACGAAACTGTACCAAACAGAATGGACCCTTCTGAACAAAATGGTTTTGTGTTCCAATTAATAAAATAGAACAAAAAACAATGTGCCCAAAATGTTATTCCTCTGCCATCAAATTTCTGGAATTGCAGTATATGAGAAGTTTTTAGGGTGAATTCAAAACCCTTCGTTCTTTTTTCATGAAAACTTGACAATGCCTAGTAAAATTACTGAGCATATTTGTAAAAGTTCTTCATCGCTATAAATTTACCACCTAATTTATTTTAACATGAAGCTTGATTTGTATCAGAGAATCCCCTAGAAAACTAACCCATGATAAACAAAGTTAACTGTAGGCTTTAATCAATAACAGCAACACTAGATCAAGAATTTTATCTCACCTAAGTTAATGAAATTACTGGCACTTCACAGAGAAACCCATTTGTCTTGCACAATAAATTTTCAAACTTCGAAATACTCAGCTGGTGTAAATATGTTGTGTGAGAGCACCATGGGGATATATAGGGGTTTAAGGATCAGTGTTAAATATAAATACCAAATAGTGCTGACAGGCAAGAATGTGTGCTTGTCTTAAAGTGTAACAAATATATTTATCACCAAGTATGTCTCTCCAGTTTAGCTATGGAGAAAGCACCTGGGCTAACCAAGAATTCTCACAGTTCCTCTAAAAGCAGATCCAGTGTCCTCATTCAGGTCCCAGATTCACATCCTCCACCATCCACCCCAGTCCATGACCAACTGAAGCTAAACTGGCTTACTGAATGGATAAGAAGTTTGATGTTGTTGATCTTTTCTAGAATCATAGAATGGTAGAGTTGGAAGCGGCCACAAGAATAATCTGGTCCAAACTCTGCAATGTGCAAGAAAGCCAATTAAACCATCTTTGAGACATGGCTGCTTAGTCTTTTCTTAAACCCTCCAGAAATTGAGACGCTACAACCTCCATAGACTCTTCACTGTTTTATTTATTTATTTATTTAAACAAAATCTAGATAGCTGTTGAGAACCAGTCTGGTGTCATGGTTAAGGCATCAGGCTAGAAACCAGGAGACTATGAGTTCTAGTCCCACCTTTGGCACAAAGTCATCTGGGAGACCTTGGGCCAGTCACTTTCTCTCAGCCCTAGGAAGGAGGCAATGGCAAACCACTTCTGAAAAAACCTTGCCAAGGAAACTGCAGAGACTTGTCCAGGAAGTCTCTGAGAACCAGACATGATTGAATGGATTAAACAAACAAAAAAGATAGCTGTTATGCAGCTAAAATGCAGCTATTTTTGGTCCCAGTTTCTGTGACCACTGAAATTAGATCTTGAGCATCATAACCTTTTTTTTTTTTTAACCAAGGAAACCAAATCCAGGAATTCTTGAAGTATGCATTTGTTCTCTAGCACAGATCCATAACACTTTAAAAAAATGACTGTCATTGTGTTCTGTCTTCAAGAACAACATTTTATTGATTCAGGTGCTTTCAGAGTAAAAAAGAGAGTATATCTTTTGATAGACCAATTTGATTTTTTTAAACTATTATACATTGTGGTGACCCATTTTTAGGTGCATATGAAATGGTACTGCAAGCCAGATTCTGTAAATGTCACACTTTACAGATAAAGAAATTATATCTTTAGAATACTCACCTGCAGAATATATTCTCCCTATGTATATTTCTTTATTTTAGGAATCTTTTCTGTGGAAGATCAGTGATGTTCATGGAAGTCTCTTCTCTCTGTCTTTGATCCCCACAATAACATTCCTGTGTGAGAGACAGTTAAGAAGATAGAGAAGGGAGAGGGAGGGACTGGCCCAAAGTCAACCACTGAGTTCTCTGGTTGAGAATGCTCCTGTCCCAATCCCGCCACTTGACCATTGTAACCAGATTACTTCTCTCTCATATTTATCACTGTTTGGGATTCCAGTAATTGAACAAGACAGTATTACACAACTCAGCCTTTTTCACATACTCACTGAATATATAAGTTGGGGAATTAATTAGGATCACACCAGGTCTCCCACTTCTGACTTTCAGCAGTCATCCCCAGCTATATATGGATGTCTTTATGTACTGGATGACAATTGGCTCTCTGAATGTACTTTGAAGAAAATGTGAATGTATAAAGTGCACATGTATAGAATATAGGATTTGTTGGAAATCTTTGATTAAACATTTGAGTCAGTGGGCACACCCATCCTACATCTCCATTCCTCCCACAATTATGTGGTATGCTGTGTATGCAGAGTAAATATTCTATATTATTTCTTCTTACTCCAAGGAGCCAACCACATAGTATGTATCTGGAGATTTCTTTACTTATTATTATTTATGGGCAGGACAGCCCACAAAAGTAAACCTAACCCACATACTCAAGACAAGTCTTCCTGGCTGCTATTCATGATACTGATTTTGTTATATTTATTTATTTATTTATTTATTTTTTATCCTGCCTTTATTATTTTTATAAATAACTCAAGGCGGTGAACATACTTAATACTCCTTCCTCCTCCTATTTTCCCCACAACAACAACCCTGTGAGGTGAGCTGAGCTGAGAAAGGGTGACTGGCCCAAGGTCACCCAGCTGGCTTTCTATTGTTTTTATTCTTTTAATCATTTTAAAATTAAATTTTAAGTATTGTTATCTGCCCAGAGTCATGTACTTGAGGTGGGGGGTCATATACAGTCAAATAAATAAGTCACTTACATTAAGTTCCAAACTGTCTTGTAGCATTAACCAATGTACTTTGGGAGTTACCATTAGACTAACGCAAACAACAACAATACAATAATGCCTCAGATGTTAAAAGGGTAATGAGGAAAGAGACGGGGGCATTCATTCGGCTCTGAAAGACAGTGAAATTCTCCAATATTCTCCAGGGAGTCACTTGTCTGTTTCATTCATAAACTGCCTTCATCTTTTCAACCAGCCATTCAGTCCCACCTTTCCTCCAAAAGCTGCTACTGTAAGCAGCTAACAGATTATAACAAGAATAATCCATGGATGGAGATAGTGTACCCCTCTTGATCATATTAGACCTCTTTTGGGCCTTCAGTACCATTATCTTTCCAGACCACCTGCAAGCAGTTTTAATCTTTCCTATCGGATGGTTCCAATTGAGGGGAAAGAGGAGAGGTCAGCCTGGTGGCCACTTCAAAATGAGGTTCCTCAGGGTTTGAACAATCCCCTGAAGCCTCTAGGAAAGATCATCTGTTGGTTGGGATGCATCATCATCAATATGCAGAGGACACCTAACTGCATATCACCATCCCAGGATGAGCCAGGGTTGCAGATGAGGTCTTGTTCAGTGTCTAGAGTGTTGGTGTCTGAATGGGATGAAACAGGCTGAACTAAAAATAAAGTTGCTGCTCATTTCCTCTCCCTCTTTCTCTCTCTTTCTGGGTGTGCAAGGTGCCAACTCTAGTATTGCTTATTAGGAGGAAGATACTGCACTGAAGAACTTATGACTTGAGGGTCTTCCTGACACTCACCTAATGCCCAAGTGAAGGGTGAGACCAGGAAGGGTTTTCCCCAGCTGTAATTGGTGCACCATTTTTGATGCTACCTGGAGCAGAAGGACCTCTCAACACCAACTTATGACCTCATGGCTATGCAGCAATGCACAAAGACCACGTGGAAACTGCAGTTAGTGCATAATGCAACAGATTGTGTGCTATATGGCACTCATTGCCTTAAGCATATTACTCCTGAGCTGGAGGTGCTGCATTGGCTTCTATTATGTTTCTGAGTGCAATTCAAAATGCTGGGTTTGAGCTTTAAACCCTACAGTATATGGCCTAACATCCGGGTCCTTCCAAGACTTCCTTCTCCATCTACAAACAGCCTAATAAATCAGCCCAGAAGAACCTGCCTTGATTAGATGAGGGGTCAGTAGCCCACTTACAGTTTTTCAGTGATGCACCTGAGTTTTGCAACAGCCTGAGATTAGGCAAGCCCCTTGGTAGGCACTTCTGAAAACAAGTGAAGATGGGAGCTTCTTAAGAAAGCATTTGGGAATTAACTGGATTGGTGTTGCTAGCTATTTTAATGTTATACAATTTTAAATTAATTGCCATTTTGATGAGTATAATTTTTACTCTGCTTTTTTAAAAAAAATGTACAGTTATTATTTTATGTTGTAAAGCCTTATGGTCCATTGAAAATGTGGTGGCATGCTAATAAACAAACAAACAAATAAAGTATATGAAATAGATGAATCTAGGTTCCCAAATAAAATGTATTCACTAGATATAAGAAATCAATTAAATATGAATTTGCATCAAGTCTGCATTCTGCCTGGTCTCCATTCTGAACTGGTGGGGCCCACCTTGAATATTGTACTCATTTCTGGGCAATCCATTTTAAAGGGTGGGGGAAAGAAAGACATAGATTCACAGAACCAATGCAAAGAAGAACAGCAAAGATAATCAAAGGAGTAAAACATAATTTCAATGAGAGACCGAGAGAATTGGGTATATTTAACCTGGAGAAGACTGAAGGAACATATGATATTGTAACAGATGGATATAAGACAAGCAACCATCCATTTATGGTCTGGAGAAATCCAGATGGCCACTACATGGAATCAAGGAATGAGAGTTGTTTGGGTCTTTTTGCTGCCATTAACTGCTCATCCAGAGTTTTGCAGCCAAGATATGGTAGCCAATTGTTACGATGTTTTAATTTGGATTCCAGCCCTAAGCAAGAGGATGGATTTGATGGTATCATTGGCTTCTTCCAGCTCTAGAATTCTAGGATTTTATGTCTACATCTGCATCTAAGTCCGCAGCTGGCAACATATTTGTAACTTTGTAAAACATACATCAAAGCACCCGGGATTAAATTCTTAATGCTCTTTCATGACTAAGTGGCAGCTGGTTTTTGATTTGTTCTGTTTTTCGAAAAAATGATTTGCAAGGTGCAAAGGGACCAACGTGCTATGGAATGTTAAGTATCTCAGACTCAAACCTTGAGCAAGCTTTGTGAAATAAGAACTGCATTCAGCAAACCCTGTACATTGATTACATCTCTGCAAATGTAGGATAAGTGGGGAGTAAAGGTCAACAGATTAAATAGGTAGTTTAATCAGCAAATTATGTAAATGAACACAAATGAAATACACCATTCAACCATTATGATCAGTAAAACATGCTGCTCCATTAAGGGAAGTGGATGAGTCCTTGGCTTTTTCTGCAGATCAGAAAAGTTTTCCAAGAACTCGGAAAACTGATAAAAGTTACACTTCACTGAGAACGATAAGCAGGTCAACAAACCAAGCAAAATGCCAGTGTTGTGTGGGTGTGTAAGAGAGAAGTTATAATAAATAGAAATGTGGTGGGCAAGGACGTTAAGGATCAGTGGGTTGAACTATAGGGGTGAAGTCCAGCTGAAGCCTGTTTCTCACACTATGATGGATAAAGAACAGTGAGTAAATCATGGGATGAATTTACTACTTGAAATACACCCATATACTTACCCTCAGCTCCAGTTCACTGATCAATGGCTAAATATGCTTTCACCTCAACATATGAGCCCCCTTTGAAATTAGTCTCTATTCCACTATTATCAAAGCTGAGTCTCTGATGAAACTCTCACTAATCCATGTTCTGTCTTCTGTGGAATTACAACGATGACTTGTTTTCTTAAATGAGACTTGTTCTACGTTACAGAGCTCAAAGTAAATAGGCTTGGGGGTGTTCCACTGAATATTTTGATTAATTTGTAACATGCCTTGCGTTAGTTTACTTTGCTTGAATACTAAGGATGATTGAGCTGGGCCCGTAGTTGATACAATCAAGGGAACAGGTTCATAGAGCCAGGAGAATAAAATTCAATTGCAAATAAGCATCTTGCAGAGATGCTAGAGTAAATAATAAGAAGGGGGGAGTGATAGAAGCACATATTTTTATGCTATCATCGTCTTGAAAACTTTACCCTATAACGAAATCCACTGTAATCCACTTTTAAATGTCAACTCTTGTGCCGATGGAAAAGGGTATATTGTATCCTAGCACATCATGATAATGCTTAGCTTTTCTGGATCATAGAATTGGTCTAATCAGGCTTGCAAGAATCCACTTTATTTTTTATTATTAACACAAAAGAAACAAAAGTGAGAACACAAAGTCCACCAAGCAAATTAAGTCAGAGTGACCTACAATGAGCTCAGTCCAAGAATATGCTTCCAGCATCAGAATTGCCTTTTCTATCTTAAGAACCCATTTTGAAAGAAGAAGAGCTTCCTAGCTGTTAGTACCTGGAACCAGAAATCCTTGATGATTGGTTAATAATCCCAGATCTATCAACAGATCTCAAATTAATTTTTCGAAATGTCCTGAGTGTTTTGAACAGTGTTCTGTTATATATGGTTTAAAAACAGCAGGTTAAGGAAGCTCAATAGTACTGTTAGCCAAATGCAGGAGAAGAGAAACTGAGGAAGATGGGTTTGCTCATGGAATAAAGCAAGATTCCACTGTGATTTAAAATGGTCCCTAGAAAATAGTATACTCTGATTATACACAAGGAACCCAAATTAAGCCAGGGGCTACATTTGACTTTTTGTAGGTGGTCAGGGGCCAGGAGGGGAAAGATTGCAATACAAAATAGGCTGAGCCAGGATTTTCAGATGATTTTCTTTGCATTTATTTAGGTTTCTACCCCCTTTTTCTAATTTCTAGTGGCTGGCTGCCACTGAGTTCTCCAGTCTGACCTCCTACCATCTACATACTCATGGAGGTCTGCTTAACCTGTACCTCTCCCTTCCCTAATCCCCTGGATGCAAAATTCTGATGGCAGAATTACTATGGAAGTACAGGTAACTTAAATTGGACCTGCAATGTAGAAGAAATAAGGTGGTGTCCTTGGCAATTAGGTCAGGAGGTCCCCAACTTAGTGAACATGACAGTCTAGTTGCCTTTAGATCCTCTGGAAACTGTCTTGGCATCACCATCGTCATCGTCGTTTTCAAGTCAGGGTTGACTCCTGAAGACTCCATGGACAAGTCCCTGCAGTTTTCTTGGCAGGTTTTTCAAAAGTGGTGTGCCCTTGCCTCCTTCCTAGGGCTGAGAGAGAGTGACTGGCCCAAGGTCACCCAGCTGGCTTTGTGCCCAAGGAGGGACTAGAACTCACGGTCTCCTGGTTTCTAGCCTGGTGCCTTAACCACTACAATAAACTGGCTATGAAAAGATTTATTTATCTCTCTAAATAAAAGCTATGTTTGTGTTGGCTTCATTTAAGATTAATTGAATGTAAATATAGTTTATATGATTGCACCTTCAGTAATGTTCCCCTTCTGCAAAAGGGAGAAATTTGGCAGTAACTTGTAGAAGTCTCTTGGGAGCATGGGGGTGGGATTGCATCCAAGATTGTTTGGTGATCACAGGCATCTCTAGAGGCTCAATATGTGCACTTCTACTGGAGAGCAATACCTCCAGCTCATTTCATTCTGCTCTACATCTGATTAATTAACTAAACGGCTATCTTATTGTTATAAAATAAATGATGACACAATTTAGTTGCAACTCCTTTAAAATGTCACTTTTCACTATTTATTTTTTTTCCTTTTCTGTTATTGTATTTGCTTGCACTAACCTGCCATCTTCTGCAGCTATCTCAGCCGGTAATTTGTTTTGCAATTATTTCTCCACCATGTAATATTTCATTACTTTTCTTTTTGAAGATAATTCTTTGCCATTTCCTCCCCTCCTTCCATATTTCATCGAGCTACATGCTCCTCTCATTTTGCTGATCTCTCACACTCACCTTTGCACATTCTTCACAGTGGGGCTGGTAATATTGCTCCATCTGATTTCATTTCTAGATTTCATTAACATGCTGTTTGCTAGCACTCATCAGATTATTATAAGGGCTAAATTGGGGTAAGCAGAGAGCCAATTCCTTTAAGACCCACTGCACACTGCGTCTGAAAATGTGCTGTCTCACAGTCACAGGAAGTGATTGTTAATCATTTATTATACAGTAGCTCCTCAGCGTGCAAAGTGTGATGTAGACCTTGTCTCAGTCACATGTGTAATAAAGCTCTAAAGCAGGTATTTTTTTTTCCTCCTCTTCATATATAAGTGGTTGAGTGTTTATTTTAGATCCCCTAATCAAGCTCCTGGGCTTGAGGTTATCTATTATAATGCACAAGAAACATACAGTATACTAGGGCTAAGAGACCTGGGCTGGAGAAAACATCTGGATGACCACTAGATGGCAAGACTTGGATTTCTGTATCTCTAAGCATTGGCTGCCACCCAGGGTCTTTCAGATTTTCACAGCTCTGCTCTGGTGGCTCTAAAGTGTATATACTTTAAGAACCTTTTTTACTGATGTACATACATACAAATCCATTGTGTCTTATGCAAAATACAGAATGGGACTAAGAAATATGAGACAAATTAATTCAAAGCATGAAATAAGAAAAGAAAGAAAGAAAGAAAGAAAGAAAGAAAGAAAGAAAGAAAGAGCGGAATCTGGTTTACACCAGCACCATTCACTATTCTTCTTTGTACCCTTCTCTTCTTGCAAACCATTGTTGCTTCTACTGTCTCCATCCAACATTTCATGCATTGCCTTTTGCTCTTCAAACTTCTCATATCTTTCACTTAGAGGACCTCATCAACTCTACCCAACTGTGGCCTTTTCAGTCTTTCCTTTCCTCCAGAATTACTCCCTCACCTAGGCATGTTTGCTTTGTGATTTGATCCTCATTCATTCTGTATGACCGAACCACTTCAGTGTATTTCTTTCACATTGGTCACTTATTTTTGTTCAATTCTCCTAAAAACTCTGAGGGGAAAACAAATAACAAGTTGGTTTGTGCGTTTCCATCCAATGCTTTCTGCCTACCCGGTGTACCCAGTAATATGGGGAAAGGTGAGTGTGCTCAAGGTCCCTTCTAGTAAACTGTCATCTGTCGGGACCTAGACAGATTAGGTATCGGTGTAACCAGAGTTTTTACCATGCAGACAGTTTGTCCTAATCCAACGTCTTTCATATAGATTAAATTGCTACGGTAGTATAAAATATCAGCTATAAGAACCAACAAGTTCAAGTAATATTACAATGAGAATCTGCCAATAATCCTACCCACAGTGCAGAAAGATGGGGCATTGATCTGAGCTAAAAGTAAGAGTTACAGTAGGTATATATGAATGTCACTCTTGTTCATATAGCAGCTGTAGGGAATATACATATTCTAATCTTTTGCAAATAGAAGTTGCAGAGATGAAGTAATTAAGGATGAGGAGGCACAGCAACTCTCCTGGAATAGTTGTAGAAGAACTGGAGGTTAGTATCTTTTATTACACAAATAAAATGTTGCATTTCGGATAGAAACACACACTGTTACCCAGAAAGAGGAAAAGTACAATGAGACATTTGCCATTCAGGCTAACTGCCAGTTACAGCAAAGCATGGCTTCTGTCATTTCAAACATGTACATAGATAATAGCTCAGGGGCAGAGTATCTGGATCATGACCTGAACATGTGGAAAGTTAACTTTTGTAATCTGTTCTTACTTTTTACCTTTCAAATAGGAATGATCTTGATTCAGATCTGAGCTGCTCTTTGTAGAAGTTTAAAATGATCAGGGCTACATTCACACCTTCCAATCACAAAGTGTCCTTTTGCTCTCAGTTGTCAACCATATGCATCCTGTAACCCATTTCTTTGTGGTTATCATCATCTAGTAATGAACAGAGCAGGCCGAGTCTGATATAAAAAAATAATAATTATAACTGTTTGCAATATTTTGTCCAATAAATCAAGTTTCTTTCCATAGAGAACCTCAGTTCACTGAACTAAAATACAACACACTTGTCAAGCAGTGGACCCAATTTCTGCACTGATTTACATTATTTGAGCAATAGTCACTATTGCATAATGACAATGATTTACAGTACCTAATGTCATCATGTAAAGGACGCAGAAGCTATTTCCATAACGACGTCATCTTTTTTTTGTGAATAATGGACAACCCTTTGTAGAATCATAGAATCATAGAACCATCATAGAATCATCAAAGAATCATCATAGGATCATAGGGTTGGAAGGGACCTTGGAGGTCTTCTAGTCCAGCCCCCTGCCCAAGGCAGGAATCTTCATACCATCTTGGACAAATGGTTGTCCAATCTTTTCTTGAAAAGCTCCAGAGATGGAGCACCCACAACTCTGGGAGGCAAGCTGTTCCACTGCTTAATAGTTCCCCCAATTAGTCAGTCAAAATTAAGTTTGACTGGACCGGAGGAGGAGGAGGAGGAGGAGGAGGAAGATTTCCCCATATATGCATTGATCCAATATTACCACATGGTAATTTGGTTCAAAAGTTTCTTTCAGAATAGCAGGAGGAAGGAAAGAGTAAATTCAGTGCCTTTCAGGCTCTCTATCTTCAACAGGAATTTTGCAATTTACTTATTTGCTGTTAGGTCTTCTCCTGTATTCTGCAGAAGCTGTTCCTTCTTAATATTTCAAATTGGCGTTACTAAAGGAGCTGCAGGGCTTCTCCTCTACCATCTTCCTGAGAAGACCCACATTGTGATATCTGCTTAATGCCCAGATATTCACCTAAGGCAATGGAAGACAACAATAACTCACATTAATTAACAAAAGAGGAATGCACTGTATCTTAATCATTTTTGCATGATTTAATTGCAAAGTGATTAGAAAGGTATTAATTATAGAGCATTGCATACAATTAAAATGCAGTTTGTTTTTTTTCCTCATTTTCATTTCCTGCATGAATTGAATATCAAACTGATCATTGGACTCATAATCTTTTTGCAAAGAAAGATCAGCAGTGGCAGAAAAGTAATATTTCAGAGAAGCTTGGCTGACATTATATGATCTCTTGGTTGAGAAAAGTCTGATAACATCTTAAAAAAAAACCTGAAGTGCTCTGGAAGACAGCTTAAAAACCACTGGCATATTTGATATTTCTTGAGAAAACATCCATCTTGTAATAAGAAGACAATTTCTGAATATGGAAAGCTGTCCCTCTGTTTGCTTTTCCTTGTAAAACCCTCACTGCTATAACTTTAGAAGTTTGCTCTCTTTTAAGAGTGAGGCAAAATTTTTGAATATGCTCTATTTGTTTACTGACTGAAGGGGGAAAAAAGATAAGACATAGGGAAGCTCTAGATAAAGTGTGATGGCAAAACACCATTATAGATAGCAAAGTATCAGCATTTGGCAAGACATCCACTTGCAAAGACAGAGTTACTTCCTAGACTTTAGGTCCTTTTTTTGGCCCTGAAAAAGAAAAATCTGGTCAAAGAATGAAGTGCTGTCATCTTACTGAGAAGAAAACCTGCAAGAGTCTGTATTAGACAAACAAACAAACAAAAAAAACCCTGCAGCTTTCTCCTTGCTATACCATAAGATATATACATTCTTGCCCAGAATGCATAAGAAATATGAATGTAAATTGTTCTTTAAGTGAAGAACTTGTATAGTGACCACCTGATATAGTTTTATGGTTATTATATTTTATTGTATTTTATTGCATTCTTATGCTATGACCTGTGGTTACAACAATAAACTTTACTTACTTACCATCTGATAATCTGTAGACATCCTAATGAACAAATTGCCTCCCCACTTGAGGATTTAGACTTCTTACAGAATTACTTGTATGAATGTGGAGATATTGTACTATTACAGACTAATCTGCCATATTTGGAGGGGTCTGATTAAGTTATAGAGTTCGGTAAATCAAACTTTACATTTATACTTAGCTAATATTAAGCTAAACTAGTTGAATGCATTTAAAATGATTATGTCTCCTTAATTTTGTCCCCTTTCTGTTATGTTACACTTTGATGACAACTTTGGGAAGGATTTTACTTAATGTTTTCAGTTGCTTAGGCATCCTTGGGTATACATCCTCAGATACGGCTAACATCAGCTAAAACAAAGTCATCACTGACATCACTCTGTGAAACCCAACACACAATTGTTTGGGCACTTCCATAGAAGGACTCTGATCAACTTCAAAAACAGATCCAGATTTGTGAGCTCTTGTATCTTTGCCTGTATTTGAGAACTGAACTAATTTCTCTCTGGCTCAGACATGGAGATATTTGAAACCACAATAAAAGTAACCCATACTGTACCTACTGTATTTAGCCATTTTAAGTACTTCTTTTTTTTCCTAAGTTCCCCTCCAAGTTCCCAGACCTAGTGAGCCTTTCAAGGGGAAGGGTGGCTTCATAACTTTTAAATTCTATTTCCTAGGAATCATTAAGATGATGATGATGGGATACAACCAAACTAATCTCCCGATCTCAGTGTGAATGGACATGTGAGTACAATAAATTTATTTTATTATCCTTTCTGTGTGGAATAGGTGTCAGGCTTCCCAGCATGAATTTTGACATGATACAACTAGATAAAAAATATTTACCACATGCTGGGGGGGAGGGGGGCATTTTAAGCAGTTGATTATCCTCCATCAATATGATCGTGCTATTCCCTCTTATACCCACTGGAGTTAAATCTGGTGTTCCCTGTCCCTGCCTTTCCCATACAACATAATGGAGAGTGATTCTCAGGCTTAGTGCAAGATGGAACTGGATTGTTGATCTATTTTGTTGACCTACCTTCATTTCTACTTGGGGAAACTCTGGCTTTAAGTGTAACTCCCAAATTAGGAGTTAGGGACTTTTGTTGCTGGAGGACTTGTGGAGCTTAGGAAATTGATGTTCACTCCTACAACTGGGAAACTGGAAGTGTGGTAGATAGAAAAGTGCCCTTTGTTGACTCATCCTTTCATTGTAATAGCACCAGAGGAGATGAGACTATTTTCGATTGTTGCTGAAACTCTCCACTCAATGACAAAATGATTGAGGGCTGAAGGTATTACCATATGTTCCCCAAAGTTAATTTTCAGCCCAAGCTGGATTTGAATCTGTGAAATTTCATGTATCTGTATTGTCCATATTGAATCCACAGCCATGGAAACCTACTTTCCTCGTCGTTTATTTAACCCATTTATTTAGTTCATCTCTTCACATGGCTGCCGAACTCACACATTATGACTCTGGATAGCTAACATTGGGTTCAACCAGATAAATAAAAACAACCAAAACAACAACAATGAAGATAATGCTTCAAAGACAAATCACAAACGTTCTGCAAAGCCATCATGAAAGGACCTGCCCCAATGACTAGGAGAAGAGCCTTACAGGATCAAGGTCATCTGAATCTCGGGAGGTATGCTAATCCACAGTGCGGGTGCCATAACAAAGAAAACACACTTTCTGAGTCAGATCATTTGGCACTGTTTCATAGAGGTGATCTGGATCATGTCCACCCTGTCAGAACTTGTGAGTGATGGGCAGAAATGATCAGAGATAATCCAGCTGTGCACTATGTAGGCTTCATGCACTAGTAAAATGGCATGCTTTACGTCTGTGGCTCAAGCATGCCTTTTCTTTACAATCAGTGCATGGAAGTTGAATGGTTTTCGGTAGTGTTATCCACCAGTTTTACCAAACTAGCATTTAATGTTGGGGTTGGGAGTTGGTGTCACATACCGTGCCAAACATGCAGAAAGAAGTGAACAGAGGGCTAAGATCAGTAGTGTGTAGGGTTTGGTTTTTAGAAGTTTCCACACAATCTTACTTTTAATAGGATACCAATGAATGCTCTTCCCACTGTTCATGGAGGCAAATGTTATATGAAGCAAATGCACACTCTCATTTTAACTTTTTACCCCAAAGTGGGAGGGGGATCTGTTTCTGGCAGCCATTGTAACCGTAAGTTGGTGTTAAAAATAAGCACTATGTTATATTTCCTTCTGCCTCTGCACATGGTGGAAAGCACCATACATAGCAAATAAAGGTCTCCCAAACCATGGGAATAAAAACAGAGTTAAGAGACTGCTCTTAAGTGCATACTAAAATGGAAATGTTTAAAATACCTCCTTCTACCCTAAGCACAATGCTGAATTTGAAAATGCATGCTTGATCAATGGACTGAAATATAATGACTTTTTGTGCTGTGTACAGCATGAAATCTGATTGTTGTCTCAGTGGTTATGGCATGGCTAGATGTACTGCATATTGTTTCTTTCTATGTGCATTGCTAGAGAGCAATTTTCATTCATCCTTGCAGAGTTGCAAAGCTGTAGGATGCACTTTCTAACACAAAATGGTATTCCTCTCCTATTTCTGCATTGATCTAGTACTAAATTTACAATGGCAACTCTCTACAGTTTCTTTAATAAAGATACTGTTACACTGTCCTTGGCAATCAGGGACATTTTAATCTAGATTGTGGTGCTACAGTGGAGCAATCCTTTTATAGTTAAAAGTGAGTATTTGTGGTCTCAACACTGAGCCATCCAGAACTTCATTAACAATTTAATTGCATGTGCGAGAAGCAAAGACTGTCACAATCTTTGACCTTACAATGTCAGCATGTTAGTAAGGGTATACATGCATTAAGTTCAGAAATTGGTTTACAAAGTTTTTGACTGAATTTGCAAACCAAATTGCCTTTCTGAATTTGATTGCCAAGTAAACTCAAAGCATTGAATCAAACTGGGTGCTTCTGAATAATTCTGGACTGCTTTATACATGGTCACATGTGATTTTACCCTGAATTGAATTGGACCTGTTTGGATTATTTGATTCGAAAAGGATTAGACATCCAAACAGAACCAAACTGATTTTTACAAATTAATTCAGAAATGACATTGAATTGATTTGTTTTTTCTGATTTTCTGAACTGATTTGGAAAATTGATTTGAAATTGCCTGATTTAAAAGGACTCCCATTTCTGACAGGCTGTGTCTCTACTACACCTCCATTGGAGCAAGTGAATAAGTGATTGAGATCATTGATCAGAAAAAAAGAACAAGGATAAAGGTCTACAGAATTCTTGTATGTATGTATGTATGTATGTATGCATGTATATATATTCCTGTATGTAATGTATATGTACTGTATATGTATATGTATATAGTATATACTGTATGTTCCTGTATAGCACAAAATTTAGCCACTTCCTCATTCTTACTGAGCACTGAACTCATGATAAGAATTCTGTGAAGTGTTTCTTGGTCCAAAAGTAGGACCAAGAAGCTAAAATTCTTTTGGTACTATGGAATTTAATACAGCACAGCATGAGCTATTGGCATCATATTGGTAGATACTATCTGAGTATAATATGCTTTTTGTGCACAAGGATTGATAGAAGTACATTAAAACATGCTTTCCTCTGACTTTTGCTATAAGCTGGGTAAGCTATTGAGCTGCAAAGAAGTTTGACTTGAGTCTTCACCCTTATTTTGATGGTCCTCCTATTTCTTTGGGTGTCAATAGGCTTTATGCACTGGTTCAGCATCTTGTTAGCTTTCATGAATCCCAATGACGTTCACAAACTCCAGGACAGGTCTACCGTCAGTGGCTTTTCCTTCACTGTTTTGCTCCCTGATTGACTAATAAATATAAAAGGGGGCAGACTCAGCAGGGAAAAGAGTGATTCAAGCAAAGGGAAGGTAATTCTTCACAACGTTATTTGGTGTATCTGAGAATTGCAGGATTTCTTGTAAGCTTTAAAGAAACTTTCTAGTTGTCGATCTATCTAAGTGAAATTCTAGCAGAAAGAGGAATGATTAAAGACCATTTCCACTGGTTATAAGCAAAAGCTTTAGTAATCTGAACAACCTTTCACTGTTTCCCATGACTAGCAGGAGCAAAGTACATGATGAAAACCAGGACTCATTACAGAATTAATTGTGCAAAATGAGGGAATTAGTTTACATCTGCTTAATTTGCCTAATGATTTGGGTTTGCGAGATTCAACTGTTCATGTTACAACGCAAAAAATATTTTGGGAGCTGTGCTTGTAATGAGCATTTTTCATTGATACCTGCAACCCATCAATTTTGCTCTGACAAATGAGGGAGAGATTTGCAGATGCCTTCCTATCAGGATCAATTCTCAATGGACTACCATAGAGCATCCTTAACCTGCTCGTGTCTATCACTAATGTCAGCCTAACTCTGAGCCAGTTTAAGGAAGAAAAAAAAAAAAAGCTTGCATGGGGTTCAGTTTGGAATGCAACTTACCATGGACTGCGATAAACAATTTCCTTTCTCTGGGCAGGTCTGTCTGGATAGAGTTACTTGTGAGTGTGCATGTGTATAAATAGGGATAAACATACACACACACACACACACACCAAGTTAAAGCATCAGAATACACATACATATTCAGGTAGGAACAAAACAAATCCTTTCTTGCATTTTGCCGGTTTGGTCAGTAAAATCCATTGCAGCGAGTGTTGATAAGTAGTCTCAATGGCACAGTGGTTATAACTCTTGCCTGACATGGAGAACACCATTGGTTCAAAACAGAACTATATATTTATCTGTATAAATTATTTTTTTTTCTCTCTCTGACCTACCTACTTTTATACTTTCCCTCCCTCCCTCCAGTGGTGTAGCATTTCATTTTTTTTTCCCCAGTTGCTTCAGGTTGGAGAAAGAAAACATGGGTGGGGGTCATATTTGTGCTATACTGGAGGTAAATAGAGAGTGGCAATGTTTGTTCTTGACCTCCAGAAACAGTTGGTGGCCTAGATTCACAACATGTCCACCTGGCAAAAAAAAAAAAAAAAAGACATGCCCTCCGTTGAAGGACAGGTGGTCAGCACTTTTGGCTCTTCCTTTCAGTCCAATCAGAAGCCAGAGACAACATGGCCAAATAAGGGAGGGAAAACAACATTGCTCACAAGAGCTTTACAGCTATTATACCTGGAGATCTGACTGAAAGGTGGTATGTTCAAATAAACTTTTGGAAGTAGATCTATTCCCATCAGAATCAAGCTGACCTGATCAATCCAACAGTTCAGTTCAAATTGATTTGATTTTCCAAGTTAATGAAAGATCTTAATCAGATCAGGTCAATGAACGGAGTCAAATCAAATATTCTAATCAATTCATAGCCAATTCACACACCCCTATTTCCCATCTACTGGCCTGCTAACATATTACTGTTGAGGTGTCTATGTGTGTGTTTGTGAGTGAGTGACAAATTATGCATCCAACAAAGACATGAAAAAAATGGGTAACAGCATGGTTTAATTAAACCAGCTGCAAATTATGCTGACACAGATCTCTAACATTGTCTTCTGTGATCATCAAGGAACCCAAATACATTCTAAGAGGTCTTGAAATTGTTCTGGGATCAGTATAAGAAGCCTGTTTCTGATATAGGTTAACATCATTAGACTTTGGCTGATGTCTGAGCTACCAACCAAAGAAGGTTTCTTTATGAGAATCAAGCGCCTTGAAATGTGCCTGTAGAACAATATTTCTGCTTTCTTCAAAAATTAACAGAGTTTGGCAGTGCCCATAACTCAAATATTGCTAAAGTGCCTCTGCTATTGCAAATTTTATAATGGCTTGGGGCGGAGAGGGGGAAATGCCATGAGGGTCATTGATATGTAGCCAGCTATTGGGCAAAGAAAAATCTCTACATCTAATGTTCTCAGACATCAATAATCTCTCCTCCTTTTCCATTACTCTATATGATACCTTTAGTTGTTTGCTGCAAAGCTTTCATTATAAATTGACAGCTGCTGATATGCTTACAGAAGCATTTTCGTGACTTGGCCCCACATCTGAGAGAGAGTTGGGTTATTCTGCTGTGTTTCTGCTCTGTATATGTTGCACTACTTTCTCTGCTACCATTTGCTGGCACACTGTAAATCACATTGACCTGCAAGACTCTCAGTTATGTTTGGCATTTTCCTATTTGCCGGCTGCTGTTATGACACTTTCCTAAACTGTTAGAATACAGGTATAGCTATCAATATTGCATCTTTTTCTGGGACAGAGGATTCATATTACTAATGCCTCTTCCTGAGTCTTAAGGACAAGGAAAAAATCACAACTGAGCACAGCACTCCAACTGTACCTTTGCAGTAGCAACTTGGTACAGCTTGTTGTGGGGAAAACTCAGTCTGCTACTTCAGCAAGCCTATGTTAAAAACCTGGTATTACAAAGTTCAAGAAACCATCATGATTTGGTTAATCATGCTGCAGACGTATGGATTGTTAAAGCTTGGAATGATGGTGAAATGTCAAAGCTAACCAGCTATCAAGAAGGGCAATTTCTTTTCTTGGAAGTTCTGCAAAGACTTAGCACCTTTTGAGTGTTTGATGCATAACCACTATAGTTATATTATGGATACCATCTGGAGTCACATACTTGTAAACTCATAAAATGTTAATCTTATGGATTTGTAATGCCTAATATTTTTGTCTCTGAATCACCCTGTGGCTCAGATTTTTCTCCCCATTATCCTAAAATAGATGTCATTGTCTTTGCATCTTGGCATATACCAGCTTTGCAATGTACAATTTACTGTATATTCTCTTCCAGGTAAAGTAGCTCATACTGTAGTCCCAGAAAGAGGTAAAGAACAGCTTCCCTCCCTCCCATGGCCCATCTGTGGTACAGAGAGTGGTGGTGCTATTTAATACTTGGAAATGAGGAGATTAGAAAGGGAGATTTCCCATTTTCACAACTTGGCACCAGGTCATGCTCAAGGGGACTCTCAGAATTTGTCCTATTTTTTTGCATTGGTCAATAAATAAAACAGAAGAAATGTCTGAGAGACTGTACATAGGAATAAGCCATATCTGCTGTTGTTGTTTATTCATTTAGTGGCTTCCAACTCTTTGTGCCTTCATGGACCAGCCCACGCCACAGCTTCCTGTCGGTCGTCAACACCCCCAGCTCCCCCAGGGACGAGTCCGTCACCTCTAGAATAACATCCATCCACCTTGCCCTTGGTCGGCCCCTCTTCCTTTTGCCCTCCACTCTCCCTAGCATCAGAATCTTCTCCAGGGTGTCCTGTCTTCTCATTATGTGGCCAAAGTATTTCAGTTTTGCCTTTGATATCATTCCCTCAAGTGAGCAGTCTGGCTTTATTTCCTGGAGGATGGACTGGTTGGATCTTCTTGCAGTCCAAGGCACTCAGAATTTTCCTACAACACCAGAGTTCCAAAGCATCGATCTTCCTTCTCTCAACCTTCCTTATGGTCCAGCTCTCGCAGCCATATGTTACTATGGGGAACACCATTGCTTTAACTATGCGGACCTTTGTTGTCAGTGTGATGTCTCTGCTCTTAACTATTTGATCGAGATTTGTCATTGCTCTTCTCCCAAGGATTAAGTGTCTTCTGATTTCCTGACTGCAGTCAGCATCTGCAGTAATCTTCGCACCTAGAAATACAAAGTCTTTCACTGCTTCTACATTTTCTCCCTCTATTTGCCAGTTATCAATCAAGCTGGTTGCCATAATCTTGGTTTTTTTGAGGTTTAGCTGCAAGCCAGCTTTTGCACTTTCTTCTTTCACCTTCATCATAAGGCTCCTCAGTTCCTCTTCGCTTTCAGCCATCAAAGTGGTATCATCTGCATATCCGAGATTGTTAATGTTTCTTCCAGCGATTTTAACTCCAGCCTTGGATTCCTCAAGCCCAGCATGTCACATGATGTGTTCTGCATACAAGTTGAATAGGTAGGGTGAGAGTATACAGCCCTGCCGTACTGCTTTCCCAATCTTAAACCAGTCCGTTGTTCCGTGGTCTGTTCTAACTGTTGCTACTTGGTCGTTATACAGATTCTTCAGGAGGCAGACAAGTTGACTTGGTATCCCCATACCACTAAACTTGCCACAATTTGTTATGGTCCACACAGTCAAAGGCTTTAGAATAGTCAATAAAACAGAAATAGATGTTTTTTTCTGAAACTCCCTGGCTTTTTCCATTATCCAGCGGATATTGGCAATTTGGTTCCTAGTTCCTCTGCCTTTTCTAAACCCAGCTTGTACATCCGGCAATTCTCGCTCCATGAATTGCTGAAGTCTACCTTGCAGGATATTGAGCATTACCTTACTGGCATGTGAAATGAGTGCCACTGTTTGATAGTTTGAACATTCTTTAGTGTTTCCCTTTTTTGGTATGGGGATATAAGTTGATTTTTTTCCAGTCTGATGGCCATTCTTGAGTTTTCCAAATTTGCTGGCATATAGCATGCATTACCTTGACAGCATCATCTTGCAAGGTTTTGAACAGTTCAGCTGGGATGCCGTCGTCTCCTGCTGCCTTGTTATTAGCAATGCTTCTTAAGTCCCATTCAACCTCACTCTTCAGGATGTCTGGCTCTAGCTCCCTGACCCCACCATCAAAGCTATCCCCGATATTGTTATCCTTCCTATACAGGTCTTCTGTATATTCTTGCCACCTTTTCTTGATCTCTTCTTCTTCTGTTAGGTCCTTGCCATCTTTGTTTTTGATCATACCCATTTTTGCCTGGAATTTACCTCCAATGTTTCTAATTTTCTGGAAGAGGTCTCTTGTCCTTCCTATTCTATTGTCTTCTTCCACTTCCGTGCATTGCTTGTTTAAAAATAATTCCTTCTCTCTTCTGGCTAACCTCTGGAATTTTGCATTTAATTGGGCATATCTCCCCCTATCACTGTTGCCTTTTGCTTTCCTTCTTTCTTGGGCTACTTCTAGCATCTCAGCATACAGCCATTTTGCCTTCTTGGTTTTCTCTTTCTTTGGGATGTATTTTGTTGCCGCCCCCTGTACAATGTTGCGAACTTCTGTCCATAGTTCTTCCGGGACCCTACCTACTATGTCCAGTCCCTTAAATCGATTTGATGTGATGTGGCCCATTCCAGTCCATTTCTGTTCACTGATGCCCAAAATGTCTATCTTTAATCTTACATCTCACCAATAACCACATCCAATCTGCCCTGGCTCATAGATCTTACATTCCAGGTTCCAGTGGTGTGTTGATCCTTAGAACATCGGATTTGCCGTTCACCACCAGCACCGTCAGCCACTAGCTGTCCTTTGAGCTTTGAGCTAGCTGCGTCATCACATCTGGAGCTAGTTGAACTCATCCTCTGTTCCTCCCCAGTAGCATTTTGACCATCTTCCGTCTTGGGGGTCTAATCTTCCGATGGTATACCGACATATCTCTGGTTGTACTGATCCATTTAGTTTTCACGGCAAGAATACTGGGGTGGGTTGCCATTACCTTCCCCAGGGATCGCATTTAGTCTGACCTCTCTGTCATGACCTTCCTGTCTTGGGTGGCCCTTCACAGTTTAGCTCATGGTGTCATTGAGGTGCTCAAGCTCCAGCACCACGACAAGGTAATGATCCTTTGCTGAAGCATATCTGCTGACAACGTACATAAATGAGTAACTGAAGGATTGCACAAGAGAAAGGGTAAAAAGGTTGACTTCTAAATATCATCATATTAATTGGATTAATTGGCTGATCATTGTCCATGCTTCCTGCTGGGCAAGTAGAACCTGCTGAAGAGTCTGTGAAAAGAACATTGGACAACCAGTTTCCAGGATACAAGCTTAATTAGCACATGAACAGGAAGAACTACCAGGAATTTGGCAGGGACATTTAAGTGAGAGTTCCTAACAATTATTTCCTGCACAGCACATATATTCTTACTTTACAATTATCTGTAAGCAAAATCAGAGTGATTCTTATGAAGGAGAGTTACAAAGCATCAAACCATCCTTTCCTCTGAAAGAGATGATAGGGTGGCTAAAGCCTGTAAATGGAGAAACAGACCACTCACAATCTCCACGGAGTTGCAAAGTTTCGACAAAAATATTCACTGTATTATTTTCTAATGCAAGCCAGAAATAAGTTGGTTCAGCTTTCAAACACAGACAATGGCACAAATCGTATTGGTCCTGAACTAATTCTAGATAAAACTTTGTGTTATCTATTTTAGGGATTCTGCTAGTTCCAAAATGAGATATTGTAGCAGAGGAACATATTCCTCTGCTATTAGATTGGGAAAGAAAATAAACTATAAACACAATTTATAGTTAGTTTGTGAGAGGAGAAAATGAACTTTTAATTGCTCTGTGTATCTAAATGTCTGCAATTATTTTATTAGAGATTAATTATCCTTATCTAAATGAAAACTGATTGCACCGAAGTTTGAAGTTTTTGTAGTTTGTTATTTTGTGTTCTTTTTATTCTTACATGTAATTCACAAGATGGAATCACACAGCCACGATAAAGGAATCCAGGCATATTTAATTGTGTATTTTGTAAAATCAAATAAAAAATCCCAGTGATCAGTGTCTTTTATACGGGATTTCTTTTGGAAGCAGATTTCTATATGTAGAGAAAAATTCTAGACAGTTGGACCAAAAAGAAGGAGGAGGAGGAGGAGGAGGAGGAGGAGGAGGAGGAGGAGGAGGAGGAGGAGGAGGGGAGGAAGAAAGAAAATCTGCCTATCTTTGCTTCTCTTCAGACAGTTTAAGAGAGCATTTGATAGAGTTTCAGAACAGCTCAAAATGGTCAATTTGTTTTGTGATTTGTTCCAGTATGAAATTACTCTCCAATGGTTACTGTATTAGAACTTCCCAAACAAAGATTCAAATTCAATACATACATACAGGGCTCAGTTTACTGGCAGCATCCAGCCAACCTTGGATGATCTCAGAAGAACTACAGTAAGAAGGGTACCTTGATAGTACTTTTTTGGGACATTGATAGGAAATCCCAAGGCTCTAACTACATTAGGAAGAATGAAAACATCCTGGAAAAGCACAGTGGCAAAGTAGTTTGCTGCTGCTGCCAAGGAAACTGCATGAATGTGTTCAGAAGTTGAGCTTGACTTGAGGGTAGGCTGACCATATTTCCTTGAGAAAAAAATGGAATATTGGGATGGCAAAACAGGGCAGGGCTGGGTGACGGGCTGGATTGACAGGCAGGAACTTCTCTGGTTTTCTCGGGCTGGGAATCTTCGGATTCCTTCGTTTTCAAGAGGTAAGGTTGGGCTGGAGAATCTATGGAATGGTTGTCCCTGACAAGCCATTCCTCCTCTGGCTGTGCTTTCTTTTCTTCCCACTGTTTCAAGGCAGGAGCCAATCGGCTCTCCCTTTGATTACTGCCTATCAGCTGATCCTGTTTCTTTCTTTTTAGGTTTCCCGCCAGGTTGAGCTCTGTGGCTTTTTTCCTCCCATTTCTGCTGAGCTCCCCATCCTTCCACTCAAAGTCAGACTGCATTCTGACAGGTTTGTGGGAACTTTCAAATTTTTAAGTAAGGTTTTTGAGAAAAGGGACAAAATTGACATTTATATTAAAATGACGGGTTGGTCTGGAAATGTTAAAAAAATGGGACTGTCCCATTCAAAACAGGACGTATGGTCAGCCTACTTGAGGGAGATTATATGTTTAGATAATCAACTACTGTAGACCTCCCTTTGTCTGGTGTCTGGTGTCTTGAGATACAAGGACACAATGTGGAGTTCAGCAGAGGCATCTTGTCAGGGTGAGGGATGGACTTTGGAGGCACACAGTGATGTTTTAGAAGAGTATCTAGTTGATACTTTTAGAAGGAAGACAGGTTAGACTATAGAGCTGAATGTAAGGGTGAGATGTGTGCTAAGTGTCTTCATTCCCACCACATCTGCAAATAATTACTTGAGAAGAAAAGGAGAAGAAGGCATCTCCTATGGAATGTGTGCTTTGACAGGGGCATAGAAAGTCAAGGTATAAATGAATGCACAAATAAGTTCTTATTGTATAGAGACACCAAGATTGGAAGAAGGTAATGACAAAGGGAGATTTTAGATTTAGACGTTAGATTTTAAAATGGAAGAATTAAAATTGAAATGGCTTCTTATCCTTTACTTGGGAGCACTCCCTTCTTCCACTGAAAGAATTAGGAGTTACCTGAAAACCATTTTGGATCTTGTTTACTTCATGTAAACCAAAAAAGTCTTTATATGCTTCTATAAATGCAGAGAATATAGAAATGCAGAAACCCTCTTCTTCAGCATTTGCATTATTATTTAAATGTGGGTATCCCAAATCCAAATTAAATATTACTATAAATTCCTACATTCGACACTTTTCTACCAATTACACAGCTATTTTCATACATTTTGTATCCTTTTTTCCCCTTCCTAAGGTGCTACGGAAATTGGTCAGTGCTTTAGTTAATACAAACTAGCCTTAACTTGATGGCTTCTCCACCCCACCCCCCACCCCCATTCTTTCTCTCTCACACACACACACACACTGGCCCATGGAGTTCATTTATTTATCTGTGTTACTGTTACTATTGGCAATTCTTCATTATTCAGCCCCAAATATTTTTGTTGGCTCTTGGTTAGGACTCTGTTTCATCTTGTCATTATGATGATATCTTTTGGAGGCTTTTTTAATGTGCTCAGGATGATCTTTTCCTCATTCAGTCAAAAGCTTTCTTTTTTTATCCTTGATAATGGTCTTACTTCATCAGGGTTTTTCTTCCCCCTAGTTGTTGTTGTTGTTGTTGTTGTTACTATTATTATTATTTATTCAATTTAAATATCTGCCCATCTGAAACCAGCAATTCTGGGTGGCTAACAATCTTAAAAACAGTTCAACAATTAAACAAGTACAAAAAGAAATTAAATACAAATAGCAGCCAAGGGATATGGTGATGTGTTGTTGTTGTTGTTGTTGTTGTTGTTGTTGTTGTTATTTCATTTTTTTTAAAATTTAGTTCCCTCCCCCATCATGTTAATTATGATATAATATACTTTGACATGAAAATGACTTGGTGAAAGATTTAATAGAATACCATCAACAGGCTTCGGTGAAGGTCCGTTGCTGGGAGGGATCCTGTCTTCTGCTTCCTTTCCCTCTCTCATATTCAGAGGCTCTTTTATCATCCATCCCTTCATTGCCATTTCCCAGCTCCATACACCAAAATATTGAATCATTCTTTCTACCTCTAGTCAGAACATATGGCTGGAATATTAAAAAGGCATCGCCCTTAGAAACTCCCAAAAGTTGTCTTAAAGACTCAACTTTAGGTTCAAGTACAATTTACACTACACACACTGAATATGTAAACGCCTGATCCCTCAATTCACTACTCCTGAAGTCCTTGAGATTATTTTATTTTATCAGGATTATAGGCCACCTCAATTGTAGACACATCTTTAAGAGTCTTACAAAATATAAAATAAATCACCATAACCATAATTACTTATTTTTTAAAAATATATATATGGCCCTTAAATTAGTCACCAGAAGACCTTGGTCTATAGTATTATAGTACATTACAGTTATCTTTATTTTTGTAATCCGTTCAGTTGTGTCCAATTCTCAGAGACTGCCTGGACAAGTCCCTGCAGTTTTCCTGGCAAGGTTTTTCAGAAGTGGTTTGCCACTGCCTCCTTCCTAGAGCTGAGAGAGAGTGATTGGCCCAGGGTCACCCAGCTGGCTTTGTGCCTAAGGGAGGACTAGAACTCACGTTCGCCCAGTTTCTAGCCTGATGCCTTATTTGTTTATTCGTAAGGCTCTCACAGTTATCTTAAGGCTACCCAAACTGATTGCAACATTTCAATGACTGTTAGGTAGCAGAAGAAAGTTAGATATTTCTGTACCTCCTTGCTGACATCTAGGGATCACCTGGATTTTTGCAGCCCACTTTTGGGACTTTTAGCTACCAGATAAGTAGCCGAGTTTTTTGTCCATAAATAAGGTTCAAGAGTCAGACTAAGTAGTCCTTTCCTTTCTCCTCAATCCCTACATCCTGTAAGGAATAACTTCTCATGCTGTTATCTCTATCCTGGAGAATGGAATGGAAGAGATAGAGAAAATATTTGTGATTCCTGTGTGTGGACAACCATACAGCAGAATGCAAGATATGGAAAGCTAAGCAGGTTTCCTCCCTAACAGCACCCCAATACAGTATACAGTACATCTCCTGCACAGAAATTGGGGTATTTAAAATGTCTTAGCAACTGATCTGATAGTTCTGATTCTAGTGCAGAGTAGTGAAAAACACTTCCTTACTTTTTGAAAAGTACTTTAAGATACTGGCCAGAGGCTATAATAAAATATGTATTTCTAAGCCCCTTGCTCTTTATTCTCTGACCAACAGTTGATCTGAGAGGAACACATTTTCTTGTATGGGAATCTTTGACTACCTTCTGGGAAGAGGGGTGGAGAAAGTTTTATCTACGATCATGAGCTGAACAGAGATAACTATTTCTCCAATCTTAGGTAAGAGGAGTGGATCTGGGGGGGGGGGGGGGGGGGAGTAAAGCCCAGGGTACAATTTGATTGATTCAATATTGAGCCAGAAGTTCTCTATGCCTGACTGACAAGGATATCTGAGAACTGTAATTGTTGAATATTTAGAGAGCCAATGTACTTTAAAATGGATGCTTACTGTGAGAAAAGAAAGCTATTGAATTATGAGAAAAAATGTGAAGGATCATGGAGCAGAAATAATTGTTCATTCTTAGGTCTAGACTTGGGATCCACACTGAATTGTTGTAAGCTGTTTTATGTACAGTATGTTCCATGCATTGCACAAAGCGAACACATACAATAATTTTAACTTCACAAAATACATTATGTTAATAAAAGTACAACTGCTAACAGTAGCAATTACTGCAAGAAGTTATTAAGGTCTTGGGCTGAGATAGGAATGACCCAGGCTGAAGTCCAAACTCAGCCACCAAAGCTCTTTCAATGACATTCAGCATGTCACCCTCCCTCCGTTCAACCTACCTCACAGACTACAGCAGAGAATAACTGGAGGAGAGATGATGATGATGATGATGATGATGATGATGTATGGTGCCTCAGCGCTTGGAGGAAAGATGGGATATAAATTTAACAAACAAGCAAACAAACAAAAACAATACAAACTAAGAGCCTACTCTTACTTGAAATAAATATTGTACTTTTAAAAAATTAAATACATATTTGGAAAATAAAATTGCAATGTAATAAAGTTATTTTACTTTGGAGTGAGATAGTGGAATGAGAGAGAGAGAGAGAGAGAGAGAGAGAGATCCAACTAAGTTAGTCTGATTAAAAAAGGTTTGAATGGAAATTTGGTAGGATTCCCAATCTGAAAGGAAGTAAGGATTCTGTTTCTTTATTTTTTGTTTTAAATTTCATCATCTTTATGATCAGTTTGAGTGAGAACACTCACTCATCATCAGTACACTTGCTTGCACTGATGATGTTACCTAGTCAGGTAACAAAACATCTGCAAGCCAACATCCAAGCTCAGAGAGCACCAGGGACTCCACAGTTCAACCCTGAGCTGCATGCATTCTCTTCTGTCGGAGAAATATTTTGCAGGGAACAATATTCTTGGAGGAAAAAAAAATGTTTCCTCCCTTTTACCCTCTACTCACAAGTAGTCTTTCTGCCTTCTCCTTGCTTTAAAGCTCCCCTTAAGACCATCTTAAGTGCTTATTATTTTAGGCTGCCTGTTTCCTTTTATTTATCTTCTTTTCCTTTTTCTTTTTCTTTTTCTTTTTGTTTTTCTTTCAGGCTGAATTTCTGCTCTTCCCCTTTCTTCCTCTGTGTATGTCTTGATGGACTGTATGATCAGATTCCAGTCATTACAAAAAGGAAATATTTCCATCTCTTGCCAGAAAGGAAATCATCTCTGAGAATCCCTTTACGCAGCTTCTGTCCTCATCTTTCAATTTCCTTCTTTTAGAAAATAAGAATAAAATCATACTATGTTGGGTCATTTCACTAACAATGCATTTTAGGATTCTGTTTTTTTTTTTAATAGTAAAGCAATAAGTAATTTAGTATTGTTGAACATTTTAAAGAAAATATATGAAAAAATACAAAAAAGAACATGAACAAGAACACAGTGTCATGCAATGCAATACAAATGAATAAACCAGGGTTTTAAATATGTCATGGAATTTATAACTTTCTAATATACCATTAATTAGTTATAGACAATGAAAGCCAGTTTGGTGCAGTGGTTAAAGCACCAGGCTAGAAACCAGGAGGCTGTGAGCTCTAGTCCCACCTTAGGCATGAAAGCCGGCTGGATGATCTTGGGTCAGTCCGTCTCTCAGCCCAAGATCCAATCAGGCATGGTAGGAGAGTTCTAGTCCCACCTTGGGAATGAAAGCCGGCTGGGAGACCTTAGGCCATTCACTCCCTCTCCACCCTAGGAAGAAGCAGGCTATGGCAAACCACTTTTTGGGGAAAAAAAAAAAAAACACTTTGCCAAGAAAACTTCAGGGACTAGTTTAGGGAGCTGCCAAGAGTCAACACTGATTCAAAGACCCCCCCCAAAAAAATGTAGAAGAGATTACCAAAAATGAAGAAAGAGAAGAGTGCAACCTGGATGTCACAATGAACTGTAGAAATTGCAGGAAAGGGAAGGGAAGGGAAGGGAAGGGAAGGGAAGGGAAGGGAAGAGAAGAGAAGAGAAGAGAAGAGAAGAGAAGAGAAGAGAAGAGAAGAGAAGAGAAGAGAAGAGAAGAGAAGAGAAGAGAAGAGAAGAGAAGAGAAGAGAAGAGAAGCCAAAACCAAGAAGACAAAAATCTAAGGGTTAACAGAAACTTTCAGAGAGCTGTTAGAAGTGACAAGGAGCAGTATTACAACATCTGTAAAGACACTGAAGATAGAAGCAGCCATGGAAAAACAAGGAAAGTATTTCAAAACATCTCTGAACTCAGAAGGAGGTTCCAACCTCAAATTAGTATGTTTAAGGATGTCAATGGACAGATAGTAACCAATTCCAAGGAGATCAAACTAAGATGGAAAGAGTATAGTGAAATACTGTACAGTAGAGATGTTAACATCCAAGAAGATATTCCCTAACTTATAAGAACCTCTAGTACCAGAAGATGAAGTTAGATCAGCACTCCAGTGATTACCAAGTGAGAAGGTTGTAGGAACTGATGGAAGACCCACTGAAATATGGCACGCAACAGAAGAAGAGTCAGTGAAGGTTCTAACCAAGATATGCCAGAAGATCTGGAGAATGCTACAGTGGCCAACTGATTGGAAGAAGTCCATCTACATTCCAATACCAAAAAGGGGAGACTTAAAAGAGTGTGCAAACTATTGAATAATATCCTTAATTTCATACACTAATAAAATAATGCTTAGGATCATCCAATGCAGATTAGAGTCCTGCATGAAAAGGAGATGCCAGATGTTAAAGGAATCTGTGTCAGATTTACTTTGTGGGTACAAGATTATTCTGAACTTCAGTGCATACTCCCACACACAAAACAGAACTCTGCCTTAATCTGTAATTTGTTGGATCAGTTGCCATTCTGATTAGTTGGTCTAGTAGTTATCTTCCTACCTATTACAAAGTCAGAAGCCTACTCCAGGCTTGCTCACTGGAAATCCTCCTTTTTTCCCCTTGTTGGATCTGACCTAGATGTATGAGATGTGTTACATTTTTCCCCTTTCTCACTTTCTGCAATATCAATATCATCGACATTTTTCATGAAGAATAACTAGATCTTGGTTGACTGAAAGTGTTTGAATAGCCATTCAGCCTTGCAGATGCCAACAATCAGTTTCCACAGGATGTACCATTATCTGAGTCATGCAACAAAGGTTGTTTCTCCACATTAGAAATCAAAAGCCAGAGAGAAGGTCATAATGCTGCATTATTTTGATTGGAATATTACTTACAGCCATGGAAAACAATTTCACTGGAGAGAAAAGTCACTTTTGACATGGAGATCAAGTGCTAAAGGATTATTTCTGAGCCTCCCTCGGTCCTGATGATGCAGTGCCATTCTGCAAGAAAACCTCCATGAATATTTCAACTTTCTCAGTGTGATAGAAAGCATTCATCTTCACACTATGATTGGCACCTTGCCAAAAAGAAACATACATTTGCAGAATTATTTAGTTTTTCTAGTCCATAAAGGTTTGAGCTGACTGGTAGACACATTGGCTGATGAACTACTTCTCCATTATTGTGTACATTCAGAGTGAGTAGGGTCTCTGTCACAAAACTTAATTTGCTGATGTATAAACTGGTAGAAAAGACACACTAAACTTACTTGCAGTTCCAATATTTGGACAGTTCATTTTAGAACCACACTATTTTCTCTCTTGATTTATGTCCATCTAATAATATATTTCTTCATCCTTGATTTAGAAAAAAAAAGATTTATTTCCTGGAAGAGTGGGGAGTAAACAAATAGTATTAGGCTAGAACACAAACAATCCAATTTCACTGCATTTTTCCAGCAAAAAAAATAATTATTTCCTTAGATTTCCCCAAGCTCCACCACTGCCATCTGCAAGTTGTGGTCTCTCAAGACAGGAATGCTTTGCCAGCTGTGAGCCCATTTCTTTTTAGTCAAGGTAAGTATTTTTAGAGTTGAATAAAAAAGTGGAAATAAAGAGGTTTGTAGAACTAGAAAGGTGGAGTGTGAGTTTCTGGGCAGATTTGCACTTTTTGTGTGGCTTATCACCAACATGGGCCACTCACTGTTCCTAAGAGCAGGAATGGATAATGTAATCCTCCTCCACTCACAGCCCACTGCAAATGCACCCTCACCAGCTTTCACCCTCACCATGTCTCCCAGATTTCATTCAAAACTGCTGTTTTCTGACTCAAGTCACCTTAAGCCCTTCAGAGCGTTGGTACCCAGAATGTCATTCCATTCCACCAGCAGCCCAGGCTTCAACTGGCATGTCCCCTCTGCCCCAGTGGCTGATCATCACCCTGTACAGCCATTTGGTCCTGGACTGCTGGGTTCTCAGATTGTTGGCAGACTTTTTGGGGGGGGAATGTAGTCTTGGGATTATTCTAATAATTGCCCAATAATTTAGCAAACTATCCTCAATCCTACATACTCATGCTACATTCAACCTTTACATCTCTCACATGGCACCTTTTCTATTTTTAGCCAGCTTCGTGAAGCACACTTTTCTTGCTTTCCCACCATCCTGCCCAGAAGATTGCAAAGCTTCACCCCACTCCCTCCCCGCAATTCCTCTAACATCTTTATGTTGCAATGTTGGAAGTAGAATGCTACTTCGTTTCTATGAAGTTGAGCTCTCCATTCTTCCTTGCTACAAAGCTCCCATGGACTTACTAAAGAATAGAAGTGAAAGAACAACATGCTTCCTATTGCTTTGATTGTTGTAATGGAAGAGGAGGAGGAAGAGGAGGAGGAGGAGGAGGAGGCCATGTTAGTGTAAAGGGAGAAATGTACAAAGGGGGTATGAGCATCCATGTGCACAAACATCTGGGAAAGCAAAGGAAAGACATTGAGATTAGAAGGAAGAAACAGTCCCTGAAAGGAAAAGGTGGCATTGATAGAAGGAGACACTTCCTCCGTGGTCATGTGGCCAGCATGACTAAACGGAATGCCGTTACCTGCCCACCGAAGTGGTACCTATTAATCTACTCAAACTTGCATGTTTCCAAACTGCTAGGTTGGCAGGAGCTGGGACTAGCAGTGGGAGCTCACCCCATCACACAGATTCGAACCACCAACCTTCCAATCGGCAAGCTCAGCAGCTCAGTCATTTACCCTGCAGCGCCACCGCATCCCTCCATTATAGGTATATATGCAGCTTAAAAAAATTAACTTGGACTGTTAAACATATGAATTGCACGTGCTGGGAATTATACATTTTACAAAGAAAATTGCAAAGATCCAGATGATATTGAACGTACTTCTTGCATGTATGCTAGTCTAGGATAATAAGGAAAATAATACATATCATCTCAAGAGTCACATAACAGTAAGAAGGCAAGGAGAAAACCATCATAAAATTGATGTTATGATATGTCTCAGAGGAATAGCATGCCAATGAGTTGATTTGTTTAAGTCTCTAAAACAGTAGCTTGGGGTACCATTGAGGATGCTATTTTCCAAGGCTTGGTTTATGGATGAGTGTCATTTGCCATAAAACATGGCACAGTACTTCCATTTTCAATGAAATAACTTTTTAAATATTGCACACTAGATCTCAGCTAAAGATACAAAATAAATGAAGGGACAAGTGATTTTTAGATCAAAATGAATCATCTCTAAAAATGCTGTGGCTGTGGAAGGTTTCTGAAGAAGCGCTTGGCTTCAACGAAGTTCATGAGCAGCTGCTTCACAAAACAAAGTACCTTCTGCAGAAGACTCTTCTGAGTAGTAGGACAGATGGACATGGCCTCAGAGAAACTGGAAACCCTCTATATGGCAAATCATGGGCCTCCTAATATTTTTTTTCTGAAAGAAATGAATATGATGGTGAAACAAAGAGAAAAAGATCCATGGTGTTTTCTTGCGGGACAAATTGGATAGGCAATTTCAAGTTACAGCTCCCACAGTCCAGCAGAAAATTGTGTTACGTAGTCTGTTCCAGACTGGAACTGGATAACTAACTTCTCTGCTTGAAACTGCATTAGTAGTAGTAGTAGTAGTAATAGTAGTAGTAGTAGTACTTCAAACAGTACTTGCATCTTGCAAGTTACCTTTAACACCATCAAACGATATCTGCCTGTCCCAGGTCCTTGGGAAGGACTTGATGGGTAGATAAAAATGCCAAAACCAGTCTAAATCTGGCTGACTGTGCAGCCAACAAGTTAGAGAAGATTAATGTGATATTCTGTGCATTATTTTTAGAATGTTTATATGAATGAATGTAAACATGAGATGGAATGAATGGATGATGTGTGTGTGTATGTATGATTCCTGGCAACTGCCTGGACAAGTCCCTGTAGTTTTCTTGGCAGGGTTTTTCAGAAGTGGTTTGCCATTGCCTGCTTTCCAGGGCTGAGACAGTGACTGGCCTAAAGTCCCCCAGTTGGCTTTGTGCCCAAGGTGGGACTAGAATTCATGGTCTCCCAGCTCCTAGCCCAGTGCCTTAACCACTACACCAAACTCGCTCTCTAGTCCCCACCCTTAAGTATAGGGGTTGTTGCGGGGAAAATACAAGTATACAAGTTTAATGAATTATATTATTATTCCTGTTATACATTAAAAAAAAAAATCTGTTTAATCATGTCCAGTTCTCAGAGACTGCCTGGACAAGTCCCTGAAGTTTTCTTGGCAAGGTTTTTTGGAAGTGGTTTGTCATTGCCTCCTTCCTAGGGCTGAGAGAAAGCAACTGGCCCAAGGTCACCCAGCTGGATTTGAACCTAAAGCAGGACTAGAACTCACAGTCTTCTGGTTTCTAGCCTGGTGCCTTAACCACTAGACCAAACTGGTTATCTTGAATGTATTTTAACAGTGATCAAAAGTAGACAATGTCATTCATTCCAAAGGTAGGGCTAGCCAGCTGGGTGACTTTGGGCTAGCTCTACCTTTGGAATGCCCTCCCATTGATCACATGCCTGGTATCATCCTACTGTCTGTTCAGCAACAGGCAAAGACATCTTTTTTTATCCTCCTAGGCCATTAATGTGCTAACCTGCTGCATTTTTCCACTTGTTATTATTCTCATTAAACCCTTGTTGAATTTATTTTGTAGTTCTGTGTTGCATTTTTATACAATGTCTTAATTGTTTTTCATTATTGTTTTTAATCATATTTGTTACTTTAACTGTAAAGTAATTAGGGGATGTTCAATTCTTATCATTAGATAATATTGATATGCTGAAAGCTCCTCTGCCAGTCCAGGAACTATTAGAAAATGGGAAAGTTCCTGGCCCAGATGGCTTTTCAGCGGAATGTATAAGGCATTTATACGTCTGTGGGCTCCTATACTTTTGGAAGTGTATAATGAATCCTTTAGGGATGGTCAATTGCCATCATCTTTCTATGAGGCATATATAAGATTGATTTTGAAACCAGATAAGGATCCTAATTTTTGTGCCAATTATAGATCTATTTCATTAATTAATGTGGATACCAAGTTCTTAACTACCATACTGGCTAGATGCTTGCAAAGATCTTACCAGATACAATTCATCTTCCCCCCCCCCCCCCAGTCTGGGTTTATCAGAAACCATCAGGTATCAGCTAATTTACAGTTACTAATTGATATAATGGATATACTGTATCCAAGGATAGAATAGAGTCTGCAGCATTAATCTATTTAGATGCAAAAAAAAAAAAAAAGCCTAATCAGACCCTTGATTTTATTTTTTGGTGCCATGTTGGATTTTGATACAATGTTTTACTGGTTTTTCATTACTGTCTTAATCATATTTGTTACTTTAACTGTAAAATGTTTATAGATTTCTTTGAATGAGAAGCTGCATATTAACATTTGAGATAAATAAATTGAATCGATCTGAACAAATCGCTCACATTATCCACTTCCCCTTCATTCAAAACAGTGCAAATTCACAGTACTTTGGTTTTCACAAGACTTTCCATCTGAGCAGTCCATCCAGCAAAACCCACCACCCAGCGTGGTCTAGGTACTCTTGACTTTCATGAATCTGCAGAAATGATAATTATTGAAAACACTCAAGTGGTATTTCTGGTGATTCAACAATGTTCAAATGAGATTGGGAAAATGTGACTGCCTCACAGGGCACATGAACACAACAATTAACCTTACCCCTCTTAAAGTCCTTTGTGGAGTCCTTGGTGCTCTCTGAGCTTGGTTGTTTGCTTGCAGACATTTCATGACCCAACTAGGTAACATCATCAGTGTGAGGGAGTGTGGGGTTTGCTCCCTGTTTATTTACAGTAACTTGCCCTGCCAGTTTGGTGGTGTTTGGTTTTCTCCATGGTAGTTCCTTGATTAGGGTATTGTTTTCTACTTGTTTGTCTGGTGTTAATCCCTGTTTATCTGGGTGTTGCTGCTGGAGAGGATGTGTTCTGGCCTTTTTGTTTCTTTTTTAGTGTTTTTTTTTTAGTTTCTCTTTGGAATGGTGTGTAAATGTGGTTTATTTCTGCATGTGTCTGTTGATGGCTGATTTGTCTGAATGCCAAGGTTCCAGGAATTCCCTAGCATTTTTGGAATTAGCTTGGTCTAGGATGCTCACAGTTTCCCTGTTGAAACAGTAGTTGAATCTGTCCCTGTGCTGTGAGATCAAGGAGTTTTCCTTGTGTCTTCTGACTGCTAGTTGTCTGCTTAATGTCCTTCATATTAGCATTTCACCACTGATACTTTGTTTTCCTATATTGCTGTCCAGCCCTTCTTTCAACTGGTCAATGGGAAGGTACAAAATCATCTGTTTCTCTTTTTGCTTTCTTGGGAAAGGAGGAGATGAACACGCATCCATCAGCCACTGTTTAGAAGAGAGCAAATCTGCTCCCCAGAGCAGCTAGTGAGGATGGAAGATTGCAAGATTGATTGCCTGTGAGTGGGAAGGTAGGAGCTGCCTCCAGTCAGAATGCTGCAGCTGTAAAGGAACGTTGCAACACTATATTTCTTGTGTTTCTCCTAGAAAAGGAGCTGAGCCAATTATGATTATTGTTTCAACTTCTCAATCTGCATACAAGTACCACCACAATATGGGCAAATAGGGGATAAGGCCAATCTGAGATCAGGAAAAAAAAAACTGCATGTGGAAGGGGGGGAAATGTCAATACTATCTGCAAGAAAGTCTAGGGCATGTATGATTTGTAGCAGCAAGAGAATCTGTTCACAATATCAACTGAATTATTCAGTGTTGCCTGCAATGGACTCACCATCTATGTAGAATGATGTCTTGGGGTGTATGTCTTGAGTTCTTCCCTCCAAAAAGACATTCACCAACAAGATTCATTAGTTTTGCTACAAATGAATCTGTACCTCTGGAAATAACCTCACCACCATCCAATTTTCCCAGCTTGCAGCTCTACACATGTATATTTCCACTCCCAGAATTCTCCAGCTATCATGGCTGGTGCTGAGAATTATCAAAGTTGAAGTCAACACCTAGAGTGTGCTCAGATTGAAGTAATATGTAATAGTCTTAAATGATTTGGTTTGGTTTTATTATGATTTGGTTTTCTATTGAAATGTGGGTTACTGGATGTGAAAGGTATTCATTTGTACAGACAGTGCTTCTGGAATACAATCAAAATGTGTAATGCTCAGTATCTGAAATATTGCTGTTAGTTTCTGGCGTATCTGGAGTTGGAACTTCTGCAGACAGGAGAATTATGGGAACAAAGATTCCATAGAATGGAAGATTTTCTACTTCAGCTCACACATTTTTAAAGCATATTTTAATATTTATCGAAATCACAAATTTATTATTTTGGATTTAAACCTGGCATCCTACATGAAATACCACCTTTTTTCCTCTGTGTATTTCTACAGAATGATGAGGCAAATGCTATTCTGGCTGCTATAATAATCAGACAGTAGTTTAAAAATATCAGTCCGTTCTGTCATTCTCTTAGCTGTCTCTTTGTAGTCAAATGAGGGGGAGAACGTTTTAATACAAAATCTTGGATGGTTTCAGATGCTTCTCAGTCTGCTGGAGTCAAGGTTAGCTCTGCAGCTAAATAAACTGTTCTACAGCCGAATAAAATGAATTAAGTGTTCTTTGTATGGCTGGAGTGCATTAAATAATAGCATATGAAAAGAAACCTCAGATGAAGTGCCAGCAGGAGCCACAGATGTAAAGGAAAGTGTCCCATTTTCCCTTAGTTGATAGTAAAGCATTCTCTAACAAAAAATAGACCCTAAGCTGAAAGAGCAACATGCTCTTTGTTGAGAATGAAAACCATCTCAATTTTTTGTTGCTTTTGTCAGATTTGTCCGAAACATAGTAAGGATGCCCACTAGTGACTGCCAGCACATCCTAGAGTTGTGCAGTTATTGTCATGATGAAACAACAGTTATTGTCATGATGAAACAACAACAACAGATCAGTAATGAGAGCAGGACTTATGTTGTCTCAGCAATGACTGGGTGATACCAGAAGATCCTGTATGTCACCCAGGGTTTTGCTGATATACCTTCTACCCCTTCCTGTTGCTTTCTCTCAAAGAAAAATCCCCTCAGAAGAAGCCAAATCAGGTCTATATATGCCAGTTTTAAAACACAAACCTAAATTGGAACAATCTGGTTCAAGATTTTGAAGAGGGATGCAACCAAGTAAGTTTCTCTTTCTTCTGGAAAAGCGGAACATTGCTGCAATCAATGAAACTTGTTGAACCTTTGGAAACAAAGAAAAAAGGAAAACAAAATTTGGTGATTACCCAGAATTGCTGATCCATAATTCAGTAATTATTCCAATCTCACTTTCTACATAAAGGGACCTTGTCCAAACTTTTAAATAGGAAATACATCAATGGTCAAGAATGGCAGATGTGGGTAACTGTGGTTCAGATTACATGGCAAATAGCACACATAAGTTTCAAGATGTAGCTGTGTATTGAAACTCAGAAATATTTGATTTATTTGCCAAATTTCTACTCTGCTGAAACTCCTATAGGACATCTGGCAAGTTACAATATTAAATCAACCTGATTTTTTATTAAAAGTCAACCCAAACGGAGCAAATGCAATCAAAATCAGAATCTTCAGCAGCATAAATACTAATTGGCGTCTCTCCTCCATCACTATTATTAACATGCAAAAGCTAAACAGTTCTGTCTTTAATTAATTTCTAAAAATTGGGAGGAAATTCTATCTCTATCTCCTTCCTTCCTTCCTTCCTTCCTTCCTTCCTTCCTTCCTTCCGAGAAGAGGTTGTTCCAGAGAGATAGAGCCATAATGGAAAAGCACTGGCTCCTGCCCCCTCCTCCCAAGTTCTCATGGGAAAATTCTCAACTTGGAATGTGTAGATTAAATGGATTGGTTCCATCTGAAGCTAAATGTTCTTACAACCCCAAATGTCATCACTTCCCAGCCTGTGTACATTGAGTGTAGCAGGTATGTATTAAAGCCAAACGTCCACCAAATCTGAATTTATGGAACTGATACAATAATATTTGCCTAATTATGTAAGTGATGTTTTAACTTCATCTACATCAATTATTATGCAAAGGATCCAAATGAGATAAATGTTTCAACTGTCATTCTTTAGAAACAACAGACATAGACCATTGTTTCAGGGGAACATCCAAAACGTTGTCTGTTAAATCCAAAGTCCATTAAACGTAGGTCCAGAGAATGAAGGTTTCCCCATTTGTGTTTCAAAGTACATTTCACAGAGGCTGCTTCTGAATAAACTGCATCTCACCAACAGCTTGGTAATAATGCTTAGATTATTTCATCTCATGCACCGAGTAAATTCAATAAGTAAGGAAGATGCACTTGCACAATAGACTTGTTAATCTTTTCTTTCTGCCCCTTTTGTGAATTTCACTGAGCCTCATGAGTATTGTTTAAAATAGACACAACATTTACAAACAGTGCAGTGTTATGTCAGTTTGGTCCTCTGAGACTGTAACAAAATGAATATTTTTTTGTGCCACTGCTGGTTTAAAATTCCTGTACTTTCAGAGACCAATTTGATTCTCAGACTTAATAGTATGACTCGTAGAGACAAAAATCTTCTCTGGATACATCTTCCCCCATGTTTCCTCAAATCACCCAGTGGCGAATTATTCATCCTAACTCCTTTTAAATTGTCAGTTCATGCCCCAATGCCAGTTCACTTACAGGCAAACAATGATTACTTTCACAATTCCTGATCCCCAGAAGTGTGATAAGAATGATTATTCCTGATTCTTATTCCAGATACTGTGGTGAAAAATCTGTCACAATGGCTGCCAGGAAAATGTGTCCATCATTAATGATCATTGTAATAGGCAAGGGTGTCTATTTCCTTTGTCTAATTTGGAAATAGGCCAATTGAAACAAGTCAATATGGCTGTCTGATATAAGTTTAAAAATAATTCATTTCAGTATTGCACCTCTACTCAAAATGTTATTCTGCCCCCAGAATATTATTCCAGCAGACATTTCTTGCCTCTTTTTTTTTTTTCTTTTCATATTAGTTCCCTTCTTCTTAGTTTCATTAAGATGTTGAGTTCAAGGGCAATCTACAGGAGAAGGAGAAGGAGAAGGAGAAGGAGGAGAGGGAGAGGGAGAAGGAGATGCCATTGACTCTGCAGCAAAAATTATTCAAAAACACAGTAGACATGTCTTCTATGACCAGGTTTAATTAACTCATGGTTACCCCAAGCTTTACTCATTTCAGTAAAATAAGAAAATATGTCAGATCATTATGTTTCTGCAATTGTTAAATAACTGGTACTCAGAAATCCTGACTGAATCCCTTGGGGATGGATCACCAAGAAATTTGTCAGGGGATCTCAACTGAAAAAAAGGTGAGGACCCTTCCAATTGTTGGCGACTGCATAGAAGCCTCCATGCTGTCTTCCTGACAACAACATGGAAGCAGTTTGTGAACTACACCCATGCAAATACTAACCAGGTCCACACTTGCCTAGCCTTTTCAAGGTTAGCAAAAATGACCAAGATTCTGCTTGGTCCTATTCAGTTTTTTGAGATCAGCCAAAGATCATCTTAGTCTCTGCCACCTTGATACTAAGATGATTAATTGGCCAAGCCTGTTTCCAGTCCTCATTTATTATTGACTACATTAAAGCAGGTTCTATTTGAGTGATCTGAACTTCTTTTTCATAGATTCCTTAATGGACAAACGGATGCCTTGTTTGAAAAAGAATGCTGAAATATCTATCTGTTCCTCATTTGCCATGTTTTGAAAATCTCCCTTTCCTTTTCCAGTTTCCTTTTGTCAGCAGGGGACTTCATGGGACAAAATAGGTAACTGGAGGCTTGCAGATGTCCCCTGATTTTACCCCTTAAACTCCTGCAAACTTCATGTAAAAGGACCCCTGTCCCCAGCTGTTATTACAATGTGGCCTTGGACATGACATGCAAAGCATGGTTGGCTCTTAAGTGAAAGCAGCAGTGAATCCCAAATCCATACAAAACCTATCTGTAACCTACCAACTCAATTTCAGAACTATTCCCTCACCTTTTCTTTGTTCCTGGGAGTCAACACAAGCAAAGAATAACTCATTTGAATCCTACTGGTATGACCCACATCACCTGAAATGCGTTTCACATAGCGTCTCCTTCAGCAGTATTCACACTTCCACTTTATCACTGATACAAGTACAATTTGAGGATTGAAAATGAACCCCATTATTTTCAGCTGCTGGATTTTTATCCTTAGAAGTTGTTTGAATTGTGAAAGTAGTGTAAACCTACAAATAATTCAGTAGTAATATTTCCATCCAACATATTGAGAGTGCTAAGGAAACAATATATGAAAATGATAGAAGAGTAAAAAAAAAAAAAAAATGCAACAATTTGGGAGGGTTGGAGCAGAGTTTTGTCTTTCTAGTGCTTCATAAGTAATAGCATTCATGCAAATATTTAAATATCTTCTGGAAAGATTTGCAATTGGCTTTCCAAACAAATGTTATGATGCAGAGCAAAGCTAACAAAATTATTCTGGAAGGAATTAGCAGTTATTCAAACTAAGACCATAGTGTCTCAAAGCAAAAATGATTATGCAGTTTTCTATCTTCACAATATGCTTTGAGAAATGTTCAGATTGCCAAGTAAGCTGCACAAGTTTTTTTAAGTGTTTTTCCCCCTATCTCTGATTTCAGACATTATCATCCTCAAACACGTTAGAGGAATGCAGAATGGCACTGTAATTATGTAGCCTCAAATCTACTCTAGAGTATCATGCAGTGGAATCCGGAGCCATGCACAGAGTTCTGATTTATTACTATAGGATATTTTTTTGGCTTGGACAACAAATTTTCATGTGCATAGTGGGAGAGCCATACATCTCTTTCTTGAAAGACAACAAAATGAAATAGCCCAATGCAAAGCCTTAACTAGCAGAATGCAGTCAACAGAACCTCACCTGCTGCAAAGACCAGATACTCATTGTACCAATTTGGGTGGATAACTGAAGTGATGAAGAAAAACACATCCCTGGTCTCTTACTGTCCTGTCTCTATTCAAAAAGTTCTCATAACCATGGACATTCTTCTTGGGCAAGGCCATGAAGGTGAGGATATTAAAGATAGTGGAGCTGCATACAGTACAAGGAACTGATGAACATGTGACGTGCTAATTATACCATTGTTTCATCAAAATGACCTGAAGATGATCTATGCATAAAACACATACCAGCCAATTCAGCTTTGTGAACAATTTGCAAAACAAATGATTACATCATATCTAGTTTTCATAGATGGTAATTATATCCTTATCAGCTATTAGCAGATGGAATATTGGCCTAAAGACTCATTTACCAGGCCTATAAAGTCCAGTCTACCCAACTGGGTCACATTTTCCAAGACTATGATTCTTTGTTTTGTGGTATGGGGAAGCACAAGAGTTATCAAGTCAAACTCCAGATAGATCCATGAATAAAGACTATGGTTTTGCCATACTGACATGGTCAACTCCATCTTTGAAAATTCATAGAAAAACAGCTATACTACCAGGAAAAAAGTAGATATTATCAAAAAAATAGAGAGCCCTACTCCATTTTTATTTATTTATTTATTTTTGTTCCTTTGAGTCAGTTCTGACTCATGGTGACTGCCTGGAAAAGACCCTGAAGTTTTCTTGCAAAGATTTCAGAAGTGGTTTGCCATTGCCTCCTTCCTAGGGCTGAGAGAGAGTGACTGGCCCAAGGTCACCCAGCTGGCTTCATGTCTAAGGCAGGACTGAAACTCAGGGTCTCCCAGTTTCTAGCCTGATGCCTTAACCACTATACCAGACTGGCTCTCATATCATGGCATCAAATCATCTTCAATCATGGTAGCACCTAAATCTCAATAGTCTGGGAAATAAAGACTTTGTGTTGACACATTGATACAATTAAACTATCAAATGAAAATCTCATAACATGTGAGGATTATGTCATCTCAGATCTTGATTAAGTCCAAATATGACTTAAATTACAGTTGGAATGCTCTCAATTTGGATTCAGATGGAATTACGGCACATAAGTACACACATTTTGGAATGTTAAACTCTGGTAGGATTGCTTGCCTCTCTTTTAGTGCATTAGCCATAGCATAGATGTTGTATTTTTTTTTTTTTTTACTTTTTATTTTTAATGGTATACTTACATGGAAAGGGATGAACTGAGCCTTGATACTTGAAAAACGACTAACTGAAATGAACCAAAGTGACAGATTCATTTCTATTGCAGGTAAGTGATGATGTTCTAATCATCACAGAGTGTTAAGCTGCCATTTAAATCCCCTGCTACTATTTCCAGGACTGATATTAGTTTGAAAATGCTGTTATGATGGCCCAGGGCATTTAAAAGCCAGCCGGGGCCTTGGGATCATGGGACTTGGTAGGTATCCATGGATGCTGCGTGCTGATGTCTTGTCTCCTGAGTATTGGGTTTCCTTCCTCTATCACAATCACTTCCTCATCACTTTCTTCAAACACTGAAGATGGTGTCCAGATAACATGAAATTTTGTGTGTTCTGCCTCTCGACTCTAATTGCTGCCTAATTGATAGTATAGATTCCTATCTTGAACATTTAAATATTTGCTGATGTCAAACCTTCTCTAAGTCATCGGTATAAATAGCAGGCATATGAAACCATTTGAAATTATGCAACCATTCCTAATTTGTTTTCCATTTAATGTCCAAAACCTGGAAATAATCCTCATCAGCTTTTGCTTAGGTGCAACTTTGAGGGGGCTGAGCCAGCTCCTTCCTAAAATTCTAGGCTAGCCTTATAAATGAATAAAGATTTTTTTCCCCCAAAAAAACTTTACTTTAAAAGCTTTGGGAGGCTCTCGAGTCATTCTTTCCCTATATGCTGCCTTTTAGGAGCATGCACCCCATAGCAGTAAACAAAGCAGAATCAATAACATCCACTGAAATTTGAACTCTGCTTCACCTTTTGAGTCGGCTGTTTCTTGTAATGCAATAGCTACACTCAGACGTGAATACAATATCTAGCCTTATTTATGACTGACTGAGAGTGTTTTCTGTTTGTGAGGACGTTAATAGCACAGCAGCTCTAGAGCAGAAACAGAAGGACAACGTCATAACTGCAGTTTTGCTGAAACTGCCAGCATGCAGGTAAGGGAGAAAATGAGGATTTCTCCTAGTTAGAATAACAGAGCATTCTGCACAAGCACCTGTTCTTCCATTGGCCAGAGGGTGGTTTTTGAGCAGTAACAGCCAGGCACAGCCATTTTGGGGAGCAGTATCCAGCTGATTCCTGAACAAAAGGTATTAGTGTTTTGTCTGACTTGCTGAGAATCTCAGTGGCAGTTAGATCTACTGTATAATCAAGAGCTTTTCTGTTCAGACTGGCTCCTCCTTTTAATCATTCCGATGATCCACCAAGTTCTCATCGAATTGTCTCCTCTCTTTTTTTACTTCCAAGCTTCTTGGTTTACCATTGAAAGTCCACCAGTGTAACTGGACCATTATATTTACAATGAGGAAGCTCAACCATCTAGACGATAAATTCCACCAAGGTACATTGAAGCATGTCACACTCTGAAACTTCCTCAGAGTGCCTTTTGTTGTTTATTCGTTCAGTCGCTTCTGACTCTTCGTGACTTCATGGACCAGCCCACGCCACAGCTTCCTGTTGGTCGTCAACACCCCCAGGGACGAGTCCGTCACCTCTATAATATCATCCATCCACCTTGCCCTTGGTCGGCTCCTCTTCCTTTTGCCCTCCACTCTCCCTAGCATCAGCATCTTCTCCAGGCTGTCCTGTCTTCTCATGATGTGGCCAAAGTATTTCAGTTTTGCCTTTAATATCGTTCCCTCAAGTGAGCAGTCTGGCTTTATTTCCTGGAGGATGGACTGGTTTGATCTTCTTGCAGTCCAAGGCACTCTCAGAATTTTCCTCCAACACCACAGTTCCAAAGCATCGATCTTCCTTCTCTCAGCCTTCCTTATGGTCCAGCTCTCGCAGCCATATGTTACTACGGGAAACTGTAAGAGTGCCTTACAGTGTATTAAATCCCTGGAAGCTTGGAATTCAGACAAATCAGCCATCAATAGACACATAAAGATAAACCACATCCAGATACCATTCCAAAGAGACAATAAAAAAGCTAAGAAGATAACAAAAAGACCAGAACTCATCCTACCCAGCAGCCTACACCCAGGTAAGCAGGGATTAACACCAGACAAACAGTGAAACAGAAAACAATACTGTAATCACTGAAGTACCAAGGAGACAAACAATCAAGCAGGCAAACAATCAAGTGAAAAATAATACCCCAATCAAGGGACTACCAAGGAGAAAACCATACCACACCAATACTGATGCTGTTGCCTAGTCAGGTAATGAAATGTCTGCAAGGAAACAACCAAGCTCAGAGAACACCAAGGACTCCACTGCATTAAAAAGTCGTCAAACTCCCACTGGAAAATACACCTAACTCACACCTGGGGATATTGAGGCACCTTGTGAAACTGAAAGTTAGAACTACACCTCTACTCGGCAATTTTCCACTACCGTGTCTCCATTTCTTGATTCCCATTTCCTGGCAAAAGAACACCGACCACAAACAATGCAAATATTTTAGACTTTTTGAATAACCTGGGCGGTTCTCAGAAGAACTGGACAGTTCATTGAAGGAATCATAACTTTGGTGGTATGACAAATTATGCTGTGGTTGGAAAGGTACTGTATATAAGGAAATCAGGACTGCATTAATGGCATTGTTTCTAATATATATTTGATTGTGTCTCGTTTTATTTATTTATTTATTCGAATTGTATGGCCATCCATCTCAGACAAGTGACTCTGGGTGGCGTACAATCGTAAATAAATTAAAACCAAATATGCACAAACACAATATAAGAAATAAATACATATAGCAGCCAAGAAAAATCATAACTGTAGATGTTAATATGACCAAGAAATGGGGCCCTTTTGGGATTCCACATTTGGGATTCCAGGCCCGGGCACATAACCAGGTCTTCATGACCAGCCTTACAGAAGGCTAACAGGGTCAGGGACATCCTAACCTCTGGAGGGAGAATGTTCCAGAGGGCAGGGGCCATGGCAGAGAAGGCACGCCTCCTAGTCCCTGCCAGCTGACATTCCTTGGCTGATGGGACCCTCAACATGCCCAACCTGCTGGATCAAATTGGACAGGTAGAAACAATTGTGAGGAGATGGTCCCTTAGGTAACCCAGTCCCCAGCCATGAAGGGCTTGAAAGGTAACAACCAGCACCTTGAATTGCACCCAGAAACACACTGGCAAGCAATGCAGCTCACAAAGTAGTAGAATTACATGTGTCAAATATCCAACACCATTTACTACCCATGCAGCTGCATTCTGCATCTACTAATGTTTCAAATGCTCTTCAAGGGCAGCCCTATGTAGAGCATGTTGCAGTAATCCATACAGGAGGTCACAAGGGTTTTATAGCAGTCATGCTTTTTTAAGACTCATTTTTTCATCATTATTATTAAAACACACACACACACACACACACTTTCTTCTCTTGCTGTCACTAGCTGGCACATGATACAAAGTCTGTGAACCTAGAATATGTCTTCTGAGACTGGTTGGAATCTACCACTTCAAAATATAACAGGGGAATATTTCCTTTTATTTGTGCTGGACCAATCTGTTTTATGGGGTGACTGAAATTCTAATATTATGGGATGTACAACAGGTGCACATCCCCATTCTTGTCACACTTCTCTAGGTGCAAGTTAGATAATACCTCATCTAAAATGATTTTGGATATTTGTCAGAGAGTAGAACTGAGTGGAACTTTCTTCCCAACATTACATAATAGAACCTGACCATAAAGCAGTGTTTGTTAGCCTTTGGCAGTTGACTTTGCCCATCAGTAAATGGAATAAAAGCTTTATGCATCACACACAGACACATACTGTACATACAGTACACTAATAAGGGTCAGGCCAATGTGGGAGAATCTGGTCAGCCTTGGATACAATATTCTTCACATTTCTACCACAAGCAGAAAAATATCTTGAACCGCCCTGTTTATATGCCCTTTGCCTTTATAGAGATTTTTAAAATGCACACCACCATATCTGGAGCAGGAAAAGCAGAATACAAGGGAGCCTGACCACCTTGTTCTGCCTACATAAATACTATTTTAAGAAGTGCAGCATGTAAGCAGTTATTTTATTGTTGTTAATGGACTGGGAAAGCTGATGTACGCAGCTGCCCACAGTAAGTCAGTATCATGCTGGGCTCTGTTTTGATTGCATATGTTTTATAAATGTGGCTTTTATCTTTTTCAGATTTGTGACAACAAAATAACTAACTGATTGATACTTGAAATTGAATAGAGGATTAAGCCTATCCAAATCGACCATCCACTGGGTTCATACATAGTTAAAAGTACAGCTGAAAAGAACACAGAGAGAAAATGATGAATTGAATGCATTTCAGAGATTTCCACAGCATAACGTGGAAGCCAAGTATTCAACAAAGTGAATGAATATTCAGATTTGACTTGTGAAAAGCACCATCTGTTCCCAGTCCAGTGAAAAGTAAACACCACCAACCCATTTTCTCTTTCTGCATCCTTCCCTTCTAAAATATTTTGATGGACCTTAATCACAATACCTGCCCCTCAGACACACACACAAACACACAAATACCCCTGTCTGTCATGAAGAACATAAAAAAAAAAATGTGTTAAAATAAAGTACAATTTACTGTTGGCATTTTCTAGCCAATTGCCCATAGAAGTCATCTTTCTGAAAGAAGAACTCATAAATCAGCTATCCCCATTCTGCTTTTGTTCCAATTTGAATAATCAGGAGAGAAAACTAACTGTTGTATTTTTAAACAAAGACTTTAATTTTTAAAGATTAACATTTCTGTTCTGATTGCTTAAACAGACACAGAAGCCAGATGAAAATTGGTTTTACGGTATCTTCCATTCTTATGATCCTGGAGTTGTAAGAAAGCAATGTAATTTGTGAGACAACTGCCACAAGCTGTTAGCTTAGAAATGCCAATTGTAAATAAACACTTCATTTTAAAGCTCAATTCAAAGTCAGAATATGTGGATATGTTTTGTGTTTTTCCTTTTTGTTTTTTATCCATAGCAATGTGCAGACTGCTAGAAGTTGTAAAGCAGCAACAAGCCTACTTTCTTTTGTAGCCCTCCAAGTTTTAGTTCAACTTCATTGCCTTCAAATGTGAAATCAAGCACCTTCCAATCAGCAGATGTTTAGATTGTTAAACTGTGTAGCTATTATAAAATGAAATCTCCTTCAAGTCAAGTCTGACTCTTTGTGACTTCATGGTAATGGTCAGCCATGACTTTCTTCTGAGATACTCAGCTCAATATGGAAGGGAAACCTCTTTGCCTCTAGGACAACAGAAGGATAAATAACTTCCAAAGATACATTGCTAGGTCAGAGCTGTGAAAATGGCACCCTATTCCTTGGCATCTAGGGAAAGCTTATTAAACCCAGCACTGAACCATATCCTAACTACATAAACAGAGTTTATTTTATAGATTTGATTAAAAATATAATAAGTGTGTTTGCAATTTCAGTGTGAACCCACTCCTAGATTTTCATATGGAGTGATTATTGTGGTTGGAATATTTTGATGTGAGATTAATCTAGAAAGGTACAAAGGCAGAATTCTAGAGGTGACAGACTCGTCCCTGTGGGAGCTGGGGGTGTTGGCGACTGACAGGAAGCTCTGGTGTGGGCTGGTCCATGAAGTCACGAAGAGTCGGAAGTGACTGAATGAATAAACAACAAAAACAAAGGCAGAACACAGCTGGACAGAGAATTCTCCATAGACTTGAAGGCCTATCATTTTGCTTGGTTCATTAAGAAGTCATAAGCATTTGTTTTAATCCATATATTCTCAAAATTGTTTTGAGGCAACTTCAGAGGCTATCAGGGATGGACAACATTTGGTCGTCCAGGTGTTGACAAACTCCAGATACCATCAGATAATATAGTCAGATATAGGAGATGATTGCAGGTGTTATCAAACAATGCCTGGTGAGTCACACAAAGCTCATTGTTTCATTAATTCTTCCAAGAGGGAAGAGCTGTATAATATGAATTTTCCATTTCCCTATCAAAAGATAAACAGTGACTTTATAATGAATGAAGACATCAAGAAATAGAAGAATTTCTTGATATAAAGGGTGTGATGGTTGACAGAAAAAGGGATATCCCTGCAACCTCACATTGTCCAAAAGCCACATTTGCATCCTTGAGCTCCAACTGACTGGGCAAAATGAAAATAAAATGCCAGGAGGCTATAATACGTAAATGTCAATGCAGTATAAGTAGATGCATTTGTTACCTATTTAATCTATGCTCTGTATCCAAGAATGCTTAATGAACATATAGTTAATGGTGATGAAATGAAGATAGTAGGCAGTTTTGCTTTCTTGGACCTAAGATTAAATAAAAATGGGCAGTATCCTAGGAGAGGGATAGGAGATTGAATTTATGGAGGAAGGCCATGACAAACTTTGATAAAACCATGAAGAGTAAGGATATTTCAGTGACAGTTAGGATCAGAATAGCTTGGGTAATGGTCTTTCAAGTGGTGGCTGGAAGCTGGACAAGAAAAAGAAGAAGGCTAGAAGATAGACACTTTTGAATGATGGGTTTGGAGAATATTGCTAAGAGTACCATGGACTTCAAGAAGAACTAATCAATCAGTCCTGGACCAAATCAAGACTGACTGATTCCTTGTAGCAATGATCAGCAACTCATGTATTTTGGACACAAGCTGTGAGCAGATGATAGAGTGGAAATAATAAGTATGCTTGGCAAGGCTGAATAAAGTAGAAGACAACAAATAAGGTGGATAGACATGATTACAGGGCTGTAATTACAGGACTGCCCTGGGAAGAACTATGGGTTATTGCTGGAAGACATCTTGAGATGGCAAGCTTTTATTGGACACTTGCCAAAAGTCAGGTCTGATTCAATGGCACCTAGAAGCTAGAACCAAGACATCTTGCAGCAGTATAGATAAATGATTTCCATCAATGTGACAATAGGTGTGCAAGAACGGCAAGGTTAATTCCACATCAAATCTCTTTCATGGAAAGTTTTGTGAAAATTAAGAATGAAAAATAATAATTGCACTGCAAATCTACCAATAAGTATAGATACCAAAGATGGATAATCCTAGATCACGTCTTTTCTTATTGAGTTTTTTTATTGTAGATGATAAAACTGTACAGCCCAATGTAAGTATTCTTCCCACATCCCACAATAAGCTGATTCAAAAAGTGTGAATATATTAATGTATTTTAGATGTGCACATACAGCCCTTCATCAAGTGTTCCCAGGGCAGTATATAACATATTAAAACAATGAATGCAGTGTTAAAATTGTATGTATGTATGCAAATTTGTATACATGCTTCATATGTACTTGGTATATGTTTCATCATTTCATACAAGTAACTATTCATTTCATACAAGTAACTGTGTGTGTGTGTGTGTGTGGGTATCCCGAAATTAAAACATAATTTATACTAAATCATGCACTAAATTAGTACTAAAATTGATTAACAATTAAGAGCACATTGTTATAGGCTGAGAAGAGAATTATAAAGAGCTTATTTTGTCTTATGCTAAAGTATAAATTAACTCAATTTTACGGTAATATAATAGTCAACTTCTGTATACTAAATCATTAATAATTAGAAAACAACAGGATGCATCAACCTTTATTGAGTCAAATAAAATCCTTTTCACCCATGAATGGCTGTTTAAACTCTCTGTGTTTTTATAGCAGAAATACAAAAATTGTAAATGTTGCATATTTGTTAAAATCTCTCTCTCTCTCTCTCTCTCTCTGTGTGTGTGTATGTGTGTATGCATACAACTTTTAAAACATAACATTTCTTTGGTATGCAAATTCATCACTTCTGAAGGAGGCCTTAGAGATAGTCCTCAAGATCTGCAAGGAAAACACTCAGGAGAAGTCTATTTTCAGTTAAATCAACTAAATCTCTTAAGAATGTAAGATAGGGAGGAATCCAAATGAAATGTAGCATATTTGATTAACAACAAACAATTTAGCCTCTTAAGATGGCGTCTTACCCTCAGTATTCTGCTATTGTACATGGTTTATGAGCTTGGACCAGTGGCCCATACCTGGATGGTCTTAATATTCAGGTACGTTTGGGTGGACTCCTTTATGGGACTGGACTCCACCTTAAAAAGAACCAGTAGCTTTTTCAGAACTGATAATGTATGTTCTCTGCTAATGTCCATTCAGAATTTTAGCAAGAGTTTTTCGTATCAGCTGCATATTATAGGCTGTCTTCAAGGGCAGCCCAACATATAGCTCATTGCCATAGCTAAGAGAAATAATACATGAATAACTGTAACTGTGATTTGATCACCTCTAGTCAGAAAAGGTCGCAGCTGCAGGCTGTACTAAGCTGGTAACAGCTATTTTATTTCCACCATTGATACTTAGGGGTTATCTACCCACCCTCATGGCTATATATTTCTCCCATGTTCCAAATCATTTCCAGGGTGGTCCTTGAGGCCAGTAAAGTTGTTTCTCCTTAAAGTAGGATAGAACATTGCATGCTGTTTTTTCCCAGCCCAGAAGTAGTCCTGTAATAGGCAACTTCCACTCCCATTGCAAAGACTGTGTAAAGGAGCCTTTTATTCTCCTTTAAAGTCAGTGTGTGCAGTGGATAAACGCCACCAGCTGTCTGGCTTTCACATGAAAAGCCTTGAATTCACATTACTTTTGACTGACACATTAAGGCTTCTCTGAAAACTCTGATTCTACCACTCTTTGTCCAACCTTTGGTTGCACTGATAGCTGCTCCAATACACCATTTTTAAGATCTGCTCCAGGATTAGTGAAGTTGTTTGTGGTTGCAGAGTCCCACCAGCAGCTTCTGAGTACTTCTTCTCAATGTTCTCTTGTTTGTTTATTTTTTTTCCTTACTAATTGATATATCAACCTCATGGAACACCCACAGTTTATATTCCTTGGATGAAGAGAAGAGAAATAGCTGCATAAAAGAGACATCTGGTACCAGACAACATAGAGGCTCAGAATCCTCCAGTCCGGTGGGAGGTGGCAGTTCTACAGAAGGCCAATTGCAGTCTTACAGGTCCTTGGTTTCTTCTCCATGAAACATAGGATATTTGCATAAGAGGTTTTATTGATTTTCTGGTGGAAAAAAAAAAAGCATTTTCTTACAGGATCACCCTATCTGGCTTCAGCCTTCTTCAGCACCACCACTATAGGAGTTTCTCCTTGGTAAAGGAAGGTCAGCTGTCTCAAAGTTGTGCAAGAAGTCTATGGGGATGAGAATTAAGCACGAGCTTCTGCTCTCAGAGATATGAGCCCAATACAGAAGATGTAAATGCTATCATTCTGAAATAATCTAAAGAATGCTCTACATATCATAGTTTCATTTTTTGGGAATGAATTTCAGCTGATTGGCTCTCTTCCAATCCATATTCTACAACCACTCCAAAGAAAAACACCAAGTAAACGAGACTGAGCAATTAAGTATGCTAACAATCAAGGAAAATCTTAAAAATCTTGTTTAAAAGTTATCTTCTGGGCATAGATAAGGACCCTTCTCAAATATAGTGGGAAAGAGACCAACCAGAAATTAGAGTTGCCATGTATTGTAGGCCTATCTTCAACATCCATATTTGTAGTGCTGTTGGGGTTATGTATGGAAGGCAAGATACTGACTATTCGTTATCCTTTTATTGGTGTGCGATTGGCTACATATTACTGAAACACAACTCTGGTTCAAAATATTGATTCAAATCATCAAGACAATTTGATTCAAAATAGTCAATTCAGTTCAAGGAATGAAATTGATTTGACATCACTCATCCGTTTAATTAAAAATATGTTCACAAACAGATATGAAGTCTCCTAATTTGATTTGACACACTGAGTCATTATGGCAATTCAGTGTGAAGATTCAGCTTGAAGGGGTGTTTTAACTGAATTGCCTTAAAGCTGAATCTTTGAATCAAAGCTTTGCATGGACCTACTAGTCAGATTTGAAGACTTCTGGAATATTGTTATGAGCTTTTTCCTTGACACAGGAAATGTGATTTTTTTTTTGAAGAATTACTTATTTGATGAGTTCCAAGGTATTGTGAACCCATATACAGCCCAGTGGTATATCAATAAAATCCTGTAGGCTCATAATCTGTATGTGAAAACTTTCACTGAGCATAGACGTTATGGGCTTCAAAGCCTATAGCTTCAAAGCTGTCTTCCCATCTATCTATTCAGTGAATAAGTCTTGTAATATCGTTTACTACATTTTTCAGAAGTGTAAAAAGAATCAGAGGAAAATTAAGGCTTCCATTCTATCACTGCTAATTTAAATCCAGGATATAATGAACTGTGTAGGACTTAATTCCACAGTAAACCCATGTATGACTGATCAGATTTCTATACTTTACTGATTTCAGTTCTTTCACCAAATTATGGATGGAGCAATCAAAATATCCAAAATTCTGTGGTTTCATGAATTCACTCATCAACAGGAAATATGCATATAATCACAGATAAATTCTGGGCTGAACTGAGAACGTAGTTCCAAATTTGGACTTCCATAAAGTTGTCATAGTGGATCTTCTGTTGTCTAAAGTGGATCTGAAACCACACCTGCTTTATACTAGTTATGTTCACTTCAGACATGTGTTCTTGCCTCTGTTGTATCTGCCCCACTCCATGTGATGCTGCCATCTCAAAGTATGATAGTGTCTATCCTGTAAATATAGAATATGTATAAGTTGTCATAGTTAAGGTGGGACTGGTTATCATTCTGTAAGTAATATAGCAATTAGAATTCTGGAATCTGAATCACATTCTTCAAAGCCTACCATTTCACAAAAAGGATTTTGAGCAGCCATTTTTTCTTTAGAGCATGTTGTGCTTAGCTTGATTTATTCAACATGTTTGCATGAAAATGAAAGAAGAAATTGGCTCCAAACTTCAAAGTGCTTAGTCATTAAGGCAGCAAGAAATGCATCAATAAGGCAGATGCTAACATAATGTACAGTATGCACAGATCTTGATCTTGGCATCCTTACAAGGTAAGAGTCCCCCATCTCTTTTGATCTCTCCTGTTTATTTAGAACATAACTATTTTCTTTTACTTGAGGATTCCTCCCCCACTTTTCTCAGAACTTATGAACTGAGATCTAAAAGTGTTAAGAAAAGATAAAATCTCCCTGGAGTAGAGCTTGACCCTTGGTGACTTCATGGACATATTCATGGAGTTTTCTTGGCAACAATCCAGAAATGGTTTGACACTGTCTTCTGTGATTTCTTGACTACAACACTGGTTTTTGTTGTTGATCTCCTGTCCACTTACTACCCAGGCACAACCCTGCTTATCCTTCTTGAGAATAGAATTGGTTAAGCATAAAAATGGCATTGTATAAAACAGCACATCTCAAGCTTTTCCTTTACGTGAACTACTCCATAATTATCAAGATTTTGGTAGGGATCATCAATATGACACCTGATTTCACACAGATCCCCTCTTACAAATGATGCCTCTAGGACTCCACCTTTAAATAAAACAAAATTGTAAATGGCCCAAAGCTAACAAGATCACCAAACCTCACAAGATTGTAATATTCCTTGTATATTAAATTTTTGCAAGGTTTCAAGAACACCACTGTGCTGTACCCACAGATGGTTAGACTACATTTCAGTACTGTATTCAGTTCTGGCACCCCATGCTTAAAGAGTTGGAAGAGATTCTGGTAAGAACAGGTAACAATTAAAGGTAATAAGCATACTTAGATTACAACACAGAAGCTTCAGGGGAGACATAATAACAGTCTACAGTTAAAAAAAATGTTTGTCATGTACAAAGATGTGAAGTTCTCTCCTGAATATAAGTGCAAAATACTGTATGGACTAAGAGGTGGCAATTAAAATAAAAGACATTCAGACTTAATCTTGGGAGAAACTTTCTGGAAGTAAATGCTCTTAGGACTACAACAGTGGTGGGCCTGTTCTTGCTTAAGGTTTTGGCCACCTCCTGAGATTTTGGACATTTTTTTTTTTAAAGATTCATGCACTAGAGCCACATGTGGCACTCTTGAAAACCATCTATGGTCCCTAGATCACAGGTAGGGTCAAAATTGGGAAGAATTCCTTAAAGGTTCTTCAGGGTAAGGACAGACATGCAAGTGTCCTTTGGTCCATCATGACTAGAATTAGGGTATGTCATGCAAAAACAAAGGCTTTTTAGGTGGCAAATGGACCTGTTTATTGTACAGAGTAATAACAACCATTAATACTACAATGTTTCAGTAATACTATTGGGTATTTCCATACAGCACCTGCACACGGAGAAGGGGAAAAGCGGGACAGTGCTGCTGGTCCATCCACCAGTTCTAGCCTTCTGAGTGTCTACTTGGAGCAAATGCCAATGCATAGAGTTATTATTATTTCTTGAAAGTTTCTAGGCACAAATTGGCTCTATTTGCACCATACACTTAATCCAAATAGCTACTAGCCCACTCATAACTCCTTATCAGTGATTCGGGCCTTAGACAATCATTCCAACTGTGTCAAAAGTCATCATTTTGAAGACTATGGAATTTGTGCCTCTTTTTCTTAAATCAGGTGGTTTACTGGCATCAGATGATTATTGGAAAAGTTTTAATATGCCATTAACTCTTCTTGATTGGATACACAGTCAGCAGTGGGCTTGACTTAGATGCTGCAGAGAGTCAGTGCAAAGAAGGTACGTTCTGTAGCTGCCAGACTCTGCCTGTGAGTCTGTAATGAGAAGCTTGGTTTTTCAGCCACTCTCTGGAGATAAGGAGATATGGAGTTGGAGATAAACTCTTTTTCTTGGAAAGCTAACCAGACAAGGTTTCAGAACTGGTCCAGTCTTTACTGGGCTATAGTTCCCACACAACCCAGCTGGCACAGGGCTATTTGAGGTTAAAAGTAACCCTCTGCTACTTCACTGTTGACTTCATTATGGTGTTTGCTCACCATACTATTGCCCAATTCCCATTCCCCACTGTTGGCCAATTTAAATGTTGTGTGGCCCCAAACACCAAATTATTCAATACTAATTGAATAATTATTCAGTTATTATTCAATTATTATCCCCTTTGAGGGAGATTTCTAGGATATTGAATCTTAACAAATACTAATACTATTCCAACTGAAAATAGATTTTCTAGCAAGAACTTCATTTCTTTATTCACCACACAAAATAGTGGCATTTCCAATGAATTTGCCTCAAATGGTTTACCAGTATGGAAGTAATATCCAATCCACACCAGTCCTCTTCAACCAGGACATTACTTTCATTTTGCTAGTTCCAAATTTGGATTTATATTTATTTAGAGATATAAAACAGAAGTAAACACGAATCCCACAATACATGAAGCCTTTTAAATCAGAAAAGGTCTTCCTAGCTGTCTAACCAAACAGACAGAATTGTACTGTACTATGCTTAGGCGTTGACTTTCTTTCCCTTAAAACATATTCCATTATGATCAATGAAGGGTGAACAGTTAAGATCAGTTCAAGTTATTGATACTTCATTTTGAATTCTCCATTTATGAGTTTGCAAATTGTAAAATTGGTATGTATCTTTAAAGACAGATGTAGTTTAGCTTTCATCCCAGACAGCCCCACCTGACAGCAAGATCATTGCATTACATGCTTGAATGTAGTTTCTACATTTGATTCCTGCATGCTAAAACACTTGCTCCATTCGTCCAAAATACAGGAAAATATTTTCTTCTTTCACAGTGAAATCCTTGCCATTGACATTTTTTTTAAAAAGAGGACTGAATACTTAATAGCCCCTAATGTTTCTTAGAATATTATTTATAAACTCTTTGAGCTATTGTTATTCTGGTAAAATTTACATTTCTAATAAATATATGGAATGTAATTAGCACATAAACAATTGTGGATACATATTTGCCCTTTAAGCCTATTCTGAGTGATCTTGCTTTATTCAAAGCTTTTCCAGCTTTACATATTTTCCCTTACAGCTCTAGGTTATCTGTAATAATCCCTGCCTCTTTATTTTTATAGCAGGTGCAGACTATTATACTCTTTTGAACTCTTTTGAACTCAAACAAAAAGAAAAAGTAAGGTTTTATGGGGGAAATCTAATGAAATTCATCATACAAATTGATCTCCAAATAAGTTGTTAATTGTTGGATCTTATTTATTGCTTTGTTAATATATTTGACAAAGAAGAAACTAAACAGCTTTGAATTGGACAAACTTAATTATTAACTCACAAATCAAACCAAAGCAAATTAAATTGCTTAAACTACAACCAACCATTATGTACTCATTATCAGTGGCATCTGCAAGGAGCAGGATGGTGGATTCTGCATCATGATGCAAAGCCCTGTCTGTCTGTCTACACACACACACACACACACTGTGTGTGTGTGTATTGACTTTAATATGTTTTCAAAGTTCAATTGCATACCTTCAGCTGAAAGTAAGATAGTGTAGCTTATTGTCCCTCTGAGAAGTGGCATTCATTTGATGAAATTAAGTGCACCATGGATGCTACATGATTCGCTTCATTGAAATGAAAGAGGTGACCCAATTTGTCTGAGCAAAGCAATCAGGAATTTCCCTACAACACATCTCAAAGCTGCCAGTTGGAAGACTTTTGCAAGCCAGCTTTCAGCAAGCAGTCTGGAGAAGATGAGTAATGTTCTTTCCAGGGCTTACTGAAGAAGGTGAGTGGCATTTCCTTGGACATTCAACAATAAAGCATCCAGGAAAAAAGTGTTCTCTACTTAGTGCTTCCCTCACTCAGGAACACCATGGTATTTGAAGTGGGCTGTCTGTCTACAGATGGTCATAGAAGCTATTCATGTTCATTTCCAGGTGTTTCTCAGCTCAAGACTCCACTGAAAATAGGCACAATGGAGGAAATTGTGGATAAAAAGTGTGGATATTAGAAATAGTCCATTATAAATGTGTATATGATGACAATATTTTTCCCCTTTTTAATAATATGTATTTCTGGACATTTGATAGAAGTGACTAATATTGGAAAGCTCACCAAGTTTATCCAGCTCAGACTGAGACAGTTCCATGCATCCCTCAAAGCCAGAACTGTTGTGTTGCAACTAAATTTAGCAAATAGTGTTTTTTATCTATTTGAATTGCAGTAGATGGCAGAAGCCATGTCGGTTTTGGCAAAGGAGATGAAATCATTCAGCTTTCCACCAATTATAACTCACAAATGAACCGTAGTCACCACTAAAATGTTCATATACTTAGATTTTTATTCTAAAGAATTGCCAATTAAGCTGTACCAAAATGAATCTCTTGGTTACAATATTCTATTTTAGCATGTAAATCAGTGCAGATAGCTCACTTGTGAACTGTTAGATATAATCAATACTGTTCAGGATTTATCAAAATACGTAATAATCAACTTGCTTCAAAGGCTGAATTACAGTTAAGTATGACATTAATATTTTATGTCTTGGGTTGTAGAATGATTTCTTTTCAAAGAGTAGCTACATTTTAGAAATTCATATCAGACAGGAAACCCACTGTAAACTTAACCATAAGAGCTACATCCTGATGAATTGATTTACTCCTTTACATATAGCTAGCTGGATTTTTAGATTTCACATAAGCACCTATCTTTCTGAATGAGAAGCTGGAGAACTAAGATGATTTTTAGTAGAATCCTTCCATTTGTATAATCACTGATTGACTTTTGCAACAATTTATCCATTCTAAAGGTGCACAAATGGCTTGTGATAACTGATATATTGGGGATATTTTCATGCCTCACTTACTGAAACCTTCCTTGAGAAATTTAAAATCTAGCTCAAAAGGATGTTATTATTGCAAAATCATAGTTTGTCTATGAATTATGCAGGAAATAATAAACTAGGTTGGAGTATTTTACTGGACCATTACTCCTTGCCTACTCAAGTAGTTGTGTTTTTGTGTGCACACAAAGGCATTTATGCATGTATCTTCAAGAAAATACTACAGTTTTCTGTTTCAAATTCTTTTCCTGTTTATTATGGTCATTTGCTAAATAATTATTTTTATTAGTGCTCACAAACATTCCATATGAGTATCTCTTCTTGATCCATAAATAGGTAAATATTTCAGAAAATAGGGAGGGGAATCTGAAGCTGACAATTGCACTCAGCCCCTTGGTTGATTTCTGCACCCTTTAGAATCCCCCAGGAAGGTACACCATTTATCTTTGTTTGTAAAATGAAGATATTCCACAGTGTCTGTGTGTGTGTCTGTGTGTGTGTGTCTCCTTTTCAAAAAGGCTTTAATGCCTAATGCAGTTGCATTCTGTCTCATAATAAGGGCATTGCCTTCCTCCTTTGACACTAAAATGTTTAATGGACATGTTTTGTGTTCTATTACATCCCAGCCAGATCAGGTCATACTTTTTTTACACATCTAAAAGGTGATGTCTCTCACTGTCCAAAGGCCTTGGAACATTCCCAGGAGATTGAATCACTCTTCAGTAACTAGACCACACTGCAGAAGTCATCATTAGAATCCTAAAATATTTAAAACCTTCTCATTCTCACCTGTATAATAAAAATTTATTGCTCGCTTAGCTTTTTTTAAAAAGGCAGTGTGTTATCATTCTTCAAATAAAAAGAGATTTATTGGATGTTAAATGTACAACTCTGCAGTTCATCCAAGGCCTCGTTGGTACTATAAAAAACTGGTCCAAGAAATGGCAGGAATTCCAATGACATTATCACTACCCTTAATGTTAGCAAGGAGGAAATAAAAATCAACTTCATCTATTTTTCTAAATAAATCCATGGTAATTAGGCAGGTATCCTCTCCAGATACAAGAATGAGATCAAATATTGTCAGCATACATGAATGGATAGACAGTTCTAAGTTATCTGGACTTTATTTAGTCAGCTGTTGGTTAACTAAATGCCTCCGATGTTTTATGGCAGATAACACGGAATGGTCGGCATTGATTTGCTGGGACTGGATAGAGTGAACTGCACAATGCCCTGTGGATGTTCACATATAAAATTGAGTTGTCAATCCTAATGGGAAAATAGAGGAAGACTAAGAAGGTGGTTCACTCCAGTTTCTAAGAGACACTCTGTGTAAGGAAGGATTGACAGCGACTAATCTCTTGGGCAGTCTGTGCATTTAAACTCTCTGTTCCAGAGAAGTGTAGAGCTGAAATAATTCTAGCTTTCTTTTCCTTTACTTCCTGCCTGAGGAAGATTTCAGATGAAGCACAGTAAAACAATACAAGCTTCAAGCCATCCGTTCTGGAATATACTGGGACTGATCTAAGCACTTTTCCATACGTTTAGGAAAAAAAAAAGTATAAATAGCTGATGTTTGTTATGTCTTCTTACCAGACTGTTTTGAGAGCTTAGTAACTCTCAGAAGATACTTTATATATTGATGTACTGGTGAATGTACTTATCTATAGGATTGGTATCCTCTCTTTTTGCCCACAGGACACTCATGTTTCTCCAGTCCATTGCTTGTTCACTGTCTTGTTGTGAGAGCTGATGTGGCTATGAAGTTATATCTCTGGGTCTTCTTTCATGACCTTTGATTCAGAATGATCCAGAATAACACACTTTAGGGTGGTGTGCTGGCTGGACCGCAGCAAAGCTATCTATTGGATATGAGAGGTGTGTTGTCTTTGGGGGTGCTGGGAGTTTTTAAGTTGGTTTGCTCTTTTTTATTGTTTGATAATTGTTTTTAAGTCACTCAGGCTTACGATACTTACATCTATATTTATATAGGTATATAAATCTTTTAAATGGATAAACAAATAATGGAATAAATGAATAATAGAAAGAAACATCTGGAATTGGCTGCCATGCTCCCTTCCTAGCCTTAAAATAGCCTAGTAAAGTAAGGAGCAAAATGAACACTTTGGAACACATACTGAAATACTGGTGTGAAATATAACATTACCCAGCATTCCATTTCTTTTTATCCTGTTGCTGAAGAAATATGAAATATTGTTATTTATTTATTTTTTAATTCTAAAAAGTGAAAGAAATTCTCACCCATAGGTACATATATTTGCCACCTATTTCCAGCATGCCAAGGATATGGAGGAGATGATGATAAATAGATAGACAGACAGTCATGGTGGTGGTCATTGTAAATCATCTACACAACAGTGATGCACATCTACATGCTCAAGTCCTTATAGAATAGTCTGTTTGTCTTAGTTTCTCAGTTCTTTTAGTTTAAATTTAGATTTTTTTTTCTTATTATATGAATAGTGAAATGTTCTTATGAATGAGAACATAAGTAAAACATTATTTCTCATGCCTCACATCTAATGCCACCTCACACAGTGCCCCACACAAATGTACAACAATATGTTGACCCCTCATCAGGAGAATGGATTCTCTGTTCTGTGGAAAAGAATGTGCTTTTCTTATTAGCCTATAGATCTATAGAAACCTCAAAAAAGTAGCAAAATATTGTTCAGCCATGACTACTGTAAGGAAATAAATGAGATGTAAATAAAATGTGATTATTTTCCACACTGGAAGGCAATTATCTACATATTTTATATTTTACTGTTATAATTTTATTCTATCTTTTTTATACAGAATTTTGGTCTGTTGTTGTAATTAACATTTGATTTGATAGTTTGCACAACATAAAATCTCTCCTTCCAGAAAGGGCATTCTAGGTATGAATCCGCTGAGGTCCACTTCCTCCCTCCCTCCCTCCCTCCCTCCCTTCTACAATACAGTATGTAGTTGTTGTTGTTTTTTTAATGGTTTCAAGAGAAATGAATACATTTAGCTCTCAAGCGTTATTATTTCTAACATTAAAATATATATATATATTTTAAAATGGTGGAAGAAAAATGGGACTTATAAGTGGACAAGTAAATAAATAAGTGTTGAGTCACTTTGATATCTTAATGTTTAAAGTATAAAGATGCAAAGATATAGTTTTGATTACGAGCACACAAACTCATGCAAATTTTATATTGCAAGGCACTGGCAAACCAATGCTGACTTCTATTATTTATTCATAATTTATGTATGATGTATGATGACATGTTGATACCGCTGACAATTTATTTCACTGCACTTATTAATTAATAAAAGGTATCTTATACATACAACATGTACTCATTAAGGAGAAATCTGAAAATAGCTTGCTCTTCTGTTCTTACTTTTTTTGGAACAGATACATTTTATGTGGTCCCTTGAAACAAAGAGAGCCTTCAAAATGAATTCCTATATTGTCTGACATGGACTTTCATAACCAAGATTGTTTCATTAATGAACAATGAATATCAGAGCTCAAAACAAAGCCAAGGAGGATGTTTTTTTTTTTTTTTTCTGGAATAAAGCTCACATTGACTCCATTAATGGGTGTAGACAGTACACAGTCCTACAGTTACACCAGTATCTGGAATCAAGTATGTAAGTAGCTGATTTTTATTCTCAAAGGTTTACTCCCTATAGCTGATCCAAAGAATGAAGCTACACATGACAGTATAAAGTAAAGTAGAAAGCATCAAGTTGTCAGAAGGCATCACACTTAAAGGGAAGCTGAATTCATTATATATATAGTGTAGATCCTTTTTCCTGAGAAGGATAAGGGGAAAAACAATTATCCTAGAATAAACCTGCATCCTAGAACTGGCCAGCTAGTTGAAATTGGTAAGTGAAACTGTTTCCACCTGGTTCTTAGCCTTCACTTGCTCCTTCCAGCTACTAGGTACAAGTTGCAGACAAATGAAGCCATCTAGCAGAACTTTGAAGGTTTGAGTTTCTATCCTTGAGGTATGAGTTTCATTCAGATTAGGGTGATGCAAAGTTTTGATTCAGAGATTTGATTTGAAGGCAATTCAGCTGACTCTCTGATTTAAATTGGTATTCCAACTTGAATGGACTGTTTTCTCAAATCAGTTTAAGAAACTAAATCAAATGGATTTTGTAAAGGAATTTAAACCATCAGATCAAACCAACAGTTCAAATGTATTTGACAATATGAACTAGATCAGAATTGATCCACATATTCCTATTTCTGTTGTAACACTAAAATAAGCTACAAATTAACATAATATTCAAACCTGGGCAATCAATAATTAAACTTTGCTGAAGCTAGCCACTTTAGGCTGTGCTTTACTAAGAATGATCTGTTTCAATAAACACAGTTATGATTAACTTCAGTTTAGACGCAACATGTAACTCTGAAATACTAAATTTCAGTTTCAAAGAAAGGCTTCTAATGTTTATTTATTTATTTATCAAATTTTACCACCGCCCGTCTCCCCACCACCACCACCACAAAAGGAGGGACTCTGGGCAGCTTACAATAAAACAAAATTTAGAATTCAATGACCTTATAAATACAATGTAATATAGACAGACAGTAAAAAATATAAAACATAATGAAAATCCAGATGGCTAAAGGTTATATCTCAATCCGTGAGTATAAAGGCCCCCAGGTGTGACTGTCCCCCTTCCTGCTCCAGGCATGATGACAGCACCAGGTTTTTAGTTGTTTACGGAAGTCCAGGAGCGAGGGGGCCTGTCTTACCTCCAGGAGAAGCGTGTTCCAGAGGGGGGAAGCTACTGCAGAGAAAGCGCATTTCCTGGACCCCGCCAGATGGAATTCCCTTACGGATGGGGTCCGCAACATGTCCTCTCTGCATGAAAGGGTGGGACAGGTGGATGTAACAGGGAAGAGGCGGTCCCTCAGGTAGCCTGGCCCCATGCCATGTAGGGCTTGAAAGGTGATGTTGAATTGGACCTGGAAGCAAACTGGAACCCAGTGCAGCTCACACAATAAAGGTCTTACATGTGACCGCCTTGGGGCACCTAAAATTCCCCTCGTGGCTGCATTCTGGACCAGTTGTAGCTTAGGGATATTCTTCAAGGGTAGCCCCATGTTCTTTTTTGAAGAGACAAGATAGATGCGGATTACATGTTCCCTTCCCTTTGTCACAAAAGATTATATATATATAATATATATATATATATATATTCCTCTAGATAATCCCCAGCCCTCTGTTGCCAGCAATAAGTCTTCCCAATTTCCCAGCCACCAGGAGAGAGAGAGAGAGAGAGAGAGAGAAAGGGAGAGAAAATCCTTCCTTTCTTCTTTGGGATAAAATGTTGATTTTCAGCTCTATGCTATCCCTATTTACTATAAGAATAATTCTAGGACCCACTAACTTAAAAAAAAACTGTAAAAGAAAATAATCATTGTGTGAGCATTTTATGCCTTTCTGGCCCTGTCTTCCCATATTGTCTAGGTTCATATCTTCTGTCACATACAGGTACTCCTCCCTTAATGACTACAATTGGGATCAGAATTTTGGATGCTAAGTGAAGCAGTCACTAAGTGAATCCCAATTTATGACCTTTTTGCAGCAGTCCTTAAGCAAATCATGCAGTCCCCTATTGATTTTGCTTGCCAGAAGCCAGGTGAAAAGATCAAAAATGGCAATCACATGACCACCGGGACACTGCAACAGTCATAAATGCGAACCGGTTGCCAAGCGCCCAAATTGTGATCATGTGACCACAGGGACATTGCAACCGTCATAAGTGTAAGAACTAATCATAAGTTATTTTTTTCAACACCATTGTAAGTCTGAACTGTCACTAAATGAATGGTTGTTAAGTGAGCACTACCTGTATCACGATGGTCCAAATACTTATTTCCTGCCCTACCTCCTTCCAATAACACATAACTCTTGATGTGTTATTTCAGTCTGTAAAATTTTGTTCCACTGCAAAAAATTATCTGTGTTGCTCATCTCCAATGTCCATTAATCCAGTCAGCCGAGTATTTTTTTTTCACTCATTTCCTTAATAATCTTGTCTCTTGCCCATACCCAAGGTAAGCAGCAGAAAGTTGCTGAAATTATTAAAACATAGGAAAATAGGTAGTCCCCCACCCAATTATTACCTTTCTTGCCTCAGTTATTGGTGACAGTTTCTCTACCCTTTAAACTTACTCCTTATTCAGCTGTGCTTTTCCCTCAAATTTCCTTTAAGATTTTTTCCCCCCTACATTTACAATTAATTCAATAACTCAGGGCGTGGACTTCTGTCACTTTTCTATTTCCCAGAATTTTCTTCCAAACATTTTCATTGACTAACTGCAGAACACCATTTGAAAAGCCAGGACGCTGGATTCTTACACTTCACTGATGTATACCATGAGTGTGTGGGACAATTTTGCATACTTCCCACTTTTTCTCCAAAACCTTCAGACCCAAATCTAGAATTTAGAAGAATCACTGAAATGAATGCCTTTGTTGTTCACAACTCAGTTCTAGCACCACCTTCAGCCCTGGATGCTCACCTTATTACAAGGTATGGATTTTTTTTATTATTATTGTAAAAAAATAGAATATGTGTTTTTTAAAGAAGTATCTGCTGATTCCCCACAAACACATAAAATTTCAATCATGTGATGTGGCTATATTTTTATGAATTTTCCCTATGTGTGTCATTACCCTACCCTATTCTCCCATGTGATCAAGCCCCTTATAGCAGCTTTTATCCCCTTCTCCAGTTATCCAGGTCCTTGGATAATACACAGTAGTTAATCTATCTCCACAGAAGAAGTTCAGAAAGGCAATACAGGTTTAGTGTAACATGGATTATATTTGCTGATCCCAGGTGTTCATCCCTTGCCATCTGGATTTTTGACTTATAAGGAGAAAGGAAACTGTGGATACCAGCCAAAAAAATCTTTAAGGACATTGTTACACGAATGAGTTTCACTTTTGATGTCAAATGCACACTTCCACATTGCTTTGGCCCACCCATCATTTTTGGTTTTATGTGAATGCTTCTTCACCATGTTTTCCAAATTATTATTATTATTATTATTATTAGATATTTTTATACTGCCTTTATTATTTTTATAAATAACTCAAGGCAGGGAACATACCTAATGCTCCTTCCTCCTCCTATTTTCCCCACAACAGCAACCCTGTGAGGTGGGTTGGGCTGAGAGAGAGGGACTGGCCAAAGGTCACCCAGCCAGTTTTCATGCCTAAAGTGAGACTAGAACTCACAGGCTCCTGGTTTCTAGCCCAGCACCTTAACTACTGGACCAGAATGGCTCTTATGGTATATCTGCATCTGTGTATGCCTGTATGGGATCAAAATACATGGGCATTTCAAAAGAAGCAGATCATCACTTTCAGGTATCACACAGATCAAAATTATATTCAATTCTATTTTATTAAAATCAGGCATTGCTATCCAAAATATGAGTTATGGCTTTAGAAAAGCTTGCAAAGTTTGAATACTTGGGGTTGCTGAAAAATGCTGGTTTTGTCAGATCCAGCAGCCCTTCCCTCATCAGTATTTTTTTTTAATATTTTATTTATCAAAATTTTATCATGCCCCCATCTCCCTCCTGAGGAGTATACAGTATATCTAATACATATATAAAACAAGGTTCCATATACAGTTGTCAGCCAGTACAGGGGGTGGGTGGGAAAAGATGTCCTGGATTTCTATTAAACTGCACCCTCAGTATTAATCTTTTCAGTTGTATGCTGACATAGATAACATCTAAATTCAGATTTATTTCATTTAGGAGATTTATATCTTCTAAATAAGGATAATTACAACCTATTTAATTTTTTCACTGATCATACATGAGGCACCTGATGCAAGAAAAGTGAGAAAAGTTATTAAAAATAAGTTCAACCTGTAAATTAATATTTAACGTCATTTGTATACCACAAATGTCATTCTATGGAATATCCTATTATATAACAGTCTCTTATTTATATCAGTGTGGCCAGAAGGGGTAGAACATTTTGTTTTTATTTTTTAATGTTTGGATTTATGAGTCCCTGTAATAAATACATAGCTTTAATTATTAATTGACTATTTCTGGATTTGTCTAAAATTCTGCTTGATGTTTTTTTAAAAAAAACCTTTGAGAGAGTCAGAGAGGAGATTAATTAATATCTTTAGAAACACTTCCAGGGAATGTTTTGGCAATATAAAAATGCATGCAATTAATTAGTTAAAAGGTATGCATGTCTATTCATATGCTCAGATGTAATTCACACTGTTGTTTAATCCATTGAAACAACTTCTACGTTTGCTCAAAAGGTTAATGTGGGATTGAAGTGAAGAAGCCTTTGTTCAGTTGGACAGTTTAACACAGCCCCATCCTTGTTCAGTTTTCGGCAGACAGAGGATGGCCTTTCACCTTGAAAGATGGGGGAACGTGGGAACCATCTATGACTGCGGACTTCTAAAATTGGGGCCATCTTCTCTCAGGAAGCTGAGACCAGTCTTCCACCTTAAGAAGAGAATACGCTTTAACTATGCAACCCTGTCAGTTCTAATGATCTTCCCAGACAAATCTCAGGGAGCGCAGGACATTTTCTCCCCCACTGGGAATGGAATGCAGCATTTCCATAGTGCCAAGCCTGTATCACCTCAAAGTACAGGAGGACATGACTTGAATAAATCCTAAAGTTCATTCCCAGACAGATTGAAGAGGCCCATAAATGGTTCTATAGATATTCTTTCTCACAGCTTTTGACTATATATTGAGGGCATCAGTTTTACAAAACGGGCCCATACAGAAGGATAACTGAGATGGATTTCTTTAAAGAATACTTGTCTGGAGGAACAGATGGTTTTTTCAGGCAGTGAAATAAATGGGAATTGCTTCTCTTATTAGCCAGGTAATACTTGAACAGTGCTCTGTATCATCCAGTCCATATAATAATATGGATATAATTTATTTATTATTGTTTATCAAATGGGGAGCCACTTGGTAATACCGTTTAAGACTGAATCAAGCCTTAGAGTGTGATAGATAATATATGTTCTTCCCCTGACACCCTTATTCGTTACTCCCCTCCACTGAAAACCATTGAAAATTGGAATATGGATACCAAGCTACCACTTTACAGGTAGTCCTCGTTTAACGACTGCCTCATTTAGCAACTGTTTGCAGTTACAATGGTGATGAAAAAGTAACCTTAAGTCCAATCCTTGCATTTATGACCTTCACAGGTCTATAAAACAAAAGAAAGTAAGACTGTAAGCCCAGTGGCAGTTTCACTTAGCAACCACTTCGCTTAATGACTGAGTTGCTGGTCCCAGTTATGGTAGCTAAAGGAGGACTATCTGTACATTTGTTTACTCCAGAGTAAGTCCTTTTTAATCCAGGGCCCTTCCTTCGAAATCAACATGCCACAACTAGACAGCACATTTTGTTTTTTAATAAGAGCTCCTTTACTGAAATTGTCGATTTCTGCAGTATATATACTAGAATAGATTTTAGAACAGAGAGGTTGGGGGAAGGAAAGCTTATTCTGCCTATCCTTAGCAACTCCCCTCTCCTTTCAAACAGCTGTTAGCAGCTGGTTCAATACAATATGATTTAACTTCAGAGTACATTTCAAAAGGGCACTCAATTTGATGTTACATTTAGTCGGAAGCCTCATAGCTACCTGTGGCATGTTTTTCCATTAGCAATATTCATCTGGTCCTTGACAGAGCTAAACAACAAAGATCCACGGCAATACAGAATCTGCAGTTTCAGAAGAGAGGTGGCTGGTTGGGCTGGATTCAAATTCATCTGTAATTTAGTTCTTACACAGCCCCAGACAACTTTAGTCATTTTTCCAGGGAAGTGGCTCAGCAGGAATATAGGAGGCCTCTGCCATTTGCATGCATAGCAGGTACCAGTAGAACAAACTGGCCCATTTTCTTTCTTGTCTGTTTCATATGGGATGAAGCTGCACAACACTGCAGATTCAAAGGCAAAAAAGGGCTTCAGGGTGTGCAAGGGCTGTTGGCAGCTCCTTAAAGCAAGCATGTAATTATTTTCTTGGGATCGTGCAAGAGCTGGGGAGGGCAGACATGAAGTCCTGGAGAAAGATGGAGCTGAAGAATTCCTGACTGCTGTGTTCTTGTACGCACTGGAACATATTTTTGCCTATAAATCCAAGGCTGCACAGCCATTCTGCTGCATAGCCTTTAGCAAGACCACCTTGTAAACTTCACAATATTTGCAAAAAAGAAGGTGAAAGATCCCACAGCCTAGAACAGGCACAAGGAAAGCTATCTTGTACTGAGTATCAGTCTCAGTGATTGGGTGGCTGGGTGTCCTTTAATATGTATTTGTGTACCTAACGTTTGCCATGCAAAATGTATCGTAAATTTGCAAGGGTCTCAAATTCCCTTCAGTAAACCTGGGATACTTCCACAGTTTATCTCAAAAGCAGATGGCGGTATGAAATTCAGATGCAAGGCATTTGTCAAGCCTTAAGGTGAGATTCTAATACGTTGAGTAAATAATTTAAAAGTTACTGACTAAGGAAAAATTAACGTGTAGGCTTGGCACAAAATGTATGCAAATAACAATAGCTTTAATGAGATGTCCCACATAGCCTGGAGCCTCTGTACATACTGTGCTTTGTGTTCTGAGCTTTCGGGGAGAATGAGAGAGAGAGAGAGAGAACGTGCCTAATAAAAAGACACACATTGGAAGTTATTAATATTTTCCCTTTCTGCCTTTCCAGAGTCTCCTAACAGCCTGAAACTCTGATTAGGCTAATTATGATGGCAATAGTGAACATATCACAATGCTATGAAACTATCAAGTCTGACAATTAGGTTGTCTAGTTCAGCATGCACTCTGTCCTTACTGGTAGCAAGTGTCTTGCTCTCTTTAGTAACAGTCTGAAGTTGCTACTGGAGACCTGCAACAGAAAAGACAGAGTAGGATACACACCGGACTATCGTTGAGCTATACCCAAACCAGTTTAGGGCAAAAGATCCCTCCTTTCCTCTTTGTTTCTCAAGAAGATGCCTGAGTGTTTGTCACACCCTAAATCATAAACTGTACAGTGCATTAAAGACTAAACGTGTGCTGTGGGGCTTCCAAGCCCTTCAACTTAAAGAAGAAAACAAATAAAAGAGGCGCTCCAGTAATTTCTGTATTTCCACCCCCCACCCCCACCCCCCGTCCAGGCATGTTTTGAGCAAAATATCTCTTAGGAAGGGAGATTTCAAAGCAGTGCTTTTTAAAAGAAATGCTTCAGTCATAGGTTCATATTGTTAAGAAACAAAGCAGTCTACAGCCAAATTTCAGCAATATACTCAATTTAAATATAATTATTAAATTACTATCAGTACAGATTCTCTTTCCAAGACAGACTGCTTCTAAAAAACAAAAACAAAATGTTTGTGGTCTGCATAAAAAGCAGAGTGGAAAACTCCCCCCCCCCTCTTTTTCTCTTAAAGAAATTAAAAAGAAAAAACAGGTTTTCCTAGATGTAATTTGGAAACTCAACACTAACTCATTTCTCCCTGTGTGGATTAAACACATTGCTTTTATAATCAGGCTTGAGTAATATTAAGAATCTTGTACCCTCCTCTGCAATCATATTCCAGGAATTGCTGATATATAAAAAGGTAGAACTTCCTTGAGTCAGGTTTAACTCCTAGAGATATCTAGTTTTCTTGGCAACAGAATCAAAATGATTTCCCACTATTGGGAAGCCTTCCCGCCGCCCCACCGTAACCCCACACCATCCTTTTTTTAATTAAAAGTTTTACAAAGAACATAAAAACTAACATAAGCTAATAAAGAATAGAAGAGGTGAGAAAGAAAGAAAAAGGAAAAAAGGAACCGAGCAGAAAGAATGAAAAAAATAGAAGCTCCCTTTTTTTTTGCAGCAAATCTAAGTACAATTGCAAAATTATCTCTTAGTCTATAAGTACAAAAAAAGTTCACTTTTTTATATTATCCAATTTTTTTCTAATCATCAAAACCATCAAGCATAAGCCATTTTTTTTCCTGTTTCATGCAAAAAGTCTATAAAGGGTTTCCAGTCAGCCATAAATATAGATATTGCTTTTTCTCTAATCAAGAAAGTTATTTTAGCCAGGCCCGCAAGTAGGGTTTCTGTCACCCAGGGCAAACATGGATTCTGCACCCATTTTGCCCCCCCCCCAGTGCAGCGCCCGGGGCACATGCCCCGCTTGCCCACCCCTAGCTGTGGCCCTGAATTTAGCCATCTCCGCAAGTGCCATCATCTCTACCGACCATTCCTCCATTGTGGTTCCTGTCGAACCTTTCTACTTTGAGCACATAATAGTCTTGCTGTAGTTATGCACAAAAACAAAGTTCCATGAGTTATTTCTAGTTGCCTGTCCATCAGTCCCAAAAGAAAAGTCTCTGGTTTCAATTGTATTTTAACCTTTAAGATCTTCTGAATTAATCCACCACTGATCTTCCTAATCTAGTTCACAGCCTTGGAGTTTGCTGCTGGTGGTCTTCCATCCAAGCAGCAATCAAATTCAATTATTTGCCTTTTCAAGGACAGCAAAGGTCAATCTTACTGCCGTCTGCTGTGACCAACCAATATACACATATAGACAAAGTCTATACTAATGTCAATGGAGTTGATGAACCTTAGATGTGTGATCTGGTTCTCCTCTGTTGGGCCTCCTTTCCTGCTTAGTTCACTTCACTGTAAAGAGTTGTGTCTTCTGCCAGCCTCCTTCAGTTAGTCCAAGGAATCTTCACCTTTATGAGCTGAAGTATGTCTATTTGCTGCTATAGTCCTTTGTCCTCAAGCCCTGCAGTGAACTTATATTTGATGCAAATATGGTTTTTGTTACTTTTAATTCTTGCCAGAAAGCATTGCAAAGCAGAACTGCAGTCATCTCCATTCATTTTATCTTCTGATTCTTGCAGTGACTACTCAGAAGAAACATTTGAACCAGGTTTATTAAATATCCTGCAAAAATCCTGACAGTTACTAGGTAGCAGCAAAGAGTTAGAGATATCTGTGCCTTATTGCTGCCATCTAGTGTTCATCCATATTTTTTAGCCCTACATTCTAAGTCATACATAGAACTGTCCTGTTAGACTTCTGTCACAATTTTCTGTTCATTCACTGCCTGGAAGCTGCCTACCTGGTCTGTGCAGCAGCATCTGCTTACTCTGTATGAAGTATTCAGCAGAGTACTCAGCAATGAGCAGCTCTTCAGACAAACTTGCAATCAACACTTATTCAGGATATAATTATTTTTAACCCCATCCAAGCTGACCACACAGAACATACAGCTCCTTTGGTCATCACCTTTCTTTTCTGCTTTTCCTCCAATTATTATTTTTTTTTTTTGCCAGACTCCTGTTACCTGCTCTGCTTGCTCTCTCAGTTGATATTGTTGTTTCTGGGCAGGGTTAGTGATGTTACATCATCATAACAAAACACAGCTTACATTTCAGTATTACTCCTGTGGCTCACAGCCGGATGGTTGCATATTTTTGAAAACCCCAAAAACAAAAATACCATCTTAGCCAAATTTCCATGAATATATACAGAACAAAATAGCAATTCTCACACTGATATTTTAGAGTAATCTCACCATATGACACAATAAGTTTGGAGTGGGATAAAGTGGAAACATTATGCCCCTGGCATGAATAATTTAGCTGAGTTGTTCTCTCCATCTTGGTTAATTGTATTAACTGTATTAAGGCACACCAGCTGCAATTAATTAACACTTTAATTAGAATTTTAGAAGAACTATGTTATCCAGTTCCTTCTTTACGATACTAATAGTGATCACAAGAGTAACCAATAGCAATAGAGCAAAGGTACAGTTATTTGTCTCTGCTTTCACAATTACTTTGAGTATGTTGTTTATCATTATTTAAAAGAACTGAGAATTATAATAGGAGCTATTTCTAGTAAAAAAAAATAGATACAATATAATAGCTAACAAACTTTTTCCCAACTTTGACTTTCCTCTCATATATATGTGAGGAATTTGTGGATTGCATGCATTTTTAATGTATTCTTGTAACATATTTGTGAATGATTCCATTTCTTTACCACAAAACAATTTCATGGATTTTAACCTCTTTTCTTTTTCTTTTTCTTTTAAATGGACCATCTGGAATGCCACCCCAGATGGATCATCTTTTGTAATTACAAATGTGAGATCTGGATTCTTAACTGCTAATTGGTGTTTGTTTTAGAATTTGTCTAACAATATAACAGTATAGGTGGGAGATATTCTAAAACGCATTAACCTGACTTCATTCAAAATACTGATATGTGACCAGCTAGCATAACAGCATAAGATGATCCCCTGGAGACAATGTACCCTGGCTTTCTTCCCAATATACCTTAGGATCAATGGCCATCAGAGGTTAATGACCCAGCAACTGATCACTGTCATCAATATTGGAAATGATACATAGGTCAGTGACTATCACTGGCAAATTGAGAAGTGAGGTTGCAGAGATGGGCAAACCTTCCCTTATTTGCCTGAACAGGTAATCTCAAAACTTCTTCCAGGAGCAAAACAAGGACTCTAAGCTGTTCAGGAAATATAAATAGATAGGTCATTTACACGTTTGTGTTAGCATCACGAAGGAATTCCCACCATAGGAAGAGAAACACCAAAGATGCATTTCTGCTTTATACACAACTATTAAAGACAATGAGTCTTTTAAAGAAATCTGCACACCACAGAATTATTATTTTTTTCCCTTTGGTGTTGCAACCCAGCAGTACTGTCTGACAAAGGAGGGCTCACCAGCTTTATCAGAGGGCACCAGAAGAAGCAAGTGACACAGTAGAGAATGCTTCTTTAGCCTAACAAGGAGCATGTCTGCTGCACTGCCAATACATATTGTTTCTCTTTCATTCCACAGCTAAAGTCTTCATTTTAAAATGTCTTATAATTAGATAGCTTTCTCTTTCCCCATTGGATGCTTGATTTTTTTATTTTTTATTTTAATGTTCCGAGGTCTGTGTCAGAACACTGAAAACATATAGAAACTAAATTCCTATCTGCCCATCCGTCTGGAAGGTGCTAATTATGGTAGTTCTGAAAATCCAGCAACTTAATTCTATGACTTTCCTATTTATGTTGGGGTTGATGGTCATATACTAAGTAGTGGTGAATCGGTTGATAACTTTGTGGTGTCAAAGTTGCCCATATTTTTAGTGAGTCTGAAGCATATCAAATGAGTATCAGCAATAATGTTATAGTGTGCAAATACAGACATCTATTAGTTGGAAGAAAGGTTTGTACACACTTTAAGCAAGAAGGTGGAAGATTTTGTTTACAACTAATAAAGCTGTTTTGTTCCAATAGAAGAGAATATATGTAGCTCAAGCTTGACTCCACAGCTCTTTTGTTTCTCTGTTGTTGTTGTTTTTCCCCAGTGACAAAGAATCAATTCATTCTTTATAAATAAATATATTGACCACCTAAATGTCATGGCATGGATAATGTCTAATAATGTAAAGTTATTTGGTAGTAAATGGAAATAAAATATGGATTTCTCAGTAGTTTCCTCTCAATAAACTTTACTTACAGTTTCCAACATTAGAAAAATTGGAACACTTTTTGAAACTGCTTGACAGTGGCTGTTTTCATAATTTTAATTGCCCTGAAGAAATTGTTCCATTATCCATGTATTTGTGTGCCTTGATGGATTAATCATGATGTTTGTAAGCCAATCTATAGATAGAAGGAGAGCGTCTAAACTTCAGAGTAAATATATGCACGATAGTGGCAAATACTTGCACCTGAGTTCATTGATTTATCAGATTTGGTGGGTGGGGCTTTTTGGGGGGAGAGAAGCATTGTAATAATGAAGACTGGAACCATGATAAGTTGCTGTAATATCATAGAATGAAACTTATCAATAATGCTAATGTTTACTTATCATATCTCTGTGTGTTTTAGTGCTCCCTTTATTCAAATGAACAGGCTCAAATTATTCTACTTCAGACACATTATGCAAAGACCTAGCTCTCTGGAAAAGCTTCTAATACTGGGAAAGGTTAAAGGAAAGAGAAGAAGAGGATGAACAGCAGCAAGGTAGATGGACTCAGTTATGGTGGCAATGGGTACACCATTGGGAGACTTGAGATAACAGGTTAGGGATAGATTGTCACGGAGAAAATCTATCTATGTGGTTGCTAGGAGTCAAAAATGACTTGATGGCACATAGTCAATAAATCAAACATCAAATTGTTCAAAATTATGTGTTGCTCAGGCCTATGGGCTCAGTCAAAGTGTTCTGGACAGAGAAAGAAAACTGAAAATGGTTTCAGAAGTAGGAGGACAAATAGGGTGATGCTGTAGAATGGTTTCACAGTAGACAACAAATGAGTTGCAAAATCCCGATGAAAGAGTAGGTGAATGCCACAAAAGTCTAATGGAAACAGCAATAGAAAAGATAAGGGGCCTATGGAGTGAGAAAGTGTTGCATGGCCTAGGAATAGAAGAAGACTATGTGTTGCTGGTAAAGGTGGTGGTGTAGAAACAGTTGTTCAATTCAGAGATGTCACTGTTCAGTCCAGCATAGGAGCACTCCCTCCCCTTTCCTAATTGTACTGTTACTTAATGATAGAGATGATCTCCATGTTTACAGCATGATTATCTACAGTGGACAGCCTAATTTATGTAAACTGGAATGAGGGAAGCCTGGGTTTGCAGTTCATATGGAAGGGATGATGCATAGAGCAAGGTCTCCCATTACAGATAATCATCTTGTTAATCATGAAACCTGGTTCTTCACTTAGACCATCAGTACAACCAGAAGAAAGGTGATGTTGCTTCCTGACACTTGCATGGTGAGTTGAACAGGTCTTTATAATACCTGATTATACCTGACTGATAACCAGTCTGGCTAGTGAGAACCAGATTAATTAAAGGAACCAAGAAATGATATGAAAAGGGGGGGAATGTACTGTAGTTAACTGAAGAAACAAATTATGGTTTAGACATGGAACCAAAGAGGAGTAGACCCTAACGTAAGTGAGGCTGTTCAAAACAAAGTCCACTTTGAATGGTAGAATGACAACAATCACAAAGTTATGGGAGCTATGGACAAAAAGTTACACAGGATCTCCAATGTTAAGAAATGTTTTGCATAGAAACTTGTATATTTTATCCTGTCTAGGTAATGCAATAACTCTGGTTTCAGGGATCAAGTTAATGATAGCATTCCCCCATTCTGTATTTGAGGCCGTTTATTACCATTTTTAAAAATAATAAATATTGATATCTCTATTTAATGGGGTTGTATGGATGGATGAAACCTTTGTATGAGACTAGTGGCCACCCCCATCTTATTGAAATCTCTCTCTTACAGCCACATGTGCAATACTTTTTGGAGAAATCAAATCAAATCAAATCAAACCTTTATTATGGTAATAGACCAGCATATTTTGGAGCTCTCATATTATTAAGTATTAAGGGATGGGGAAACTGGGCACCAGTTTTAGTCAGTCTCTGTGGGAGAAATGTCTATTTCTGATCCCAGAGTATCAGGCATTCTAATTGTTTATGCAGCTTTAAAAAGTTTGGCACGCTGGAATTTCGCTTGTCTATTACATGCTTTAAATCAAAAAGACTTCTGAATAAAAATATTTGCAGATTCTCTGGAAGCATATTTTACACCCTTGATGAGATCTCCCTCTCCTTGTTCCCCTCTCTCTTCTTGTTAAATAAAACATGAAAGCTTAATGTGCTGCAACAATTGCATGCACATATTCCATTGAGCATTTCATCATGTGTTTGAAAGCTGTAGAAAATGCAGTATTGATTCTGAACAATGTGTTTCATTTGGTTATTACTTGAAGTTTGCCAATATAATGGATTGTATCCAGAGACGTGTTTTACTATCTAAAAATAATTCAGCTAGTGACAAAAAAAAAGGGGGGGGTACAAATAAAAATGGAGGAGGGGTAACTGTGATTTTGCAATCCTTTAGCATCTTCAGCAACTTCACTGATGTAAATAATAATTTTATTTGTTTAGTAGTGCCAATCAGTAATATATTTGCATTGCTGCAGTTTGGAGACTGTCCTTTATTTTTGGTGATGTATGACATGAAAACAGAAAGACCCATTGATGTTTATGGGGATAATGTAATATCTATCTATATGTTGATCCAGCACTGTCAGATGTTTGAGACTATAGGCAAGAAGCAAGCAGGGGGACCTATTTTTTGCTCATTGATATAAAGGGAGCAAAACTCTAGTTAATTAACTCTAGTTAATTTTCACAAGATACTTTTAGCTCTTTGCTTTCCAGCTCTCTTTCTACCGAGTACATTTTCTAACATTTTTGTTAGAATGATATGTGTGACTATGGGAAAGGGAAGGCTGGCCAATTTCACTTGACTATTCCAGTCTTCCCAGCATGGATGTCTTCTCATGTATGTGATCCCATTCCCAGAATTCCCTAACTAAGATTCTATATCTGAGGATTCTGGGAATTAAATTCCATATATCAGAGAAGCCTGTTTATTCCCATTGCAGCTGGTTCAATAGAGAGGTCCAGCTACTGAATGTTGGATGATTCTCTTTAGAATGTGTACATGCATGGAAAGATGACAGATGAGAGAGAGAGAGAGAGAGAGAGAGAGAGAGAGAGAGAGAGAGAGAGAGAGAGAGAGGAAAGCTGTCAGGCTTTCAAGATCATGTTAATAAAGCCTCTGCCAATAAAGTAGAATTCCCATATTTTTTATGGCATCTATTTATCAGCAAAGTAGAATTCCCATGTTTCTTATGGCATCTATTTCTTGATCTGGCCTACCTCAAAGGGCTGACATCAATCTTCCTCACTTTATACCAGCTCACTGGCTTCTCTAAGCCTGGTGGGTTTTCTTCATCACAATGACTTGACTTTAACTGAATCAATTCCCTTCAGGCTTTTTGAGCAAGTCAAGATGGTCAGAAGTTAAGAGTTAAGAAGTTAAGAGAAAATATGATAGGCTAGACAACTACAAGTTCTTGACCAGCTCTTCAGGCCTCAGAAACTAAATGTGATCCCATACCATTCAATCAGATGGTAGGCTAGGCTGCACATATAGTGGTGACTTCTGGGTAGCAGCGAAGAGTTAATGTTTTCTGGATCACTGTGCCGTTGTGTAATGATTAATTACTTTGCAATCCCAATAGGGTAGCCCTACCAGGTGGCTGACGGGACACCAGTGTCTACTGTGTCAATAGTAGAAGACAATCAGCTTTATCCTCAAACTGCCTCAAAAATGTCGTGCTGGGCTCTAAGTTTGAAAGCATAAGAATTCATGATTCAGCCTTTCATCCAGACATGGCCTTTGGAATTTTTTCCCATGTGCAATCTTTATACCATGTAATGTGAAAAAATATCTCAATGAAAGAGGGAAAGAGAAAAAAAAAATACGTAAAATGAATGGAAGACTGTTGATATGTAAGGATACTTTCTATACTTCCAATATTTCATTCTAATTTTAGAAGTCTAGTGATCATATATGGAATACCCTTGCAAAATTAACACATTTGAGTCCCTCAAAATTCGTCAGAAGTTTAAGGAATTGTACCACGTCCTTTTCAAATTTTGCCTCAGAGAATGTTTAATAGGCAACTTTAATGGATTTTAAAGAAATTGTAATCTCAACATTACTTTTTGCTTTAGATTCTTGGGACTAAATTTTATATTTTACATTATTATTTTTTTTATCTAAAGACAGGCAAATCTGTTTTACTTAATGAAATTTTAATTTTCCATATATAACTTTATTCTATGATTTGGGAGAGACATATATTCCACAATTACCAGTTATCTAATTTTATTCATGCACATAAATCCATGTATGGTTATTTATTATAGTTGTGTTTATGGTTCAGATGTTTGGTTTATTAAGATAACTTTTCAAAGTTATGCGGTGGACAGAGAAAAAGGAGGAGGAAGAGGAGAAGGAAAGAAGGAAGGATGGAAGGAAGGAAGAAAAAGTATAAGAAAAAGACAATGAAATATAGCTAAATCTAGTTTATTGCACAACACTACGTGGTCTTCGTTTAGCAACCACAATTGGGACTGGCAACTCAATTGTTAGTGAAGTGGTTGCTAAGTGAAACTGTGGCTGTGCTTATGATCTTACTTCAGCTTTCCTTTGCTTTACAGATCTGAAAAGGTCATAAATGCAAGGATTTGTCATAAAGCTACTTTTTCATCATCTTCATAACTGTGAATTGTCACTAAATGGTGCGGTCACTAAACAAGGACTACTACTCCATTTTTAATCCCTTCAAACCATCCTTATTTCTATCACAATATTACCAAGCTTCATACTTCATCTTTTGTTCTTTAAATTTTTCACCTCTCTCTTTTTTGGGATCTCACCACGCCTGTCCTTGTCTTCTCCTTCCTCTTGGCCCATTCAGTCTTCCTTCACGCAGTATATTTGCTTTGTGCTTTGATCCTCATCCATTCCCTCAATATGATCTAACACCCTCAACGTACTTTCATGCTGATCGCTCAGCTTCGCATTCATTTAGCTTCCATTCATTCTTGGCTACATTCATTTATTAAGTACTGCATTCCCACTGCATTCAGCTTTTCTGTTTCTCTTGATATACCCAACTCTCAATTCCATACAACAAAGGAAGTAGAATATGTTCTTATACATGTAGATTTTTGCTTCTTTTGACAAACATTCATTCCTCACAGCAGACCACAAACTATGTACTACTTGTCTTCCAGCATCTGTATATCTTAAAATTTCCCCATTTTTCATCTTCACAAATTCATCTTCTTGCTTTATTTCTATAAATATTCTGTCTGTATGGTGAAAGCAATAAAGAACAGAGTTTGGATTACACCGACTCAACATTGTTCTTGGGCTGGCCCTGACATCAATCTTGCCAGACTAAAGCTACTCTACCTGACCTATGGGGAAATAACCTGGGAGACTCTAGGATGGAGCTACCTTGAACCTCTTAACTTTCCCGGCAACAATCTCCAGACTATGAATCCTCTTATCTGCCCGGAACGTATTCCCTCCTTCCTGGGAATCAGTGACAGCACTAAGTCCACCACACATGCTTTGCTCCCATATAAATCACTCATCACATTCAGCAACTAATTTGAAACTTCAGAGTCACACACATTCTAGAGTTTAATTCTACTAATTGTATCACACACTTTTTCCAAATCAACAAATGTACATTTTTTTCTCACATTCGTACATTTCTCAGTGACCTGCTGAAGAGCAAAAATCTGCCCAAATGCCCCCTACATACTATAGCATAAATTAATCTAATTTAAATGTATTCAGATTAAAATTACATTTATATCATTTTATCCTGGAGAAAGAATAATAGGATTTCCCTTTTTATAATCTATTCAGTTGTTTCATGGCCTTCATAGGCTTTCCAAAATATCAAGAAGCAAATCTGTCTTGTTGTCATGATTATAGATTTTCAGGTCCTGGAAAGATGTGATAGTATTCCCTTCTCAAGATATACTGTAACTCACCCAATCTTTCTTCACAGCACTTGGTATCTAGTTCATTGATTATCCTCATTTCTCTTCTTTGCTCCTCTTCCAAATTCTTGAATCTCAAAACTGGATACCATACTTGAAGTGAAGGTCTGATCAATGCAGAAGAGTGGTCAACCTTTCCAGGTTTCTATTACTTTATTTGAACATGTTTTCAAAGCAGCAAAACAAACAAATCTTGCTTTTTAAAAACTCAAATGCAAAAAGCAAAACTAAAGCTGGTTGAAATATAAATATAAATATAAACATACATACATACATACATATATATATTTAAAATAAAACTTCACCTTATCATGTACAGTATTTCCAGTCCATTCATGTTTAAGGATGACTTAACTTAAAAAAAAAAACAACTGGCACTCATTTAAACAGTCTCTAGTACTGCAAAACTCTTCAGAAACTGAGAAAAGTTTGAAAATGAGATTGTTGAATGACATAGATTGTCTTCGTTCCTAATAAGAAACCCAGTGTGGGCACTGTCACCAAAAGCAGAGGTTTTTTGTTTCCCCATCAGTGGAATTCCCTAGGTTGTTCTATTGCTTCCATAGCTACAGTCCCATTCAGAAAATGCATTAATTAGAAATACTTAGTATGTGACTGGAGTCTGGGTTTTCATGAATGGTTTTGTGTGTATATATCTGTTGCAGACAGACATGCTTATCATTTCTCTTAGAGTGGCCACATGAAGCCTGACTGATGATCATGTCTATACATAAAGAGAACCTCTCCATCCATCCATCCATCCATCCATCCATCCATCCATCATCTGACTACTTTACTGAAGCATAAAAGTTTCACTCCATCCTCCATGGTATAGTCCCACCCTCTTAAATCTACTGCTTTTATTAACTGTTGTTTTGTTTCTGATAGTTGTGCAACACACAGCAAAGCTTTTGTTTTTCTGCTTTTGTTTTTGGAAAGGTGCAAATATGTGAGTTGCGAAATCACACCTGATTAGTTAGATAAGAACCAGCTATTTTACACGATGACTACTGTTTAAGGGGACAGCAATTATGTGATTAGTTCCCCACCACCACTTCTAAGCTGAAATGTTTTAGACCAAGAGATCTAAAAGTGAAGTTTATATGATGATTGGTCTTAGAGCTGTTCTACTTACTTTAAATATCATCACCAAGCATTTGCATTAGCATCTAGTTCTTCTGTGGTGATATGAATGATATTTCTCATTATAAATTGTGTCTGAAATTAGTTTGCATATTTTTGTCATGATCTAATAGCTTCCTTTCCTTCTTTAATTAGTGGAAAGTAGGAAGTAGGGACATGGTTCTCTTCAAAAAGAAAATCTTATGTCAGCATTAACAAGTGACCCCTTGATACCAGGATCTTCTCCTGGCCATATTATGATTATCCAGCTAGGTGACAACAACTATTTGACCTTGCTGATCTCAAAAATGCTGAGCAGGCCAGAGTTGGTCAGATCTTGAAAGAGGGGTTACCATGGAATCTCAGGGTTGTAAACTAGTTGGAAAGTCAAATAACACATCTTGGAAGAAGATAATGAGAAACTATCTGCATACTGTTGCCAAGAAAATCACAGAAATATGTCCATGAAGTCACTGAGAGTCATGTTCAATAGGAGGGACACCACACCTTTATTTGCATTATTATGATTCCTTTCATAGCTGAAGGGGTGGTGGTGGAGCCAACCCAGCTGTCAGGTTTGAGCCCACTTCTGACTCCAAAAATGAAACTTATATGGAGTCAGAAGGAGAAGACAAAACTCACCAGGAGAGATTTGGAGAAGATGAACCAGGACATGACTCAGCAGAGCAGGAGAATTTGCAAACAAGGATTGGACGAACTCCGGAGGGGGATTTGAATTCCCCAGTCAGTGCTCGAGACAGGAGAGCTGAGAAGCATGCAAATCAGAAGGCAGCTCGATTAGCTGCAGGAGAGAAAAGGCACGGAAGGGATCTCTTTAAAATGCAGGCACGTGAGGAGCAAGCTGTCAGAGACAACCGATCCTTCGAGCTCACAGCCATTGCGGAAGAGTCCTTACCTGCATCGGATGCCTTGCCTGTAGCCCAGAGTAGAACCAGCGCCAGTGCCTTCTGCCATCACAGACTCATCTTCTGCACAAGCCTCTCCAGTCAGGCCTTTCCTCACCATCCCTGCTGAGCACAGCCTCACATCCAGCTCCAAGCCTTGTTGCATTGTTGGCAGAATGCTGGGAAAGCCTTTAGCCCAGGAGAGATCAGAAAAGTCACACACACCAGGCATATCTATAAAAAAAAATTATTTATAGAAAGTAAAACAAAATTTAAAGGACTTAGCTCTCCTGGCTTGCTACATATCGGCAGAGAGAAAAAGAGGAAATAAGAAACAAGTCCGGGCAGGATCCTCCCCCCAGGCGATTTGCATCAAGCACGTGAAAGGAGTCAATCAAATACAACCTCTTCACCTGGCCAAAATGATTAGGTACAATAGCAGTCTTAATCGTTAGTAGGAAAAACTTCAACATGCATCGCTCCAGCATGATTCAGGTGTTCTCCTAGATTCAAGCCTTGCCTAGACTCTCCAGTCCAGTCCAGTCCTGCTTCCAGACCTCAGTCTTGCCTAGACTCTCCAATCCAGTGTAGCCTTGCTTCTAGTTCTCAGCCTTGCCTAGAACTTCCAGTCCAGCCCAGATTAGCCTCCAGAGCCAAGCCTTCCCCAGAGGTTCCAGTTCAGTCTTGCCTAGCCTCCACATGTCAGCCTGGTCCTATCTGTGTCCGAGCTCAGATAACCATGCTTCCAGCTTCTGCCTTGCCATGCACTCTAGCTTCACTGAGCCTGACAACTTCGATCAGAGAGTTAGCTGAATTCTGCCTTGCTGTTCTGCCACAGTCTGATCCTGCAGCCTTGCCTGTTCATCCATCATTGCCTGGGTGGTCTTGATTGGAATTGCCTTGCTTTTATTCACCAGGACTTTATTGTTGTAAATAGTTGCTTCTAATAAAGAGTTTTGATAATAATTCTGTCTGGCTGCCTCATAGTCTGAACAGGAGACCAGCAACCCAGCAACACACATTTTTTTAAGCTCCCACATTTTTAATAATTTCTTTATTTTTAAATAGTTTATTTTAGCTATCTTTGTTTTTTTATATATATAGTTTTAGTTAAAAGTTTCTATGTATGTTAATTCTATGTATTTAAGCACTTTATGACATTTTAAAACTACAGACCATTATTAAAACCCAGTTAATGAAAGAATATCAACAACAGTAATTAGCACAGTATAAAATATAAATGAAAATGAAAAAAAAGTTACAGCCTCATCTAGTCAATAGGAAACCTATCCTTAATTCACAAACCATCCATGTCTTAAGAGTTAAAATTACGTTAAGAGAAATTTCAGGTGTGGTACAAGCCCATGGGTAGAATTATGGTCTAACAATAGTTTTCAGTGTTACATTAAATGCAGTATTAGATTTATCTTTCAAATACGAGGTTAATACAGACATTGATCGTGATTCTGAAAGTTGTGCTGGAATCAAATTACCTCATTGTGAAAGAAAAAAAAATATTATTCTACATTCTAAAAGAATCTGTTTCTTTTGGCAGAAGAGAAGAAAGAAGGAAGCAAAAAGAGATGACAATGACTTCCACCGGGGCGGGAGGGATAGCAAGCATTTAATGCTCAGTCTTGCTTTTCAAGTTACTACTAAGGAAGCACTTTCCTCAGCCCTTATAAATAACGTTTCTTTTATCATTCACTATGGAAATTATTCTTTACAAACGTATAAATATCTGTAAAAACTCTGCAGTGCTTTAATTTTTCCATTCCTGTTCGAGAACATGAATGCTGTTGACATTCATTGTGTGATTAGTGAACACTGAGTACATATTCAAGAACATTATTGACAGAATGGGTAAGCAGAATCAGAGTTGTGAGAAAGGCACACTATTTACTCCCCAAAGAGCACTTCACTGCTATTTAAATGCCCACTTCACAATACAAGATAAAGATTTTTCTCAATAGACAATTCCTTTAGCCAGATAAAATCAAAGTAATACTTTATTGAATACTCTCTGATCAGCATTTTGTCTGAAAGAAACCCATTTGCTATAGCTGAACGAATCAGTGCAATATGGTTGCTTCATCTAAATTTGGGTCATCTGAATGCAGACAGTTTTAATACTAGCTTTTTCTTGTGACTGTTAATATTTCTAAGATATGTTTTCTTTCTATTTGTCCTTCACCTACATAGGCATTTAAATCCATTAATTCAACTGCCTCTAGATACTTACCTTATTTCTTTATGGTTTTCCACAACATCATTATTTCAAACAAAGTCTCATAATTAATTTACTTACAAAGTAAATGGCCAGGAGGCACTATGGAGAACTCCCAATGATCAATTTTAGGGTTACCATATCTGGTTGCAAATATATGGATGACTACGAAATGGAAGCAAAAGAGATGCAGAAAACTCTACAGTAATTATTTGCTGCCCTCTAGTATTTTTGTATTTGCAGTCCAGATATTGTAGCCCAAAGCAACTTGCTCTAATGAAAAACTAGATACAACTTCCTTATATGTGTGCACCTTTACATCAGCATTGACTCCTGGTGACTGCCTGGGCTAGTCCCTGCAGTTTTCTTGGCAAGATTTCAGAAGTGGTTTGCCATTGCTTCCTTCCTAGGGCTGAGAGAGAGGGACTGACCCAAGGTCACCCAGCTGGCTTTGTGCCTAAGGCAGGACTAAAACTCACGGTCTCCTGATTTCTAGCCTGGTTCCTTAACCACTACAGATTTTCTCCACCCATATTTTTGACACATTCCCAAAGATTTCAACAGAGAGACAGATGCTCTAATCCTTCCAAATGGAGATCCAACAAGTCCCTACATAATTCTACATCACTTCAGGGGAAACTGGCTCATGGGGAGAATGTACTGTTTCTGGATTGGGTGGCATCAACCTTCTGAGTACTAGCCTCACTAGAGAATTATTACCCAAGCATCTGAGCTGGAGAAAGAAGCCCAGGGTTTCTCAACAAGGGTTCTGCAAGAGGTCACTAGGATCTCCCTTGGAGATCACAGTTTATTAAAAAAAAAATATATTGCAAATTTGGGCAGCCAAAGTGATGAATAGAAGGGGGCATCATGACAACATTAAACACTGATTCCAAGTCCTTTCCATTTCTATTCAAAATAAGAATTCTAAAAACTTTAACCTCAGCCATTAGATACTACTGTAACTAACAGTTAGCTGTAAAAGCATGCTATAATCTTATAGCAAGACATTATGGCCACAGATGATAGCCCCCATGCTCCAGTAATACATACTGTGCAATATAATAACATAGCATATTATAGCGCAGATATGGGATCTGATGGATAGGTGCTAAAGTGGATTAAGACTCAAGAGTTTTTCAAAACCACTTGCGAGGGAGACAGTGTGCCTTGGACATAATCAAGTAACTTGACAAGAGCAAGTAAGGTGTAGAAAGTGTCTGGCTCTTTATCAGAATGGATGTTGCCCCTAGCAACTGTGTGTGAAAGCTGCCAGTCATGTTACTTATAAGAAGTAATGAGAACATGTTTCACCTGCTATTTCTTTAATCCTACCTTCGCAGAAGTGTCGGTCACTCTATAAAGAAAATTATATCTTGGTACAATGTACTGTAAACACTTTCATGGTGCCAAAGACATTTATTTTCAAGGATATTGATCTTATGACAATGTTTTATTAAAATGGCTTTATTTCTATTATGTCAAATGATAGATGTAGATTTAATAACTTGTGTGAAGGCTTTTGATGGAGTAAATTGATGGTGCTTCACTTCACCATTATTAACCTCTAGTATTTGAGGTGGTTTAGTTGCAAATCATTTGTCTGTGTGAGAGAGAGAAAGAGAGAGAGAGAGAGAGAGAGTATTTGTAGCTTTGTATTGTCTGCATTTATTAACTGAAATAATGTAGAATGCAATGGCAGAGATTAACATGGAATCATCCTCCCCACACACACACTTTGGAGGTATAAAGTGAAATAATGTCAAGTCCTTCCCAATGTCTTGCTTGTTTATTGCTATCATATTTTAGAACAAATTTTAATTACATTTCAACTGCATTTATTTTATTGTTGCATTTTCTACTTTATATTTTGTTTTATTATTTTAAAAATTACAAATTTCTAAGTTCTCAAATGGCATGATTTCTATGGAATCAATTTAAAGCAAATGTATCCATCATTAGGGAACTATTAGTCTGTTATCAAAATACCATATCAAAACCCATGCTTTGAAAATTGAGAATAGCATAAATTTATGAACTAAATGGTGAACTAATTGTACACATGTTCCCCTTAGTTTCAGCATTTTCAATTTCACAATGTAATACAATAATTACTGCTAAAAATGGACAACTGTAAAATTTAATTAGATTTTAAATAGGAATTTCAACACCTATGATTAAAAATATCACCACAAGATTCTGTTTTATTAATAGATTAAAATAAGATATACTAATTACAATTTGAATATATGAAAAATGAAGGAGATTGATTTGGATTTTTAACAATGTATCAGCAACATGTTTAAATCCAAGATCAAAATAAATTAAAATAGTGCATTAGTGACATTTAGTGCCAAAGAAAAATGTATTTCATCATCAGGAGTATGGTTGGAGAAATCCAGCACCTAAAGCACTTCTGATCGTATAAATGTAATGTTTTCTTGATTTGTACTTATTCTTGGTGTGAACAAGTCTGCAATTTTCTTGGCAACAGTACAGAAATGGTTGGTCTTGCTTTTCTGTTTGTTGTTGTTCCTCACCAGTCTAGTTTTTGGCCCCGATGTTTCCTAGTTATCTGCCATTCAATTAATAATCAGGTCCAACCCTGCTCAGCTTTTGATCTTAGGCAAGGTCAGCCAGGTGCTACCAAATTATTCTTATAGAAATAAACCAGTTTCATTTCAATTGCTTCAAACTAGGTACTGTCTTTGCCTAGGATTTATGGAAAACATTCCTGAGCTAATCCCTTATATTTCCACCTCAGTCTGTAACATTGTTCTACCATATTCAGGAAGTGCCAATCTTTACAGAAAATAATATTTGTTCTTTACAAATCTTCTTTTCTTCCATCTGACTTAAACTTAGCAAGGATTCCATACAACAGAGCCTATTATTCCTTCAAATTTCATTGCAGTCTGTCCCCAAACAGCAAGGTTTTGATGTGAGCATTCCTCCTCCTCCTCCGCCTCCTCCTCCTCCTCCTCCTCCTCCTCCTCCTCCTCCTCCTCCTCCTCCTCCTCACATTTTAAGATCATGCTTCAATAAATCTTGCTCCCATCCCTATGAGATCAGATAACCTTTGTGGCTTCCTATGGTTCAAGCTTTCCCAGAGATTTCCTCTGATCCATCTGAAAATAAAAGAGTTACAACTGTTATGGAAAATTCAGAAGAACAGAGTATGATACTGAGAAAATAACTATGTTCACTGCGATGATTGTTGATTCCCAACTTTACAAGAAAGAGGAACTCCAAACAGTGGGAAAGTACAGATTTTAAAGACGTTGAAGGCTACAGGGTGAGAAATCTTAGGGATTTAATGTGTTGGCAACTTTTGGGAAACCTAAGAGGTCCTTGTCCATGTACACAGGATTATTTCTGTTGGTGGCAAAATTTCCCTCTTTGGGGGTGGCAGCAACACTGGAGAAGTCCATGGTTATGGAGGTGGAAAGTTGAGGTAATCAGTCCAGGGTCCCTAATTAGGAATGGAATATCATGGTTTCTTACTTTCTTACTGTGCTGTAGTTTCCTTACTAGGGCTTCCCTTGGTCTGTACTCTTCTAGGCTTTGGTTCAGATGGGATTGCAAGGGGACTTCATCTAGATGGCAGCAAAGGGTCAAAAGGCAGCAAAGGCAGAGAGGGTCAGTTTGGGTTGATAGGATTAAATTAAATTGGTGAGGTTGGAACACTTCTATTTAAGGTTGGAGCAGCGTGTTTCAAATTCAAAGCAGTTTTAATTCAGCAGTATTTGTACACCTTGATGTTTTTGCTATACAGCAACCCTGTTAAGGCAGTTGTACAGAAATATAGCAACTGCCCCAGTTTAACTGAACAGACTCTAGCTCAGTATCAATTCCTACAGGCAACATTGCACATATTAATTCTGTATTAAATACTGTATGCTCTAATTTTTGGTAGGGTTAAGAAAGAGGTTGATGGTAGGTACTTGCTTGGTTCAAAGGCAATTTAATGTCTGAATCAATTCAGAAGGTTGAAAGTTGCCCCATCTCTGTTTCTTTAATTTTCCCTCATTCCCACCCATTGCTAAAAGTTTTGCCTACCACCTTCATGAAAGGCAAGACTCTCCACTTCCACAGTCAAATACTCATCTACTTTTACTTTATGGAACACACACTGCACGTAGATTGGTTTGCAACTTTTTCCTCCACCATAGAGAGAAGCTAAGGCATGAAGCCTCAAGTGGCACCTCTCAACTGTACATCCAGGTTCAGGAACTACAGTAGATTTGCCTGCTGATAATTGTGCAGTAAATTATTTCTTTCTGATTATGTGTGGCTTGGAAGGTCATCTCCTTTCCTGAACATACTAGAAATAGCAGTCAACTCATCAAGATAGTGAAGACATATATCAAAACTCGATTGAACAAGAATATGAGATTGGTTTGGAGAATTTATGGATCACAAGAAATGTGATGAGATAAGAGGAAGAATGCAAGCTCAGTTGGGAGAAAACCTGGAGGACCACCAAAGGTCCCCTTCAATTTTTTCTATTTCCTAGAACTTCTTGAAATAACAAAACAAAAAAGGCTGAAGACAATGAGTGCAGTAGTTCTTTGCCTGATGCTGGACCATGCCATCATGAACACTTAGGTTTTTTTTAAAAAAAAATGGATAGAATGATATCCGTTCTATCTGTTAATTAACATTTCACAACAGTTCTTAATAATTTCTCTTGGTGGTTCTATTATACACTAGTGTAATATTGTAGGCAGTTGGCTGCTTCTTATAGGTGAATTTGTGTGTTAGTAGATAGTTAATACTGTTGCTGTTTTTCCTGGACACAGGATGTTCTGGGACTTTCTGTTTGACAAACTAGCTTGACTAGCTACTTTTACAGTTTCGGGGTCACTGACTGTTGCTCTACCTTATCTTGAGCTGCATTCTTCAAACTGGGCTATCAACTTTTTTCTCTGTTTCTTCTTAATGTATTTTCTCCTTTATGCCACTTTTCTCCTCTCTCTAATCTTACTTTATCCCTATATACCAAAGTTCAAGATTAGGTCACTAGTATGCTGCCTCTTCCTTCTCCTTTCCCTCTCATCTAAAGATCCATTGGTTCTTAAGAAATAGAAACACAGTAAGATGCATCTAGGAAAAAGTGTCAGGAGGAGGAGGAGGAGGATCCGCATCCATGGACCATTCAGTGTCCATTCTACAACAGCCAGCTTTGTAAAATGTGAAGAAGTCATAACTAGGGTTTAAATGTGCATCTTAGTGCCTCCAAAATGAAAATAGAAATTAACAAAGTAATCTAGTTGATTACAGAACATTTTAAGAAATAACAATTCAATTTCCAGTTATGCTGATACATTCTTGCTAATAACAATAACCATACACCAGAACAAATGACACTGCCCTTTCTTTCCAGCATTCCTCCATAATTATTGTATGACAATGCCTTCACTAAATACTCAGCAGTAATAAACAGCATAATAATAAATGAGATAAAACCACACTGAGACAGTATTATGGAGCTGGATATAGACTACCAGCTCTAAAAGATTAAACTTATTCATTCATAAAAGCTTAGGACATTTTATCCCATTTTCATTTGTTTTGCTACCAAAAGGGGGGGGGGGAGCTGATCAAAGTATGCACAAAAGAATTAATGTCTCTGGTATACAATACAAATAGAACCACTTGTCATTATTTTGACTAAGAGGGGACATTAAAACAGGAGGGTGCTGTGAGCAAAATACACAAATGTGTTCAGAGGTGAGCTTTAGGGATGAATTAAATTACCTGATCCACATTGTCAGGAACACAACAGCTCGCTGTAAAAAGAAAATACATTTTCCAAAGAAGTGTGAAGATAAGGGTTCATCAAAGAGAACGAAAGAGAGACAGGAAAGGCAGACAGTAATGGACAGGGTTGCCATGATCATCTTTGCATTAAAAGAGTTCTACATTTAGCCAAAGATATATTAAAAGGATATTAGTTGCTAGATCAGAAATATATATATATATATATATATATATATATATATATATATATATATATATATATACTTTTTAAAAAATGCCGCAGAGAATTGCTGTCTGATTGTTATGATATTGGTTTGCATAGACCAGTGGATTAATTTTGTATAAGGAAGCTGCTAAGCATGTGCAAGTCAGCCTTGATTCAAGCTGAACTAGCAAAATTGAATAGAAAGGACCCCTCTCAACACTGTCAGGACTTGGTTTTATTAGGGTTGTAGCTTGCTGGAAATGCTGTACTTTGGTTAGTTAGCAGAAGACAGCACAAGCTGGCTGGCACAGTGAGATACAATGGCAGAAAAATAAGCATACCACAGAGAAAGAATCTGGCATAGAAAAAGTAGTATTTATAGTGAATGTTTAGGCCAAAGCCAGTAAATGCAAGCCAGATAACCCCCTTTGTTAATGTCCCCTCTTAGTCCAAATAATGGCAGGTGGATCTATTTGTATAACGCATAAGAAAGATTAATGCTTCTATGCTTAATTTGTGCAGCTATATTTTTCTACCTTAGCAAAAGAAGTGAAAACGGAATAACCTTTTCCGGCATTAAATTCTATATCCTACTTTTTTTGGTTTTGTTTTGTTTTGTTGTCCCATTGCCTGATCGTGTTCCTTTTTTAACTCTCTGTCTTCTATGTTCCTAATTCTTTACCACTAAATCTACTACCACAACTGAATCCCGCACCCATTTCTTCAATAGCTTTACATGGCAACAGAGAGTCTTCCACTTCTCAAGCTGGTTAGTTCTTTCTCACCTTAAACCATGTTCCATTTTTTCTCCAAGATTTGCCCTCCAAAGTTATGTTTTTGATGTACCATTTTGATTGCCAACTCTCTGTATCCATCTTTCAGTTGATGTTGATGCTGTCCCTCAAAAGTTTCTTTATCTTCCAAGTCCTCAGTTGTTTATTCTATGTGGGTTTAATTTGAACAAAAGTTCCCCATCGTTCAAAGATAGTAGCTTGCAAATAGGTTTATTCTATGACCAATTCAACATCTCAAATCAACTTAGCCAATTTGTCTCAGAATCTTCACACTGACAATAAAATATAGCTTTTTGGTGCTGATATAAAACATTTATTCCTTGTGAAGAAGCATTTTAAAATAATACTCTTTCCCCACCTCTGATAAATAAAATGAATATTTTTAACCATATCATTTTAAATTCAGATTATATAAAAGGGAACAGTAGGGATGTTCCAGCTAATCAAGTTATTACTAAGTCTTGGAGCATTCCAGCTGCACTCAAAAGAGGTGTGAAAAAATTAAAGTTCAACATTCTAAAACAAGAAAAAAAAAGGACACCAATTTATTTTTATTTATGGTCTGATCATGGTTTGGGTGGGTTGAAAATATCATTCATTCAGAGCATGAGCTGCGTGCTGATCAAGTTCAAGAAGTAAATCCAAAATTAAATATGCTTTTTGAAAAGAGAATATTCAAGAATGTTTCGAAATTCCAAGAATGCAATTGTAACTAGAACTACATGTCAACCATTTCAACAGGATTTTTTATATATCTATATAGATGAGCACGTATAGGATTGGAATCCTAAATATGATTTCTAAAACGTAAGACCATGGGAAAGTATTATTTAACAATTTATTAGATTTATATCCTGCCCTTTCTGCAGGAACTGATAACGCTGTACATGATACTACCTTCCTCCAATTTTCCCTACAAAAATTGGAGTCAGTTGACTGAGAGAGGGAGATTAGCCAAAGTTAAGCTTGAGCCTTCATGACTAAGAGTAGATTTGAACTTCAGTCTTCCTGATCATAATCCAACTCATTAACCTCAACACTATTGTCTCTGTACATAAATATTCAGCTTTGGAAATTAAATTCATAATTGTGGCCAGCACTGGAAAGCATCAGGTGTAAGACAAAGGCACACAACTATTAAAATGTTAAGATATGTGTTTGGAATTAGTACTATCAAGTTTTTAATAATCTAAGCCTAGGATTTATCACATCAGCTATCATTTCTTCTAATCATTGATAATCAGGATTAAGGACATGCAGAATCTATGTTCTTTGTTTTCTAGGCAAGCATACCTATTTCAAATTTTGTGAATGCATGCATGCATTAGATGTATTAAATCTGCTGTCTGCTTGACAACATGTACACACAATATATACACAATACACACAAACATATAGAATCCCATTCATTCATATATGCACGTGTGCACACACAGAGAGACACACACAGTGAGTGAATGGGTGTCATCAAGATTCTTGTGGATATACATGAAAGTAGGAATCATTCCATCAGCAAAGGATCATTACCTTCTCATGGTGCTGGAGCTTGAGCACCTCAATGATGCCATGAGCTAAACCATGAAGGGCCACCCAAGACGGGAAGGTCATGACAGAGAGGTCAAACTAAATGCGATTCCTGGGGAAGGTAATGGCAACCCACCCCAGTATTCTTGCCGTGAAAACTCAATGGATCAGTACAACCAGAGATATGTCGGTATACCATTGGAAGAGGAAACCCCCAGGTTGGAAGATGGTCAAAATGCTACTGGGGAGGAACAGAGGATGAGTTCAACTAGCCACAGACATGATGACGCAGCTAGCTCAAAGCTGAAAGGATGGCTAGCGGCCGACGGTGCTGGTGGTGAACGGTGAATCCGATGTTCTAAGGATCAACACACCATTGGAACCTGGAATGTAAGATCTATGAGCCAGGGCAAATTGGATGTGGTTATTGGTGAGATGTCAAGATTAAAGATAGACATTTTGGGTGTCAGTGAACTGAAATGGACTGGAATGGGCCACTTCACATCAAATGACCACCAGATCTACTACTGTGGACAAGAGGACCACAGAAGAAATGGAGTAGCCTTCATAATTAATAGTAAAGATGCTAAAGCAGTGCTTGGATACAATCCAAAAAATGATAGGATGATCTCAATTCGAATTCAGGGCAAGCCATCTAACATCACAGTGATCCAAATATACGCCCCAACCACAGATGCTGAAGAAGCTGAAGTAGAGCGGTTCTATGAGGATCTGCAGCACCTACTGGACGACAGGCTTAAAAGAGATGTTATTTTCATCATGGGAGACTGGAATGCTAAGGTGGGCAGTCAAATGACACCTGGAATTACAGGTAAGCATGGCCTGGGAGAACAAAATGAAGCAGGACATAGGCTGATAGAATTTTGCCAAGACAATTCACCCTGCATAACAAACACTCTCTTCCAACAACCTAAGAGACAACTTTATACATGGACTTCACCAGATGGACAACACCGAAATCAGATTGACTACATCCTTTGCAGCCAAATGTGGTGGATATCTATACAGTCGGTAGAAACAAGACCTGGAGCTGACTGTAGCTCAGATCACTAACTTCTTCTTGCCCAATTTAGGATCAGACTAAAGAGATTAGGGAAGACCCACAGATCAGCTAGATATGAGCTCACTAATATTCCTAAGGAATATTCAGTGGAGGTGAAGAATTGATTTAAGGGACTGGACTTAAGAGATAGGGTCCCGGAAGAACTCTGGACAGAAGTTTGCAACATTGTTCAGGAGGCGGCAACAAAATACATCCCAAAGAAAGAGAAAACCAAGAAGGCAAAATGGCTGTCTGCTGAGACACTGTTAGTAGCCCAAGAAAGAAGGAAGGCAAAAGGTAACAGTGATAGGGGGAGATATGCCCAATTAAATGCAAAATTCCAGAGGTTCGCCAGAAGAGATAAGGAATTATTTTTAAACAAGCAATGCATGGAAGTGGAAGAAGACAATAGAATAGGAATGACAAGAGACCTCTTCCAGAAAATTAGAAACATCAGAGGTAAATTCCAGGCAAAAATGGGTATGATCAAAAACAAAGATGGCAAGGACCTAACAGAAGAAGAAGAGATCAAGAAAAGGTGGCAAGAATATATGGAAGACCTGTATAGGAAGGATAACATGATCGGGGATAGCTTTGACAATGTGGTCAGTGAGCTAGAGCCAGTCATCCTGAAGAGTGAAGTTGAATGGGCCTTAAGAAGCATTGCTAATAACAAGGCAGCAGGAGACAAGGGTATCCCAGCTGAACTGTTCAAAATCTTGCAAGATGATGCTGTCAACGTAATGCATACTTTGTTGTTTATTCATTTAGTCGCTTCCGACTCTTTGTGACTTCATGGACCAGCCCACGCCAGAGCATCCTGTCAGTCGTCGACACCCCCAGCTCCCCCAGGGACAAGTCTGTCACCTCTAGAATATCATCCATCCACCTTGCCCTTGGTCAGCCCCTCTTCCTTTTGCCCTCCACTCTCCCTAACATCAGAATCTTCTCCAGGGTGTCCTGTCTTCTCATTATGTGGCCAATGTATTTCAGTTTTGCCTTTGATATCATTCCCTCAAGTGAGCAGTCTGGCTTTATTTCCTGGAGGATGGACTGGTTTGATCTTCTTGCAGTCCAAGGCACTCTCAGAATTTTCCTCCAACACCACAGTTCAAAAGCATCGATCTTCCATCTCTCAGCCTTCCTTATGGTCCAGCTATCGCAGTCGTATGTTACTACAGGGAACACCATTGCTTTAACTATGCAGACCTTTGTTGTCAGTATGATGTCTCTGCTCTTAACTATTTTATTGAGATTTGTCATTGCTCTTCTCCGAAGGATTAAGTATCTTCTGATTTCCTGACTGCAGTCAGCACCTGCAGTAATCTTCGCACATAGTTCCCCGTAGTGACATATGGCTGCGAGAGCTGGACCATAAGGAAGGCTGAGAGAAGGAAGATCGATGCTTTTGAACTGTGGTGTTGGAGGAAAATTCTGAGAGTGCCTTGGACTGCACGAAGATCAAACCAGTCCATCCTCCAGGAAATAAAGCCAGACTGCTCACTTGAGGGAATGATATCAAAGGCAAAACTGAAATACATTGGCCACATAATGAGAAGACAGGACAGCCTGGAGAAGATGCTGATGCTAGGGAGAGTGGAAGGCAAAAGGAAGAGGGCCCGACCAAGGGCAAGGTGGATGGATGATATTCTAGAGGTGACGGACCCGTCTCTGGGGGAGCTGGTGGTGTTGACGAGAAACAGGAAGCTCTGGCGTGGGCTGGTCCATGAAGTCATGAAGAGTCAGAAGTGACTGAAGAAATAAACAACAAGGAATCATTTGGTTAATAACAGTGACATATTACTCTCCAGTGATGATAATGGTAAAATCAGAGTTAAATTTAAGTTAAAAAAAAAGATTCTTATATTGATAGCGATCCAAAGTGGTGCCGGGGGGCAGGGTGAGGTGGGGAATATCCTGTTTGGGATATGTTTGAATAGGAAGAGCCCATGACTAAAGACTGAGAGAAATTGTAAAGGATAAGTTAGTGATGAGAGGTTTTGAATCTGGGAGAAACTCTTTGTTGGGTAGTGTCAGATTCGATCTTCAGTAAAAAATGGACATGTAAGAAAGTAAATGAAAGAAACTACAGTAATTGTGAAATGACTGCAGGAAGATAACCTATGATCCATGTATGAAAAAAACAAAGTATTAGAGGTTATATTAATCTTCCAACAGAATGAGTGGAAAGTGGACATAAGGAAAGAGGATGTGGAAGCTGCTTGGAACAGGGTGAAAAAAAAATATGTTACTGAGTTCCTGAAAAGTGTGTTGAGTTGTGCTAATAGGAAACCTAAAAAGGTTGATTGGTGGAACCATAAAAGGAAAGATGCTGGCAAATGAGGGGAGAAATGTCCTATGAGGCATTGAATGCTACAAAGATGTGGGTAAATATGAGAAAGGAACTGCATGATATTTATAGTCAGGAAAAGGGTAACTACAGAGAATGTAGTCAAAGAGAACAAGGAATGGTGAAAATGAAACGAGGCAGAGAAAATACAAGGTTATTTTGATGGAAATTAAAATGGTTTTGGAAGTGGATAAAAAGCAATAAAGGGAATAAAGAGTTAGAACTAAAAGGGAGGAACAGGGGGAAGTGAGGAATGCTAGAAGAAGTTTTTCAGAGATTATATGGGAAAGATAGCAATACAGAAAGCAACTAGGGTGAACATTCTAAATGTGAGTGTCTAAGAAGAAATAATATATGAAGAAGTCCTACATGTTGTGAAATTGTTGGAAAATGGTAAGGCTGCAGGTGCAAATGGTATAACTGGAGAAATGCTAAAACTTGTATGAGCTTTGCTTATGGAGTGACTGTACAACTTGTTTAATCTCTCTCTCTCTCTCTCTCTCTCTCTGTCTGTCTTTCTCGGCTGCATTTGTGCCAAATACTGCAGTTGGAAGAATTCAGTCATTGTACTGTTATACAAAGAAAAAAGGAACTAAAACCCTGGAAGTTAAAGTTGGAACAAAATGACTAAACTTGACTCTAGAGAAGCCAGCGTAGAGGTGCCAGAGCAAGCAAGCTGAAGAGATAGGGAAGTAAACTCTGAAACAGCAACAAGAGATAAGGAAGTTAATTGTCACATTTGATCCTGAAACTCAACAGGTCAGTGAAAGCACAGCAGAGGTGGCATGTGATGGAACATGGCAGACAGCAGCTGGCAAATGGTAAAAAGGAAGGCTAGACAGATGACTGATTGGAAGACCCCCAATTAGTGCATACTGCTGTCATCTACAGAGCTTTCCCATCTTCCCTTATCGCTGTTATCCCCTGATCATTTTCCAACTGGACAAGTGTGTGTGTATGTGTGTGGGTGTGTGTGAGTGTGGGTGTTTAAGCAACTGTAACTAATAAAGCTTTTGTAGTATAACAGCGACCTTCTGTGTGTTCCCTTGAGCATTTCATTACCGCATAACATTCTGGAGTTCAACTCCGTAACAAGACTGAATGCCAGAACTAAGGGGGGATTAGTTTGTAACATGCACCCAAGCAAGTATTTTCTAGAATTCTTATAGAAAAGGTGCAAGATGTGTCAATGAACAAAACTTGGAACGTTTAATATTTTAAGGAGGTAGAAACAGAGACAGAGATAGAATATTTGTGGAAATAAGTTGATAGGGTCATGAATGTGCATGTACATTTGTATGGAGATGAAGATGTGTCTTTGGTAAGAACCTGAATTATGTTTGGTTAATGTTAGGCTGTATGATGGAATAAGGAGTATGGATCTGAAAATTCATACATTGACCACCAAGATTGTTATGTTTGCCCGGGGAAATGGAGTGAAATTATTGCAAGAAACATAAATTACAAAAACAAATTACAACCCACCCCCCTACCCCCAACCTAGAGCATTAGGTACTGAAGGTGGATGTTAACCAAAGATGAGACATGGATGGTAAAATTTAGGACATACCAATTCTGGAGATAGACAGTGGATAATTAAAAACAGAATGAAGGTGCGTACTTTCAACCATTGGTCTTAAATGAGTTATTGAGTTGGTGTGCTCACCAGGTATCTGAGCCATGCTGCATGAAAGGCCTTATATATAATGCACAAACTACTCTGCGAAGGAAGGGATGAACAAAGCAACTTTATTCCCTAAGTATTTACAGTATTTTTTTCTGACCAATCTCACCCTCCCTCATACTGAATAGAAGCTCCTTCACATTTTCAAGATTAAAAGGGCTCCTGATCTAAAGTAAGTGGCAAAGAAATGACTGGAAAATCTGGCTGTGCTATGAACTCCTTCCACATTCATTATCCTTCCATATTGTTGTCCTCCTGTCTGTCCTCTACATCAGAGTACAATTTGCCTTGTATTTCACTGAAAATTGATCTCGTAGGTTGTTTGCTAAATATTTTACAGTAGCATGATGGAAGCGTATGGTCCTGATTTTCAAATGGATCTCTGCCCAATCCCCTTTTCCACTTGATCAGCTTTGCAGGAACAAACATCTGTTCTTCTATGTCATCCAATGGACTCAAATAAAATCCATTTAGGAAGAAAATGATTACTGAGCTATGTCAAGGCATTTACCTGTTTACAAAATACTATCACTTGATACAGTATATATGATCTAGAGATACACTTTACTGTAATCTGAGGGATGATAATACAATAAGATCCATTAGCTTCTTGTATCTTCACTCCATAAGTTTATTCTTTCTCCAAGTTACTCCTTATCCAAAATTGTTAATTATCTTACCCATGGATCCTACTGGGAATCTATAGGCAGAATTCTACAGTGGAATCTGTTGCAGACAGATTGGAATGTTTCTGCTTTTTAATTTATTGTTTTTTAAGCATGCAGTTATTTCTTTATTGAGTATCCTTGAGAGAGGTCACTATTGAAGCTGATACGACAATGTTTCCCCAAAAGCAATGTGAATTTTGAAAGCCAATATTTTCTAGAATGTGCAAATAGAAAATATGTGAAATTCAGCAGGCCTTAAAATTCAGTTTTGTTGCAATAATAGTCAAAATCTGTCATCCCCTCTTCTCTTGCAACGTTCTGGCAATAGCATTATCCCAGTAATATAATTAATCAGTTGAGATTAAAGAAACAAGAGAATTTCAACAAGAGAATTTGAGGGAATGTTTTTATTGCAAAGGTAAATTTTTGGAACAAGGTGTCAGAAATCAAAATCCAAAGTATGATTTTTCTTTCACTTCTATACACAGTATAATCACAAGGCATCAGTAAAAATGTCAAGAAAGAAACAAGAATATGATTTCTTACTATAGCAGCATAAAATGCTCATTGAGTAAGAAAAGGCAGCTTTTATTGTTTGCCAAAGCAGCCAAGAGTTCATCTGAGCCCCTCTGTAGCTGTAGGTGATGCTGTTTCTTCTTTTTTGTTGAAGCATCATGGGCTTCGTAGTCCAATTTGTAATTTTTACATAATTTCCTAGCAATTGAATTTGCTGGCCAGCCATTTCCATGTTTCCAGCCATCTGAAAGACCTTCCTCTATATATCTCCTCTTGATTTGCATAATTCTGAATAAGATGAAAAAGGGATGGATAAGTTCAAAGAAGATAAAATAAGGTTATGTTGCTTAAGATAAGTGTGGACATGTTTCAAGGAAGCTTATTTAATTTTCAGAATTTTAATGGGGATTCACATAACCAAAGCTGAAGTTTCAGGTACTAAAGCTTCCTTATCAGATCCATGAAATACTAGCACCACTTAGGAGATATATCTACCAGAGAACCCTAGAATCTTATATTTGGGAGGATCCATTTTGGTTATTGTGCCCACCTCCCAGTATGGGATGCATCCAAATTAAAGCATCCCATACATTTTCCCTTAATCATCAATCAAAATCTACCTTCTTTTTAATTTAAATCCATTATCCTATACCATAACTTTGGAGAAGGCTCTAATGCTGGGAAAGGTGGAAAGAAAAAGAAGATGGGTGCACCATTGGAAGACCTGAAGGACCAGGTTAGGGACAGATCAGCATGGAAGAAATCTATCTATGTGGTCCCTAAGAGTTGACAATGACTTGATGGCATATGTAATTCCATGCCATGCATTCTGGAATGAGACAGAACAAGTCTTGACCTTTTTCTTGTGACATCCTTTCAAATTTCTGAAGAGGCTACCCCATCTTCCCTTAGTCACTTTTTCTCAAGGCTAGAAATGCTTCTAATCTCTCTTCATATGACATATAGTAGTTTCTGGTTCCCTGATCATCCTCATTGCCATTTATTGAAACTGTTCCAATTTCTTCTCAAAGTCTGGTCCCCCAAGTCTGGACAATGTCACTAGAGGTGGGATCCGACCAAAGCAGAATGAAGTGGAATATGATACAGAAGATACTCTTCCATTTGAAGGAATGTTTACTGGGCTATACACACATTATATAAAAAAGAACACAAATCTTGGAAGTAGCCCATTTATACTCAACACCCATGCAGCAGACAAGGTAGAAATAAGGAACAACTGCCCCCAGTCTTCCCAATCACAGAGAGTACAGTTGTAATTCTATTTACATTACAGTGCTCATTTCCAACATTGAATTTGTATGTATAAATTATCAGGTGCTCAAATCTGTCCTCCTTCATCCTCTGTTTGGGTGATACTTTTTCTCTCTTCATATAACACGTAAGTGTCCATTCTACCAGGTGGCCCAACAATAAAAGAAATAGAGAGAACTAACTCCCATTATTATAGAGTGCATATAAAGTCTAGGGTTCTGAAAAGAATATAAGAGCCAATCAAACTGCAGGTGGCTAGCTCTTAACTTGTAATAAATTGGAAAAGAATATAATGAACATAATGAACATTCAGCAAGGGGCAATTATTATACTTTTTCTTTTTTTCTTTTTTTCTGTTCTTTAGTGAGCTCTGCAGCTTCTCTATAGAAACCTTTCTAATTTCTACACTGTGAATGCCTGATTATTGGATTCACATTGCAGTTGGTGTATTTCATAGCTTTGCACTGGACAGTTTTTCAGCTTGAACTTTCTTTTATCTTGTAAAAGGCAATTTGAAAAGTATATATACACCATTCATAGATACATTTGTAAAATAAATAAATAATGGTGCCTGAAAGGCAGGAATGATTTGCTATGAAGTTTCAAGGACATGATCCCGGATTGTTTGAAACACAAAATAATCTTCAGGAACCAAGCTTCATTCACCAGGTAAACTGAAGTAAACTTTCTGTCTTCCTGCCAAGAAATTATTCCTATCCTTCAAAAAGCCCCATTTCATATTCTAACATTTTATATCAGTTTTGCAAATGTCTTCAGAGTAAAACAAAAACAGGAAAAAAAAGTCCTGATTCTTGTTAATAGAACTTGTTAATAAGGAATAGAAGTAGAAGGAATCTGTTGTCACTCACTCACCAGGGATTATTACTGCATTACTTTATATATCTCTTTTTATTTATCTGTTGGAAAGGTGGAAGTGAAGGATGGTGTCAAGCTGAATTACAGAGAAAATAAATTAAGTGCAAGAATCCAACTGTTTTAAAAAGAGGTAGAAGTGCTGAATTACTGTAACTGATAAATAAATACTGTAACTATGATAAATAGTTTGGAGAACTAATGTTATCACACCAGGGATGCCAAAATCTGGTTGACCACTAGGTGGTATGGGAATAAAGCTTATGTAAAACTAACTCTTCATGCCATTTAGTGGGTGCCCAGATTCTGGTTGCCAAAATAGAACATTACTTGATCATGGACCAAGGGAAGCTAATTTTCTGAAACCGATACATTCCACAGATGCATCTGGGTGGTTGAATACTTTCTAGGCCAAAGAGAACAGTAGAAATGCTTCAAGTCCTTGTGAGGCCATTCACAGAAAATAAGCAATTAGTTATCATTAACTACAAGTACTATTGACCCAAAGCTATTTGAGGTCAGCCAGAGAGCTATGGAAGACATTTGTTAGGAAATGTCTTCACAGTTGAATACATAGAGCTTTTATTCAGTCCAAGGTGGTTGATGTAATTATCTATATTGCATTTATTCTTAGAAAGACCATTGTGTCTCCAAATAGTTGTTTGTATGAGATAAAAGATAGAGAATGGTCATAGGCTTTGCTTTTAATAGAATGATAAGGGATTGCTAACGTCATAGAAGCCAACTCACCATTCAATACAGGAATTCACGATGGATATTTTGTTTATGGACTTTGAAAAAAACATCTAATTTAGAGCTATCAAATCTGGGCTGAAGCATTCAGATCAGTAATTGTCAACAAAGAAATACTGAAAAGCCTATCTGTTGCTATCACCTAGTCATTTGGATTTCTGAAGCCCAAATATCACAGCCCTAAACTAAATAAACCAGGTGTTGATCTGACCTTACAGTGCTGTCATTATGATTAACTTTACTGTCTGTGTCCTCTACTGTTCCAATTTTCCATTGTAATTTACTGAGGTAATGAAAGCCAAACACAACAAGCAATGTCAATGTAGAAACCCATGGATAACGCAAGTTTACTGCCTCATCTTCCCCACTGAAAAGCATCACCTTTATTTTATACTCCCATTCTTATGTGAAACTTGAGGATGCAGTTCTACACAAATTCACCATCCATTGAGAACATGACAGTGAGGCTTGCCCTTTGAGTGGAGAGAGGTAGATTATGGAACCATATTGCTTTCCCTTGAGGACTCACCCCTAACTGTCATGCCTACCTCTGATAAGTCAGTGGTAAAAAGTTGATATCCCTTCAAAATCAAGAACTGCAGGAGACAGTGACATCCTAGCCATCGTCAGATAAAAACATAAGGCATTCTGTGAGAAGACACAGCTGAAGGCACTGATTAAACTGGATTCTGTTCCTTCTGCAAGTCCAAGAGAATGGAGGAAATTGAGTGAAGGCAGAGTTCCAGGCTTCTCTATCAGAGAAATTTGGGAACACCCTGCTCTGTATATTTAGGTTTGATTGCCTAAATTGCCCTTCGATTGCCCTCATGGATCCTTACAAGAGAGATTTTCCATGACTTTCTTGTGGATCTGTCAAATATATTCAAAATTATGGACAAGGACTCTGAGATAGGCTTTTGTTCTCTGGACCAGATTACTGCTCCTCAGTGAAGAAAGATCTGACAATGAACTATGGACTGTGCTATGTATAAGTAAGTGGTATCAGTCTTGGTCTCTCAATTCTGCTTTTCACAACCATTTGTTTAATATATATGTATATATGAGGGGTCAATTTACTGCCAATTATAGTAATTGCAGCTTTACAATAGGTAAATATATTCTTAGAAGTCCATTGTTTGAAGACCCATATTTCAGTTCCAGGTGTCCAGAATAAGTCAGAATGAGCTTCCTTTCCTCAACCTAGAACACAAACAGTCCTCTCTGACCACTTTATTTCAAGTTGCTGATTTGGGGAGGGGGGTCCAGTGAACACTGTGGGGAGAAAGACATGCAGTCCAAGCAATGGCAAACCTTTCCCTTGAATATTAGGAAGTTAGAAGCTGTCATTTTATATCCCATAAGTTTAGTGTGAATTCTTTTACATCGTCATATACTGTAGATGTCTTCCTAGTATTTTTAGCTATTAATTACTTTATTAATTTTTATGGCAAGTCTTGAAAATGATGTTATATTAGAGTTCAACATGGGAACTAACAGCTCTTTGAAATATCACTGCTGCCACATAAAAGCAATAGTGAAGTAATAAGAACAGGATGGGTTGGGACAAGCTTTCCACCTTCAAATTTCTTTTTTTTTTTTTTTTAATATAAGAATTTTATTAAGTTTCAAGCAAAGATAAAAGCTACAGAAAAACAAAAAGCTACAAAGGAAAAAAAAACTAAAAAGGAGGGAAAACACAAGAGATTTTTTTTTTTTCAAAGTTACAAAGAAGTGTGACTTCTGACTTTTAACAGCAAGGATATACAAAAAATTTCCATAGTCAATCCCTTACTCTATATTAAACCAAAACCACATTATTTCTATAAATCATTCCACACTGGCACATTATAAGAATTACCAAGTACAGTTTCTCCCTCCCCTTATACTAAAAGGGAAAAAAAAAAAGGGGGGGGATCATATAAACCTCCTAAACAACTCCCCCCTTCCCAAATATAGCATCTATTTGATTATTCCCTTCCTACTACTATTCTATACATTTATGTCTCCTCTAATAAAAAAAAAATCAAACTAAAAAGCACCTAAATTGTCTGCCATTATACTTAGTAATACAACAGTTTTAATGATCTTAATCTTAATAAACCCTAAACCCTCCAAATAGACATTTTATACCTTATTAATTTTAATCCAAATCATTAAAGATAAATGAAATCAGCCAAACCTTAAAAGCAATCCAGATAAATATTCTTAGACCCTTATCCCACTTCAAAATAAACCAGAGCATTTACATATCCCCACAATGTACACAGAGCTTTTATTTATTTATTTATTTAAAAAAGATCAAATAGCCCAACTGCCCCCCTCAAAAACTCCAACTTCTCTTCAGGAAACCTCCCATACATAGTAACCCCTTCTTTTTCATGGCATTCCACCAGAAAATCAATGTCACTTGTGGCTTGCAACTCACTCTCTCCGTTAATTTTTTCCAACTCAACTATCCAGTCTTCATCCAGCATTTCAATAGAAATCCTGATCTCACTCTTAGAAGAGACATTTTTTTCCACTGTTAAAATCCTCAGTTTCATCCATGACATCCCCGACCAGATGACACATTTTAGACCTCGTATTTTCCACAATGTCCTGAATGCCTTGCATAAAAACTTAGTAGGAATCAGAATGAATCTGTTTTAAATCTTGGTGAAAGTCAGAAAAAAACTGTTTAAAATCCTCCATGTCTCAAGCAATAGATTATGGCACCCCTAGGAGCTTAACCAGCAAAAGTTGAAGATATGAAAGAGTTCCAGAATGTGTTTACACAAGCGAAAGTGAAATAGCAGACAGCTCCCAAGGGAAAGTAGAAGCAGAAAGCTGAAAGTTCAAATCAGCCAATTCAACGTGTAGGTAAATGGTAAAATCTTCAAATTCAATGCAAAAGTAAAAACAGGGAGACTATTGTTTACTCTCAATCCTCCTTAATATTTGGAGGGAAAACAAGGTCCAAAACTTTAAAAATATGTTTTTTTTTAAAGCAATCCCAAAAATAACAATAAGCACCAAGAGACCCAAGCAATTCCAAAAATAACAATAAACACCAAGGCAAAACTGAAATACTTTGGCCACATAATGAGAAGACAGGACACCCTGGAGAAGATGCTGATGCTAGGGAGAGTGGAAGGCGAAAGGAAGAGGGGCCGACCAAGGGCAAGGTGGATGGATGATATTCTAGAGGTGATGGATTCATTCCTGGGGGAGCTGGGGGTGTTGACGACCAACAGGAAGCTCTGGCGTGGGCTGGTCCATGAAGTCACGAAGAGTCGGAAGCAACTAAACAAATAAACAACAACCAAGAGACCCAGCTTCTCCTTGCTGTAGAAAGCCTCTCTTAGGGTATGTGAACATAAAAGAAATATAAATTGGGTGATTTAGAAATGGGGTGGCCCCCATCTTAGTGTCTTTTTAAGGCTACAGTGCAGCTTAGAAATAGTGATGTCCCAGCCTCCTGGCTAGTTGCAAACACTATTTGCAATCTTCTGGATGCAAGCAGCTGTCCGGAGAACAAACACGGTGATTCCCGGTGTTTCCCTTTTTCTGGAAAACACTCCTGGGCTTCAAGAAAACCTGCCTGAGCCCCAAAGAACTGCCATATTGTCAGCTTTGCCTGCTGAGCCTGCGGGCACAGATGTTCAGGCCTCCATGTCTCCACCAGAAGCCCTCCACCTTCAAATTCCAAGCTAAGTAGTGATTTTTTTTTTCCTTTTGACTACATTAAAAACTGTTCGAATTTGTGAGTAAAACAGTGAAATCTCACATAGGAGAACACTCTTCTACAGAGTCCTTCTCTAGGTAACATCATCAGCATTGATGATGTTACCTAGTTGGTTCATGAAATGTCTGCAAGCCAACAACCAAGCTCAGAGAGCACCAAGTTCAACCCAGAGCTACAGATAGTCTCTTCTATTGGACATTCTTCCACCTTTTCTTCTTAATACTGTACTTTATAGTCCTAACTCTGTTCTCAGCACAGAATAGGGCTACCATCTCTGGGTTGCAAAAATACAGACATTCACTAGATGATGATGAAAAAGGATAAACTACTGCTACTTTATCGTCATGTGGATCTTTGCAGTACAAATAGGATAGCCTCAGTTCAGAGTTCATCCAAGCACAACACCATGGAGACTCAAAGACAGTTTGTAATGCCAGAGCACCTGTGCAGAATTATACTGCCCATCAAAAAGAAATCCCTTTTTGTTCATATAAAAATTAACAACTGCAAGAGATTCACTAAAAAAAAAATAGAATTAATTAAAAATGTGTTATATTTTTAAAATGAAACTTGACAGGTAATTTATTTCATAAGAATAATAGCTTGGTAATTGCTTTAGTATTTTATATTACATTATTTTATGTTATTGAAATATGATAAAACTAATGAGGTCTTTCATTTTCAAAACTAAGACAGGGGACGTGAAAGGAGTATTTTTAACTACCAGCAGGTTATAAGATTGGAGGCTTTTTTTAGTTCTTCCAGTTAGAATGCATACATTCAAGAGAAGAGGATGTCAATATATATTCACTGTTATTGAATGTGTCAGCGTTCATATAATAACACATCGACAAAGAAGAGTCCACCTCTGGGTATTGCTTCAACAGTTGAATGGTTACTAGGTTATTAATTATCTGAATAAAGAAGCAGCAATCAAATATTAGATATTGTTCATTATCTCTGCAACAATATCAATATCACAATTTCCATTATTTTGTTGAAGAATCCAAGATCTAAAAAGGACGGATACGTGGCAATTCAAGATTTGTTACTAAAAGAAAGGCAGGAATTCTGTTTTGCTTTGTATTAAAGATAAGACCTAGAGATTCCCCCCCCCCTCTTTTTTTAAAAAAAGGTACAGCTACTCAAACAGTAAATGCTAACTTCTCGGATTGCAACTGCAGTTTCTTATGGTACCTGGAATGAAGTTAGAAATTAGCATGTTTGATGTATTATGAATAAGAAAGGGTTTTTCAGGAATGGCTAATCTTACAAGCCTCACTGACCTCAGGATCTTCAGAGCTAAAGCTCTGGCATAATATACAGCATTCCAGGGGGTCACTGTGTATGAGTTGAAGCCTAATCAAGCATGGGTATCTTAATTGCATGCATGCATGCACTTGCCTTGAGCATCCCTTTGCAGAAGTCAAAGGGGTCCCTTATTCTGTTCTCCTTGTGGAAGCCATTCAGGAATATAATGCATTTAATAGGAGTAAAATCTGTGATCATCTCCTCTCCTGCAAACTGTGTTCAGCGTCTAACTTTTGGTGGGCTTGGCACAAGAACTATAATGACACTCCATGTTTTTATCAAAAACAAACTAATTTTGTTAATAAATTATTCTCAGCAACATTTGTGCTTTGTAAAAACGAATTATGGGGCTATGATTTTTAATATATATATATATACACACACACACACACACACACACATACAGACACACACACAGGCCCTCTCAGGTAGAGAGTCTGCTTAATCCTTTCAGTGCTTCCTATGGTCTTCTGAGGTTTAGTTCCCAGTCCTCACATGCACACCTGTTTGGAGAAAGAAAGAAAGAAAGAAAGAAAGAAAGAAAGAAAGAAAGAAAGAAAGAAAGAAAGAAAGAAAGAAAGGAAGGAAGGAAGGAAGGAAGGAAGGAAGGAAGGAAGGAAGGAAGGAAGGAAGGAAGGAAGGAAGGAAGGAAGAAGACATGGATGATAATGATACCTTTAGCATTATGTCTAATTCATCCCTAAGTTTCTTCATATAGTTCGTATCAGGCCTTGCTACTGCCATATTAAAATATGTTTAATTATTAGGGATGGCTGAATCTGCCACATTAAATCATATTCACTTTCTCATTTTTTTCTCCTGCAAATTCAACTTCAGTCATTCCATCACTGCATTGCAATGATGTAGATAGATGTAGATGTAGATGTAAATATAGATGTAGGTAAACGCACACACCCAACATTAGCTTGTGCTTCTGATATACAGTGTGTGTGTGTCTGTGTGTGTCTGTACACACACACACACACACATACATATATTCTATGTGTATGTGTGTGTGTGTGTGTTTGTGTATATATATATATATATATATATATATAGAGAGAGAGAGAGAGAGAGAGAGAGAGAGAATGTATTTTTCCAAGCAAGTTATTATTTTTTTCTATGAGTTTCCCCTAATTTCAAGGCATTTCTGGTAAGAAAACTGTCACAAAATCCATTATTTATTTATTTAATAATAATAATGTTGATACCAACCTGTCTGGAACAGCTCCAGGCAATATTGCTAATAAGTGGAATTCCAGGTACATATGTGTATAGGATGTGCAAAAGAGACACTTTTCCACTGAAACGTGAACTGAATGATTTTCTGCCTTGCTCTCAGTTACGCTATGCTGAAGAGTAACCACTGAATTCTTTAATATAACGTTAATAACATACTTGTATCGTGTGGCCTTTCAGTCCAGATTTGCACCCCTGTTTGTTTATGCCACCTTGTTCTCTTTTCTGGTCCAATTTTGGTAGTGATTTGACTCTGCCTTTGTCAATGACAGCCTTACATCACCAGAAGGCCTCCTTTAGCCTACCGGCTGTTCTGGAGAGTAAATTTCAGACTCTGACCCCCTACCCTCAATGCCAGTTTCTTCTTTTAATTGCTCCTCATATTTCTAGGCAGGGTTTGAAAATCATTCTGCATGGTCATAGTATTTGAAACAGGTCCCTCTAACTCTCTTATATAGCAGGGCTGCAAGTCCTACAGCGATTCTATATGTATCCAGATATTTATGGATGGTACATAGCTCAGGGTACATATATCAGTCCTTAATACTGACCACTTAATTTTTTTCAAAGGTCAGGGATGAGAAAGAACACGGCTGGAGACCTATTTCTACAGTTCAGATGAGATGCCACTTGGTAGAAGGCACTTGGATTTAATGTTTGTTTTCACAACCCTTTTAACCAGGTCAGCTAAAAACAAAAACAAAACCTAGTTGTTCCATCTGTACCACCTGCTGAGCTTATTTAGTTTTAATCTTGGTTGCAGGTCCCCCCACCCTGCTTTGCATTGTATTTGTGTTTCTCTGTGGGTGGGTGTTTGGCTGAGTGATCTGTGTGAGCCAGTGTGCTTAGAATACAGTGGGTTGGGTAAAGCTAGAAAATAAGTAAATTCCTTATGTAAAAGAGAGTTCTTATGAGCTGTAAAAACTATCCCTGTTCTGAATCTTCACTAAGACTACATAGCCATTGAATTCTTGGCCATGAAACAGCCTTCCGAGAGAGATTTGCCTGCTCCGTATCTCTGAGCTTTGTGGATGTGTGTGTGCATGTGTGTCAGAGAGGCTCATATGAACATGTTTGAGTTACTGGGGGCTTTACATAATTATTGTTTTTAATTGTATCCTTAATAGCATGTTACTCTTGTTGAAAAGGCTGTTTGATTGAAAAAGAGACTTTACCTTGTTGGTCATCCCTTGTGGTTTGAGATGGAGATGCCAACATAGGAAATAAATGAAAGCATAAATGCAGAGATTGCAAAGCAGTGTCATCTTCTGGGTTTCATACCTTTACAACACAGAGGCGTATGCTCTTTCTGCTTGGTCCTGCTGCACGGTAATTGTACCTTATTCATAAAGTGATGTAGTTACTCAGCACACATTCCAAGTAATCCATAAAGGCCATCTGCTTCAGTACCAGAACTGGTGTTTACTTTGCCATGTTTTTAAATAGAAGTGTCTCTCCATATAAGCAGGCATCCTCATCACCAATGTACAGCTGACCTTTAAATCTTGCTTTGCTTTTCTCCCATTTTTTGTCACAATTCTCAAAAGAAAGGGAGGGAGAGAGAGAGAGAAAAGAGAGAGATCTAAAAAAAGGTTGAAGAATTTGGATCACATCCTTAGCTGCTGAATGCTCAAGAAGTGGCTTGATTTTGTGACAATAAGACAAAAAAGTTTAACATCCACTTCCTTTGCTCTGTCTCCCCACAAGTTTTATAAATGCCATGTTAACATTGTATAGCAAAGAGACGGGTTAGGTTGACTTGAAAGAAGTGTGCTTTACCTGTCTACAGATGAAGCATTTGTTTTGACTTTGTAACAGAAGGAGGTCTTCGTTTCACAATGCCTCATTCAAAAGGCAGAATGAAAGGAACCAAATGTCTGAAGGAGATATGGCATATCGCATAAAACAACAGAGCTTTCTTTGATATCCTGTCATGGACAGCTCTTGAAAGAGGAGGTTGATGTTGAATGTTGCTTGTCAGATGTTTGCAAAATGTTGGCATGCAGTTCTTTCTTTACTCATGAGTATACTTCCTGCCATCCGCATTCTGTTCTGCTTATTTTGAGTTGGGACCGGGGTGGGGGTGGGGGTGGGGGAAGCACAAAAAAGTATGTATCTTTCAAGGAAATAGTTTCTCCTTCTGACCAGAGGACCATTTTAATGCTACATGAATGACCTATATTGAACTATCTACCACACAACTATATATATTAATTCCACCTCTTCCTGGCTAAAATCAACTTCAGATGAGTTCCTAATACATTTCATTGTTGGGGTTAGTAGCACTGGTAAAATGCATAGAAAGTGAAAAATAATTGCCTATGTGCAGGCTATTTATTTCAACTCTGCCTGAAGACTGAATTCTTGGCAAAGGGGAATAAATGAAAATAGCAATACATTGGAATTTGGATGGATTAACGGCTAGTAGTACTTTTGTTTATTTTTAACATACAATTTGAGGTGCCAGACAATTTCACAAAGAGGTAATCCAGGCTCCTGGAGGGCCTTTTTACAGGTAAGGAAATATTTCTGCCATAATTGGGAAGGAAAAATAAATTTAGTGGTTGGAAGAAAGTGCAGGTTGAACAAAGATCTCAAGATCTCATGTAATCCAGAGGACAGCTGGGTTGTAAGAAGGCTTGCTGCTGTGGCAGTGGAAAAGTAGGACTGGTTTTCAAGTTTATGAAAAGAGATGTCTGTCAAACCATTTGGCTAACAAAAAAAAAAATCTATCTATCTATCTATCTATCTATCTATCTATCTATCTATCTATCTATCTATCTATCTATCTATCTATCCCTTTGTATTCTGCCCTGCTATATACAGCACTTCCTCTCTTTCTATTGTTCCATTTACTTCCTGAGGTAATTTCTTTTTTGCTCTCTGATACTCTTCCAGTTAGTTTAGTAAATATTTCTAGAGCTATTGCACCCATGCTGTAAAAATCTGGTTGACCACCAGGTGTAGAAAAGAGCCAAATGCATTTGTATCTCTTTGCTGCCATCTAGTGGTTGACAACATTTCTGAACATTTTGTGGCCCTACTTTAACCTTTGAGTTTCATTTTTGCTTGCCTGGCATGTTGAAGCCAAATGACTGTTTAGAATACAGAAAAAAGGCAACAGTTTGCTCATCTGTCTCTGCTTACTTATTTAGCCATGGGGAAGTCCTTATTTAATGGTAAACCTCTCTCCCCCCATCTTTTCCTTAATCTGCTGTAAATTGCATCTAGTGGAATTACTATGTATGTACACCGAAGGAGGAAATGTATCATTTGAACGGAAATTTGGAAAGGAAGAAAGGATCAATAATCTCTGCAGTCCATCAAGCAATGGATTCTGCCAGACATGCATTGTGGCCATCTAGATACTCAACAACTCTAACCCCTTTGACATGTTGTTATGGAGGCATGGAAGCTATGTAGTATTCTACACTATCCTAACATTCTTTTTGTCATGTAAAACTTGTTTTTAAATGTCAGTAGCTAAGATTATAAGTGGAGGAAACAGAGAGGTTCCCATTTCTGTTATTATTGATTTATTTAATGCATTTTATCTTCCACTCTTCACCCCAACTTCCATCATAGGTAATCATCAAACAGGTTGCTTCCTCTTTGGCTTTGCACAGCTTAGATGATGTTGGCACATTAAACAACCTCAGACCTGTTAGAGTTTGTGTAGGAGACTATCAAGGAATTCCAGGGCTGCAAGTTAAACTGAGAAGTCCAGAATCACCCTGGAAAAAGACAATGGTCTTCCATTGTCTTTTTCCATGTTGTTACCAGGAGAACTTGATGGATATGTCTATGAAATCATCAGAAGATGAACACAACTCAAAAGAGACTTCATCTTTAAAGACTGGACAAGGTGTATGTCAGAGGCCAAAGACAAAATATGCAAACATTATTGAGAAGTGATAACATTTAAGGACCTCTTTTTTAATGAATGTTTTATTTACAATATAGTACCAGAATGTAAAATAAGATGATCAATTCTGGCAGCAAATAACAAAACCTCTTCTCTGGTTTTCATTGCCTTTTACTGCCATTGCTTCAAGGATGTTTTTCAGAAGTCATCTGCATTTCTATTCCCATCCTTTTTCATCAGAGCTTGAGTAGTATTTAAGGGCAAGAAGTATCCAATTGAATGTTTCAGGCAAAGAATTCCATAAAGTTGGTATTCCCACAGAATAAACACTCCGGCAAGCCTTGCCTCAGGATGTAGCAGTGGGTTGCAGAATAGGATATCCATGGAAGAATTGTACACCGAATGTGCTCATAAGGGAAGAAACACAGCTCAATATTTTTTTTAGGGTCTTCGATAAGGGATGGCTAACGCATAAAGCATCCAAGAGTTGGCATATTTTAACAAAACAGCAGGTCCTGCTCAACACAAATTTGCCATATTCTGCATCAGTAACATTTCTACTCTTTAGCAGAGAAAAGCACTGTGATATCCTAAAACAAGTTTCCCTTTTCTCAAAAAAAAGCTTCAACTCTGGGTCTGGAGCATTTATCCAAATCACACCTCAGGGTCATCTGAGCACTTTTAGTCCTAGTTTCTAAGGGAAAGTACAAACCCATCCAAAAGAACAGATGGGCTGAGGGAAGCAAGCCACAATATCCCTTAGCTGAACATGGAGATACAAACTCAATTCAGGAAGGGATGTTGTAGGGATGACTCACATTATGTATGTGAAATCTCTAATGCTATTTTCTTAAAGGCAAAAGATAATCAGGAATCAGAACCGCCTCTGAAAATGGCACAGAGGCATCAGATTTGCCTTCTTCTATAGTATATGGCAACATTTTTCTCTATACAGTCTTGTGGGTCTTCATCTGCAGGAAAGCAGAGAAAGAAGGAGAAAGCATTTTCAATGCTGCCAACAAGTAAGGAAGTGAAAAATTCATGCAGCAGAAAATGTATGGCATAGCCTTCATTGTTCCTTGGTCTTTAGCCTTTTGCAAAGCAGCCCTGATGTGCTTTCAACTAGAGATTTACAATTCAGAGGGGACATAACTGGAGTTGTGTTTGTGAATCAGGATTTGATGGCAAACAATTTGATTTGTGATACTTTGTGATTCAAGATTTCTTCTTATTTTTGTTTTAAGATTCTAACAAAGCCTATAATGAGAAAATTTCAATTCAACTGGATCAGCAACACTTTGGCAGAATGGATGAAAATCATAAAGATGGGAGACAAGCAGCATCTTTCCACTTTTCTTGGTGGAGAGGTAGATCTCTGCATTTATGCTTTGTTGCCTTTGATCACTGTGCTTTCTGGGGTGCCAAGAGGGCCATAGTAGATGATTGGCATGTGTACCCTCCACTAATTTTGGTGGAGCACCAGCCTGGAAAGAGTCCATTGACAAGGTTGTCATCTTCTGGACCTACTGGAAAGAATCACCACTTGTGAGATGCTGCAGGTTTGTTGGCTCTGATTACTAGGTTTTCTGGGATGGCAAGAAGGTTGGCATAGCTGCTTAGCCAGTTTCACTCCTTCTGGGAGGAACCAGTTGTGTCAGGGTGATGACTTGCTGGCCAAATTCTGTGTTGTTAGGAGACGTGAGAGAACGAGAATGGTACAAGGAGATGTACTTCAACAGAGACTGACAAGCCAGAGAGAAAGAGTTTGGATGACATCTGCAACCCTGCCACCCCATTAAAATTTAGATCAGTGCAAATTAGCATTATCCTGGTGCCCATTTACTCACTTTCAGGAGACTTAAATCTGCCTTAACCATGCAGACCTTAGAAGTAAGGACAGTCCTGAGCCCCTCTTTAAAGTGCTGAGTGTGAAGTGATGGTGACAGGACCAGCCGCAGTATAAAACACCATTAGTATTAAGGAAGCTGAGAGCTGAGGAAGTGAACAAATCCCTCAATAGGTGTGATAGACACAGAGTTCAATGAGGCGATACATCTTATTGGCCAGCCCCACATATCAGTGGTGCATCATTTTCTCTCTTTGACATTCCTCCTCTATGGAAGGAAATTTGCAATATTTAGTAGCGTTCTTAAGGAAGACTCTGATGCATTTTGCAGTCTGTTGCTTTGAAGCCGATCTGTGTTTTGATTTACAAAACTTTGAACTGAATTGTATCAGGCCGTTCCTTTAAAACCTCACACAGCTAGACTAAATAGTGCACAGATTTATAATCATTGGTCTCTTTTTCTTTCTTTCTTTCTTTTTTTCTTTTTAATGTACAATATAGTAATGCAGCAGAAGGGGGAAAACAATCAGCATCTGTTCAACATCTGTCTGGTACACAAACAGACTTAGAAGCTACTTTTAGCTTTATAGAAATAGCATTTCTTTAAACAAAAACAAGTATGATGGCAGCAGAAATGATGCTGTTACAGCACAGTTGTATACTAGTTTACTTTTTCTTATTGTTATTATTAGTATTGAAATGGCCAGCCCTGGATTTAGAAGAACTCGGGATAACTCTTTATTTGTAGTTCTGATCTAGAAAGGCAATTTTGCATTCAACTATTGCCATGTAAGATTACATTAGGCAAGCAAAATGGATAAATTTTCTGTCAGACGGTCCCATAACAATGTATCGTGTCACCAGAACAGCTAAATTCAAATCTGCTGGCTATACATCTGAACTATGGTTAAAAAAGAGGACCAGGAAAAATAAACTGTTCATCGAAACACAGAAATAATTTTAGATACTACTCATAAATAATTACAATACTGCATGTGGAAGCTTCAAATTGCTATGAAAAGGTTACAGTACTACAGAAGAGACACATATTTATATCACATGGATGAGTTAAACAAAATCTCTCCTTCCAAAACTGTCTTATCTGGGACAGGCTGAAAATAAATTGCTGTTTTGGAATAGCAAATGCTGGGATATACTCTCTTCGGTGCATGCCATGTTCCCATATAATTCCTGCTGGAATTCTAGATAACAAATTATTTAAGATATAAATATCTACCCTAAGATTTAGAGATATGATTCATTTGAGCTTTCTCAAAATAACTTCAAGGGAAAAAAGAAAATATTTTGGGCGGTATGTCTGTGTCCTTTTAAGACATGGTTTGCTCAGTGGGTGTCTGTCTCTCTCTCTCTCTCTGTGTGTGTGTATGCATGCACAGAATTAAAAATATAGTACTTAATTTCACCTCTAAAATAGGAATGAAAGAAATGACACTTTCCTCTTCGAGCTTTGAATGGTTCAGTCTGATATTATTCCATTCCTCCTAAACCACATTTATCTAAGAAGTTGTTTTATATTTTAAGCATCACTTCAACATCTTGTGACATATCTTTCACTGTTCTAAAAGGATGTACTGTATGAAACAAATATTGCTTCATGCATTGCTTTCTTTCTGACAGTAATTTTTATTAAAGATTATATAGATAAAAATGCAAACTACAAAAGATAAAAGATAAAAAATAAAAAGTGCAGGAAAAACAAAGAAGAAAAAAGAAGAAAAGAAAGTAACCCCCCTTCATCCCCAGCAAGTATAATTAACATTAACAACTTATCACCATTTCTTAAAAAACAACAAATAGATGTATTTTAATTTTGTGCATGCACAAACACACACACACACACACATCCACTGAGCAAACCATGTCTTAAAAGGACACAGACATACCCCCAAAAATATTTTCTCTTTTCCCTTGAAGTTATTTTGAGAAACCCCATTAATTTTTCCTGGTCCTCTTTTTTAACCATAGTTCAGATGTATAGCCAGCAGATTTGAATTTAGCTGTTCTGGTGACACGATACATTGTTATGGGACTGTCTGACAGAAAATTTATCCATTTTGCTTGCCTAATGTAATCTTACATGGCAATAGTTGAATGCAAAATTGCCTTTCTAGATCAGACCATTAAACATAAAAAGATCTTTAAAGTGTCACCCATCTGGATCAGCAGAAGTCCATTAAGGTTTGTTAGAAATAACAACATAACTATTACAAACTTTATCTAATAAATCCACTTTAAATCCTCCCCTTACATTTATCAATCAAATATACTCAAAATGCAACAGTTAACTCTCTTTATCTCTTATAGATAAAGAAAACTTTTAAAACATCCGCATCTGGTCCTAGTCAGCAAAGGTTTGGTCAGACTTAAAGTCTGTATAGTCTACATTGCCGGCTATAAGCTGGATCGAATCCTGCAACTCCCAGCTGTTTGCAAGCCGACCGCTAAAACCTTAGTATCTGCCATCTACTCACAAAAAAAAAAAAATGTGTCTGGAGTGATGTGAATATCTCTCCTTTCTCTGGAAAGATTTTGGTGGTCCGGATCCTGCATCCAGCTGCCTTTTTCACCCGTAATGTCTCCTGCTCTTCACGGGATGTCAGTTTGCCATTCCTCATTGGCAGTGACTCCCTTCATGCATTGCTTTCTCTTTGGACATTACCCCTGGCCTTTCTGATGCCCATGTTACTGAAAGGTTCAGCCACTGTGATTTTTCCATATACAACTTCTTTAACCTTAAAACTCAAAGCAGAGCTGGACATGTGGCATAGAGTAGGCAAAAAAACTCCATAAGAAAATGTCATCACCTAGAGGAAGAACACAAAAAATGGTGCCCAGTTGGCAGCATGAGCATCATATATCATTCTGCCTAATTGAGTGTGGAAAAGACTGCTAAAAAATATTTAGAGTAAGAGAGAAGCAGGCCAGGGCATAAGATAGGTGTTTTCCTAAGTGACATCTCATAGTTTATCACTCCTTGCTAAAGTAAAATAGATAGAGGATACATAAATAGATAGATGATAGATAGATAGATGGGTGGGTGGATGGATAGATGGATGGACGGATGGATAAGAGAGAGGAATTGTCCTAAAACACATTTGAAAGGGGAGGTAAAGTAGTGGGAAGATGTTGGGAAGAGTGGAGTTAGGTAGACAAGTAGAAAGACACTGGGAAGATCAAGGCATGCCTATGGAAAGGTCTTCATCATCAATGGGAAGATGCTAGGGAGGAGGAGGAGGAGGACGAGGTGGAGGAGGAGGGCTTCCAAACCAGTTGCTATCTAATTAAGATCACACCCCTGCAGAAAACCCCTGCATTTTTCCCCCATGAAGGCAAATGGAGGCAACCCTCCATCGGTACAATGCTGCTGCTCCTTTGTTTAAATTGCCCGATGGACTAATGAGTGCCCCCATTTATTTTTGGAAAGAAACAGGACTTCCCACATTTCATGAGGTATTCAGGGCTGGATTAAAGTGACTTTATCAAGGGTCCTCATAAGTTTAGTGTAAATACTGGGATTTATTTAACCTTTCCTCTTTTAAAAAGTTCTCTCTGGAGCAATGCAAGAGATAGACTTTGTGCTTACAAAAGAGCCAGTCAAATGTGTGAAAATGGCATCTGTAAATCTAACACCAATTTCTGTACAAATGTCATGGTTTCAGTGTAGGATGTGAGAGGAAAAATGCTTCCTCTCCAGTGCTTTCACACCATTCACTCTTCTCTTTTGTATGCCATTTGTAAAAGAAGAAGCACTTCAATTTCACAAACCACAGTAATCCTCTTTCATTGGGGCCATTGTTACCCATCACGATCTCTGGTTTGTAAGCATCACAGGATTTGCCTTTTAGCGAGCAAGCCATCGTCATCCATCAGCACTAGAGCTTTCCAGCAGGAAATGTGGGATTTGTGTATGTTGTAAACAGCTGCACACATGCTTCAGAAAAAGCCTGCATTGCTCTGTAGGGAATCATTACAGAATGTATATGTGGGTGAGACCTAACAGAAGAAACTGCCTATGAAGAATGGTTGAAAGGAAGTGTCCTGAAGAAGACGGGGTTCCATTTAATTTGTTTTTCTGCTTTCCACTTCCTTCCCAGCTCTTCACTGAGAGCTATTTTAGTATAGCACTAATTTAACATTGGAGTAAGAACTAAATTACAATGTGCTTAATCTGAATACTGTGGAGAACTAATTTCAAGGAGTGAGCATTGGATTTAAGCATGGCATCCACTAGATAAGGTGGACTACTATCTAGTCAGTCCTTTGAGGTAGGCCAGATCAAGAAACAGATTCCACAGGATTCCAGTAATGCTACTTTACTGTTTTAAGATACTGTATATTAACAAATCTTGGAAGCCCATCCCAAACCTTCACCATCCCTTTTTTAGGACAACAAGGTCAAAGTGGGGTTGTTCTGGGTTTCTTTCTCATGCTATCTACTTTTCCAAGGCAGAGCAACTGTTTCATCTGTCCCACCACCTTCTCAGGGCAAGAAATAATATCCTCTGTACCACTCCCATAATTTCTTCCCTTGGCCATGCTTGTGGTAGCTAATGGCAAGTTGAAATCCAAAGTAAGTAAAACAAATTGCAAATCCTTGAATTCTGATGGATCCAGAAGTGGCTCAGGATAAATTTATCCCCATGGCAGGATAGTTAGTTCTGAATCTATTCTGTTCTGAGTCTTGGCTTCAATAAAGCTCCATCCTGATTTGTAAATCTGGAGATGAAACCAAACCAAACCAAACCAAACCAAACCAAACCAAACCAAACCAAACCAAACCAAACCAAACCAAACCAAACCAAACCAAACCAAACCAAACCAAACCAAACCAAACCAAACCAAACCAAACCAAACCAAACCAAACCAAACCAAACCAAACCAAACCAAACCAAACCAAACCAAACCAAACCAAACCAAACCAAACCAAACCAAACCAAACCAAACCAAACCAAACCAAACCAAACCAAACCAAACCAAACCAAACCAAACCAAACCAAACCAATGATGTTTAAGAAGCTTCTGAAAACTTGGCTGTTGTCTCAGCCTTGGGTTTAGGCAGATGCCAAGCCCTTTATAGGATCTCATCTGTTGAGAAATGGCTTTCTCCAGATAAACATGGTTTTTTTCCTGTTTCTCTTGCTTTCACCACTTTTTATATGCATGCTGCACCTTAATGTTATGGAGTTGGACAGCCTTCTAAATTAAATAAAATAAACACTGCAACCTCTCCTCTCAAAAGAATTAGATTTGTTTATAAATTTTGTTCATACAAAATAAAATGGTTGGTGGGAAGATCAGAGGAATATATGAAGAATCAAGTGGTGTCTGTTGTCCCAGAGATGGAGTTTTATTACCTGGCAATATGTTAAAAAAAAACACAGAGAGAAGACTCATCATGTCTGTTCACAAAACAAGCCCTTTTACCTGGATCCAGCCTTCTAGCCTCTAATCTGTTCTTCTCTCCTTCTTCAAAATGGTCCAGTTGGGTAAACAGAATATAGATGAAGAAAAGTGAAGATCAGACTTCTTTGTTGTTGCTGTTTTGGTCTTAGCAGGGTCCAAATTCAATTCAATTTAAAGCATCCCAGACAGATGGCTGTCTAGCCACCATTTGCCCATGTCCAATGAAGGAGAGCTCACTTTCTCTTTGAGAAATTGGTTCCACTATCAAACTATTCTTACTGTTTATTTCTACCATTCAATCTCCCTTGCTGTGACTTAAAGCTATTATTCCATGTGCTGTACTCTGGAATGACAAAGAACAGGCCTTGTTTGTTGTTGTTTATTTGTTTAGTCGCTTCTGACTCTTCGTGACTTCATGGACCAGCCCATGCCAGAGCTTCCTGTCGGTCGTCAACACCCCCAGCTCCCCCAGGGACGAGTCCGTCACCTCTAGAATATCATCCATCCATCTTGCCCTTGGTCGGCCCCTCTTCCTTTTGCCTTCCACTCTCCCTAGCATCAGCATCTTCTCCAGGGTGTCCTGTCTTCTCATTATGTGGCCAAAGTATTTCAGTTTTGCCTTTAATATCATTCCCTCAAGTGAGCAGTCTGGCTTGATTTCCTGGAGGATGGACTGGTTGGATCTTCTTGCAGTCCAAGGCACTCTCAGAATTTTCCTCCAACACCACAGTTCAAAAGCATCGATCTTCCTTCGCTCAGCCTTCCTTATGGTCCAGCTCTCGCAGCCATATGTTTCTACAGGGAACACCATTGCTTTAACTATGCGGGCCTTTGTTGTCAGTGTGATGTCTCTGCTCTTAACTATTTTATCGAGATTTGTCATTGCTCTTCTTCCAAGGATTAAGCGTCTTCTGATTTCCTGACTGCAGTCAGCATCTGCAGTAATCTTTGCACCTAGGAATACAAAGTCTTTGACTGCTTCTACATTTTCTCCCTCTATTTGCCAGTTATCAATCAAGCTGGTTGCCATAATCTTGGTTTTTTTGAGGTTTAGCTGCAAACCAGCTTTTGCACTTTCTTCTTTCACCTTCATCATAAGGCTCCTCAGTTCCTCTTCACTTTCAGCCATCAAGGTGGTATCATCTGCATATATGAGATTGTTAATGTTTCTTCCAGAGATTTTAACTCCAGCCTTGGATTCCTCAAGGCCAGCTTGTCGTATGATGTGTTCTGCATACAAGTTGAATAGGTAGGGTGAGAGTATACAGCCCTGCTGTACTCCTTTCCCAATCTTAAACCAGTCTGTTGTTCCATGGTCTGTTCTTACTGTTGCTACTTGGTCGTTATACAGATTCCTCAGGAGGCAGAGAAGATGACTTGGTATCCCCATACCACTAAGAACTTGCCACAATTTGTTATGGTCCACACAGTCAAAGGCTTTAGAATAGTCAATAAAACAGAAATAGATGTTTTTCTGAAACTCCCTGGCTTTTTCCATTATCCAGTGGATATTGGCAATTTGGTCACTAGTTCCTCTGCCTTTTCTAAACCCAGCTTGTACATCTGGCAATTCTCGCTCCATGAACTGCTGAAGTCTACCTTGCAGGATCTTGAGCATTACCTTACTGGCATGTGAAATGAGTGCCACTGTTCGATAGTTTGAACATTCTTTAGTGTTTCCCTTTTTTGGTATGGGGATATAAGTTGATTTTTTCCAGTCTGATGGCCATTCTTGTGTTTTCCAAATTTGCTGGCATATAGCATGCATTACCTTGACAGCATCATCTTGCAAGATTTTGAACAGTTCAGCTGGGATGCCGTCGTCTCCTGTTGCCTTGTTTTTAGCAATGCTTCTTAAGGCCCACTCAACCTCACTCTTCAGGATGTCTGGCTCTAGCTCACCGACCACACCGTCAAAGCTATCCCCGATATTGTGATCCTTCCTATACAGGTTTTCTGTATATTCTTGCCACCTTTTCTTGATCTCTTCTTCTTCTGTTAGGTCCTTGCCATCTTTGTTTTTGATCATACCCATTTTTGCCTGGAATTTACCTCCAATGTTTCTAATTTTCTGGAAGAGGTCTCTTGTCCTTCCTATTCTATTGTCTTCTTCCACTTCCGCGCATTGCTTGTTTAAAAATAATTCCTTATTTCTTCTGGCGAACCTCTGGAATTTTGCATTTAATTGGGTATATCTCCCCCTATCACTGTTGCCTTTTGCTTTCCTTCTTTCTTGGGCTACTTCTAGTGTCTCAGCAGACAGCCATTTTGCCTTCTTGGTTTTCTCTTTCTTTGGGATGTATTTTGTTGCCGCCTCCTGAACAATGCTGCCAACTTCTGTCCAGAGTTCTTCCGGGACCCTATCTACTAAGTCCAGTCCCTTAAATCTATTCTTCACCTCCACTGCATATTCCTTAGGAATATTAGTGAGTTCATATCTAGCTGATCTGTGGGTCTTCCCTAATCTCTTTAGTCTGATCCTAAATTGTGCAAGAAGAAGTTCGTGATCTGAACTACAGTCAGCTCCAGGCCTTGTTTTTACCGACTGTACAGATGTCCGCCACCTTTGGCTGCAAAGGATGTAATCAATCTGATTTCGGTGTTGTCCATCTGGTGAAGTCCATGTATAAAGCCGTCTCTTAGGTTGTTGGAAGAGAGTGTTTGTTATGCAGAGTGAATTGTCTTGGCAAAATTCTATCAGCCTGTGTCCTGCTTCGTTTTGTTCTCCCAGGCCATACTTACCTGTAATTCGAGGTGTCATTTGACTGCCCACCTTAGCATTCCAGTCTCCTGTGATGAAAATAACATCTCTTTTAGGCGTGTTGTCCAGTAGGTGCTGCAGATCCTCATAGAACTGCTCTACTTCAGCTTCTTCAGCATTTGTGGTTGGGGCGTATATTTGGATCACTGTGATGTTCGATGGCTTGCCCTGAATTTGAATTGAGATCATTCTGTCGTTTTTTGGGTTGTATCCAAGCACAGCTTTAGCCACTTTACTATTAATTATGAAGGCTACTCCATTTCTTCTGTGGTCCTCTTGTCCGCAGTAGTAGATCTGGTGGTCATTTGATGTGAAGTGGCCCATTCCAGTCCATTTCAGTTCACTGATGCCCAGAATGTCTATCTTTAATCTTGACATCTCACCAATAACCACATCCAATTTGCCCTGGCTCATAGATTTTACATTCCAGGTTCCGATGGTGTGTTGATCCTTAGAACATCGGATTCGCCGTTCACCACCAGCACCATCGGCCGCTAGCCGTCCTTCCGGCTTTGAGCTAGCTACGTCATCACGTCTGGGGCTAGTTGAGCTCATCCTCTGTTCCTCCCCAGTAGCATTTTGACCATCTTCCGACCTGGGGGTCTCATCTTCCGATGGTATACCGACATATCTCTGGTTGTACTGATCCATTTAGTTTTCACGGCAAGAATACTGAGGTGGGTTGCCATTACCTTCCCCAGGGATCGCATTTAGTCTGACCTCTCTGTCATGACCTTCCCGTCTTGGGTGGCCCTTCACGGTTTAGCTCATGGCATCATTGAGGTGCTCAAGCTCCAGCACCACGACAAGGTAACGATCCTTTGCTGAAGGAACAGGCCTTGACCTTCTGCCTAACATACTTTCAGGTTATTTGAAGAAAGCTATCAACCTTTACCCAATTGCCTTTTCTCAGGGCACCCAGTTCCTTCAATCTCTTTCCATAGGATTTAGCTTTTAGTCTTCTGATCATCTTCATTGACATTATCTGAACCTGTTCTAATTTGTCCAAATCCTTCTTATATTGCAGGTGCCCAGAAGTGGACATGGTTGGAAGAAAGCCCTGTAAGTCTAGGCAAAAATCAGGAGGAATCTGGTAAGCACCTTTTCAGATTAATCTGATCAAACAGCCAAAGCTTTTGTGAGCTACAGCTCAGTTCATCAAATTGAATGGATTCCAGACTCACTCCAGTCGGGTGGAGCACAATGGACTCACTCCATCAGATGCAATCAGACTCCATTACATTTGAAGAAGTGAGCTCACACAAGTTTATGACTTTTAGTAACATCTGTTAGTCTGAAAAGTTGCTAACAGACTTCTGACTTTTTTATACCTGTGGTAGGGTTCTGACCAAAGTACTAATCTAACTAATCTTTCTTCTTTGTTCATTTTTCATTAATCGAGACTGAAATTGTAAACGATCTCCAAAGAATCAGCCCGTTTTCTGATTTTCATGGGATGAAGCTTGAAAAATCCCTCTATCAATTTCAGTAAAAATTCACCCACACTCTCAGTTGAAAATGTGCTCCCAAGTCTGAAAAAATGCCAGTCTACTGAAACAAAGAAACCGATTAATTAATTAATTAATTAATTAAAGCTAATCAATGAGAGAACAGCACCTCATTTTAACAAATCTGCTCCAGAGCTAGGCAACAGATCATTCTGTTGCTCTGGGTGGACCTTCTTCTAAAAAATCATTATAAAGTTCAGTTTTATAATCAAACTGCTAAGGCAGAATTCATTAAAATGTTTGGTAATATTTGCCATGGCTTAAGCAGTTTCCTGTTACTCTTGCATGCATTATTTTAGCATTGCAATGCAGTCTATGTCTTTTATTGTTTTAATAATGGTTTTGTCATCGTTAACATTGTTTCTCATATATACATATAATTATATATATGTACACACACACAAACACAGAGATACTCTCTCTGTGTGTGTATATATGTGTGTTTGTGTATACTGTGAAAAAGTTAATTGTCATTTGTCAATACGTAATTTACAGCTTCTGGGTTTCATTTCTCCCAACTTCCCTGTTTATTCTCTCTTTCATCAATTATGGGAAATCACAGATTGTGGTTCATTGCATACAGATTTTTTTTCATTTTTAAGATTCTGTCAGTTCAAAGTCTTGGCTGTTTCTGGGCAAGAAAACTCTGATCTCAAAAACCTACCAGTGTCAAATAAAGCATGAAATAAATACATGCCAGTTATTTATTTTCTGAACAAACAAACATGATTTGGAGGTACCTGTATCGGTCTTTTTCAAAACTACTCGATATAAAAAGATCAAGACTCACAGCTAAAACACTGTCTAATTAATCATGTGGGATAGCTTTCCCTATACATTTTAAAATGCTACTATTTACATTTAGCAAAGATAAGGCTTTGATTTTGGAGTAGTACCATCTTTCATTGTGTAGTAGAACAGTTTGTGGAGTGTGTTTAATATAAATGTTTTTTTTCATTCAAGTTCCTGCACAAATTAGCTTGTGGTATGAAAGAAAGAGAAAGAGAGAGAGAGAGATCAGACCCTTTTTTGAAACATCTTCTTTATTTTATTTATTTATTCAATTTGTATGGCCACCCATCTCAAACAAATGACTCTGGGTGGCAAACAATCATAAAATCAATTAAGCCCATGAAGGGCTTTAAAGGTGACAACTAGCACCTTAAATTATACCCAGAAACACACTGGAAACCAATGCAACCCACGACGCAGTGGCATAACATGTGCCAAGTAACTGACATCATTTACTACCTGTGCAGCTGCATTCTGCACCAGCTGAAGTTTCTGAGTGCTCTTCAAGGGCAACCCCATGAGGACCACATTGCCTCCAGACTGGGAGGACCACATTGACCCCCCAGATGGGAGGTCAAAAGGGCATGAGTGACAGTGGGCAGAGCCTCCAGATCCAGTAATAGGCAGAACTGGTACATAACCCAAAGGTGTTCAAAGGCCCTCCTAGCCATGGCTGCCACCTGCGCTTCCAGCAGAAGCCATGAGTCCAAGATGACCCCCATATTGTGCATCAGGTCTGTCTGAGGCAGTGCCACCCCCACCATACTAAAGGTGGAAAAACCTTGACACCGGAAGGCCCAAGCACCCAAAACCACTCAGTCTTGCTCGGGTTGAGCCAAATCCCATCCAGGCCCCTACAGCCTCCAGGCACTGGGACAGGACATCCATGCCTTTACTCAGGCAGACTGGGTAGAGATATAAAGCTGGGTATCATCAGCATAATGATGACACCTCACCCCAAACCATCAGATCACCTCAGCCAGCAGCCTCATGTAGATGTTAAATAAGGGAGAGAGACGACCAAGCCCCACACCACTCCACATAGGAAGGGTTGTGGGCTGGTCCTCTCCCCCACTATTAACACCAACTGGAACCAACCTTGGAGGAAGGAGGAGAACCAGCACAACACAGTGCCACCTACCCCCAACTCCCAAAACTAGCAAGAAGGATACCATGACTGATGGTATTGAAAGCCTCTGAGAGGTCCAGAGAGCAATGATGGATGCACTGCCCCATCCTGCTCCCACCAGATGTCATGCAAGTGCACAATGAGTGCTGTCAGACTTACTAGGTAGACCAGACAGGAAACACAACCAGATAAGCTAATTCTACTTTATTGTAAAGCTACATTACAGGGAGAAATCCACCACTGCTCCAACAGGAAAAAAAGGTCAGGCGTATGATGTTATTATGCGTCAGGCCCTGGATGACTTGGGACAGGCCCATGAACTCTCAAGCTGCCTCCGACCCTGCCCCCAGAGAAGGCAAGTTGAAGTCCTCCAAGACCATAAGCCTGGGGAACTCAACCATCGAACTGGCCATGGTGTTATGAACCTCAGACAGGGAGGCCGGTACAATAGCAACACACGCACACATATACACACATACATACAAACAGACATACACACATAAACCTATCAAGAAAATCCTTTACATGTATCCTTGCTTAAAGCTTAATAGTGATTTTTAGTCATGGAAAGTGATATATGCAATAGTGCATATCTTACTAATAATAATATACTGGAAAAACAAATAATGTTCTTGACATTTTTTGTAATCCCTTGTTTACTCATCCGTGCTTTATTCTTTTATTTTCTTAATCTGTTTTCTATTTTCTAGTTGTTTTTACTTACAGTATACACTTTCTATAAAACAAATAAAATACTGAGGGAGGGAAAAAAAACTTGAAACCATTTCAGCTTAATTATTTGAGAATGGAACTTTGAATAAATTATTAAGAAACAAAACTGTAGAACTTCTCTGAAATGTGAAGCAATTACATGTAAAAAAACATTACAAAGTATAATTTAATTGGATGGTTGGAAATATTTACAAATATTTCTCCAAAATAGGAATGGATTTTGAACTGGATTAGGACATACATGTCTTAGAAAATGTTTTCTTCTATGATGGTTAAAAAGGGATTTATAAAATATTGCCTGAACAAGTAAGGTTCAATGGAATTTATTAATGGCTTAATGAGAAAGGCGGGAGCTGTAATTATCCTATAGAGATTGAATTATCTTATAGACTGTACTTCTCAAATTGGGAATCATGCTCTAAAGTGTCAGTGTAGTGAATTGCTAATATAAATTGCATGCAAAGTATAAATTTCTACATAGTAAAAATAATATTTTCCAATTAATTCATTTTTCCCCAATAAACTATAAGTCAGACCTTTGAAGGGATGTTCAGAGATTTCCTCTACCAAGTCAACCCTTGTTGCTTAAACCAGGAAATTTTCTTTGTACTCCCCAATGCTGGGACTAAAATGGGGTACAAATCTAAATTTGTAGCATTTGCTTTTCTGTATAATTTCCCTTAGAAATAACTTTGCTGAGAGGGGCACCTTAAAAAATACTAGTTATTTGCCACGTATGTGGCATTGATTAATGCTTGTTATTTCAAAATACACATCCTTGCTCTTTCTTTCTTTTCTAAGGTTTCATACAATGACATTTTAAAGAAAGAGTAACAACTTGAAATCAGCCTGCGTGATTAAGATATTTGTTTTCTTCCTGGATCAGAGAGGAGAAAATAAATGAATTGCAAAATTGTTGGGTGTTTTGTTTACTTTTTGCACAAGGTAAGTTAAAGAAGGAGGAAAGCTATGAGAACTAACAGCAAAATTCAGGGGGGGGGGAAAGAGTGCACAGTGCATGAATGATAACAGTGAATGTCATCTGCCCTGTTATCAACATGATGTTCATAAAGAATATTATAATTTTGAGAATGTTATTTTTGTCTGGTACAAAATTAACCACTTTTAATCAACAAATATTTCTTCTTTTTAGCTTTCTCATTATTTCACCCATAGAAACCACTAACTCAAAGGAGATTCACAACTGGGCATAGCAGCTTCTTGATTGCTGGGCCCACTGCATTATTGCACACTTTTATAAACTGGACTTAACATGTCTCTGCCCATAACCATTTGTTTTATAAGTTAAAACCCTGCTTTCCATGTCTCAAAAGGTGTCTTCCTCTGGAAAAAAAAAAAGCTACTGGTTTTCTTCCTTGATCTCAGAATGCTTGAGCGTTTATTTGTTGGTGATTTGTTGTCATTGTTATAGCTTATTGTATTTTTGGAGATGGGAATGGTGTTACTACTGCTGTTGTGGCTTTCTCCTACAGAATTTCCCTCACTCCAAACTCTCTCTGATGGCCAAAATTTCCAGTCCCCAAACAGCCCCTAAAAGCCAATGGGAGGATCCCTCATAACATCTTATCATGAGTTTAACTGACATGTGGGAAGCTAGAATGCCCTGTTGGGTACCCCCTTCACTTCATACTAATGTAAGTGAAAGACAACTTTATTCCCCCTGTGATAAATTCACTGGAAACCAGTTTGAATAGCAAGTTCTTTTTGATCAAATCGATTGAGACTTGTTAAAGAATAATGCTGGATATTTTTTTTTTTTCCTGACAATAACAGGACTGGTGGTAATCATATCTCTGATGCTTAATATCTTCCTCCTTTTCTGACCTCTTCTAAACTGATTTTATTGAGTTCCTGTTGGTTGACTGCATGTCATTTGTAAGCTACACCTGGAGTTGTGCCATGTAAGCTTTGCCTAAATTAGGAATGCAAGTCGCTTGCATGAAGCTATGTTTTTCCAATGTTTTATGTTAAAGCTGGAAATGTGTAGGAAGCAGAATAAAGGAGGAAGACTGAAATCATCCCAGACATTCCTTTTATAACCTCATGGTCTCTTCATTTATAAATATGCAGATGCTCATTCAGATGTCAGTAGAAAAAGAGAGACTATATATGTAGAATTCATTTACAAGGTTTGAATTGGGGGCAGACCTCTTTCCACAATAAGCAATGGTTTCTTCTTTGGCATTACAATACTGATTATTACTCAAGGTTTCATGCTCCAAAGACAGTATCATATTAATTTCTGTAATCGGGTTTTGCAGTTCATCTACCTCTTATTGTCAGTTATCTTGATGAAAAGGTGCAGCCATCCTCTGATTTACCTCTGTTCACAACAAGAAAACATACATAGATAAAGATATGGCTATGGATGCATGTAGATAAACAAGTATGGATAGATTTTTCATGCATTGCCTGTTCGATATATATCTTGCATCAAATTAAGCTTGGTGATGCTTACGAAAGTTCTTCTTTTAAAATTGGTCGTACTTTAACATTTTCTGAATCGAGATACAGCCTGCTTTGCTCATAATAGATAACGTCTTTTCACCATAGGTAGTGAAATATATGGGGCAGTCCTTCCAAAAATTGTTGGCTCAAAGGTGACAAGACAGAAGAAATTGTTGACAGTTGAAGGAGCAGTTCATGGATGAAGACAGGATAAGTTACACAGTAAAAGCAGCAACGTCTATTCCCTTCATAATTACAGTATCCATAAGTTTTATGAGTGCTTGAACATATAATCTAAACATTCCCTTCCAATTAACTCTATGATTGCTTTGTAATTTAAATTATTAAAGTCATTGTAACTTGTTGTTCTTCCTCAGGGTGGGATGAAGAAAACCTAAAACCTTATTAATCAAACCATATCAATGCCGCAAAGAGGCCACACCTGCAGAGATCTGTGATACTGAATGTTCTGGAATGCAATGCTGGAACTTTCAAGTATCTTACAAAGGTAACAAACTCTTACTCAGACCACTTCCTTAACTTCCCCAGTAAGCCTTTGCTGGTTAGTTTTACCATGCAGCCTCCCTACTGTCTCTCCAGTGATACTGTCTTAATATGCTAACACCCACACTTATCAAAAGGCCTACATATATTGCATTCAGAGATAAGAGATGGGAAGAAGAAAACTCTCTCTCTCTCTCTCTCTCTCTCTCAAAAAGGAGATAATCATAAGTAATTTGCTAGAGGGGTACATGAACAAAGCTGGATAGCTAAGTAAAAAAAAAAATCTGGTGCAATTCTAACACCATTTCTATTAAACAAAGAAATTTATTTATTTATTTGTTTGTTTGTTCAATTTCTACAGCCGCCCATCTCAACAAGTGACTCTGGGTGGCTTACAACAATAAAAAACTATAAAACTATAAAACAATAAAACAATTGCAATTAAAACAGTTACAGTACAAAATAAATATACTGTACATAGCTGCCAAGTAAGCAATGCAAGATGTTAATATAGCCAATAAATGGGACCATTCACACCTTCGGGGCCCCAGACCCAGGCACCTAACCAGGTCTTCACAGCCTTATAAAAGGCCAACAGGGATGGGGACATCCTGATCTCTGAGGGGAGAATATTCCAGAGGGCAGGCACTATGGCTGAAAAGGCACACCTTCTAGCCCCCACCATCCAACATTCTTTGGCTGACGGGATCCGTAGCATGCCCAATCTACCAGATCAAATTGGATGGATAGAAACAACTGGGAGAAGACAGTCCCTTAGGTAACCCGGTCCCAACCATGAAGGGCTTTAAAGATGACAACCAGCACTTTGAATTGCACCTGGAAGCACACCAGCAACCAATGCAGCTCTCGTAGAAGCAGTGTTAAAAGGTAAAGGTAAAGGTTTCCCTTGACATTAAGTCCAGTCATGTCCGACTCTAGGGGGTGGTGCTCATCTCTGTTTCAAAGCCGAAGAGCCGGCGTTTGTCTGCAGACACTTCCGTGGTCATGTAGCTGGCATGACTAAGTGGAACACTGTTACCTGCCTGCTGAAGCGGTACCTATTAATCTATTCACATTGGCATGTTTTCGAACTGCTAGGTTGGCAGCAGCTGGGACTAGCAACAGGAGCTCACCCCATTATGCGGATTCGAACCACCGACCTTCCGATCGGCAAGCTCAGCAGCTCAGCGGTAACATGTGTCAAATATCTGACTCCACTTACTACCTGGGCAGCTGAATTCTGCACCAGCTGAAGCTTCTGAATGCTCTTCAAGGGCAGCCCCATGTAGAGCGCATTGCAGTAATCCAGACAGGACATCACAATGGCATGAATGACAGTGAGTAGTGCCTCCAAGTCCAGGAATGGGTGCAGCTGACACAGAACCCAAAGGTGTACAAAGGCCCTCCTAGCCATGGCTGCCACCTGCTCTTCCAGCAGGAGCCATGAGTCTATGAGGACCTCCAGATTGCATACTGGGTCTGTCTGGGGCAGTACAACCCCATCCAGGACCAACAATGGAAAAACCTTGTAACTGGAAGGCCAACAAATGCAAAGCCACTTAGTCTTGGTTTGAAAGAAATGGTTACACAATGTTGAAAGAAAGCAATGGTTTGACAATGTTGTGAAGTCAAGGGCAAGATGGATAGGAAGGGAAAGTTGGCTGAAGTAGCTGAAGAAGAATCAACCCAGAATGGGAATCTGAATGAATGGATGGTTTGCAGGGAAAGCAACAAGGAGATTAGAGGGGAGGAGTAAGTATATGTCCAACTCTCTCTCCATGTCCATCTCACTAGTCATCCCAAACAGTGACATGCAAATGACTGATTGTAAGAGTTGCTCTGATGTGAAGAAAGGCCTGTCAATCCTGAATGCATGACTCCCCTTTCCCACTATAGGATCATGACAGTGACCATCAAAAGATACTATATTTATTTCTTAATGCTCAGGGCATACCTCTTCTCCACCCTCCACACACACATACTTTCCAGCATGCTGAAATCCAAAACTGCATATCAGAGGCAAATCCTGACTAGGCTGAGTTAAAAATCACCCCAAATATCTCCATTCTGCATCGATTTTGTATTTTACTCTGACTGGGACGCGGTGGCGCTGCGGGTTAAACCGCTGAGCTGTCGATCGGAAGGTCGGCGGTTCGAAACTGCGCGGCGGGGTGAGCTCCCATTGTTAATCCCAGCTCCTGCTCACTTAGCAGTTCGAAAGCATGCAAATGTGAGTAGATCAATAGGTACCGCTTCGGCGGGAAGGTAACGGCGTTCCGAGTCGTCATGCTGGCCACATGACCCGGAAGTGTCTATGACAACGCCGGCTCTAAGGCTTAGAAACGGAGATGAGCACCGCCCCCTAGAGTCGGACACGACTGGACTTTACGTCAAGGGAAACCTTTACCTTTACCTTAGAACACATCACTATTTTCCATCATAAACATTCCTAAACTTAGTTACTGGAAAAGGAGACCTTTAAATTTTAGTGGAATTCATTTCTCACTAACCATTCTGAAATTAATGAACAATGAGTGACTACGAATATAACTGCCTACAGGAGCACATATGATAAAAGTATTTATAAACACATAAAACCACTGAACGGCATACACAACAACAGTGTAATAGCTCGGTGAGAATAGCAAGCATTTTATCACTATTGGTATCTCTGTCTCTCACTCTTGCAGCAAACTCACATTAAACGCCATGCAGTTACCCAGCTCTGGCAGAGAACAGGAAGCGTAAGATGGACAGCTCCCAAAGTTGGATGTAATATTGAAAGAAGTGTTCATCTCCATTCACAGTAACTGACCAACAGGACAGAATTCATTGGATTTCTCTAATAAAAAGTCTGACTTTTTACTGGGCATGATGCCAGTCCTTTTTCAAGCAATGTATCTGAAGTAGTTGTTCTTCCATTCTCCAAATGAGAAGGCATTCTGTTGCCACACAGATAAGGAAGGATACAAGTATTTTGTTTTCCTCTAATTTCTTGTCTGTCGAAAAGAAAAGAAAAGAAAAGAAAAGAAAAGAAAAGAAAAGAAAAGAAAAGAAAAGAAAAGAAACACAACTTATTGCTCATTCAAGGCAATTACCCACGATTATGAGTAAAGTACGTGCATCTGTGCATGTCCAAAAATAAAATCTGAAACAAAAAATCACAGGTACAGTATTTGTTTCATTCCGGTTTGGAACCAGGCAAAATGAAGGCAGGGAACATCTTGCCTGAAAACTAAGAATACTGCAAATGGAAGGTACAGGGTTGGATTTAGACTTGGGAAATAATTCCCTCCATGTCCCCTGCCCCAAGAATTATTGTCCTCTGCATGTCACAACCTTCAGTATGATGTTTCCATGAAATCAACCCATTCTGTCACAACACCCATCCTTTTCTTCTGCTCACCCCTATTTACATATTTAGAAACATCAAGCTGCATGTAGCAACTGGGCTGGAAACTGATCCCAAAAGTTTCTATCAGCTGACATTTCCAGATATGGTTTTCATACTCCATAACTGTACCTCCTGCTAAAAACCTTCTCATAACCTCCTTTAGTTCTACCACATGCAGCCTTTTAAGTCAAGCCCACTGGCACTTCTTGGAAAACTGCCAGTCATTTATTTTTAAAGAGTCTAGATCTTGCAGATGCCATCTGTCCTCCTATTAAAATGTCTATAGTACATTTTAGGATAGAAAAATCACTTTATATGCATTAAATGCCATTTCCCTTCATCACCACATTTGCGATGACAACTTTTCCCACCAACCCAACTGGTTTCACTTCCATAAATGTCTGGGATGTCATTAAAAAAAAAGGTATATTTATGGTTGCCCTCACATTTTATTTAGCTTAAATGGAAAATTGCATAGCAATTGAAGGAAGCCCTAGAAGCAAGCTGGATACAGAGAGTTCATTCAATGGACTCCTGCTTTACAGTATCTTGTCCTTCCAGATCTTCACTGATGCATTATTATACTCAACCTGCTGCTGCTGTTTGAACAAAGCCTAGAGGTCTTTAATCCCTCTCTAACTGGGTGGAGAAGACTCAGCACAATTCTTTGTGTGTGTATTATGATAATTTCTCCTCTCCTGGGAGTTCCTTTAGATGGAATAAAACCCAGCTTTTTTCTATATGTTCCAGGTTTATTTCAGTTACTATAGTCATAGTAGGAGAAGTAATAGTAGGGTTTTTTTTAAAAAAAAAACTAGGTACCAATAATTAAGTGCATACAAGCATAGGACTAAAACAACAGTAATTCTATATTATACTGCAGTTAGCTATAAAATAAGAAACCTCAGGATTTAATAATCTTTATTTTAATTAGATTTATATCCTGCCTTTATTTTGTATATCTCAAGGCTATCTATTTTCCCCATAACAACAACCCTGTGAGATGTGTTGGGCTGAGAGGGAGAGTGGCTGGCCCAAAGTCACCCAGAAATTTTTAGGCCTAAGGGAGGACTAGAACTTGCAGTCTCCCAGTTTCTAGTCCAGCACCTTAGCCACTAGACCAAATTGGCTCTCTTATTAATATCAATAACAGTACATTCCTATGTAAAAAAGAGAAATGGTAACAGCCTCACAGCGCCCCCCCCCCCGGCTTTTTTTTTTTAAGCTTAAAGGCATCTGACTGTGTCAGAGGCTTGTCCCGGAAGCCATAAAATGTTTCTGGTTCTACTCCTCTGTCATGAAATGTAAAGGAGAGGAAGGGAGGATGGATTGCTGCTTGGGAACAGAGACATCACCAGCAGACACAGCAGAGGTGGGACTGAAATGAATGCTTTGGCAATCTTATCTACAATTGACACCAACCTGAGGAATGCAGCCTGGGAACTGGGCTGTAAAGCCGAAAGCAGTTGTAAAGATTCAATTTCAAAAAAAAAAAAAAGTGGGAAAATGTGATGAGTTTAAGGGAAGGATTCAGGGAACCTGATTCACTTGTGTCTTTGAATGGAAAGCGACTGCATCTTAATAAAATTTCCTACTTAAGACCTAAATGGCTTATAGCAAGGATTTTTGCTATTGAGATATCCAACCCCACGTTCCTCACAGACCGGGAGCATAGTTCATGTGGGAATCTGCTCTAAAAAATCAGACTCAGAGGAGAAAAATCTCAACCTGACCTTGTAATTGAACAAAATGCACAGAAGCACCGAGTGAATATAATGTTTGGCTATAAGAAGAGGTACACGTGAAATAAGGAAGATTCAGCATAGCATGAAAAGCAGCATTCTGGACATGAGTCCAAGGATGGAATGCAGGCTGAGATACACTGTTCTAATAAGTCAGGTATGACATATCCAACTGCTCAGTCATCTCAATACTGAGGAACCAACAGTCCCAAGACGTATTCAGAAAGATACACTACATTGAAAGATGTGCTTGGTCTCCATAGATGCTGCTGGTTGGTATTATCTTTTTAACCTTTGGCTAAGCTTTTCTCCTTCTTCTTTTTTTTTCCCCAGTGGGTCTGGCTCCATAGTTTCTTAGAGGCTATTTTGACATAGCTAAAGAGCTTAGACACCTCACAGAGGAAAGTGAACATTTGATCAACCCCCCACTACAGTGACTCCAGAAAATCAAAAACATAAAAAATAGAAGAAGATGAGATCAGGGTATCATTCGACGTCACAGCTCTCTTCACATCTATAGACCTGGCATTAGCAAAAGAATCCATGGCTGCAGTTCTGCGCAACATGCCAGACCTATCCAAATACACCAAAATAGAAATGCCCAGGATAATGGACCTCATCAGCCACTGCCTTACAACCTACCTTCAGTCTGATGGAGAAATATACCAACAGACCAAAGGAACACCCATGGGATCACCGATTTCAGGACTTATAGCAGAGATCGTAATGCAGCATCTGGAAAGGATAGCACTCCCACACATACAACCCAAAGTATGGATTCGGTATGCAGATGACACTTTTCGTCATAATACAAAAGAAACAACTGGAAGAAACCCACAAAACCATCAATAACATTTTAATGGAATAGAATTCACAAGGGAGGAAGAAAACAACTCACTACCATTCCTGGACATCCTCATCAGTAAAGGAAATGATGGTAAGTTAGAAACACAAGTCTACAGGAAAGCTACTCACACCAATCAAGTGCTCCACTACCAAAGTAACAATCCAACCTCCCACAAGAGAAGCTGTGTAAGAAGATTATTCAGATGAGTACTTACACACGGCAGCAACCCAGAACACTAGAAAAAAGAAAAAGAACATCTGCACAGCATCTTCCAACAAAATGGATACCCACTCAACTTTAACAAAAAGTGTCTCACCACCCAACCCACTACAACCCAACCAATGGAAACTATGAAAAGGATAACACTGCCATACATCAGAAACATCTCAGAAACCACCAACAGACTGTTACAATCACATGGCATCACCGTAGCACATAAACCAACTAAAACTCTTCAAAACATATTAAACAACCCAAAAGACCCAATAGCCCAAGAAGAAAAAGCAGGAGTTATTTACAATATATAATGCAAAGACTGTAACAGCCACTATGTAGGGCAGACAGGCAGAAGACTAGCAGAGCGCATCCATGAACATCAGCTAGCAGTCAGAAGACACGATAAGAACTCCTTAATCTCACAACACATGAACAGACTCAACATTTGTTTCAACTGGGAAACTGTGAGCATCCTAAACCAAGCCAAATCCGAAAATGCCAGAGAATTCCTGGCACTCAGACCAAGCAGCCATCAACAGACACATAGAGGTAAACAACATTTACGTACTATTCAGAAGAGACAATAGAAAAGCCAAAAGACCAGTACACTCCCTTGCCAGCAATCAACACCCAGATGCCAGGGCTTTTCTTTTGCCATGCTGGATGCATTGCCTTCTGTCCTTCTGTGGGGCATTACAAAATCATTCCCTTACATCAATACATATGGTCCTATGGGGATGTCTCAGTAGAGTACTTGGGCCACATGCTCTTTTATTGTTCTCTGTACAAGAAATCCTGGATGACTTTTATTCAGCCTATTGTGAAGAAATTCCCTGCCAAAGAACATGACTTCTAATTGTTATTTCTCCTGATTGACTATTGTTTAGATATATCTTCCTGAGTTGCCCAATTCTGTGGCTCTATCTGCACCATCCATGTCTCCTTGCATCTGAAATAAATTCTTTTCTTTTCTTTTATTTTCTTTTTTCACACACCCCCCATTTTTTAATCTGTTTTTTCCTCACTGATGGTCCTATGGCCATAATAGGGACCATCTTTGACCAATTAGTTCTGCCTGTCCAATCCGGTTCAGCAGGATGGGCATGTTCCAGGTCCCGTCAGCCAAGGAACGTTGGCTGGCAGGGACCGGGAAGCGTGCCTTTTCTGCTGTGGCCCCTGCCCTCTGGAACATCCTCCCTCCTGATATTAGGATGGCCCAGACCCTATTGGCTTTCCAGAAGGCCTTTCATGGTTATGTTAACACCATGGCTTTTAGATTTTTTCACTGTGTTTATATTTATTTTTAATTTTTGTTTTGTTTTTGTTTGTTTTATATTATGACTGTTTTTATTGTTGTTAGCCCCCCAGAGTCACTAGTTTGAGATGGGTGGCAATATAAATTGAATTAAAAAAATAATAAATAAACAGATTTGAACCACAGATCCCAAAAATGTTCATTACATGACTTTAACATTTTCTTATCAAAGCTTTGATGAAAGGCTTGGGAAAATGTCTATTGCTGATTTGGATTCCCAGGTTTCTCCCACATGGCAGGCTTGAAAGAGCAAGGAAGAATCTGGAGGAAGATGAAAGAGTTGATTGGAATGGAATACAATAATCTCTGTCTTGTCCATGCTAAGTTTAAGATGGTGGGAGCACATCCTATCTTCAGGTAGTTGAAAAAAAAGGCTCATCTAGAGCAGGGACAGACAAATAAACCTGAAAGTCATCAGAGTAGATGTAATAATGTGGGAAGATAAAATCAAGGAGACAAACAGGAGGGTTTATAAATAAAAAGACAAGGCATTCCACACTGATCTCTGAAGAAATCCTGCTGAGAACGGGAAATAGAACTGTTCCATAAAACCAAGAAAATCTGAAATCACTGAAGGAAAGCAATGCCAAGAAAGTGTAAGTGGGAAAAAAAAAGACTGTATTTGGTGGTTCAAGGTATCAGATACATCAGATGGATCAACTAGCAACATTATTGATAGTAGATGGTTCGCCTTGACCACCAACAGATCATTAACAATATGAGCCAATGCAAAATCTGTGGAGTATCATACACCTCAACCTAATTAGAACTGGCCCACTACTTTGATACTAGAAAGGTGATACTAGAGAATTAAGAGAAACCTATTACTGCAAGTACCTTGCCTAAAAACTGAAGAAGTGGCCCTGGGCAAAAGTTAGATCAAAAGAGAAGAATCAAGAGAGGACCTTTTAAACAAAAGCAAATAAACTTGCTTCCAAGACTCAAGAAAGGAACCAGTGGAAATCTGCTACTGACTTTCTCAGTATTGTAAGTGCCACTATCACATGGACACCTGAGATTCAGTTTTAAACCTCATCTGCTTAGAATTAATTTCAAATGAAATCAATGGCATTGCCAGTTCAGAGTTTTCACTGAAATTGCACTTCACCTACAGTAAAGCTAATTTGGAGTGAAACTAAAGGTTTCTTCTTGTGATAAGACAAAACCCTTGCTGTTGAATGTTCTATATTTCTTTCCATGCTACCTTAATCTCCAGAACTGAGAAGAAGGTATCATTTATTTTAGATGAGTTCAATGTAAGGCAATTTTGCGTGTTCTCATTTAGTTGGCAAAAGTGTTGCCATCAAAGGAAATCTGGAGTTTTCTCAGCATTTGAATTGCTGGGAAAAGTCTATGGAAAGCAAAATTATTTTGATAAGAAAGTCAATCTGTGCAACACTTCGCTTCAACAAAGTTTCATGCAATGCCCTTTGCCCAGTTATTTCATGAAACACATTGGCTCCCCACTTGTACATGAAATGAGGAGCTGTGTGTGGAAGCCTCTTTTGACTCTTCCAGAAAATATTGGAAGCACTGGAAAAAATCTCAACATATGTGCAAAGCATGCACAGAAATCTCTCCCAGCTATTGGAAGCTATTAACAGCTCTCAGGTTTTTTTCCATAATTTCAGATCAGGACATTTATCTAAATATGCTTATGTTGTATCCTGGGATAATAATATAAAGTAGCAATTTTTAATTGGAAGGGGAGGGAAGTTTTACAGAATAGACACCTTTAAGTAGTTTTGAAGATTAAATAATTATTCCTCCCTCTCCTCCTCCTCCTTCTAAACAAACTTAAAACTTAGTTCCATTTCTAAAGGAAGGCTAATACCATGCTAAGTTCTAACTTTGGAATTTGCTACCGTGAGATAGGATGCTGGCTACTAGCTTGGTTGGATTCAAAAAAAGGTTGGACCAATTCATGGAAATCATGGGTATCAGTGGCTATTAGCCTTGATAGTGACTGCCTCTGAAAGCCATCTGCAGGGGACTAGGGGATTCCTTATGTAGTTCATTGGCCATTGTGGGAACAGACTGCTGGACAAGCCAAGGGTCCAATCCTGCAGGTCACTGCTTATGTTCTTAACTTCTAACTTCAAAATAAGGCATAATAACTTCTATTTTGGCCCTTCTGTAACATGTGCTGTTGCCCAGTCAGAACTGTATGAAGCTATATTAAAATCTAAATATATCTTCAATGATAGCTTTTATGCAAGGTTGAAGAGTAGGAGTAAGGGAAATAGAATGCACGCAGAACCCCGGATGGCAACTTTTGACCCAGTTTGTGTGCTTTCAGTACCAGTAAGGAAATTGACTGGATTAATGGCTGATTAAGGCAAAATGTCCTACAGGAAAACACAGTGGTGGAAATAATGGTGTTGTTTTTTTGTATGTGTCTGTCTGTCTGTCTGTCTGTCTAGGATACAACTACTCATGGTCAACTGTGGCAGCTACTCCTTAATCTAAGCCCTTTAGCCTTATGTAGGAGACTCAAGAAATAGGCAGGGTAACAACAGCAATCACAAGAATTCTTCTTTAAGCTACAAATGCGGTAGATCCAAGCTACTGTAGGTGGAATCTTCCTTTTACACTAACTTTGTTTATGTGTTTGACCCACCTACACTCCTACATTTTGCTTTTGTTTCAGTCAAATCAATATGGTGAGATAAGATGACCTCTAAAGAATTTCATGGTTGTGATATGGACCTCCTCCATTTGAAGCCAAATGCAAGGCATTAAGTCACAGCAGTAAATGCTGCCTCGTATCAGCAAACCACATCCTCAAATAAAATGGGAGGGATATAACAAGTACCACTTCTTGAAGAACAGAAAACTGTAGTATTGCACGATGCTTTTTCATTCATTTATTTGCTGGGTAATCTAAATAATTTCTTTCTGTCTCTGTAGCAGTTTCTGTATTACTTTATTAGCTGGACTGCTTGACAGATTAGTAGAAGTCTCCCCTATGTTGGACTGCAGCAGCGTAATAGAGCCACAGGTTTAAAATCATCAGACTAATGAGATTGGGTTGAGCGTTCCCATTTCTTTTCTTTTCTTTCTTCTTCTTTTTGCCCTTTCTTCTTCTTTCTTCTTCTTTTTTTTTAGTAATTGTATCAAACTGATTTATGTTATGCTGCCTTCTGCTCTCATTAATTTTTTTGTCATAAAATGAGTTATTGGATTTTTTTTTTAATGGTCAGGACATTCTGTGAAAATGGTGCCCTGTGTTAAGGTATTGTGTTATTCTGGTCATTCAGAATAATGTTAATTAGTTGAACACCACTATTTTCTTTCATGGATGGAGATGGCTTCAGGGTGAAATTGTTCAGCTAAACCGGCAAGGTCAGTGTGCATTGGGTACAAGACCCTGCAAATTTCATTTAGATGATATACCTACATGAAAAAGGGAATCATGCAGTTGCATTCTAATGGCAAGGCTTCTAATGAAAATAGATAACAACACAACATTATTCTCTTTTTAGTAGAAGTCAGGGAATGTTGAGATCAAATTAAAAGGTGGCAATATCATTGTGGTTTCTATCAGGTATGATCTTAGCAAGCCATCCAGAAAACACTAAACACAGTTCATTGATTATTGGCAAGAAGGTGGTCACATGGCCTGTGCAGTGGGATATGCTAATGCATTTTCTTACTGTATTTTTTAACATCTGAAGCTTAAAGCAGCTGTCTATATAATAGAAAATACAGATAGCAGTGGGAATAAAACCTGGTAACAGATTTTGAAAGATGGAGACTTGGATGTGTTTTTAGTAGTGCAAAGAAATTAGATATAACACACTGTCATCCTAATACTATGGATGTAGAAGAAAATCCTTCTCATATGAATTGAATTGAATTTCCAATTGTGTCTCCCTTCTGGCCATTTCACACATTACACAATGCCAACCTTTCTGGATGAGTAAGCCAGTGTGATACATCTTTTGAAACACACCTTCCAAGCATGCATGTGAATGCAGGGGAGGCTTCAGAGAACTGAATGGGGATACCTGCACATACAGGAGACTACCAATCCTAGTCTATCTGTATTCCAGCCATTCAACAGGGACATCTGAAGGGGTGAGGACAAAAGACTTGACAGCAAGTCCAACACTGGAATTCCGATCAAGCTCTGAATTGCATCGAGAACACTCTTTCACATTCAAGCAAAAAACAGTCCAGTTCTTTTTCAGGCCAACTTATTGCCTTGAGGAAACGAAAGCGTGGGGCTCATATGTGTGTCTCTTTGTCTGCTTAACTTGAAGCTCTCTCCATATGTTCCAAAAAATACCTGAAGAGAGTTGTCTTTCAAATATTTTACTTTTAAGCTGCAGAATTGTGATGGACAACAATAACACAGCTGGTTCTCAGGAAGGAGGGAGCACATTGCAAGGAGGGGAGTGAGATAAGAGAAAATAATAGGCTTTTAATGACTTCCTACTCATCAAGGTGGTAGCCATATGGATTCTGGAGGGATACTGTTCCAGAGAGCAGGTATTGTGACAGAGAAGTCATGCTTTCTAAGTCCAGATAGTTAATGTTGCTTAATTGAGGGACCCTGGAGTGCACCAACTCTGCCCAATCTTACTAGAGAGGCAGAAAGTATCAAAGATAGGTGGTCTCCCAGAGAACCATGCCCTATGTCAGAAGGGCTTCCTACCAGCACCTTGAATTGCACCCAGAAGCCAACTGGTAAACATTGCAGCTCATGGAGGAATGATGTCACATTACTGCCCATTCTACTATTTATTTTTTAGTTCCTGAGTGATCTTCAAGGACAGCCCATTTAGAACACATTTCAATAGTCCATGTGTAAAGTGACTAAGCAATAAATGACTGAAAGGACTCCCAATCCAGGAATGGACACAACTGATACACTGGATGAATCTGCAAAAGCTCTCTTGAACACAGTTACTTATTCTTCAAGAAAGAGTTGTGAATCCAAGTAGATTTACAGACTGAGTACCAGCCTCAAGTAAGGAAGTGCTGTCCATCTAATACCACACAAAACCCACAACCACTCAGAGTTGTTAGGATTGAGCATGAGTCTCTTCTTCTCTTCTAAACCTACACAGCCTCCAGACCCTGGGATAGGACATGAACAGCATCACTTGGACAGCTTAGGCTCAAGATGTACAGTTGAGTATCATCAGCACATCTATAATACCAAATCCCAAACTGATAGAGGGCCTCTTCCAGAGGTTTCATGTAGATGTTAAAACAGGAGGGGGAAAAGCACTGAGCCCACAAGTAAAGGGCTTGACTTCTTCCTGTCAACACCAACTGGAACTAACCATAGAGAAAGGAGAACCACCTTAACATGGATCCCTGGTTCCCATTCTCAGTTCCCATAACCAGTGCAGAAGGATGGAATCAAAACCCACTGAGAGATCAGGGACCATCAAGATGGATGCACTGCCCCACCTGGTTCTGCCAAAAGTCATCAACAAGCACAATCAGTGCCATTTCCATACTGTACAGTGGACTGAATCACAACTGCAATAGGTTTATATAATCCATTTTTCTCAGGCCTTCTGAATCTGTTGCCCAACCACTTTCTCAACTGCTTTGCCTAAATAGGGAAAACTGGAGACTGGACTAAAATTGTCCAGGATCATTGATTCCAGAGGCAGCCTCTTGAGGCAGGAGCATCCCACTGCCTCTTTTAAGGCCAGAGGAACTTCTCTTCTTTCAAGGAAGCTGACATTACCACATGGGTTGAACCACAGGTTACATCCCAGGCAGCTTTAATAATGCAGAGGGGACATGTATCTAATAAATAGGTGGCCAAGCTTTCAGTCTGAAGGACCCTGTCCACATGAGCAGGAGTCAGAGATTCAAACACATTCCAGATAAACCCACCAGCATATGCTCCAGACACCTCAACTTTACTTGCTCAGTCAGAGTCCAATTCTGAACAAATCTCCATGATTTTATCTACCATGTAGCTAGAATATTCTCCACAGCAGCCCTGTACATTCCTACCACTCATCCCATCTTTCATTTGAAGTTACATTTTTGTTTACAAAGTGTCCTAATGTACACTTCCCAAAAGTTGGATTCAGAATTATCAGTTTGATAATTTGATTCAACTGTTTGGTATGTCTGTTCAACCCAGCTTGCCAGTTTGAATGTATCCAAATGTCCAAAGCAACAAATCTGATCCCTGATTCATACACCCTCAGTCTGTGAAATGACACATTGAAGACAAGCTCAACCACCTGGTGTCCTCACTTATAAAAACAGCTACATAGTGCAAGAAGGAAAGAAAACAATCTGCTATAGGCTTCGTTTCATGTGTGCACACATAGATGCAATAAAAACCTAATTACAATTCTAGGGAGAATGAGGGGGTGATATAGACACCAACACACCAACACACTCTTCTTTTGCTTTGTGCATTGAAATATTTTGCATGTGTGATGAAGGAACATTCTGTTCCTTACAAACAGCCCTCAACAGTTACCAGTTGGCAAGGTGGAACTCTCATTTCACTTATATGTCATGTTCTATGTAATGCTAAGGCTTCATGCTGCTTTTTTGACTTCAAGAAGATTGGTTGGGAAGCCCATTAGAGACCATGTTAGGGACAACATGATTTAAAAAGCATTGTTTCTGATGCACTTTAGAGTCCTTTTATCTCCTGCCTGTATGTTTCATACAGTTCTCTCCTTCCTTATTTCTTCATGTTGTGATGGTAGCTCTGTACTTTACTGGAGCAATATTTGCCATCTATAACATCTGTCATCTGAGGTGACACTTTTGTTTCCAAGGGATCCTATTGTGCACTTTCCTAAACAATAGAGTCAAAATAATCTATGTTATTTCAAATGATCAAAACAATCAGGTCTCCTTTCAAGCAGAGAGGGGAGAATCTTGAATACTGAGTGATGCAGTGGTAAATTTTAAGTTACAGAAGTTTGATATGTTGGTGCATATGTGTTGTCCATGAACACATATTCAAAAAACAAATTAGTATCATCCAATAAATAGGAAAAGTATTGAGTTTTCATGATGTTCTTCATTTTCTGATTTCCTGCATGTTAATTTGTCCCTAACAATTGAAAACATGGAAGTCCTATTATCACCCCACTTACCTCCCAAGGCAAATATATATGAATATATATATATTCATTATTCTCTTGCTCTAGGAGTCATCCTTTGAAGAAAGATCTATGGGTCTAAGTTGCTCCTCTGAAATATTTAGTTAACACCTAAAAATTGCAGAATTTTTAGGTGTTAACTAAATTGCAGTGGCATTATAGGCTTTATTCACCTGTGCCCTGATTGAGATCCCCATGTAGGACATTATTCCCCAAACTGTCCCAGCTGTACTGCAAATATTCTCATACTTTCTTCAGCAGTGATGCGGTTCCCACTTCCAAGAATACCTAAAGTGAATTTGCAAATAAGTGTTGATTGGAGGTCTTTCTTAAAATGCCATGGGTCCAGTTATAAATAAATGTAAACAACTGTGATATTCTAGGACCTATCTTGAAAATCATTTCAACATGTGTGAATGTTAAACTTAATGAGATACAGTATTATTCTTTCCCACAGGAGGTGCTTAGTTATAGGCAAGATCTTAAGTACAAAGGAACCATAAACCAACATAATGATTAATTTTGTAGGTTATTACAAACCCTAAGTGGTGTTCTGTATTAAGACTGTTTTCTTGTTGTCTAAATACACATTTTTAAAAGTGTTTAACATTTAGACCTAAATTGAAGCAATTGCTGAATGCTTTTTAAAATAATTTGGGAGTTCAAGATTTGATTTGTGAAGTATGGGTGAGAAGTGTATGTTGCTGGTATTGATTCAAGTAATCCATCATTGGGTCACCGACTACATGTGAAGGCAGTATGGATCACTTGGGGATGCCAATCCTGAGATTTTGGATTTTTTTAAAAAAAATGTTTATTGCTTTAGTATATAAAAAGAAAGGGAAAAATTCTTTGATATAGAAAAAGAACAACAAATAGAAGATGTAGCAATTTATTATAATACAGATTATATACATGTGTGTGTATATGCATGCACATGTGTATATGACACAAACATGCACACACAAACACACAGAAGTTAAAACATAGTATTAAACCTTGACCATATGGAGTAATAGTATTAGTGTTCCCATTACACAGATAAAGAGCCAGTTTATAAGCAGAGAGTAGAACACTTATAATCAGTCCAAGACTGGAAATCTAGGGTGGCCCTATCTTTCTATTATAAATAAGTTTTTTTTTCCCCAATATTCCACACTTTAAAGTTCTTAATTAATTATATATATATATTTCATTCATACTTCAGAATCACAGTGACATCTTCAAATCATATTACTCTTCACTAACCCATATTAGCAAACATATGGAATAATCATGGAACAAGTTTATCCATCATATGGATAAATATCCCCTCCATCTTCCTCTAGCAAGAGAAAGGTGAAAAGTACCCCTTTTTTAAACATTATCTAAGCTAATAGGCAATGAATATGAATATATATACTGTATGTATATATGTGTGTGTGTGTGTGTATACATACATACACACACATACATACATACAGTATATACATACATACGTACACATTCTATCTATCTATCTATCTATCTGCTTCCAGATCCAGATGGACAGGCAGTTACTGGCCAATCAACCAGACATTGTGGTAGTAGACAAGGATCAGAAGACAGCGGTGGTGATAGATGTAGCTGTGCCGAGTGGCAGCAACATCAGGAAGAAGGACTACGAGAAGCTGGAGAAGTACCAGGGCCTGAAGGAGGAACTAGAGAGGAGGTGGAAAGTGAAGGCCAAAGTGGTCCCAGTGGTGGAAGGAGCACTCAGGGCTGTGACCCCCAAGCTGGGAGAAGGGCTCCAGCAGATCCCAGGAGCAACCTCAGAGCTCTCTGCCCAGATGAGTGCAGTGCTAGGAACAGCCAAGATCCTGCACAGAACCCTCAAACTCCCAGGCCTCCGGTGGAGGACCTGAGGTTGAGATTGAGGAAGACATATACCACCCATAGGGGTGAGAAGATATATATATATATTTAAGTTAGTCTCATCTGAAGATCCTAAGAAACAATGTTAATATTCTTGACCATTGATATTCCAACTCTTCATTCCAAAGTTCTTGTATATAATTATAATGGTTTTCCTACTAACAGATTAAGGTGCTATCGTATCTAATCATTTTGGCCAGGTGCAGAGGTTGAATTCATCTGCCCCCTTTTCGAATGTTAATTATTGCACCTGGGGGGAGGAACCTGCCCAGACTTGTTTCAGTTCCTCTCTCTCTTCTGTGCCGGCATGTAGCAAGCCAGGTAGCTCTCAATGAGAGCTAAGTCCTTTAAATATTATTTGCTTTCTGTAAATAAATTATTTTTTATAGAAATGCCTGGTGTGTGACTTTTCTGATCATTCCTGGGCTAAAGGCTTTCCCAGCAATCTGCCAACACTAACATTCACTTTATCAAGATTCTTTGTCTATAAAAAGTACTATAGATTTAGAATGGACTGAAACACATTACAAACTTGATAGTAATTCAGGACTTTTAAATGCTGCTAAAGCTCCAAATTGAACCACGCAATGAAAGTTTTAATTGAATATCCTGCTATTCTGTAGATTTAGGCAATCTACTGTAAATTCCTCTTGCAGTAACTTAAATGGTTTAAAAACTAGATCAGAAATAAGCTAAGCTAACGTTTGAACAGCCATATTAGCCAATGAATTCTGAAAGAGAGTTTCATCTGCATTTTTCAAACTTGGATTATCCTAGAGTATAATTCAATTTTGTGAAGAAGGGTCAGAATTATACTTCTATCCCAATATCTCCCAAATTTGTGTTGGAAACTTTAATGCTGGAAATACAATTGAATTTTGACTAAAAAAGAATCAGCCTCCTGCCAAGTCATCACAGCAGTTCTATAACAGCTTTCTAATTGTCCCCAAAGTTTTTTTTTTCCCCCAAGTTGATCAGTTATTCAATAAAAAAAAATAGAGGTTGAAATTTATGCCCAGTGATAAGCTGAAAGTCAGTAAAGTTAAAAAGAAACAAAACAAAACATCAGAATCATACAATGGGCATAATTTGGATGAAGAAGATCTAGGAGGTTGTCCTTCCCACAAAAACATTCTTAATAATTTTTTGGCCTGATTGAAACACTTTAATTTCTTAATATCATGTCAAATTGTAACATAATATAGCTTTGAAAAACCTTCCATCCTCATTATCATCATCCTTCTCCTCCTCCTCCTCATCAATATCTTTGAAGTCTTCTTCAACATCATTTTGATTAACATTATTTCTAATATTTCTAAATAGTAAAGCTTTGTTTTGTTTTTGAATTCTCCTTAGTCTTGTCTAATAAATGAAATGAAATCCAACATGGGCAACAGGAAGCTGAAGGAAAAGAAGACTGGACAGAGAGACCCAGGGCAGTTGAAAAAAGTGAATGGGACAGAAGATAACCAGGGATGCAGCAGTTCCCATGGGGAGGCGGGAGGCAAAAACGACAAGAGGAGAACAAGATAACTTTTCTAGTTCCTCCTTCAGGCCCTGGTACCTCTCCAGCTTCCCGTGCTCCTTCTTCCTGATGTTGCTGTCACTTGGCACCACTACATCTATCACCACTGCTGTCTTCTGGTCCTTGTCTACTACCACAATGTCTGGTTGATTGGCCAGTACCTGCCTGTCCGACTGGATCTGGAAGTCCCACAGGATCTTAGGCCTGTCATTCTCCACAACCTTCTGTGGAATCTCCCATCTGGACTTGGGAGGGTCTAGCCCATACACTGTATGTACAAAAGGGATGGGGCTCATACTGGAATAGCACCTCCAACATCTCACCATTTTTGATTCTCCCTTTAGGATGATGCTGAGTAGTTGGGACAGTGAAGGGGCAAATTGGTATAACAGGAAGCAGTAGTGAGGCAGCACATTTATTTTGCTGGCTACACAGTGCAACACAAATGAGTTGGATGTTCTCTATGTTAAACTATTGAGATAACTGAGCATTTGTGGTCATTAATACAGTTTAAAACATTTTAACCAGCAGGAATGTAAGGCTAAGCTCTTAGCTAGTGAGAGAACACTTAAAGATGATTTGTTTGGTTTTAAGGAAAGGTGTCAGAGGTGGCATGATTTCATGGCTATAGAAAAGAAATACGAGAAAGAGTGGGGATGAGAACTTTTACAAAACTATAGTAGTCTGCATTTTTCATGGTTTTTACTGACAACAATACCCAAAGAGAAAGTTCTGTTGCATTTTTTATTGAGGAATGGTATCCTCAGGTAGTTGAGGATGCTTAAACATACTGTGCCTGAGCTACCAACATCTGGATAACTGGCCACAAAATCATGCATAACACTCTTTTTGCTTGTAGATGTCCTGATGTATGCAGTCCAGATATGGTCTGCAATAGAAAGCTGCAGCCAGGACGCCGAACGAGATCATAGGAATTATGTAACTCCTTATTAACAATGCTTTCGTTAGCTTATATTTTATTATAATACCTTAATAAGATATATCTAGCTCATCTGGATGTTTTGAGATCTTCTGGAATGATCCTTCTTGTTGTCCCAGTCCCATACAAAGTCAAGAAAGGGCTTTCTCTGTGACAATGTTCAGATGTAGGATTGCCTTACTGAGGAAAGCTTGCCTACTCCCTCGTTTCTCAGAAGCCGTGGTTTTGGTTTTGTTTTCTTTTTAAGAAAGCAGATTTATTGCCACTGCATTTTTGTATTTTGACCTATATTTTAACTGATTGCTCTTTCAAAACCTTTTTTACATCATTTTGAATTTACATCAAATCTTATTTGATTTCTCAGAAGGTTTGTCAGTTGTGTTTCTCTGTTCTTTGGTTATGTTTAAATACATAACTAACTGAATGCAATAAAGAGGAATGTCCCCACTATATCAAACTTCTCTGTTGCTCCTAGCTTAGGTAAGCTATGTACTAAAAATGAAAGAGATGGGTAAGCAGTTATACGGCTATCTTCTCTGGACTGTAAAAAAAATGGACTACTACTAGACTGCAGCAAAATGGAAGAGTTTTCTGCATCTATTTCCTTCCATTTTATGGTCCTCTGGAGTTTTTGCCATTCAGATATGGTAGCCCTAGTTATAGATATACTTGGGCATATGAATATATGACTGTCAAACATTTGGCAATATTTTCTCAGAGGAAAGGGACCATTTTGTTGAGAGATAAAATATCCCTGACTCCATTTAAAAGCATGATGCTAATATTGATAGTTTGGTATTTAGTCAATACCTTTTAGGGTTATTTATGATCATGGAACATTAAGAGTTTTTGTCATGGCTGAAGAGATTCAGAAAGGCAATATTTCATGAAATAAAATTCAGACTGAATTGGGCATATTAGAAGACCAGAGTCTTTTGTCTGGAATGACTAGTTTCCTTGGCATTCTACAAACATCTCAGGGACAAAATATGTTCAAATACTCTATGTTAAACCCAGAAAAGAAAATCTGAACAGAGATGGGTATCCAGTTCCATAAACCAGTCCAAATATATAAATGATGTGATGTCTGAAGCTGAGATATACTGTAAATCCAGATACTGGGAGATCTAGAAACAGAAAACTGCATTGTTCATTCCATCTATACATGCATCCATCATCCATCCATCCATCCATCCATCCATCCATCCATCCATCCATCCATCCATCCATCCATCCATTGGAATCCAAGGCTGTTCTTCATAAACTCTGAAGAGTTTGAAAGTTCCTTTGCCCTTGAAATTCTGCCAATCAATGCCAAAGGTACTACAATTATTGTTCTATTAATGTTTAGTGTCCTTATACAATATTTCTAGGGCTGCCTTATGAATGTGATAAGCCTCATGCAGGCCCAAACAGATTAGGTTTTGCTAACGGGGGGGGGGGGGAATGACAAATTAATGACAGAGCAAATCCAGCAAATTCTGGCATATTGTGTATTCTCAAATGTAGGCTGCAGCAGACTTCCTTTGAAACCAAAATCAGACAAAATGGCTTTGAAACCAATTCAGACAATTGGTTTCACTTAAATGCCAGCCCGCTTCATTATGTGAATAGGCATATGGAACAATCTTAAAACAAATGTCTCAGGCACCACTTAGTAAATTTGCAGTGGCTTTTTCTTTGAAGGTTGAGATTTTTATTCAGTGTTAAGCATTGTATTTACCAAAGCTTTTGATTTAAATCCAAACACTCACACTGTGTTCTTCAGACTGCTTGTTTTGAATCTGAGGATGTTTTGAAAAAAGGAGGGAGAATATTCTTCACAGCTCATCTTCATTTCTCTTTGCCGGTTATTCTCAGGACAATATGGTGCTTCACAGCAAGACTGTGGACTGTAATGAATACTTCTGATGCAAGGTATGATAATATATCCCTGTCCTTATGGACCTTTATAAGCAGGTATTTATAAGTGAAAAAAAAAAGTGTGATTTCATTATGTCCTCAACTCTGCTCTCCAGACCTACCACTAATACATTCTAGAACATTGTACCTGTTTATTTGATTGATTTCTATCTGCCTTCTCTCCAGGAGCTGTAGGTGACGTTCATAGAACTTTTTCCTAGTTTCGTTGCCAATAACAATCACTGTATGAGGTAAACTACACTCAGAAGTTTGATCCAGGTCACTGGACAGCTTCCATGGCTAAGGGTAGACCTACATCTCCTTAGTCCTAGTCTAACACTTTTATGGTGGATTGATTATGTTTCATCAAGTCATTTTTGACTCCTATGAACACGTAGATGGATTTTCTCCATGAGTTTTATGACTAAACCATTACTATTATTATAGACATGGATATCCAATGCTAGCTGAGATGAAGAAAAAAATTACAAAACGAACACTGTGAAATCAAGGGGCAAACCTCACCCTTTCATTTATTTCATACAGAAGGCATAGTGTTATCTATTGTTCTTATATTGAGAAACAAATGGAAGTTGAAAATGCATTAATATGCAGTATAATGGACTAATGCATAAAATACAAACAGATGCACTAGCCAGAGAATAACTGGCCAGGCTACATTTTTGTTCCTGAAGAATTAAGGTAGGAAAACCACTGTCAGAGCTATCTACCACCAGACAGGTTTGGCAAAATGAGTTTTGCAAGGTTGCAAGGCAAGCTCCATGTCATACATGCCAGCATGCAATATGAAACACATATAAAAGGGGTGAAATTTTCATTGTCTTGATGCTTATTTTGTTCGTTGTGTGCTCTTGCCGTCCCCATGGTGACTATGTCTACTACCTTGTCCTAAGTGGCATCTTCAAAGTACTACAGATCCCATGCACTTTTACAAATTCCACAAATGAACAGTCACATCTGGATTTAACCAACTGCCCTGCTAAATTTTTTGAAACACCTCTGGGTTTTGGAAATCATCTCTTCTTTTAAATGTTTTAAGGTATTTTAATGGTTGAAACTCTAGGGTCTCTAGATAGATAGATGATAGATAGATAGATAGATAGATAGATAGATAGATAGATAGATAGATAGATAGATTCAGATTCCACACAAACTGAAATCTTCCAGAACAAATGGTTTGGCCTCTATGACCTGCTTTGAATAAGTTTCATATATTCCATCTTTCATGTCCATTCATACTTTCAAAGCAGTGCATGTTTATGTGTGTGCATGTGTGAAACAAATTGCTACAAAATGTATATCTAAATATTAATATTAAAAAGTATTATTAAAACATATACCTTCAAAATAATACTATTGAAAAAAATTCAGGAAGATCCTAAGAGTTGGGTACATTTTACAGATGCTGAATTTCATTTAGCACCTCATAAAACTACACTTCTTTTTCCTTTGCCGTGCATACCACTTAAATTGTCTTTCATACCTAGGAGATCCTATACAGTGGAAAGTAATTTGTGTTCATAAAATGTACTCAGTTTGGTTACTAAATTAATCTATTATCTGGGTTTGCACAATGTATGTGATCCTAAACTGGATTAGGATTTTGGGGGGGCAGGCAGGGGGAAAATCACACAGACAGACACACAGAAACCCTAAGTTAAAAATTATAATGTTTAGCATGTTAGGCATATGTAGCCAGTAGAACTTTTAATGACCTAGTTAATTATGCAAAGAGATCCTACATGTGGATTAAAATGAGATAATGGTATTACTTGTTATAGAAAACAGAAATCTGTGATGAAAATTGCTTAATGATGTACAACACATGGAACTTGCTTGTAAGTTTAATTACTCCTCTTTATAAAGAAAGAATGTATAATTTACCCAACAGAGCTGGATTCTGAATGGATTCTTGGCCAAACTTCTATTGATTTTGGACCAACATTTTTACATTTGCAATGTTAGAAGTGGAACTGCCATTGCCATCTCTGGTTTCTCACTTGTACACAATCCATCCCATGTCGTAGTGGTGGGAAAACCCTGTGCTTGTTTCTTGGGCAAAATTCCTATTCAGAGTTTACTCTGAAGGCCAACATTTGACATATAGATGAAAATTATCCTACGGAACTTTGCACATAGTCATGGTGAAATGGGAGATAACTCAGATTCAAGGCACAACACCTCTCAAAAGTGACCTTCTGCTGAAAAATGTTTAGCCAAAAAGAACTTGTTTTATTCCCCCACCACCACCACCAAAAATAGATCTGCCTTCATAGTAGGAGTATTGGATCTCAGCCTTTATGACTCACAGAACATCTTATCATTTATGCATTTTCAGAAACTTGCCATCTTATAATTACTAATTATGCCAAGGTAAAATTATGACCTCTTGCTGTGTTTGTGGGGAATATGGTGGCTGACAATAGTCAGGAAGTAAAAGAAACAGAGAGAAAAAAAAAAGGGGGGGGGGATTGTTAGGGATTAAATTGCATAGAAAACTATGTATTTTAATTACTATGTTCTTCACTGTGAAATTGTACATAATCCACCCAATATGAGGAAAGAAATTTTGCTACTAACAATATTTAAATTTTCAGTTTTGTAATAGTCAAAACTTTATACAGTTGTGTGCAAAAGGTCAGGCACCTCTCCCTGGTCAAACTGTATATTCACAATGCCACTTTGGTAATGTGTGTGTTGGGGGGGGGCATTTGAGCTAACCCATTAATTTGTAAAACATTATATAAAAATAATTTTAAAGCAATAATCTGTGCTATTACTTCAAAACTATTTTTTTTTTTCTTTCAGTGTTATATATCAATGCAAATATAGGCATAAAGTATGTGGGTTGTTAAAATAAAGACAGCCTTTTGATGGCAATAAAAAGTTACAGACAATTGTGACTCTCATCTAGTGATCATCTGGATTTTACAGTCCAAGTATTCTGTGCTATCCAGAATAAAATGGTAGGGGATAATTCACCTGGAATGAGACCATTAAAAATGAGTAAATTGTGCATGCTCCATATCTATCCTTTTTATCTGTTAAAAAAATAAATTCAGAGTAACTGGAACACATACAAAGGAACTGAACTGGAAAAAAAAAATGGACTGTATGTATTCACAGCGGAAGTCTAACAATTCAAGCTATTGCTCAGCAAGACCAGCAAAGATGTTTAGTATATTGTTTTTGAAGAGAATGAGAAACTGTAATCTTCATCTTCATCTTCATCCAAATAGAAATAAGCAATAATTGCAGATGTACTTATATTTAAGTAGCAATTAGTGGCTATGGGGAAAAAAAAGAGGGGAAAAGAAATATAGGGGGCTACTAGTATGATAATATTTTCTTATATTTTGTTTGTATGTTTGCCTATTTTGCCTTTCTTTTTTTTAAAAAAAAAAAACTTTTTGTAACCATTATATTTTCATGACAACTTGTGCTCTAATGTAAAGTTCATTTTATATATGTGCATGTATACCTTTCTCTTTGTTTTTGTTTTTTGGTGTTGTCCGTTTTACTCAATTTTAAAAAAAATGTAAAAAAAAGTGAATTGTGCACCCTCTATTTCTAATATTTCTATCCTTTTTATTTATTAAAAAAATAAACGAAGAGTAACTGGAACACATATAAAGTTGGTGAATTCCTGCTAAGCCTCATCTCTGTGCAATATTGATGATTCTCTGGCAGAATTGGGAAATGTGAACCCCTGGATGTTATTGGAGTTCAACAGTTGAACTTCCTCCCCTACATAACTGCTACTGAATTTTTATATAACAAAATAGAATGCAAACATTCCTCCTTGGTGAGAAATCTGCAGAATTTAGGGGAAGTGAAGAGTATCGAAGGAGGCATACTTTAGCAATGAACATCGGTTAAAGTGAAACTTTAAATACATTTGCAGACTCAAATGTAGCTCAAATGAAGTTGAAAATATTATTAATAATCTGAGAGCTTTGTCTCAGGGAAAGGAGTTAGATTCTAAAAGTATATTGAATTTACCTGGAGTATTGGTTGAGTCCTACAAGCCTAATTCTACATAAACTGGGATGTGTCCTGGAATTCATTCAGAAGCTAACCCTTTGTGCCCGCACATTTTAGGAATATAACAGATGAGCTGACTGTTAGGGATATTATAGAAGAAACCTGCGTATATAATTATTTTCATTCTATTTTTTTTACTAGTTCAGTGTATTATTCTTTTTATCAATCTGTATTCAAGGCAGCAAGAAGACAGCTCTTTTGTATTATTCATCGTGGTTTTAAAGCACCAGTGTACTAATAATTTATTTGAGGGAAGAAGGAACCAATATGATAATTTCATGTCTTAAATCTGTATCTGAGCTAACAGTGCTTGAAATGTTAGCTTACAATATTTTGTTCTTCTTGTCTAATGAGCTTCTAAGGAAACCTTGGTGACTTTTTTATGGTAGCTTCACACTGCAGACAGATGTCATAGATATGGAGTGTAGCTATTCTGAAAACAATCAAGATAGAGCATTTAATATTATCGTTACATTGTTTTATGCATTTTTATTGTCATTTAGTTCAACATGAGTGAATAAATTGGGAAGGAATAAAATAGTATGAAGCCAGCAGCTTGAGGAAGACAATTAAAATAGATGCCCTTTAATTGCATAAGGGATCTTTCAATCCTTTTCCAGCCAGATTAGGTTAATAAGCATGGGGGGGAAAAAAATCATATTAACAGATTGGGTTGGGGGTGGGAAGTCTTCAACTCTAGAATGCAAGTCTCTTTTATTTGTATCAATACTCTTAATGGAATTCTCTTTGCTATCAAGTGAAGGACCTAGAATCAGTCACAAGCAAATTAGAATAAATGTTAGGATGGGAAGGAGAAATTGAATAATCTGAAGATTACTGAATTTATTTCCTATCTTTATTTACCCATTAGTAGATGGTCTGTTTCAGTATAGAGAATGAGTATGCTCCAGTCAGTACATACTGTATATCTGGGATGGAAAATGAAATCTGAGAGAAGGCAGTATGATGGAAATTTTCACATATAAATTTTGAGAAATAGTTCTGTCATCAATGCTGCAAATTAGATGCCTCATTTTTTTATATCATTGGGGTCATAAGAGAGTGGTATTGGGTCTCATGATAAGTAGTGACTTCAGAAGAGGAAATGGTGTTTGATTCTAGGTTTCTCCATAATACTGTAGTAAAAGTGACAACATATTGCATATATTAATGTTCTTTTCTATAAGTGGTTCCCAATGAAGAGGGTTCCATACATTTCATGTAGAGATCACCTTGCAATTCAATTCACAACATAATGGGAACTCTTTTCGAGTAGACATGTATAGGATCATGTACCCGGTGGATAGAAGTTAAATTTTGGTTAGATTATTTCGCAATACTTAGTGATGAAATTAAAAGAATAAAATTGTGCTTACTTTATTTACAAATCTGAGTTAAAACCCATTAAACATTTTAAATCAATAAGCACATAATAACAACATAAACGTCAATGTCCATATCAAGACAACCAGACCAAAATTAACAAAAATTCCTTAAAATTAATAATCAGTTCTATAGAAAAAAAGAAAATGCAGTGCCTATTTCTAAGAAAGTTATAGAAACTTTAAAGGATGTACTTGAAGGTTTGTATATTGCTAGAAATATTTTTTCCAGATCTGAGACAAAACTACTTTAGTAATTATATTGCCAAATACTGTGAATCTACATTTAATGAAGTTTCCTTCAGTTCAAGTACATCTGTTGGTGAAGTCTCTTCATGATGATAACTTTTTTCAGAATCAGCCAGTATAAATTGGGTGCTATTTCCAGATGTGCTGAAACTAAAGCTTCCATCAAGTTGAGTTTCTGATAACTTCATAAGCATATCTCTCTAGTTGACTTCACGGATATCCTCTGTAGGTTTTGGGGGAACAGTCCAGAATTTATGGATTTTTTTTTTTTTCAAAACACAGCCTACATGCCTGGTATATCCCGATGGTCTTTTACCAAATGCTTGTAACCCTGGTTTGCTTTTTGAGATCAGCCAAGGTTGTATATAGTAGGTGTTGTCATCAGGCTGGTCTAGGATTCTGTAAGTCATAGAATCATGCTACAACAAGCATTTAGAATAAAACAAAAAAGCAGAAATTCTACAACCAGATAAAATATTCACACCAAATGCATACCCAATCACTTGGCTTGTCCACATTAATATGCAAATTTTGATTACTGGCTAGAGTAATTTGGTAATTTAAAGGACCATTCTACATTTAAGATGATAATTCAGAATATCATCATCACCATCATCAGAACTGTTTTAGAGGCTGAAAAAAATTCAGTCCATGGTAGTTTATGATGAATTACAAAAACAGCTTTACTTTATAAACTAGAAATATTAATCTTTAATCATACTGACTTTTCATAGAGAATCATTAAATACAGTATAATAAGAGAGTACATGAGGTGTTATGGTTAAGATACTGGAATAGGACCTGGGAGACCTATTCAAGTCTATGCTCAGCCATGGGAACTCACTTGATGATAATGATTTTGGGTAACCATTATATCTGAGCTCAGTCTGTGTGTGGGGTAGAAATGGAAAATAGAATGCTATGCACATTGTTTTGAGCTCCTGGAGGAAAGGCAACATATAAATCTACCTAATAAATAAAGTGTAGGACAAAATTGGACCTGATTGACAATGAGTCTCTGTTATGAGTTTGGTGAAGTAGCATGGCTGACACCAAGTATAGTTTTTGTACATCAGTAAAAACCAATGCCCAGGAAAATAACAACAACAACAACAACAACAGCGACAACTTTTGTGGTACACCTGAAGAAGACAGCAAACCTGATACATTTTCCATGAGTGAATCTGGAGAAGGTTGTTTTTGAAGGAAGACATTTGAAGCCAATATATTACTGAAGAAGATAGACTTGCCATTTTCAACTTTATGCCATATTGGCTAAACATTATGGGAATAGTAACCCCAACCCATCTGCACTGAAGCAGAATGTGGACAGTTCCTTGACACTATCAAATGTAGATAACGGGGTGGACAATAGCATTCTATCAGTTTTCCATCAGTGGGAAATCTTTGGAAGCTCAGATTGGTTTTAGCTCATTCCAGCACCTCTGAAACGTCCCACATATTTGGAATGCCTTTCCTGGGCTTATAAAATTACAGCACTGAATTTGTGATATATAGCTGTGTGCTTCTTAAATTAATACACACATGCATAACACAAACCTTCCCTGCAAGTTAGCTTCATTGCCTGAATCTTTCCTTTTCCGGCATCAGGGCTACACACGCATTTCTCACTCAGCATGAGTAAAGTCTTAGTAACCAAATCTTTGAAAATTTCCCAAAATGATCTATGAAATCTGTAGTCTGGTTGAATGCAGTTGATGATGACATGCTGAATTGAGCATCTGTTTGTATACATATATTAGGGAGCAGGCTGGATTCACTCCCCTCCCACTCTAACTCCTGTGGCAGCTGCAGGCATAAAATGGCTAAATCAATTACTCAAGGAGATGTTGAGAGAATCCATTTGAGTAGGCCTAGAGAAGTGTCATCTCCAAAGAAACTCTTATAAAAGTGCTGGTGAGGATTCAGCAGTTGCGGTATTAGTTACCTATGTGGCCTTTGTTTTCTCTCATCACAAATCTCACTAGCTATAACTGTTTAAATGAAAAGAATATGGTTTACTTTGGGTTTACTTCTTTGATCCTGTGGCTCTTGTTGTTCTAGGCTTGAGCAAGACTTTGCTCAAGTAGGAGTTGCTTTGATGATAATTTATGCGCCACCTTCTGGGCAGGAGACCGAGAATACAAAGCAAATGGAGGCTTGGAATCCTGCATGGAGGAATTTGGCATAATAACATCCTTGATGCAACTGCTCAGTTAGCCCACTGAGTACATCACAGACATTACATCACTTTCAAGACTGACCCTGCTTTGATATTTTGCAAAAGAGCTCCCAAGAACACCGTTTCTTCTATAAATATCTTATTAATAAATCATATGAGGTAAGCATGTGACAAACTACTTCCTTCCTGAGAAGGTTGTTTCTACTTCACTTAAAGAAAACAAAAGATCATAATGTGATTACTGGAAGATTAATGAAAAACTGTGTAATATTCTATGAATACCATTACTAAAAATGATGCACATGCGGTTTTTATGTAAAGGAAAAGATCCATTAGGCACTAATTAAGGTTTTGTGACTGCAGACAGTAAGATACACTAATTAGGAATGATCAGTCTAATTAGGAATAGTTAAAGGTTGCCTAGACTCCTATTCAGCTGCCTTCCTTCACTGGTTACTCAGTTCCTGGCCAAATGAAAGAAGTCACCGATTGTCAAATGTTGAACTAAATTATGATTTTAAACAGTGGTTTATTTAATAAACAATGGATTGAGCCAGAATCAAGATTTTTTCTTAATGAGGATGGAGTTGAGCCTCATTAGATCACCTAGAACAGCTCTCAGCAACCAAAGGGGACATTTGAAAAGTTGAGGGCTTCTCCTAACTTCCTTAGAGGAAAGTTAGCTATTCATAGATAATTTATTGGGTTAGGCATTTTCAGTCAAAAACATACAACATATGGCTACAAGGAAACCTGGTCAGGTTGTTCCTATCACCCCTTAGGAACTTTGTCTTTATTTGTGGATCTAGTTATACAAAGTATTTCAGAGGGTGAAATAGGGCCTTAGATGGGAGTCTTTGAGGATTTCTAGAATCCTTCTTGCAAATAAATATAATGCTAGAAGCTGATGCTTGACTTCACAGCATGCTAATTTCCATTTAGTTAAGTTTTTTTTAATTAAAATAATCTTAAGAATCTTTCCAAGTTACACTGTCTGCATGAGGAAGATGAGGTACCAACCTCCCCTCCCCCCGCTCTCTCTCTGCCTCCTTTAGCAAAATTTCATGATTTGGGGGGCCAAAATGGTGGTACCACACTTGATATCTCACTTTGGTTCAGTTAACAACCTTGTTAAGCAGTCTTTGTGTACCATTCTCATGTCATGTAGATCCTCCTTAATTAGATTGCTATTATCATATCATAAGGCACTTCATCAAATGCTTTGCTGTACTCAAAGTATATGGTATATGTTTTTTGTTCAGACATCCTCATGGAATGTGAGGAGGTTTCCCAGAATGACACAAGAATGTAAGTACTAGAACCAGTCTGCACATCTCCATGCTTCTCCACTGTTCATTCCTTATGTGTTATCTAGAGCACATGAAGACAGCCATGTGATAAACCATTTTTGGAGCATGTACTGATTAAAGACACTAGGGGAAAAGAAAAAAAAAAATCCCTGGTCTCTTTCCTTTGATGTGTGTGCTATATAATTCAGAATTAACAGCACAGAACAATCCCCATGAATTTTCATAACGAACACTTGTAGTTGTGATAAAGTGCATGAAAAGAAAGTTTTCTGCTATGAAGAGGTTTTGAAAAAAAGGGAATGCTTTGCACTGTCTTTTCATCATTACTTATTTTTTTTTTAAGATTCTTAGCCAGTTTTACATCAAGTGGAAAATCAAGCTGTGATGAACGCCTACCCAAGTTTCCAACCAGACTCACACAAGAAGCTTATGGATATCTGATTTGTTACGGGATAGTATGCAGGTTCAAGAGCAAAGCTGAGAATGGCAAAAGCCCGGGTCTTTCAAACAATTAAAGCTTAGACAGTTCCAGTCCCTCCATCCAGAGTCAGAAAGAGTCCACTCCCCGCAGCCTGCAGGTGTTCCTAACGGTTCCTTCCAGTCTTCAGGAAAGTGTCCTTGAACAGGCGAGATAACCCAAATAGACATTCCAAAGTCTCTACATCAGTGCCTGGTACAAAAGAACAAGAGCAGTGCCCTCCTGAACAGTAACTCGTGTCAGCACCAGCATGGCATGGGAACTGGTTATGATGTTCACAGGAACATTGGAACAGGAACCATGACACAAGCTTCCATTGATTTTTAAAGCTTTTATAGAAACTGTCATAGCTAAAAATCTGAAACCATCTATTTATAATACATCCCTACATTGCTTTATAAGAAGATAGTTATTCTTGTACATGAGCACAGAAGAGTGATTTGGAAGAAGATGATTGGACAGAAACTTCTCACACTTGTAACTTCTTCCTTCATAGAGCCATCTGTTTCTCAATCATCACAGATTGATCACATTCATCTTTAGTGCTGATTACTATCAGGAGTTTCTCCTTGTTAACATGATATGGAAGTGATCTCCATTGTCACTTTTAGGATGTTTCTCTAATACCTTCAGAAGCTATGCTTCATTACTGCAGCTAGTATGTAGGCACCAGCTGTTTTCAGGCTGGGAAGAACTGTTATGCCAATATAGATCAGGAGATTCCAGTAGAATTCTTGAAAACCTATCTAAACTGCTGGACTCCTCACTTGGCCTTTGTATTTACTCATACTGATCAGTCCTTGGTGTTGCCTAAAGAGTGGGGGCAATCTATATGATAGTTCCTATTTTAAAGAAAGGAGGGGAGCTTAACTCAGCCAATTACTGTCCATTCCGTTTACTAAGCATGACTAGTAAACTGTCTGTGAGCACCTTTTAAGAAATCTATTGATTGACTAACAAGAGAAAGTATTGGCTGAAGACCAAGCTACCTTCTAAGCTGGTCAGCCAACATTTGATCAATATATCACTTGGCTGAAAACTACCCCCCCCCCCCAGTAGATTGACATTTATTAAGGCTGATTACAATACTATACAGGGCATCTATTGGAAGATAAAATGTGCTGGAGGGCATTCTGCTTCATTTTATCTTCCGAAGTGTTAAGCAACCATGTACTGTACATGCGACCCATTTCTCTTTAATTTTATATATATTAAAAAAAGAAAAAAAGAAAACTTGTCCAAAAGCACATTTCACCTCCTGGTGCTAGGCAACAACCCTATTTCCAACTTACTATACGCTGATGACGTTGTAATCCTTCACTAACTCTGTAAGCCTGTGCAACATTTGCTGTGATGAAGAACTTGAAATCAATTATTCCCAGACAAAAACACTTCTATTTACTGTCATGCAAACTGCCATCATCAGTAGAATATCAATGACATGCAAGTATATCAATGACATGCAAGTAGAGCAGATCAAGGTATCAAAACACTTGGGAAAATATTTTAAATCCTCCACTCTGTGGTGATATCAATCTTGTGACCTCTCACTTCATGTCCAGAAGGCTGAAAATAGGATAATGAGTTTTGCCAGGTATAAGGGCTGCTACCAGGCTGTTCAGAAAAAATAACCCGAGCTTCCTGTTACAGAGGGGCACAGTGCTATATTATTAAAGATGTTATCTCTCTGGGAGCATTACAATGCCTTATACACTTGTCTACATGGAGTTGATTCTGCCTCTGTTGAGCCTTGCACAAGATTCTGCCCTTTAAAATATTGAATAAAACTAATCAAATAAAATATTGAATAAAACTTTATTCCATTATGTATTTTCATTGTGTATTTTTAATGAGTCTCTGAACCATTTGTATGTTTTTCTCTCTTTTTCTCTTTCTCTTTCTCTTTCTCCTTCTCCTTCTCCTTCCTCTTCCTCTTCCCCCCATCTAGTGAATGGCAAACATTTGTTGACTTGGAAAGATGAGAGGAAAAAGTTTGGAATTAAAACCTTTTGTAGCAGTTTTAATTTCTGTCTACTTTAGTGGGCAAATCTTCTGTTTCTGTCTGAAATAAGACTCCAACCTAGTCATTTTTATATGCTGAGTAAGCCTATTCCAAAATAAGGGGGTAACTGTTTGAAGATTCAAGTTTTCCAAAGGAGCTTGGTTATTTTGATCTCAGGGTCCCTGGATTCTGGCACAGAAATCTTGATAAAGTTATTCTATAAAGTGTGACTGTTTTATTGGTCACTTCATTGCATGATTTTAAGGCAAGCAGACAGGATCAATTTAGGAGACTGTGAAAATAGATAAACCATCCCAACAGGGCACAAAAGGTGGTGGTAGTGGTTGGGTTGGGAACCAGTAGTTGATATTTCTTGCCTGATTTTTTTTTTTTTTAATAATTTCAAAAAGTCCTCTGAAAACAATGAAAAAGAAATAATTTTTTGACCAGTTCCAGGGTTTTACTAAATTTTACCCTAAGTGGGAAATGTTTAGAATTTCTGGTGATTTGCCTCATAACAACCAGCAATAATTCTGTTCCCACCACCACCACTACTCTGACATATACCTCTGACTTTGGATAAACTGTAGAAATACATCTCTGGAACCTTTTCTTCCAAACCTTAAGAAGTATAATCTTATTAGACAGACACTGGGATTTGGCCTGTTTTATCTTAACTGCTCCATAAATTACATATAATGTGAATTATGATCAGTGAATTGTATTTGTGTGTTAGGTTTATTTGCCCCCGCCACTCCATTTTTTGTTAGCAGATTGCTGGGAAAGCCTTTAGCCCAGGAGAGATCAGAAAAGTCACACACACCAGGCATATCTATAACAATAATTTATTTACAGAAAGCAAAACAAAAGCAAAACATATTTAAAGGACTTGGCTCTCATTGAGAGCTACCTGGCTTGCTACATGCCGGCACAGAAGAGAGAGAGGAACTGAAACAAGTCCGGGCAGGTTCCTCCCCCCAGGTGCAATAATTAACATTCGAAAAGGGGGCAGTTGAATTCAACCTCTGCACCCGGCCAAAATGATTAGATACAATAGCACCTTAATCTGTTAGTAGGAAAACCATTAACACTCCCCTTTTTATACTATAGATTAAGATGCAAAACAATCTTCTTTGACAACTTTGTATGTCTTTCCATTCACATTTTTACCATTATCTCCCCTTTGGTTTAACAGAAAGCTACCATCCTTCTTCCTGTGTTTTCCCAAACCTAGGTTGTTATAATTCCAAGGCTTTTTAATGTGAAATGGCTTTTCATGCAGGCTTCAAAATCAAGCCTTTGTTTTTCTGTTGATGTGAACAGCAGCAAATCATCAACATAAATGCACAGATACATACAGCCTTGTTTGTCTTTCTTCATATATACACATGGATCTGCTTTTCCTTTTTCAAAACCAAAACTCTGCAGTTGTTCATCTACTTTTTGGTTTCAGGATCTAGCAGCTTGTTTTAACCCATAGATTGACTTCTGCAGTTCACAGACTAGATTCTCCCCTTTTTTCATAGCCAGGGGGTTGCTGCATGTATAATTTGTGGTCTAAATCACCATAGAGAAATGCAGTTTGAATGTCATAGTGGTGAACTGACATTCCTTTCAGTGCAGCAACTTTTAACAGTAATCTAATTGATTCACCTTTAGTAACTGGTGCAAAAGTCTTGTCAAAGTCTAAATCTTTCCTTTGAGTGAACCCTTTTGCAACCAACCTTGCTTTATATTTTTGGATTTTGCCATCAGCATCCCTTTTCAGTTTGAAAACCCACCTACAACCCAGACAGCGTTCATTGGGAGGTAGATTTACCAGTTTCCATGTTTTATTTTCTTTCAAGGATGCTAATTCCTGTTGCATGGCAGAATGCCAATTTTGTGCAATCTCAGGTGGTAACGCATTCACTTGTTCTAAAGACTCAGGTTCTGTGAATACATGAAAAGCCTTTACTCTTTCAGCCTGAAAACATGATGGAGGAACACCTTTATTGCTTCTCTGAGATCTGTGAGGTAATACAGGGCTTAAATTTTGACTCCTATCACTTTCCTGAGAAGCATCTGTCTCATCAGACAGATCTTCAGTTTGCTTTTCTGGTTTAATGTCCTCATCAGGCAAAAGATCACCATCAGCAAGTCCTTGCTGTTCTCTTGTGGTGGTCAGATCAACTGGAGAGCTAGAATTTAATCTCCCCCAGTTTTGTTCAGCAAAAGAAGCACTTTTTGCTAATTATTAATTTCTCTCCCATTATGAACCTGTAGCTCCTTTGGCTTTGTTCATAGCCAACAAAGATGGCTTTCTTTGTTGTGGAGCCTTCTTTCCTTCTCTGCTGTTTTGGAATGTGAACCCATGCAGTGCTACCAAACACTCTAAGATGGCTTACCTTTGGTTTCACACCATAAAACAAATGGAATGGAATGTCCTGAATCACAGAGTTATACAATCTGTTTTGTACATAACAGGCAGTAGATGTGGCCTCTCCCCAATACTTAAAAGATGAATACAAATCTTTTAGCATGCATTCCATTGCATTTTGCAAGGTTCTGCCCTTTCTTTCAGCAACACCATTTTGCTGAGGGGTGTAAGGGTTAGAAAGAATTTGTTCTATCCCCCTTTCCACTAGGAACCTTCTGAATTTGTGAGAAAGGTATTCTCCTCCTCTATCACATTGGAGTGCAGATACAGGCCTAGGGAATTTTCCATTTGCCCATGCCACAAAACTTTTAAATTTCTCAAATGCCTCATCTTTATGTTTTAAGATGTAGATAAATGTGTATCTTGAGAAATCTTCAATGATGGTCATTGCATACCTTGCTTGTCCAAGACTTGGAGCAAAAGGACCAATAATGTCAGAGTGTACAATTTCCAAAGGTCTAGTTGTAACTCTGTCACTGTGCTTACTCACAGGAGCTTTTAGTGTTTTGCATTCTTTGCAAACCACACAGTCTAAGTATTTACCACAGGGTTTTATCTTTAGGTCAGCACACAGCTGTGGCATTTGTGCTATATACTTGAAATTAGCATGACCAAATCTCCTGTGCATCAGGTGTACGCATTGGTCATGATATGGCGTGTTGCCAACTGCAGCCTTGCAGCTTGGCTTCCTTGCATTTTGCACAATGTACAAGGAGTCTTTTAACATACCAGTAGCACACACTTTCCCATTTTTTCGTATCTCACAACCATTTTTCTTAAATGTTATGATATACCCTGTTGCAGCCAATTGTGCCACAGATAAAAGGTTTGATTGTAAATTTGGCACATATAACACACCTTTTACAGTTTCTCCTAAGCAGGATAAATCCAAGTCACCTTGTCCCATAATTTTGGTCACAGACCCATCAGCCAAAGATACACTTTGTCTTTCAGTTTTAGACAGTGACACAAAAGAGCTTTTACAATTACATAAATGACAACTGGCCCCAGAATCTAACACCCATACATCAGAATTACCCTTCTCAGCAACCTGTGCAATTTGGGTTGTCTGAAGAGCCTTCTTCTGTGTTGCCCTTGTGTTCTTCTTCTCTGTATTTCTATTCTTGGGTCTCATGGCACAGTCTCTTTGCAAATGTCCAGCTGAACCACAAGTGAAGCATCGCTGGCTGGCTAGCGCTGTGGCCTCAGGTTCCTTTCCCTTCTTTTCCCTCATTTTCTGGTATTGCAGCTTTCCAGAAGAGATGGGGGGGGGATCTTTCCTCTCTCTTCTCCCATTCAGCGAGTAAGTGCTGTGTAACATACGATGGGGTGAGGTCTGCTTCAGGCATAGCTTCCAGGGTACAAATCAGTGTGTCCCACGTTTCATTCAGTGAGGACAGGAGAATATATGATTTTGTGAGAGGTGTAAATTCCATTCCTCTCTCCTGCAACTCAACAAACAGCTGCTGAATATAATGCAGGTGCTCAGGAAGGCTATCTCCTTCTTCAAGGTAGGCTCTGTACAGCTTTTTCGTCAGAGTAACTTTACTCCCTGCTGTTGCCTTTACATACAAGTCTCTCAAAGCGTCCCAAAGTTGCTTTGCAGACTGCATGCCTCGCACGTGGACTGATTGTCCTCAACTCCCAAGATAATGGTGGCTCTAGCCCACTCATCCTGTCTCAGCCATTCAGCACTGGGATTTTGGGGGCTTTGCTCACCAATTGGCAGCCAAAGATTTTCTCTGTGAAGATACATCTCCATCTTCAGGGCCCAATTCAAATAGTTGGTCTCTGATAGGCGCTCCAGAGGCATCGCTGAGGGCTGGGAGGTAGCCATGGCTTCTTCCTTCTTTTGCAAGTCACCTCAGCTGGCTTCTTTGTCCTGTAGACTGGCAGTTGCTGGAAAATCTCCAGGCGTCTCCAAAGAAAATCTTCACAGGTCTTTGCTACCTGCCTTTAAATTGTGCATGAGGTGTGGAGCTGATCTCTCTTTTCTCTCTGGGTTTTACTGGGCTTACTGGGCTGCTCACTGGGCCCATAACCTGTTGGCAGATTGCCTTTAGCCCAGGAGAGATCAGAAAAGTCACACACACCAGGCATATCTATAAAAATATTTTATTTACAGAAAGCAAAAACAAAAGTGAAAACATATTTAAAGGACTTAGCTCTCATTGAGAGATACCTGGCTTGCTACATGCTGGCACAGGAGAGAAAAAGGAACTGAAACAAGTCCGGGCAGGCTCCTCCCCCCAGGTGCAATAATTAACATTCGAAAAGGGGGCAGTTGAATTCAACCTCTGCACCCGGCCAAAATGATTAGATACAATAGCACCTTAATCTGTTAGTAGGAAAACCATTAACATTTTTAACTTTACTTTAGAGTAATATAATAAATGCCATGTGGGGAAAAAGCAATGGAATAATCATCCTGTTCCTCTCCCCACATCCTGCCACTTTGAAGTTCATCAATGAAATCTCTGCCAGTAAATCTATTCTCTGTCCTTTCTAATGTCTGTGGTGTCTGTGCTTTTTGAATAGATCTTATGTAGAATATATCCAAGCACCTGTTTGGTTACCAAGCTAACAGAACACTGAAGAGAAGGAAGATGTGTTAGGAAAAGTTTCATGCAGGTAGAATCCTGTCTCCCTTTCAGACTGAGAATTACTTACTGTTCACTATACATTCATGCATACATACATACATACATACATACATACATACATACATACAGTCTTTCTACTGTCTTTTAGATTTTAAGTGATAATCACCAAGCTATATATAACCAACAAATTTGGTAAATTCAACCAAATAAGACAGTCATAAACAATTCTCCTGACTGATTGAACAATTGAGTACAAATGCTAAAATGGAACATAATTTTCTATTCCAAGGCAAAAAGAGAGGGCCAAAGACTGAGACACTCTCACTCTTCCAAAATACCTCTGCATATTCACTCTCACATATTTCAAGGTCCTTCTTTAATGATCATTACAAGCAGGTAAAGAAGATTTGCCTTTGTAAGAGACTTAGGAATAGGTGCGGTAGAATCTGGATTGTATATCCTTTTTTTACTGGTATTTTAATAGAAACCTCTCTGAGGTAGGCTGACCATATTTCCTTGAGACAAAAATGGGACATTGGGATGGCAAAATGGGGCAGGGCTGGGGAACGGGCTGGATCAACAGGGAGGAACTTCTCTGGTTTTCTCGGAGTGGGAATCGTCAGATTCCTTCGTTTGTGAGAAGCAAGGCTGGGCTGGAGCATCTAGTGAACAGTTGTCCCCAACAAGCCATTCCTCCTCTGGCTGTGCTTTTATGTTCTTTTCTTCCTGCCATTTCAAGACAGGAGCCAATCAGCTGGCCCTTTGATCACCGCCTATCAGCTGATCTCATTTTTTTTTCTTTTTAGGTTTCCTGCTGGGTTGAGCTCTACGGCTTTTTTCCCGCTGTTTCTGCTGAGCTCCCCCTCCTTCCACTCAAAGTCAGACTGCATTCTGGCAGGTTTGCAGGAACTTTCAAATAAGTGAGGTTTTTAAGAAAACAGGACAAAATGGACATTTATATTAAAACGACGGGACGGTCTGGAAATGTTAAAAAAACAGGACTGTCCCGTTCAAAATGGGGCATATGGTCAGCCTATCACTGAGGACAAGGTAACTTCTGTAGAATCTAAATTCCCTGAACATTCCAATGGCTTTTATTGATATTTGAGGATAATGATTAAGTAGCACAATTCTGCCTGATAAGGCAACATTGAACAGAAAAGATAACAAGTTGGTAAGAAAATGAAAATATTCTTATATAGTATTTCAGTCAAATATCAAAAACAGAAGCTACACTGGGCAGGACACATCATGTGCATGTTGGATGGCCGTTGGACAACAGCAGTTGCTGAATGGTATCCAAGAGAAGAAAAAAGACCTATTGGCCAACCTCCAAAGAGATGGGAAGATCCAATAGTCAAGGACATTGGCTGAACCTGGAGAAGAAAAGCCAGGATTTGAGATGAATGGAAAGTGAATTGTGACCAGCAGGACTCTGTCCGGTGACAGTCTGGTCAGTCAAGGAGATCAAGGTGAGTATTTCAGTATTTTATCAATTTAACTATTGAGCTTTTAATAGTTTAGTTTTCTTCCTCATTTTAATATTTGCATTCTAGCTCACCTTATATTAATTTCTGTGTTAGTTTTTTTTTCCCTTTCTTTGTGTCATTTAACTTTCACTTTCCAACAGTACAAAATTTGATAGTATTATAATACAGTCTTTAAAACAGACTTAGTCCCAATCCATTTATGGAGAAGAAGCTGTAATTATTCATCTAGTTGAAGATTATTATTATTATTATTATTATTAGTAGTAGTAGTAGTAGTAGTACAAGTCAAGTACTTTGCTGTTGGAAAAGACTCCTGAGAAAACTGTGGACAACCAAGAAAGCAAACCAATGGATCATTGAACAAATCAACCCAGAGTTCTCACTCAAGACACAAATGATGAGGCTCAAATTATCCTACTTCAGACACATTATGTGAAGACCCAGCTCTCTGGAGAAAGGTCAAATACTGGGAAATGTGGAAGGAAAGAGAAAAGGAGGACAACCAGAAGCAAGGTAGATTGACTCACTTATGTTGGTGATTGCACCATTGGAAGACCTGAAAGACCAGGTTAGGAACAGATTGTCATGGAGAAAATCTATCAGTGTGGGTGCTAAGAGTTGACAACTTGATGTCATATAATCAATCAATAAATAAATCAAGTAACACTTTGGTTTGGATTGGTTCGGCCATAAACTAGTCTTTCCACTGTTCTAAACACTTACAGAATGTTTGGCAAAGGAACATACAACTTCTAGCCAATGAATGACAGAGAGAGTATACACATGCCAGCACAGGGTAGAATAAGGCATTACAAGATCAGTTCTGCTAATTAAAACTCCTATGGACATCTCCTTAAAGCAGCTACATTTTTTTGCAGGATCAAAAAAATGGAGCTGCAGCACTGTTGGAGTTTATACAGAGTGCTGGAAAGTGCTTGGGCCCAAGATATCTGAAAGAAGACACCAGGCATTTCAACAAAAAATAATTGTATTCAGAGAAAAAAACATAGAACATAAATAGTTCCTCATCCAGAGCCTGGATGGACTCAAAAGCTTCTTAAATAAAAAAGAGCATATCTACAAACACACACACACATCCAAGTGTGCTGAGCAGAAAGAGAGGCTGCAAAGCTGAAAAAGAAGCAGAAACCACACTGGCACAGGTCCAGGCAAGTTCCCCAACCATGCGGGCAGCTTTTTGCTTATTTGGTCATCCTTTTCCACACTCTACCTGGGAACAATTAAGCCTGATCTGCTTATTTATTTTTTGGAATCAGTGTTGACTCCTGGTGACTGCCTGGATTAGTCCCTGCAGTTTTCTTGGCAAGATTTCAGAAGTGGTTTGCCATTGCCTCCTTCCTAGGGCTAAGAGAGAGGGACTGGGTCAAGGTCATCCAGCTGGCTTTGTGTCTAAGGCAGGACTAGAACTCACTGGCTCCTGGTTTCTATCCTGGTGCCTTCACCACTACACCAAATTGGCTGTAGGGCTTCTTACTTCTAGGGAGCCCCAATAACTTAAGGTTTTACAGTAAAGGATGGGATGGGAAGTTGTGCCTAACTATATATGTCCCTTTCTGATATGTAATCATCTCTTCAATTCTGGAATACAATTTGCATAAACCCACATGTCCCAGTAAACGTTGAAACCCAATTTTCCCTTTGTCTTTATGTGCTTCACAGCCTACTTGACATGTTCTGTTGGATGTGCATGCTGAAAAAAACAATATGTGAAATAGACATAGGAGTGCAGAATCATTTCATCCAGTGGAATAGCCTCACATCTACAGTAGTAAGCATTCTTTGTATAAACTTGATATTGCTGATGTCAAGCCAAGAGTTAGTGTTTATTTTCTCTTGGGACCTTCCAATGGCTGTACTCATGCATTTTGTATGTCTGTTCTTGAACAGAGACATGTTTTTTTACAGAAATATGACTGTGAAATTAGATCAATTTGGAAAGAAAAGAAGCAGCAGCAAATATCTTGGGTTCTCTTTTTGTGGTTGACTCTGGTTTTGATATTGATTTTGATCTAAGTATTTCCTATTAGGTTTTTGTTTTGACTTTATTGGATGTTGGATGCCACCCACAGACTTTGAAAATAGGAATGGGTTTTAAGTACTATAAATACATGCAGCAATATAGATTCCCATTTCTCCCTTTCCCTAGGGAGAAATCTGAGCTCAGAAGCTAAACTGGGTCAGACTAGGTTAGCAGCTGGAAGGGGTATACCAAAATATACCAAGGTTATGAGGTAGATGGAAATTTTAAAAAAATCTGAAGAAACCAAAGAAAATCCTTATAATCAGCAAGGAAACAAAATCAATTTATCCATGAAGTCATCTGGAGTTGAACTCAACTTGAACCAGACTTTACATTTCTCTTTCAGCTGACAAACAACAGTTGGAGTCATCCAAGATTTTCTTCATCAATGCTTCCTTCTTGCTTAAAGTCATTTAAGCCAAGAAGTATGTTTCCCGGCAAACCAAATATTAGCTTTCATGAAAAAAATATCAACATTTTGTCATCTTAAAGAATACATTTAGATTTACCTAAGTATCAGTAGAGCAAACCAAATCCAAACCAATCTTCAGCTTCTGGCCTGATTGAAGACCTAATTATATTTGATTCCAAAGTCTTTCTTGGCAATTTGGAAACTTTTCTCAAGGAATAAAGTTCTGTTGTTCTTGTTGTTGCTGCTGTTGCTGCTGTTATTATCATTATTGTATCCAAGCCAGGTACTGTAAACTGTGTTCACATTTGACTGGTTAAAATAGAGATTGTACTTGAAATAAAGTTAAAGAAGGATGTTGTTTCTTAGCTTGCTCATTTCACTCTTCCTTTTATCAAATGAGCAATAATGGGGGGGTAGCTTTTTTTTTCTGATTCAGATGATCAAACCAGTTACTCTACATAAATTTTGACTGTGTGCTGTTAATCCCTCAATGTAATTTGGATAAGCACAGATGCATTTTCTTTGATATGCGGGTTTTTGTTTTTGTTTTCTGCTCTTACTTCCACCCATCACCTTTCCCAGACACCTGTCAGTGTGTGTTATGTGTTCAAACAAGGACAGGGGCTACCATTTCTGAGATCACCATAAAATGAGAACAGCTCAACGGCAGAAAAAAATATAATAAATCTTGGATAGCTGCTGGATTAGAGATAGAAGGCTGCACAGCTGAGGGGATTCTTAAAGACCCCTTTGGGAAGATTTTACTAAGCTGGGATAACGCTGTCTTTGTTGCCTAATTCGCAGCACAACAGAAGGTTGACATTAGCCAACAGCACAGATGATGCAGAATAGGGAAATGGCCTGGAGGAGACCGGCAATATAATTGTAACTTCAGTTTGTATAGCAAGGAAAAGGAAGGACAGGGGGAAGAGTCATATAGAGAGAGAGAACTTGACAGGATTGCATTAATTAAACTTGCAATTTGCTTTATTTTAAGGGATGGTTATTTGGGATCAAGATAAGCATAGTGTACCAGCATGGTTAGTTCCCCCACCCCCCAAAGACTTTAAGTTTCAGTTCATGGTCTGGAGTCCTAAATGACCAAACTGTTTTTTCTCATTCTGTTAATTTTCAAAGAGTGTATAAATTAGAAGAAAAAATCCTTTAGAAAATTAATTCAGGTCTTTTATGCTACAATCACTGTCTTGTATGTTATTGGATATCAGCATCCTGAATCCCACTGGCTTTGCTAGACATCCATACAGTTTATTTACTGTAATTAATAGCTCACTTTTTCTCCGGGAGCTCAATTCAACATTGCCAGTATGAGTCTGTTTGTGTACAGCTCTTTGTAATACAATTTTCCTTTTTCTATATCTATAATTTTTATTTAAAAAATTGATTATAATAGTAAAATCTAATACAAACTAAACTTAAAGAAGGAGAATAGAAAGAAGAAGTAAAAAATTATATAGCTGCCCAGAGTCACTTGTTGAGATGGGTGGCTATAGAAATCAAATAAATAAATAAAAATAAAAAGTGCAAGAGCATTGAGGGAAAAAACGTAAAAGAGAAGAAAGAGGTAAGTAAGAATATAATAAGAAAGAGAAAAGAATTATATAAAGAAATGACTTCCAACCTTCATCAGAAGTATAAACAAATTTAGTGACTCTTCACCCCCTCTAAGGTTATAAATATTTATTTCTTCATCCCATATCCCATCTCTTATCTATAAACAAATCCATTAAAATAATCTTTTCAGTCCTAGTGTCATCAGAAAGTCCATAAAGGGTTTCCAGAAGTAACAGCATATCATCTTTTAACCTTGATCAAATAAACCAACTTTATATTCCTTCCTTTTACTTCTAACAGTTGTAATCTTTAGTTCATTCAAATATTGTTGTAGGATTTCTGTTCATTCCTTCTTTGTCCCATCACACAGAGTTTTTCAAGGCTTTAGCAAACCTGTTTTGTAAATCCAATAGGAAAAAAAAAATCCAGGTCACTCCCTTGGCTGTCATTTGTATTTCCCTTTTAAATTTTAAAACCTCAGCCAGTATCTTTCGTAGATCCAGTGAAACATGCTTTTCTAAGTCATTCTCTTGACCTGTCAGTTGTAAATCCAGTTTTGATACCAATTTTACCATGTCAGATAAAATTTGTTCTACATATGTCATTTCTTCAATAACATCTTTTGGACATAGTCTGTCCATAGAAGCAGACATCATTACTGACATTTTTAATATTGTGAACTATGTTCTGATTCCATTCTTCAAAAGTCTCCTTCAGTATTTTCATTGTTATAATGTTTTGCAACATTTCACAGGCTTGTAAATCTTTCCTCTGCCTGAAAACTTTAATCCCCTCTACAGTCCAGTTTTTGAAACCATGAAATTGCTCATCTTCCTTGTGTCTTATAAAAACCAAAACAGAATCTATTTCCCATGAGAAGCTGTTTGTTCCTTATAATTAATTCCAAAATCTTATTGTAAAAGTTTCAATATTCCAACTTTATCTGGACCCTTAGTCCATTTCTAACTTCCTTAAATCAAAATCTTATTAGCTTTTTGCTGTTTATTTTAAATTCTTTAAATTCTTAAGCTTATGATTATTTTTTTTTCTTTCATTCAGGATTGAGAGCAGACTCACTCAGCGTTTTCAAACTTATCACTCTAAAGGTCTCTAAGTTTAGAAGTAGTTAATGAGCAATTTCAAAAAGTGATTAAAAAGTGAGGTTTGTGAACTTAGTGTCCTTTAAAAGTATCTGCCATGGTTGTGAGCAAGATGGCTAATCCTGCTGGCACTCAAACCTGCTGAAAACCTCTGTCCTGGAATCTCCTCGCAAGGATCAGCCATCCGCAGCACATGTGTGTGATCCCCTGTCCACTCCTTTTCTGGAGAATTTCCAAGCAACAAGTCTATTCACTGGTTCCTTGGTCATTACTGGGGTCAATGGGTCCACTTTCACCAAGCCATCTTCAGTTCGCCATATCTCCCCTGGAAGCCCCTGTAATACAATTTTTCTTATTATTATTATTTTTTTTTTAAGTAGCTACTTATACAGAACATATATGTGTGTGAGAGAGGTACTGATTGCAAACTTTTAAGAAGATAAAATGGGGTTTGGCATCCTTGTTGTCTATCTAGGCAATTGTAGAATTTATTTTGGAAAATAATATCAATATGTTCCTATTTACATTCCTATGAAGAGTCATGTCAGTGTGAAGGCTTATAGAAGAATGGTAGTGCTATAGCAAAACATTCCCCTTGACATCTACAGATGACCAGTGACTTGTTTCTCTCCCCATAATGTAAAAGTCAGATTGATTCTCAGCTTGTTTTATTACTGTCTAAAGAACTGAAAGTGACAGGGCTATGAAACCCTTTGAACCATTAAAGCAGCTGCATCTTTTCCCAAGCTTAGGCAGCTGCTTTGAAAGCTGATCCCAGCTTTCTTTGTTTCAATCTGGAAAAAGTCACCACTGCTTCAGTAAACTGAAGAGAACTGCTTCTTGCTCCCTCCTGTACATTTCAAAACACCTCCTTTGAAAGATCTGAATAGTCCTAGGCAACAACTCAAATGGACATCTCAGGTATGATTTTTTATTTGGTATGACATCACTGTTGCTTGCATCCCATTTCTCTCACCCACAATTATTTATATTTTTTGTGATTATGCCATCACTTTGCTGTATATTTTTATCTCTCTTTCACTACTGTTTCTAAATATGCATGTGTGAATTTGGCAGCCATTTTTGCACTTTTTGCTAGGTGCACTTCCATGCTGTTTTCAGCAGCAAAGGGACTCTGAAGGCTATAATTTCCTTTTGTCAACAAAGACAAACTCACCCTGTTTATCTTGTCACTGTCCCCAGCACAGACACTTCACTGTAGTACCTTGATATCCCTCTCTACCACCAAAAAGAAAAAAAGAGGGAAAATTTACATATTAATTATATCTTGTCTGGTAAAAATGAAACAGACACCTGTAATTATGCAGAGGTGCCTCACACTAAGGTGTTGCTAAATCAGTGATGAATGGGAAACAGAGCTCATTAAAATGAATAACGAATTTGCTGCATAATACATCCAGATTTGCAGAACATATTAATTCAATGGTGTTGAAACATGTGATATTAAGAAGCATGTGTGAAGAAGCTTTCCAGGGGACAATTTAAATAATGGTGTCATATATTGATTGCTGAGTCATTTTTTTTCCCCTTTCTAAATAATTAAGGTAGATATCAGACATGGAGAAAGAAGATTTTCATATATTGCTTGATGTGGCTTGCTTTGGTCTGTTGTTAAGACACCGTATTATTCATATGAATTATACAAACTTTACAGCAGCTGAAGAATTGGTAGGAGGGAACACTCCTGCTGTCATGAAAGCAATGGACACAAGCGTGGGTTTTGACAACAGAAACATGAAAGTAGACATTAAAATTGTTCATACAGTAAGCTGAAAAGAACCCATGTGAGTTATGTATATCTGCTGACCTACTGATTTCTAATTTAGCTGGGGGGAAAAAAAAGAGGGGCATTGTTACAGATCCTAACATATAGAAGATCGCTCTCAGCCTGGTGGACCATCAAGCTTGATTTGCAGGTAATTAATTTATCTCTGCTACTAAGGGAAACATGCAGGGAAAGAAAAGTAAATATAGAAGCTTTAAACAATGGTGTTTGGAAATTTGGGGAGCTGTAGTCTATCAAATTTGAAGATGTGTGGCCTATTTTCTCTTTGACTCTGTTTTATTTATTGATTGATTGATTTAATTTGTCCCTGCCCATCTCCTCCCATTGGGGGACTCTGCGTGGTTTACAATAAAATAATTGATTAAAACAACAAGCATACAATGTAAATGTGATATATAAATATAAAATTACTCTTAATAAATAAATATAAAAATAAGAGTAAAAAAGTAAAAGAGTCCAAGTGGCAGAATAATCTGATGCAGCCTGTATATGGGAGGAGTGGTCTAAGATACCAGCCACCCCCATGTAGATCTATTCCCCTCTCTGCCCCAAGCGAGGTGGCAGAGCCAGGTCTTCAAGCTCCTCCGGAAGGCCAGGAGTGATGGGGCCAGTCTCACCTCCGGGGGCAGCATGGTCCACAGGGTGGGAGCTACTGCAGAGAAGGCCTGCTTCCTGGACCCCGCCAGATGGAATTCTCTACAGACGGGGTCCGCAGCACGCCCTCTCTGCACAATCGGGTGGGGTGGGCTGATGTAATGGGGAAGAGGCGGTCCCTCATGTAACCTGGCCCCATTTTCTCTTGGACTCTATCATGCTTAACAGCAAAAACAAGCAAAAGAAAAAAAAAAGCAACAACAACCAAAGCCCACCCAACCAAAAACAAAATAACATTTAGAAAATTAGTATATGAAGGAAAAGGTAAGTAGGAGCTCTTAATTCTGAATCTGTAGAAAGAATTTGGGAACAGAAGGGAAAACAGGTGAACTTACCTACCTGACCCAGACCTAGATTCCTCTTTGTAGCACAGAAGGTGTCAGTGGGTGGAGGAGAGAGAGAATCTGTAATACTATATAACAATAAATGAGCACCAATAATACATTCATACACAATTCAGATTCCAGAAGAAACATAGTCCTTGTCTTCGTCTGGCAAGATGACAAGGAGGGAAATGGTCATACAATGAATATCCTTTTTTTTCTTCTCCTTCTTTTCTTTGCATGTGAAAACCACGTATTTGCAGACTTGCAAATTTCACAGTCAGATCTATAGCTGAGAAGTAGCAACTTAATATATGAGCAGTTGCACAAATACTCCAGGTGGATCTACAAACAACATCCATGTCTCAGAATTGTGTCAGCTTAGGTGGCTGTTTATGAACAGAATCAGAGGAAGAGATGAGTAAATGCAAATGTAATTCATAACAATGGGGAAAAGAATAACACATGAAAACAGGGTTTCTCTGAGTGGAAGGATGAAATGGCTAAGGACAAAAAAAAAAAAAAAAAAAACTGAAGGGACTTTTTCATTCTATAATCAGAGAAGCACATCTACAGCTCCCACATTTGTTTTTGGGTTTATCCAAGAATAAGCTCATGACATATTCATAAACTTGAATACTCCTTCTTAGAAATGGCACTACTTTTAGTAAAACACTTCTGACTTCTCTTCAAGTACTTCAGATGTTTCATTTAAGAAGGAATTCCCATATTCACTCTGAATTTCTTTGGCATAAGAAATAAAATTGCTGATGTCTGTAAGGTGAACATCCTTTCTCTCAAACTGCGACTTGATTGTCTTATAAGGACTCTGATGCTACTGAACTGCAATATACTGTATATCCCTTATTTAACTCCTTCTCCTTCTCCTCATCTGTGTAGGATTTAAACTGCACCATCTTCTCTACCCCTTATACTAATATCCTTCCCTCAGAAACCTTTGCATGGAAAAAAATAATCCAATCATTCAGCAGAAACACACCATTCTTCATTTCACATTCAACTTGTCTAAATACATATTTCACTTTACAGTTATCACAAATGACAGGTTGCTTTTGAAATCTCAATTAAGAATCTCATAAAAATATATGGAGGTCCTTAGTTGACAGTCCTTTTATGTCATTTATTTTCAGAATATATTTTATATTGGAAATTATTTTTGGGGTGTTTCTCAAATAGCTAATGTTCATATTTAGAAATAACCTTCTCGCACATTAGACAGATAAAGTTTTACCACAAAACCCACATCTATATAAACAATGGATGCACAACAGTGCAAAAATAACAATTCCTGTCCTTTGTTTTGGAAACAAACAATAAACAGGCAGATGGCAACAAGGCCTACAAACAACAATATATAAATAGCACTTCTCAGGATGTGCAAACTAATGTTTAAAATTCAGAAATTCTTATTGCTTTTGTTGATTGTTATCTAATGCATATGGATTACAAACTTCTACACTTACAAAAAATATTATATTTTTTCACACAGTTAAATGGAATTAACTTCTAGTATCAGGAAGAGATGCAGGACATTTCTTTAAACAGTGTTACATCATAGAAACATTAAAAATTCAGCTTGATGAAATTTACTAGCCTGTATTATTATTTTTTCTTAAACTTTTTAAAATTATTATTATTATTATTTTGCTTTCTCTGATTGCTACCTTTTCTTGCAAGTTGCAGCATCAGGCTAATTTTGTCTGAGCTTGGAAGCTAAGCAGGGTCAGGCCTGGTTAGAACTTGGATGGAGTCCTAACAAGATATATCAGCTGTGAGTTGAGCTCAGCTTAAGAACTGTTCAGCATTACTACCACTTCCATGAACAAGTGCTTGTTAGCTCTATCAGCAGAGCAAAAGACACCTAAAATCTTCTATGCAGCCATTGAAAATGGTAGCAAGTAAGCAGATGGTAGACATTTATCTCCACCTTATATTATTTCCTCAAGGGAAAGTCATCTCATAAGACATTCAGACTTTTAAGGCTACTTACAAAAGCTGAGGACAAAGGACCTGCAGTTCTGAGGAAAAAAAGATTAGCTTTGTCATGGAATAGTGGAAAATATCCCACTTCAAGTTTCTGCAGCCACAACTCATAAGGAAGATTAGGAAGAAGGAGGATGAGTTAAAGTTCAAGGAAAGAAAAAAAGAATCTGGACAGAATTGGTTACAGATTTGATTCTCTATGTCAATTTCAGGGTGGGGGAAATAGAATAGGCACTCTTGCAAATTCTCTTAAATTAAGGATTGGCAACTGTTACTCGAGGGAGTTTGCAGCCAAATGGATGTCTTAAGACTCCACCCATCTCATGGCTTCATTGATAGCTCTACTAGTGGCCCTCCAAGTAACAACAATAATAATAACAACAATCACAGTATATACTGTACACTCCATCTAAGGAATATTTATTTACCCAAGCATTTTAAATATTTTGTTCTTTCCGAAGTCTTTAGTTTGTATTGTGATGTATTCTTTAAAAAAAAATCATGATGCTTGTTAAAAGGAAAAGTACTTTTCTAGTATCCATTTTGGTTTTTATATCATTTGCATTCCACATCTGGTATCTTAAGCAAACTAATTATAACACTTTTAATCAAACACAAGTAATAGAATGCTTTTTAGTTTGGTGGAGAACCTTATTTGCTGTAGAAGATCAGGGAAATGGCTATATAGGAATCATTCACATACACACGTGTGCGCACACCCACACACACACACACACACACACACACTATTGCACTAACTTTGGAGAGTGTGGACCAAATATTGCTCTGCTGTGCTTGGCCCTGTCCATATGATAAAGGGTAGAAGTTGAAACTGAAAAGGAAGCCACTGGAAGCTACTTCCAGTGACATGTGATAGGATGTCCTTGCTCTTATATATATATTATAGTATATTTTGACTGATAACTTAGTTAAATGGATTAGTGCTGAATTGTTGTCTTTTTGGAAGTGCAGCTTAGAAAGACTAATATGGGAAGGAGTCAACAGGCCTTCTGAGGCCATACAACTACATTCTCCTCCAGATCTTTTCCAACTGGATATTGCAGCCTCCAACTACAAGCAGCACATCATGCTTGCATATTCTGATTTCAGATTGAATTTGACCATAAGATAGATCAGTAGTTGGAGTATACCAAAAAACCCTCAGCCCTTTTTCAGTAGCATGTTGAGTTCCATCCAACCTGAGGGGTCCATCATCTGGCACTATATTGTCAATTACTTTATATTGTTTTATCCATGTGGCTTTCTTGGTAAAAATACAGGAGTGGTCTACCATTGTCTTCTCCTGCCTGGTATGAATTGATGCCTTTGCCATTGTCACTCAAATGATCTCTGCCTGCAGCATCTTCCTGTATCACAGCTGCCCAGTACAGTTGCCTGATTGCTTTAGCGGGACAACTGGGATGACCTTCACACCTTGGGTGACCCTACTGGGAATATATACTGTTGGCATACACTCCTGGCATTCTTCACTCATCCCTTCCAGGAACAACATTATGATGAGTCAGCATATCAGGACTCAAGGGGACGGTGCTCCTAAGAAAGAGATAATCCATCATATAACATCTAGCACATAAGAAGATATGTTTCTGAATTCTTCTTATTTGGAAGGTTTCAAAACTAAGACAACAGTTCTCACTATGAAGATGTGTCAAGAACAATATATAGCATTAATTGGGAAGGTAAGATGTGCATGCGTTCATGTGTGTTGGCTAATTGAGGGCTAATCCAGCAATTTCATGAGAGAGAATACTTTTCAGAAATACTGTAGCAGCAGTAAAACAGATTTTTTGGCCTTTTTTCATTCATCTTTGTCTCTCAAACTGCATCTGCTCTCAGGATACTTCCACAAAGCCCCTGTGTCATGAGTGCCGTTGAGCTGAAGACATCAGTGCAATGGCACACATGACAATAACGAGGAAGCAGGGGAAGGGGCTCAAGATAAGCAGCCATCAGCCCACAAAGAAGAAAGAAGAAGAGACAAAGGCTAAGCGGATCGCGAGGCACACCCAAGCTGTTAGCACCAGCGCAACGGAGATCGCCCAGCTGACAGCAATCACCGGCTGAATAAGGAAACCGATGATGGGCGATCCCGGGGCACCAGCGGGGCCTCGCAACCCTTCACCTTCCGGCAAGACAGCATGCAGGACAAAGGGGGGATGACGTAACCCTGAGTGAGGGGGCGCTGACCGGCGCGGGGTATTTAAACCCCGCACCGGCGCGCTCCTGTCACTCTCAGCTTTTTTCGGAACTGTTATTATGTAAAGAATAAAACTGAACCTGCTCTCGCACGAATCAGCGTCAGTGCTTTACTCTGCATAAACAGGGCATGACACCCTGACAGACATTGTTTAGTGGCCCTTGAAGCTTCACTTCCAGGGGTATAGCAGGAAATTCCTGAGCTGGAATGAATCAGGATGTGTCCTAACAACCAGGAAACACACTGAGACAAGGAACTGGTCTCTAATATTTATTATTAGTACTTAACAAGAATCCTAACAAACTGAGGAAGCGTGGGAAAAACCCAGCCATATAAACCCCAAAGGTTAAGGCGGTCCCGATCTGTGTCTCTTTGAATGGCTGAACAGTTCCTCAGTGCTATGCATGCGCTTGACAGTCTGGATGGGAGCCCCCTGCTCGCCATCCTTACTCATGACAGGATGTCCACCAAAGTGTACTGCCAAGGGAAGATAGAGCATCACCTGTACCTTCACAGCATTTATTCTGGAACAACAACTAAGCTCATGAGTTTTCAAACTTAATGAGCACATTTTTCAAAGACTTGGAGACATCCTACTTCATCATAAAAATATAGTGTATAAGTTCAGTTTTGGGAGGACCTTAATCTCTAGAACTAAGTTTAGAACTTGGTTTGTATAAATATCATCTGATTTTTCAGTTCCCTCTTTCTAGTCCCTCCATCTTTTGATCTTCAGGAAGGCAGACCACTATGGTCTGCCTCTAGGAAGTTCACACACTTCATTTTTCTCTTATAATCCCAATTCCCAGGAGGTAATGTGAATTTTTAAATTATGAAAGCTCTGCATAGTCACTGTGTTGTTACAAATGTGATGTTTAACTGTTTCTGTTAATGTGTTGTAACTCCTATATCTTCTATGTCTTCCAGAAGACTATTTCTTCTTGATGTGTGAAAAATATTTTTTTCTTCAGTTTCTTTTTTTACAACTTACATTTCAAAACAGTAACTGTTAAAAGAAACAGTTTTGGTAGCACTCACCAAAGGCCAGACTCATAGCATCGTCATCTGATTAGCTGAAATGCATGTATTCTCACCAGGAATGGACAAATCTGCCTGTATTGGTTCCTCTCAGTTTCTTATTTTTCAAGTTTTGTATTTGCTTTTAATATTTCAACAGGAAATCTTACCAGAAGGAATATTTCAATGTTTCATAAAGAAAGTGGATGGGATATATTGTTGATGTTATATCAAGAATATTGGGACGCGGTGGCGCTGCGGGTTAAACCGCTGAGCTGTCGATCGGAAGGTCGGCGGTTCGAAACCGCGCGGCGGGGTGAGCTCCCGTTGTTAATCCCAGCTCCTGCTCACCTAGCAGTTCGAAAACATGCAAATGTGAGTAGATCAATAGGTACCGCTTCGGCGGGAAGGTAACGGCGTTCCGTGAGTCATGCTGGCCACATGACCCGGAAGTGTCCTATGGACAACGCCGGCTCCAAGGGTTTGAAACGGAGATGAGCACCGCCCCCTAGAGTCGGACACGACTGGACTTTACGTCAAGGGAAACCTTTACCTTTACCTATATCAAGAATGAAAATTGTTGTAATATTTTATGTTAGAAGTGAAGATGAGCAAGAATCTAATGAGCTCAAGAACAGCTACTCACATTCCATGATCATGTCATAATGCCCACTGAGATTAAAAAAAAAAATACTCCTAGGCAAGTACTTAAAGTCTACAGCAGTTGATAACACTTAATCAACTTAATATAGACCACTAGAAAATCCCAAGGCTATAGATGTGATTGGGAAGTCAAAGGAAAACATCTAAGAAGATAATGGCAAGAGAGAGAGAGTGCACACTAATCATGGCAGGTGTGCAGATTCCCTATATAAATTGGGTAAGATACCATCTCCAAGGTGTCACTGCGGGGCTGACAGACAAACTGTTGAACACATAATACAAGAATGTAAGGCTAGAGCCTAGGATGGGAATTTTGCTGATTTCCTGATGGAAACTGATGCTGCAAAAGACTACTGTATATTTGTAATCTTAATGTTTGTTTTTAAGTTATGATTGTCCTATGACCAATGTACATTTTCTATATACCTTTTTATATTCCCATTTTTTAAAATATAGTATATTTGTAATATGTATGATGTGCTGCCATATGATCAATCAATCAATCAATCAATAAATAGAAGATAATGGCAAACCACTTCTGTATAGTTTCCAGAGTCAATATTGTTGAATTGAAGAATCTTCACTTTTGTTAAATATAAGGTTGGAGTAGGCCTAATATCCTCAAAACTACTCATTCTTTAATTGGAAACAATGGAAATTTTACCACTGTGATCTTCTGCATGCTATGTTTTTTCCCCCAGGGAGAATGGAGTGTCATGCAGCAACAACTCAACTTGTGTATAGTCTGACAGAGAAAGATCCAGCAGCCAGGTTTTATTCTGATTTTCTACTCAGTCATTTTCAGGAACAGTTCAGAGCTGTTTGGGTAAGGGAGGGAACTCAACATTTGATTCAATTAATCTTGCAAGGAAAAAATGAAGCAGTTTGTTTTTTGAAGGATTTTTGTAAATACCTACTGATTCAGTTCAATATCTCTAGCTGTGAAAAAGTAAAAAGAAAAAATGAGAAGAAAAAGCAATTGCAGGGAAAGCTTCCAATAAGCCAATATTTCAGGATGCAAGTTTGCAGTGAGAATGCCTCTGCAAATATAATAGGAAAAAAGAAAGAAGCAATGTGTGGTTTAATATTCATACTTCCTATGACATACAGGAATGGAAGCTTCATTGCCAAAAGAATAAAATGCTTGGGAGTGACATAAGCTCCCATGTTTTTTTAGCTTTCCAGCCCTGCTTCCAAGTATCAAGATTTATTTGATTAACTCCTTTTACAAAGCAGAATGCCAGAGTAGCTTAACTTCCTATCCATTTCAGCATGCTTTTCACTGTTTATATCTGACCCTGTTTAAATTAAGCATTCAAACTGAATTTGCATACACTGGTCACTTAAAATCACTCACTCAATCAATCAATCAATCAATCACCAAAGCCTGCATGAGAATTTGGGGGAAGGGGGGCTTTTTACACACTCACAAACAATACACACATACTATATATGTATTAACTTTATTGATTCACCATAATGTTTGATATCATTATGTTAGCAATCTTAAGTTTCGTTTACTGCCAAAACAGCTGTGATCCTTGTACTCTCTCTTTTATATCATTTTATGCTGCTATTTGACCAAAATTAAATGTATTTTGTTGTTGTTATTTTACTGATTTTACTTAAGGAAGAAAATTGAATTGCCATCAATCAGGGGGTGCTCATGGATTATTATGGTGCAATTTTGGGTTCTCCTGGCCCACAAAATAAGGTTGTCACCATGAATCATTGTTTGTCTTCTTCTTGTTCTACATCCTACCATTTTCTCTCAGATGCAGGGTCCACTTTTATGATCAATGAATGCCATTTCATGCCATCAAATGCAGCAATTAGAAGATTTTCATGTCCACATTAATTGTGCCCCGCCACCTTTGCTTCAGTCTTTCACGTGGGCAGGGCACAATTAATGTGGCCATCAATGGTAAAGCGGTACATGGTCCAGGTGATGGTGCAGGGTGCAGCTTGTAGAATATGGCCATACCGTTGTAGGAGTTTTTCCTGTATTTTCTCTGTTATTGGTGCAACACCCATCTGCTGCTGGAATCTATCATTGCTGATGTGGTTGAGAAGGGAGATGCCTAATTACCAACAGAACACAAGCCCCTCCATGACATGTAAGGGGCTCTGAGCACTTCTGATGGTTGGCCAGCACTCAGTGCCATACAGTGCTACTGGGCGGACCATCATTTTATACACTTTCGATTTTAGGTGAATTGGCATACATGTATTGCATGGCACTCCAATGACCTCCTTCCACCGCAGCCATATTACATTCACCCTCGTGCGTACTTCCTCATTCTGCACCATCACTTTGCAGATGGGATCCTAAACAATGGAAGGCTGAAATAATGGAATAACGTCTTCACTAGATCTTTACCACTAACCTGGATGCTGGAAGTGCTTGGGCTAGTCTCTGGTCTTGATATTGAGGTGCAGACTGAATTGGCTAAGATGGTCATTCCATGTTGGGACACAGTGCTACAGTTATTCCCTGGTAGTAGCTGAGAGCAGGACATCATCAGCATAGAGCAAGGCCCAGGGGGCACTGTGATGCAGGTCTCACATGATGGCATCCATGATGAAAATAAACAGCAGTGGTGATAATGCGGAGCTGAATCATTCATGATGCGCCATGAATCATTCATTCCTACCTTAAATAGACCTAATATATATGCTATAGAACTATACAATACTATTTGGAATCAACACAATATGAATTAGACATGCCCTTAAATACCTACATCAGTGGCTCATAAGAAAATGTTGAAAAAATCCAATCTAATAATAATATCAGACAGATAGATAGATAGACAGACAGACAGAGAGACAGACAGACGGGGATAGGTATAGGTATAGGTATAGGTATAGGTATAGGCAGACTTGCAAAGACTGATGTAAACAAATGAACATCTCCATTTTTGTCCTAATGTCCTGCAAAAAATCTGGAAGAGCAGGAGATGGCTAGAATCAGATGTATCCATCCTCTATCTATCTATCTATCTATCTATCTATCTATCTATCTATCTATCTATCTATCATCTATCTATCTATCTATCATCTATCTATCTAAAGTTTATGTGTGTTTGTGTACATACAAACATACTTTTATGATAACCTTACCAACTGCAGATTTAAATATGTACTTTTCTTCAGAACAACTTTCAAGAAGGCAGTTGTAATGTACCTATCACTAATTAATTGTATCAACTAGCCAGCTAGCTTCAGCAAAGGATCGTTACCTTGTCGTGGTGCTGGAGCTTGAGCACCTCAATGATGCCATGAGCTAAACCGTGAAGGGCCACCCAAGACGGGAAGGTCATGACAGAGAGGTCAGACTAAATGCGATCCCTGGGGAAGGTAATGGCAACCCACCTCAGTATTCTTGCCGTGAAAACTAAATGGATCAGTACAACCAGAGATATGTCGGTATACCATCGGAAGATGAGACCCCCAGGTCGGAAGATGGTCAAAATGCTACTGGGGAGGAACAGAGGATGAGCTCAACTAGCCCCAGACGTGATGACGCAGCTAGCTCAAAGCCGAAAGGACGGCTAGCGGCCGACGGTGCTGGTGGTGAACGGCGAATCCGATGTTCTAAGGATCAACACACCATCGGAACCTGGAATGTAAGATCTATGAGCCAGGGCAAATTGGATGTGGTTATTGGTGAGATGTCAAGATTAAAGATAGACATTCTGGGCGTCAGTGAACTGAAATGGACTGGAATGGGCCACTTCACATCAAATGACCACCAGATCTACTACTGCGGACAAGAGGACCACAGAAGAAATGGAGTAGCCTTCATAATTAATAGTAAAGTGGCTAAAGCAGTGCTTGGATACAACCCAAAAAACGACAGAATGATCTCAATTCGAATTCAGGGCAAGCCATCTAACATCACAGTGATCCAAATATACGCCCCAACCACAAATGCTGAAGAAGCTGAAGTAGAGCAGTTCTATGAGGATCTGCAGCACCTACTGGACAACACGCCTAAAAGAGATGTTATTTTCATCACAGGAGACTGGAATGCTAAGGTGGGCAGTCAAATGACACCTCGAATTACAGGTAAGTATGGCCTGGGAGAACAAAACGAAGCAGGACACAGGCTGATAGAATTTTGCCAAGACAATTCACTCTGCATAACAAACACTCTCTTCCAACAACCTAAGAGACGGCTTTATACATGGACTTCACCAGATGGACAACACCGAAATCAGATTGATTACATCCTTTGCAGCCAAAGGTGGCGGACATCTGTACAGTCGGTAAAAACAAGGCCTGGAGCTGACTGTAGTTCAGATCACGAACTTCTTCTTGCACAATTTAGGATCAGACTAAAGAGATTAGGGAAAACCCACAGATCAGCTAGATATGAGCTCACTAATATTCCTAAGGAATATGCAGTGGAGGTGAAGAATAGATTTAAGGGACTGGACTTAGTAGATAGGGTCCCGGAAGAACTCTGTACAGAAGTTGGCAGCATTGTTCAGGAGGCGGCAACAAAATACATCCCAAAGAAAGAGAAAACCAAGAAGGCAAAATGGCTGTCTGCTGAGACACTAGAAGTAGCCCAAGAAAGAAGGAAAGCAAAAGGTGTTGCTAAAACAGTGTTAGGGGGAGATATGCCCAATTAAATGCAAAATTCCAGAGGTTAGCCAGAAGAGATAAGGAATTATTTTTAAACAAGCAATGCGCGGAAGTGGAAGAAGACAATAGAATAGGAAGGACAAGAGACCTCTTCCAGAAAATTAGAAACATTGGAGGTAAATTCCAGGCAAAAATGGGTATGATCAAAAACAAAGATGGCAAGGACCTAACAGAAGAAGAAGAGATCAAGAAAAGGTGGCAAGAATATACAGAAAACCTGTATAGGAAGGATAACAATATCGGGGATAGCTTTGACAGTGTGGTCGGTGAGCTAGAGCCAGACATCCTGAAGAGTGAGGTTGAGTGGGCCTTAAGAAGCATTGCTAATAACAAGGCAACAGGAGACGACGGCATTCCAGCTGAACTGTTCAAAATCTTGCAAGATGATGCTGTCAAGGTAATGCATGCTATATGCCAGCAAATTTGGAAAACACAAGAATGGCCATCAGACTGGAAAAAATCAACTTATATCCCCATACCAAAAAAGGGAAACACTAAAGAATGTTCAAACTATCGAACAGTGGCACTCATTTCACATGCCAGTAAGGTAATGCTCAAGATCCTGCAAGGTAGACTTCAGCAGTTCATGGAGCGAGAATTGCCAGACGTACAAGCTGGGTTTAGAAAAGGCAGAGGAACTAGAGACCAAATTGCCAATATCCGCTGGATAATGGAAAAAGCCAGGGAGTTTCAGAAAAACATCTATTTCTGTTTTATTGACTATTCTAAAGCCTTTGACTGTGTGGACCATAACAAATTGTGGCAAGTTCTTAGTGGTATGGGGATACCAAGTCATCTTGTATGCCTCCTGAAGAATCTGTATAACGACCAAGTAGCAACAATAAGAACAGACCACGGAACAACAGACTGGTTTAAGATTGGGAAAGGAGTACGGCAGGGCTGTATACTCTCACCCTACCTATTCAACTTGTATGCAGAACACATCATGCGACAAGCTGGCCTTGAGGAATCCAAGGCTGGAGTTAAAATCTCTGGAAGAAACATTAACAATCTCAGATATGCAGATGATACCACTTTGATGGCTGAAAGTGAAGAGGAACTGAGGAGCCTTATGATGAAGGTGAAAGAAGAAAGTGCAAAAGCTGGTTTGCAGCTAAACCTCAAAAAAACCAAGATTATGGCAACCAGCTTGATTGATAACTGGCAAATAGAGGGAGAAAATGTAGAAGCAGTGAAAGACTTTGTATTCCTAGGTGCAAAGATTACTGCAGATGCTGACTGCAGTCAGGAAATCAGAAGACGCTTAATCCTTGGAAGAAGAGCAATGACAAATCTCGATAAAATAGTTAAGAGCAGAGACATCACACTGACAACAAAGGCCCGCATAGTTAAAGCAATGGTGTTCCCTGTAGTAACATATGGCTGCGAGAGCTGGACCATAAGGAAGGCTGAGCGAAGGAAGATAGATGCTTTTGAACTGTGGTGTTGGAGGAAAATTCTGAGAGTGCCTTGGACTGCAAGAAGATCCAACCAGTCCATCCTCCAGGAAATAAAGCCAGACTGCTCACTTGAGGGAATGATATTAAAGGCAAAACTGAAATACTTTGGCCACATCATGAGAAGACAGGACACCCTGGAGAAGATGCTGATGCTAGGGAGAGTGGAAGGCAAAAGGAAGAGGGGCCGACCAAGGGCAAGATGGATGGATGATATTCTAGAGGTGACGGACTCATCCCTGGGGGAGCTGGGGGTGTTGACGACCGACAGGAAGCTCTGGTGTGGGCTGGTCCATGAAGTCACGAAGAGTCGGAAGCGACTAAACGAATAAACAACAAAGCCAGCTAGAACTTGTAATTTCCATAGTAAGTTGGTCATTTAGGTTTATTAAACAGCTCTAGGCTACAAATTTACTTCTCGACAGCACTGTTACCAGGCTTGTTTCTGACAGATTTTACTGGTCTTAAAACTAGTGAGTTCATGTTAACATTAGTAATAGCTGGAATTTGTCCATCATTTTACGAAGGTGCCGTTAAAGTTTACTTCTTCTGCAATTTTAAGACCAATGTATATGACAGCATTTTAGGGAGAAAAAAAAGGAATGGCATAGTAAGATTTCACATATCCTTAGAATATTAGAAAACAGGAGGAAAATCATATAAAGTTGAAGGCAAAATGACATAGGGAGAGATCATTCCTTTTATTTTACAGAAGTAGCTGCTTTAAAAAGTTGTAGAGAGAGATTATGTTCATGCCCTTGCATGGTCTGAATTACCTTTCGGGAATTGAATGTAAAGTTCTACATCACTAGCATGCACTCTGTTTTTGTTTTCCACTCAAGAAAAGCAATTACTAAAAATGGCACAGAGACAACTTTCTTGCAGATGATTGACTTTTAAACTACACATTGTTTCCCTACCCAGATAACCTGGCTTGCAGAATTTAGAACTGGAGGGGGGAAATCTCATTTTAATGTAAGCATTAATTATAGTTAAACAAATGTGAGTTTACCCCCAGGATCTCGTAAAAATCCCAAACTCCTAACATCCTTCAAGATCATGTGTGCTTAATACCAGATGTGTTTGCCTCGGTATCTCTTAGTTCAGAACTTCATACGATTTCAAACTTTTCATTTCATTTATTTATTTTATTAAACAAATTAATATGGCCACCCAACTCACACATGGTGACTCTGGGCGGTTTACAAAATTAAAATCCACAATACAAAAACCCATCAATCCCCCCACCCTCATTCCCTGTGGTGGCTAAGCTTGTCTCTAAGCTTGTTTTAAGCTTGTCTTGATTCCTGCAGATAATCTGTTCTAACATGTCTTTACTGGTGAGGCTGCTATGACACTGAGCAAGGGGAATAGGAGAGCAAGATTAAAAGGATGTTGGCTGAATCATGGTTAAGGACAGTGGCGGAGAATAGAAGAGTGGGGAGAAAATTCCAAAGACTGCAGTCAATTTTGGGTCAAGTCTGCATTTATATTTACTCAGTTTCCTATTGACATTAGAATCATAGACCACATTTTTAATCTTTCTGGGGTGACAGGTTTTAGATACAGTATGTGATAAGGCATCCAGAATCTTGCTCCCCTCCTATTATTTTGACTTTATATTAGCTGCATGATCCAGCAAATGTCTGCAGTGAAAACCACATTAATACCAGCAATCAGCCAGGAGCAACGGAACAGGAATAGGAAGCGCCGGCAGAAACATAGCAGGGCTATAAAGACAGAAATGGTAGGCCTCTGCTACTGTGCAGAACATCCACTTAGCCTGCAGCCAGGATCAGCATATCAGATGTCAATGAAACCCCCATGAAATTGCACAGAATAGGACAAAGCTTGGGCTGAGATTCAGGACTGGATGAATCAGATACATTGAAATGGAAATCAGACTTAAAGATCTCCAAGTTTCTTTAAGGTACCTGTCATAAATTGGAGAAGAAAAAATATTAGACATTTGAGAGAAGAAAAAAAAAATGATCCCAGCAGTTGCAAACTTGGAAAAAAATTTTTTTTTTCTTTCCAGCTGGAGGCAGGTTGAAAGGTGTGCTATATATGGCAAAAAGACCTGGCTTCCAGTTTTACCCCAGCCTTTAAGAAGCATTAAGGAATCAAACAGCAACAACTCCATCCTATTGTTTGGCTCCAGAAACAGCTCCCTGGTATATTGACTAAATTTAGAATAAACATTAACCAATATAAATTTATGCATTAGATTTATATCCTATCTTTCCTTCGGTTCAGGTGGAGCACATTGCACTGCTCTTATTTTTCTTCCTGCAACAACCCACTGCAGTAGATTGGGTAACTCAAGAGAGAGTGTGTGAATCGATCAAAGTTACACAGTGGGTTTCCAGGGCTGATGATAGAACTACATTTGGGTCTACCTGCTCATAGCCCCACAGCTAACCACTCTACAATGCAACAAGTGAAACTGATATTTATATGATGTCTTCTACTATCACTGTTTTGTTTTTGCTAGAAGTTATCACGCATACTAATTTTCTTTGAGAAGATTCATCGATTTATGTAGATGTGCCTGCTCTTTTGAATGATAGGCCAGTAGCATGGAAACTAACAAAAGGACAAAGGAGAAAGATTCAGCATGCTCTGATCTTTGAAAAAGAAAATCAAAAGGAACAAGGGACTTGCATCCTCTGTCATTTAACCATAGTCTGAAGAATAGATTTTTGTCATTCTAATAGTCTGAAGAACTTATTTTTCTTTCTATATTTACTTTCAATATCTATATTAGAAAGAAACTGTACAAATACCACTGTACCAAAATAATAAAATGTCTTATGTATGTTTTATAAAATAATACATCTCAGAAAAAGAGAGAAGGAAACTGATCTATGTACTCCCCCCCCCCTTTCTATAGGCATCCTTCGTTAAAGGAGCAATAATTGCCTGGGATGGGAAGGGCAATAATTCTTCCTGGGGATGACTGGCTCTATAGAGCCCTCCCCACTGAACCACATTTTATCGCTACTTGGATTTTATACTTATTTTATTTCTATTTCTATTTGGCTCTTTGTACTGTATTTTATATATTTTATGGTTTTAATTGTTAATTTTATTGTAAACTGCCCAGAGTCCCCCTTTTGGGGGAGATGGGCGGTGATAAAAAATTGAAAAATAAATAAAAATAAATAAATATTTGGCCTGAATATGCTATTCTACATGTTTAACCTTCCATTTTTTAATTTAATGTTAAATATGAAATATGACTGAAATATGAATAAGTTAAATATAATCAAATTAATTGTGCAGTAGATATCTTTATCTATCTATCTATCTATCTATCTATCTATCTATCTATCTATCTATCTATCATCTATCTATGCACATATATATGATTAACTGAGAAGTTTATAAGTGATGCATATTCATCTTTGTTTTCTTTCCCAAATAATAATAATATTTTTTTTTTAAAAAAAAGCTAAAATAGGATGCTAAAACCATAGCAAGTTTTAATGAATACTCTGTAAAGGAGATCTTTATGAGTGTTTGTTATATCTTCTTGTTGTAAGGTTTCAGAAGAGCTACAAAATACAAACATACTATTATGGAAGTAAATAAATGCACTTCTCACACTTGTTCATAATTCAGGTCTTCATGAGAACAATACAGAAGCAAAGTTCCAGAGCTGCCTTCCTCCTCCTCCTCCTCCTCCTCCTCCACTTTTTAATAACCTCCTTAAGATGCTATTTTACAGCCCCACAGTTCTCAGATGGTCCTCAGGAAAGTAGTCAACAAGCTGGATACTGATTTATTGCTGAGATCACCCAATATGTGCTAGGTACTGACATCTGCCAAGTATCAAAGGTAAAGACACCCTGGTGTTGAGTTTGACTCTTGATTACTCCATCCATCGACTTTTTTTTTTTTGCAGCATTATGGAAGTGATTGCTTTTACCCGGGATAACTGAGACTATGTTGTCATCTATCCAGATATTAACCAGGAGCAACCTTGCTTACTTCTGAGACAAGCAAGGTGGGCATTAGAGCTTCCACGAACCCTGAGGTGGTATCAGTTTCAAACTTTAATTTTTAATCTAGAATCCCCTTAAACTAAAACACCACATAGAATGATTGAGTCAAAGACTTTTAGGTAAGTGCAGATCCTCAGAGTTTAGGAGCCCAATGACAAAGGAGGAGAGAAAGAGGAAAGAGAAGTATAGTATGAATTGGGTAAATTACTAAACTCTGATAAGAACATTTCCATGAGAGTTTCTTGATCAAAATTAGAGAAAATTGAATTCCTCAAAAATGTCACATTTGAAACATGTTAACCAAACATTTTCCTTCCTTCCTTCCTTCCTCCCTTCCTTCCTTCCTTCCTCCCTCCCTCCCTTCCTTCCTTCCTTCCTTCCTTCCTTCCTTCCTTCCTCCCTCCCTTCCTCCCTCCCTCCCTTCCTTCCTTCCTTCCTTCCTTCCTTCCTTCCTTCCTGTGATTTTCTGAGGAAGAGGAAGAAGTTAAGGAGGAAGATGAGGAGGAGGAAGAGAAGGAAGACTGTAAGCATGCTCCAAACATACATGGTGTTGCTAAATTTAACTATTTGGCTGTAGTAGTAAAATCTGTCCTTTATTGAATTAGACCTAATTCATTGAATAATCTGTTCTAACTTTTCCTGGCACATTAAAAAAGACAAAGGAAATACTAATAAAATTGGGGAGAGGATAACATGCATTTTAAAGATATACAGAGGGAGTGCATGTAATTACAAAAATAAATATAAATGTAAAAACAAAAGAAAACAAAATTGAATTAAAGCTTCCAAAGTAAGATGGGAAAAGCAATAAGATGCAGCCAGTCTGTCCATAGGAAGCTGTGGAGATAAGAATTATGACAAGCATGTAATCTTGCCAACATTGCAAACCAACAGAGTTCTCTGTGTTTCAAGAAATCTAATTATGCAATCACTAAAATCAATTCATATTGCGCAATGGCAGGATGCATTTCTTAAAATGTTCTGCTTCTTCAGACTGCATATCTCTGTGTGTAGGAAGGAGAGGGAATGAGAGAGAGAGAGAGAGACAGCAGTGCATAAGTGTAACTATGGGAACAATTCTTCTGTAATGTAGATAATAAAATGAATCTATATGGGCCTGCAAAACCTAACTATGTTAATCATAGGAACACATCTACTGAGATCCATCCACTATTGATGACTTGGATAGTCTATCTCCTCTTCAGTTCCCCTAATCTACGGAAAGTATTGGGGGTCCATTTGAATAGATTGGCATGCACCAGCAAGGCAGACAGGAGAAGGGAGAGATTGTGTAAACAGAACTCTGCTTGCTTAACATTTGAAGTAAACCATTACAAATACCCCATAGCTCCCAGTTTTAAAAATATATTTAAACAAAATATTAGGAATTTACTGTGCTGAATACTTACTACTGATAGGGAAGACATTGTTGAGAATGTGGAAGATGCGAAAACCATGGGAGGGGGAGACCATGTCATCTTGGACTTCACCACCTTGCAGGCAGAGAGCACTGATGGTAGTCAGATTACAGCTCTAGATTTCAATCAATATGATTTAAATAAGTGAATGAAAGAAGGATTCCATAGATGGGAATCCAGAAAGTGGAGAGTGGGGAGACCACTTTGTTGGGGTCTTGCAATGTTCCTTCTTGGACCCATATTATTTAATACCTGTATGAAGATGGTAGGAGGGAATTTTCTCAGAGTCAGTTACTATTAATATGCTGGCAATACTTAGATACAGTTAAAGATATGAGACAAGAGAGAAACATTGCTAAAACTAGTTGACTCCAACACCATTCAATAAACCTCTCTGTCTTTCTATCCTTGCAAATTTTCTTCCTTCCCCCATGGCCATGCTGTTTATTCGTTTAGTCACTTCCGACTCTTCGTGACTTCATGGACCAGCCCACGCCACAGCTTCCTGTCGGTCGTCAACACCCCCAGCTCCCCCAGGGACGAGTCCGTCACCTCTAGAATATCATCCATCCACCTTGCCCTTGGTCGGCCCCTCTTCCTTTTGCCCTCCACTCTCCCTAGCATCAGCACCTTCTCCAGGGCATCCTATCTTCTCATTATGTGGCCAAAGTATTTCAGTTTTGCCTTTGATATCATTCCCTCAAGTGAGCAGTCTGGCTTTATTTCCTGGAGGATGGACTGGTTTGATCTTCTTGTAGTTCAAGGCACTCTCAGAATTTTCCTCCAACACCACAGTTCAAAAGCATCGATCTTCCTTCTCTCAGCCTTCCTTATAGTCCAGCTCTCACAGCCATATGTTACTACAGGGAACACCATTGCTTTAACTATGCGGACCTTTGTTGTCAGTGTGATGTCTCTGCTCTTAACTATTTGATCGAGATTTGTCATTGCTCTTCTCCCAAGGATTAAGCATCTTCTGATTTCCTGACTGCAGTCAGCATCTGCAGTAATCTTCACACCTAGAAATACAAAGTCTTTCACTGCTTCTACATTTTCTCCCTCTATTTGCCAGTTATCAATCAAGCTGGTTGCCATAATCTTGGTCTTTTTGAGGTTTAGCTGCAAGCCAGCTTTTGCACTTTCTTCTTTCACCTTCATCATAAGGCTCCTCAGTTCCTCTTTGCTTTCAGCCATCAAAGTGGTATCATCTGCATATCTGAGATTGTTAATGTTTCTTCCAGCGATTTTAACTCCAGCCTTGGATTCCTCAAGCCCAGCATGTTGCATGATGTGTTCCATGTACAAGTTGAATAGGTAGGGTGAGAGTATACAGCCCTGCCGTACTCCTTTCCCAATCTTAAACCAGTCTGTTGTTCCGTGGCCTGTTCTTACTGTTGCTACTTGGTCATTATACAGATTCCTCAGGAGGCATACAAGATGACTTGGTATCCCCATACCACTAAGAACTTGCCACAATTTGTTATGGTCCACACAGTCAAAGACTTTAGAATAGTCAATAAAACAGAAATAGATGTTTTTCTGAAACTCCCTGGGTTTTTCCATTATGCAGCGGATATTGGCAATTTGGTCCCTACTTCCTCTGCCTTTTGTAAACCCAGCTTGTACATCTGGCAATTCTCACTCCATGAATTGCTGAAGTCTACCTTGTAGGATCTTGAGCATTACCTTACTGGCATGTGAAATGAGTGCCACTGTTCGATAGTTTGAACATTCTTTGCAGTTTCCCTTTTTTGGTATGGGGATATAAGTTGATTTTTTCCAGTCTGATGGCCATTCTTGTGTTTTCCAAATTTGCTGGCATGTAGCATGCATTACCTTGACAGCATCGTCTTGCAAGATTTTGAACAGTTCAGCTGGGATGCCGTCGTCTCCTGCTGCCTTGTTATTAGCAATGCTTCTTAAGGCCCACTCAACCTCACTCTTCAGGATGTCTGTCTCTAGCTCCCTGACCACACCGTCAAAGCTATCCCTGATATTGTTATCCTTCCTATACAGGTCTTCTGTATATTCTTGCCACCTTTTCTTGATCTCTTCTTCTTCTGTTAGATCCTTGCCATCTTTGTTTTTGATCATACCCATTTTGGCCTGGAATTTACCTTCAATGTTTCTAATTTTCTGGAAGAGGTCTCTTGTCCTTCCTATTCTATTGCCTTCTTCCATTTCCATGCATTGTTTGTTTAAAAATAATTCCATGGCCATACCCTGGTTCATATGTTGCCTTCTTTTTTAAAACTTGTTTTCTTTTTGAAGATTCACCTATCCAAACATGAAGTTCTTTCCCCTACTGTTGATCTAGTTCCTCTTCCTCCATGTATTTGTTTTGCAAATCAGTCCTCATTCTTTCTTTCTATATGACCAAAGAACCTCAGTGTACTTCCTTCATACTTTCATGTAAGTCTCCTATGTCTCCTATATGGGAGAAGACATAGGACATTAAATTAAACTTAGACAGTTCAAAGCTGTCATTGATTCTGGGGGCTGGATATCAGGGTTCAGGAGATTTAGATCTACCTGTTGTAAGTATGCTTATAGAAGCATTTTGAAGGCTGGGGGACCTCTTGGATCCCACACTGAAGCTAGCAGCACATAGCATCAGTGGGAAGGAGAGCCTTTGACCACTTTCAGCTGGAAAACAGTCCCATCTGGAGAAGAAAGGTGTGGCTATGGTGACTGTGCAGCTAACCTTAAAGCTGGATACTGAAATTCACTTTTTGTGGAGCAGCCATTGAAGATTGCTTAGAAATTGCAGTTGGCCCAGCATGTGGCAGGACATATTTTATTATATTTATTTTATTATTATTATTTTTAAACTGCCCAATTATTAAATCACTTTGGGCAGTTTACAATATAAAAAAACCCTAAAATATAGTTCAAATAAAAGCTAGCTAAAATGATATGAATTAAAATGCAATTAATGTACAGTTAAAAGCCATTTAAAATCCTTGGAAAATAGACAGGTCATCACTGAAAGATGCTAGTGCCAAAATGATGCTACTATGGGTACCAGTCAAGCCTCTCCAGGGAGGGAATTCCATCAGTGGGGTGGCACCAGAGAAAAAACTCCCTCAGGTAGAGGCCCACTTCACCCTCTTTACTGAGTATACCTGGAAAAGAGCCTTACAGCCATACAGTTCAGAAATATGTGCCATATAATGAGTGGTGTCCCTTGAGGTTCCCACATAGCCTCCATGTTGAAACTGTGTCACTGATTATCAGTTGTCTTGTGAGTTTAATTCCAGACTTTTCTCTTCTCTTCTCTTCTCTTCTCTTCTCTTCTCTTCTCTTCTCTTCTCTTCCTCTCCTCTCCTCTCCTCTCCTCTCCTCATTTTATTTATTTAGAAAATATATAAAATTACAAAAATTCCCAGTGATCCAGCCAGGAAGTGACAGTAAGCAAAGGCCTCTTGGTCCAGGAACCCATGCAAAGCCCCCAGCCATAGCCGCCACTTGCTCTTTAAGCTGGAGGCTGGAATCTTGGAACTGGGAGTTGAGGGGAACCCCTAGATTGCACACTAACACTGGGGGATTTACCCAATCAAGACTTAATGATGAAGAACCACCCAATCCAGCCTACCCCCCCCACTCCCCCAAGCTCAAACCCACTTGGTCTTGCCAGGGTTAGGCTGAAGCCTGTTCTCCCCATCCAGATCCTTACAACCTCCAGGCACTGGCTAAGAGCCTTGACAGCAAGTGGTATATTAAAGTCTGCAATTTAGCCCAAGCTACTTAAAGGATCATCTCTTTCTTGTTTGCTAACCAGAACTGTTAAGGGAGTCACTTGCTAAATAAAATGAGTATGACTATATTCATCTATATTGACTGTGGACATCCCACCAATAGTTTTGTGCACCTAACTCAAATATATATATATATATCACACCAATAGTGATATATATATATATATATATATATATATATATATATATATATATGTGTGTGTATGTGTGTATGTGTGTATGTGTATATGTATATATGTGTGTATGTGTGTATGTGTGTATGTGTGTATGTGTATATGTATATATATATATATATATATACACACACACATATACATACACACATACATACATGCATACATACTTACATAAATACTTACATATATACATACACATACATACATGCACACATGCATATACACATACATATACTCATACATGTAAAAAATAATTCTCCAAGCTTTTAACAAGCACACTAGCAGCCTGCTATTGTTCCATAACAAGAAATCCAACAGCATTCAAAGAAAACAGTTTTGTTTCCAGTACCTGTAGGATAAATCATTAAAAGAGGACAAAGAATAGCTTTTTATTGATTTACAGTTTGTGGAGTACATTATCTATATTGTCCTTTGAAAAAAGCCACACCATTTTTATCATTTCCCTTGACCCCCCCCCCGCCTTCTCCCACTTTTAGTTTCATGTACGCTAGATTCTTTTTTAAGACTGCTAATATAAATTATGAGAAGAATGTCAGTGGTTACACATGAATGTTTTTTTCATGGGCAAATATGATACCTTCTGAGAAGACAGAATTCATTATATAAACAGCGTAGAGAAAAAAATGTTAATTTCCATCTGGTGTACAATAATCCCAGTTTAGGTTACCAAAATCCATCTTCTCTAATTAGGAACTTAATGCCAGTTCAAATGCATTACATTCCCCCACACGTGGCCTGGGGACAACTCTCATGGAGGGAGTGATATCTATAATCACATTGAATCCATGGATGAGTTAGATCTGGCATGTATAGGGTTACCAGATACATGAACAGGCATGGACAATTGGAAAGGAGGACATATGGCGGGAAAGGAGGACACGCTAACTGTTTAACTTTCTTGGCATCCACATCAAAAATTACAGTGAAAAACAGCAAAAAGGGAAAATGTACTTTAGGCATCATTGTATATGAATTTACTTTTTTTCAGCATTAGAAAGACTGGTTTTTCAATAGCAGGAATGTGCAAGAACTGTTTGGAGGCCTTCAGCATGTAACTGACTAGGTCTTGTCAATTTCAGGCCAGCAGGAGGGTACTAATCAACTACTGTAATTAAGATCAGGAAGTGGAGCTGTTAGCACTTATTAGGGAAGCTGTGCCACAGAGAAAAGCTGCTCAGGAAAAGATAGCCTGCTAGTTACTTCAAAAACCCCAAATAATATTTGATTTTAGGGCTACACCTGCTAGACAGGACATGAAGACAAAAATGAGAAATTGTCCTCCTTTTGCCAGATATCTGGTAAGCCTAGACATGTGGGACAATACAAAAGCATAAATTGTTCCCTGAAATTAAAGCTTCCTTTCTTACTTATTTGTTAGTGTCATAGAGTTAATAAGACACCTATTTGTGATTGCCAAACTGCATAATTTATTTATTTTTTTCTTCCTATGCAGAGATACCGACCTGGTCTGTCATGCCTTGGAAAACCAGTGGAGAGTTGGTGTATAATTAAATGTCTTAGCTATACATTTTGAAGTATGCATTTCACTTCCAATGCCTGCCATGAATGTGAAAGTTGGTTTTGGACCAGTGATTCCCAGGCTGCAGTGCAATGAATCTTGTTTTATAATTCAGAATTAGAATAAGGATTAGAACTAAATAATGCTTACTTTGAACTCTTGAAAGTCCTACAAATATGCTTCCGAAGGTTACACAAATATTGTTGTTGTTTATTCATTTAGTTGCTTCCGACTCTTCGTGCCTTCATGGACCAGCCCATACCAGAGCTTCCTGTCGGTCGTCAACACCCCCAGCTCCCCCAGGGACGAGTCCGTCACCTCTAGAATATCATCCATCCATCTTGCCCTTGGTCAGCCCCTCTTCCTTTTGCCCTCCACTCTCCCTAGCATCAGCATCTTCTCCAGGGTGTCCTGTCTTCTCATTATGTGGCCAAAGTACTTCAGCTTTGCCTTTAATATCATTCCCTCAAGTGAGCAGTCTGGCTTTATTTCCTGGAGGATGGACTGGTTGGATCTTCTTGCAGTCCAAGGCACTCTCAGAATTTTCCTCCAACACCACAGTTCAAAAGCATCGATCTTCCTTCTCTCAGCCTTCCTTATGGTCCAGCTCTCACAGCCATATGTTACTACAGGGAACACCATTGCTTTAACTATGCGGACCTTTGTTGTCAGTGTGATGTCTCTGCTCTTAACTATTTGATCAAGATTTGTCATTGCTCTTCTCCCAAGGATTAAGTGTCTTCTGATTTCCTGACTGCAGTCAGCATCTGCAGTAATCTTCACACCTAGAAATACAAAGTCTTTCACTGCTTCTACATTTTCTCCCTCTATTTGCCAGTTATCGATCAAGCTGGTTGCCATAATCCTGGTTTTTTTTAGGTTTAGCTGCAAGCCAGCTTTTGCACTTTCTTCTTTCACCTTCATCATAAGGCTCCTCAGTTCCTCTTCGCTTTCAGCCATCAAAGTGGTATCATCTGCATATCTGAGATTGTTAATGTTTCTTCCAGAGATTTTAACTCCAGCCTTGGATTCCTCAAGCCCAGCATGTTGCATGATGTGTTCTGCATACAAGTTGAATAGGTAGGGTGAGAGTATACAGCCCTGCCATACTCCTTTCCCAACACGAATATTACATGGTATTATTAATTAGCATTATTCAATGAGTTTAAACTCTGCTGAAGTTTTATCTAAACTCGTTCAGTTACATTTATTATAAATAATTAATTCTTAGGCCTGATTCACATTCCATAAACTATGAACATCCTGTGTAACTGGGACAATATTTGGTGTTGCTATATGTAAATCATAAGTTCTCATGCATTTATTGAGTTTAACAGGTAGGTGAATAAACACACCCAAGGAAGCTATATTGGATTTATTTAAATTTATTTATTTAAATTCAAAGTCTTTAGGAATGGACAATAAAAATGTAAATAAATATACACCACCACCACCACCACCCAAAAAAAGAAGAAGACTCTAAGAGGTGGGAAGCATGTCTCAAGTTTAATTCATCACCAGTTTATATTATTTCAGAATTGATATTTTAAAAATGCTAAAAGGCATTTTAAACATTCAGAAGGGAAAATCCTGTGAATCTTCCCTGATTTTCACATTTTGGCAACATAGTTTTAAAAAGATACTTGTGTATCAATGCACACTGTGGCTCCAAAAGTGAGAAAGAAGATACATTACTGAAATGCAAACTGTACTGTAAAAGGTTCCCTCCTCTACTGAAAATTAATTGCCTTCATTAAACACAATAATGAGGGTTGAAGACAAGGGGATGGATGAACACAAGGACCTATGGCACGAAATCATTCCTTGTCAGTGTTTGGTTTACACTGATACATTTTTTTTTCCTCTTTGTCCCTCTCCATCAATTTAATACCCTTCCATTGTTCTTGTGTGTTGGTTTTCCAGCTTGCAAGACTTTCTTTTTAATATTAATAAGGAAAAAGGAACACACACTGTACATACGTACAACCAAACAAGGAGATACATCTTATCTAGGCCCATGATCTCTTTACATTCCTTTTAATTCCTCTTTACATTTCTCTTAAGCAAAAATGATGAAAAAAGAAAAAGAAAAAGATACTCCTCATTTTATGACAAAATCATAGCATTTGCCAAATATTATTCTTTGTGGAAGTGTTTCAAATCCCAGATGAACATGTTAAGTACTTTTTATTGCAAACATTTTTCTCTTTCTTTCCAAGACTAAGCATAAAGATTGTCAGATTGTTGCACCAGAAGGAAGAAGAATGTGGGTTGTGCAGTTCTGATGCTAGCAAGCAAACAAGGCATGTTCCTTTCCCCATGAGCTGAGGAATGTTGAAAACGTTGGAGGTGTGTCTTATTTCTGTAAAGGTTGAACCGCTACATATAAAGCATGTAGAATCATTTCTCCAAAGTCTCCCTTTGTGAAAAGGGCTGCCAATCCTTTCATCCAAACCTTTGTGGTCTTGCAATACAATGCACAAGTTGTTTGACAGACATATTAGCAACAGTTAATTTGATAGACATACAATGCCGATGTGTGCCTGTATCTCCTAGCCTTAACTAATGTACACTTGATTCTATGGTTCTAGGGCACAATGCCCAAATAGGAAAGATGTTGATCTCATGACATGAATTAATTGTGCATCATAAGCACTCCATCACTGAAATATTTTGATTTTTTTTAATAGTTAAAATGAAGCAGGCTGTTCTGACTGTTTTAGATACCACAGTATTTTAAGAACAGGCATGTTTATTTATTTGCAAGGGTGCAGTGTTGGGATAGAGCCAACAGCCAATCAGATTTTCCCCTTCCAGACCAATAAATAAGCACAGACCCAGCCAATAGCTGCTGTCCTAGTGGCCAGAACTGTTTACCTAGTGTTTCAATCAAACTTTTACTTTCATGCTGAAAAAAACCTTCCCCCTTTATTTTCCTTAAAAAAAAAAAAAGTGTGTGTGTGTGGGGGGGTAAACCATCAGGAGTTCAATATTCTTGTGATGTTGGTAAGCTGCCTCTTTCTTTCCCTCAAGGCCCATCTTCTATGGAATCCATGTAAGGGTTGAAACTGGTAAGGTGGGAGTTCCAAATTCTCATGACAGAAGAAGCAGGTGGCATTGGAAATAATTTGACTCAACTTCTAGATATGACCAGGACATACAGAGCTAATTCTGAAATAATTCAAAAGTTCCATGCATGTATATCCTAAGTATTATACCTTACACATTTTAATGATTACCTTGGGATCCATCCAAACATGTACAGTATACTGTAAATCTTTATATTTTTGCTCAGTGACTCCACGGAGTCCCTCCGGTCAGAGGAGATGGGTGGTGACAAATTTGATAAATAAATAAATAAAATTGCCTGAGGAGGAATTCAACATTAGAAGGAGAGGTGACAAGCTAGACCAGCATCTAACAAAACTCAGCCCTGGACTTTGTACATCTAGTGAACTTTGTGTCAATGCAAAGAACTTGACATATCTCCACATTCTGTGCCTGAAAACTGATCATTTGCCCACCCAAACACCTAATGAGCACTAACTATTCTTCTGAGCTGAATTTTGTGTTATATAGATATGCTGTTTGCCTTGCTATCTTGAATGTCTGATTTTGCTGCATGAATTGCATATAGATTAAAACTCATTCTGCTTCTTTTCTGGATCCTGGGGAAGGTGAGGTTAGGATTAGGGCATAACAAGTGAGTAGGAGAGTGAGAAACAGGGGAACAAGGAAATAAACAAATCTTGATAAAATAGTTGGTCCACAGAAAAAAGCAGCAAAATATATCTAGGTCATCCAAATGGATAGACTGAAGACCCAAAGGCAAGTTTTAGAAGGAAGTCTCAGAAAGTAAGTAAACTGGAGAATGAAGGGCCAGGAGAAAAGAAACAAAGCAGCAAGTTGCAGAGGTGAAGAATCGCCTTTGGTTTGAATCCTGCTGCCAAAATATTAGATGGAAAGCCTCTATTTTACAAAATATGGGTCACACCAATGCAAAGCACACCTTTTTCTCAATACAGTCGGGGATAATGAAAAGAGACAACACTCATAGAATATTTCTTCACTTGCAAATGGAACATGAGCTGTAGTGCAACTAATCCAGCGTGTTCTCCATCAAGCTGCTACAGACATATTTGTTTGAAGGCATTATGGTTGCCGAACATTACAAAGGAAAGACTAATTAGTATAATAAACTGATTAATAGAAAATAATGGAGCCTCTTCTATTGCCGGCTTTCAGAAATTATTCCTTGCTACTTGAAAGGCAGCCAATTAGACAAACACAAAGTGAAATGAAATGTCAGAGGGCAAGAAAAGAAAGAATTCAACTCCTGGCACACTCATACAACTACCTTCCATTTCGGTTGATGGCAGTTACACGTGCCATTTGGGAGGAAAACAAGCTTCCACTTCACTAATTAATGACATGTTCCAGTAGTCATCTATGGCTTCCCCACCCCCACCCCCCAGGAGAAGAAAAGGCTTTTTCCATGAGAGTCCCTGTGCTTTTTGTAAGCATAAACTTTAAAACGCCACTTCAAAGTTTAGGAATTGGCACTGTGCACCTGTGAATGGAAAGCCAATTAGAATGTATGGTTTGACTCTGGATGCACTTTTACAGTAGGTAGTTCTGCTTAATTTTGACAAACCTGGCATAGAATTCCTTGGTTCGTGCATATAGGACATACCCCACAGACACCATGTTTTCATTGGCCAGTTCTCCAGGACCTGGAAGCACATCATGGAGCTGGCAGGAAAGTGCCACCAATTTCCTCCAGCCGTTCATGGTACTGCAAGCCTGGAAGCTCAGTGATGGGAACTGGATTGCTGTTTTTCTATTATTAATGGTGGGAAGAAAAAAGTGGCATGCAATGGATGACTGGGAGGTTAGGGAGAACTTCATTAGAAGTTCTTTATCAGTTTGTCAGAGAACTTTCAGTGACTCTGCTCATCATGAATAGGAGGAAGGGGTACAACTGGGCAGGGTTAAAGAGGGCACAGATGGACATGATAAAAGGCTCCCACAATATAGCCTCTGATTCCTGATCCCTGTGTGGCTCCTCAAGATTGCATACTAGTTGTCAGCACCGGATCATTCGAGCATTCACACATACACAGTCAAAAGGCTGGGTTTCCTCTAACTGTTTTAATGAAGCATAATGAATGGTACAGAAGGCAAGCTGCAAATAAAGAGTTCCTGCTCAAACCTAATTTAAAACTACATCCCCTTAGTTAGTCCCCTTTCCCACGAAGCATGTCACTCCCCCTCCCATCCAGATGGTATTCCTGGCGCATCTCAACCTCACATCCTTGATGTGCTCCATAGCCATAATAAGCCACTTTACACTCCAACTTCACACACCCCTCCCATCTGGAAACCTGGGAGAAGGAAATGATGGAAGATGCTCCAGTAAGGGTTTCTGTGAAACCTTTGATCAGTGGATCTGACACTAGTGCAATATGACCTTTCCTTCCCTATAGGCTGCCTCTTTGGTATACCTAATGCCCCACTTTCAAAGTCATTCCTTTAATAACCACACTAGTTCCTCTTTCTACTGCTGAACTTAAATTCTTCACTGGGAAGTGTGAGTTATGAATCCTCCAAGGCTGAATGGAAAGCACAATAAATTTATTATCTAAGTGATAGGAGTGGGATTCCAAGGTATCTATATATCATATTAAGGATTATTTTCATTTTAGTAAACAAAGCCAAGTATTATTTTGCTTTATTTGCATAATCTAGATATGTTACTTATAACATGTGGCTTATAGGACAACTAGAAAAAAGTCATGGATCTTTGTTTTTGTATATGACAACTGCAGTGAGATAATTATGTGCTCAAAGTTGGAAAGGTTTGACACAACCCACAATGGATGAATGGTTGGTGAAGATGATGGAACTTGCAGAGTTAGCTAAAGTAATTTCTTTCACTAGACAAAATAAAACAATATCTACATTTATGGCTGATTGGAAACCCCTTATGGACTTTTTGTATGAAACAGAAAGAAATGCACTTACCATTTGTGGTCTTGATGATTAGGGGAAAAAATGAATAAATAGAAAAAGGTGAGCTTTTTTTTTTGCCTTTGTAATCATAGTGGAAGAGATAATTTTGTACAGTACTTGTAGTACTTTATTTGCTGCAAAGGAATTGGAAGCTGCTTCTTTCTATTTCTTTCTATTCTTTTTTTCCTGCACTTTTGCTTTTTTCTTCCTTTCTTCCTTTGCTCCTTTTACTCTGTATTAGTTTCTGTTAGTTTTTATGTTCTTTGTAAAACCTTTAATAAAATTTATATTAAAAAACAGATACGTTACCTAGAGAAAGAAAGGTGTCTTTCATTCATGCAACCTTAGGCCAAAATCAAGAGAAGTCCTTGCTGAAAGAAAGGGAGGGCAAGAGACATACCGGTCCCTTTTCTCTGCATGCTTCTCTTAATGCTGTAAATCAGCCTTCCCTAACTTGGGCATACTCCAGTAACTGTATTTTAACTCCCAGAATGCTCAGTGATGGCTATGCTGGCTGAGGAATCCTGGGTGCTCTAGTCCAACATCTGGGGATCAGACATCCCAGCAATGTGATGGACAAGAAGAGATAGGAAGGAAACTTTTCTCTATCCCCTTTTTCAGCATCAATAGATGTTCACCCATCACTGAATATGAATGCAATGAACCGGGCAGGTGAGTTATACTGGCCATCAAAGGATGAACTGGATAGGTTGGATACACAAGCATCTGTATCAGCATCTTGGATTTAGTAAAGAGTCTCTGCACCAGATCCCCAAACTTTCTAAGTCAGAGGAAATCCATAAATACAAAAACACCATGGAGGACCCTAGCAAAATGCATTGTTTCTTCTTCCTTGTCAGTTGCTATCTCCCAGCTGCTGAGAAGTTAAAACATAGCAATTCCAAACCTGTTGTTTGGCAACATTGGTTGCTATGGCAACACACGCCACTGCCATATCCCCTGCTTGCTGATGGCTACTGTAACCAGAATACTGAGTTTTAAATGTTTAGCATCTTAGATAGATGTGACAGCTTTAGAGGAGGCATGAAAAATCACCAGCTTGGAAGGAAATACACAGCAGACGGGATGTTTTTTAACGCTAGAACTTGCTGGGTGATGGGGATGCTGCTCCTGTTGAAAGCAAATCTTTTTTAACACTGCTGAATTTCCAATTAGCTGGTTCTTTAATAAACACAAGCATCAGGGACAGAATGGTCTGTTGAGAACATGCAGGATACACCAGGGTGTTTACACATGTTTGTCTTTATTACCATTGCACAGCAGCAAAATTGGGATTCTCTTATGAGCAACTGTTAGTTACCTGGTTTCCTTACTTGATTCCTAAGCACTGGATGGTTAGCAGCTAAGAATGTGAATTGACTTCATGAAAGAATGACATGCGCCAACATCCAACGAGCATGTTTTTGAGATCTGATGTGAAAATGTGGTCTTCCTTATTTTAAAACAATGTGAAACAATGTGAAACTGGGTGGAGAGGAAAATAAAACATCTCTCAAAGCAAGGGGTGCAACTTTCTTGCTTGCTTTCTTTTTTCTCTTTAAATCTGTTTGGTCATGTCCAATCCTTGGCAACTGCCTGGACAAGTCCCTGCAGTTTTCTTGGCAGGTTTTTCAGAAGTGGTTTGCCATGGCCTCCTTCCTAGGGCTGAGAGCCCAAGGTCACCCAGCTGGCTTTGAGCCTAAAGTGGGACTAGAACTCAAAGTTTCTAGCCTGATGCCTTAAGCACTACACCAAACTGGCTCTCATAGAAATGCAGATAGAAGCCCGTTAAATACCTCTATCTCTTTCAAATCAGAGAGGCACACTTTTACAGGTTTCCTTGTGTACTATGAAATGACCTCACACATAACTGTACATCCCCTGCACTCATTCATATTGCACATCAACAGTCACCAAGAAACTGTATGTGATACATGGGAACACACAGACAAAATTACTGGCATAGCCCCAATCCCTACTTGGAGCAACCGTATACTTTTATCCAAAGCAATTTTTTAATCAAAGCAATTCACTGAAAATCAAATGACCACAGTCAGATTACAATAAAAAAGCAGATGCTGCTAACCACAGGAGCTTAATTGCTTTAACCTAAAAGTGATCATGATAGCGGATGTAGCATAGAGACACATAATTATGAATCTGAAAGTATCTGCTTCAAGCCTCATCTTTGTTAAAAACTCACTAGGTCTTAGTCAAGCTAGGTTTCTTAGTCAAGCTAGACATTCTCCCCCACTGTTGCATTATAGAAACAGAAATACTGATGCACCTTATGTTGTTGTTGTTGTTTATCCGTTTAGTCGCTTCCGACTCTTCGTGACTTCATGGACCAGCCCACGCCAGAGCCTCCTGTCAGTCGTCAACACCCCCAGCTCCCCCAGGGACGAGTCCGTCACCTCTAGAATATCATCCATCCATCTTGCCCTTGGTCGGCCCCTCTTCCTTTTGCCTTCCACTCTCCCTAGCATCAGCATCTTCTCCAGGGTGTCCTGTCTTCTCATTATGTGGCCAAAGTATTTCAGTTTTGCCTTTAATATCATTCCCTCAAGTGAGCAGTCTGGCTTTATTTCCTGGAGGATGGACTGGTTGGATCTTCTTGCAGTCCAAGGCACTCTCAGAATTTTCCTCCAACACCACAGTTCAAAAGCATCGATCTTCCTTCGCTCAGCCTTCCTTATGGTCCAGCTCTCGCAGCCATATGTTACTATAGGGAACACCATTGCTTTAACTATGTGGGCCTTTGTTGTCAGTGTGATGTCTCTGCTCTTAACTATTTGATCGAGATTTGTCATTGCTCTTCTTCCAAGGATTAAGCGTCTTCTGATTTCCTGACTGCAGTCAGCATCTGCAGTAATCTTTGCACATAGGAATACAAAGTCTTTCACTGCTTCTACATTTTCTCCCTCTATTTGCCAGTTATCAATCAAGCTGGTTGCCATAATCTTGGTTTTTTTGAGGTTTAGCTGCAAACCAGCTTTTGCACTTTCTTCTTTCACCTTCATCATAAGGCTCCTCAGTTCCTCTTCACTTTCAGCCATCAAAGTGGTATCATCTGCATATCTGAGATTGTTAATGTTTCTTCCAGAGATTTTAACTCCAGCCTTGGATTCCTCAAGGCCAGCTTGTCGCATGATGTGTTCTGCATACAAGTTGAATAGGTAGGGTGAGAGTATACAGCCCTGCCGTACTCCTTTCCCAATCTTAAACCAGTCCGTTGTTCCGTGGTCTGTTCTTACTGTTGCTACTTGGTCGTTATACAGATTCTTCAGGAGGCATACAAGATGACTTGGTATCCCCATACCACTAAGAACTTGCCACAATTTGTTATGGTCCACACAGTCAAAGGCTTTAGAATAGTCAATAAAACAGAAATAGATGTTTTTCTGAAACTCCCTGGCTTTTTCCATTATCCAGCGGATATTGGCAATTTGGTCTCTAGTTCCTCTGCCTTTTCTAAACCCAGCTTGTACATCTGGCAATTCTCGCTCCATGAAGTGCTGAAGTCTACCTTGCAGGATCTTGAGCATTACCTTACTGGCATGTGAAATGAGTGCCACTGTTCGATAGTTTGAACATTCTTTAGTGTTTCCCTTTTTTGGTATGGGGATATAAGTTGATTTTTTCCAGTCTGATGGCCATTCTTGTGTTTTCCAAATTTGCTGGCATATAGCATGCATTACCTTGACAGCATCATCTTGCAAGATTTTGAACAGTTCAGCTGGGATGCCGTCGTCTCCTGTTGCCTTGTTATTAGCAATGCTTCTTAAGGCCCACTCAACCTCACTCTTCAGGATGTCTGGCTCTAGCTCACCGACCACACCGTCAAAGCTATCCCCGATATTGTTATCCTTCCTATACAGGTTTTCTGTATATTCTTGCCACCTTTTCTTGATCTCTTCTTCTTCTGTTAGGTCCTTGCCATCTTTGTTTTTGATCATACCCATTTTTGCCTGGAATTTACCTCCAATGTTTCTAATTTTCTGGAAGAGGTCTCTTGTCCTTCCTATTCTATTGTCTTCTTCCACTTCCGCGCATTGCTTGTTTAAAAATAATTCCTTATTTCTTCTGGCGAACCTCTGGAATTTTGCATTTAATTGGGCATATCTCCCCCTATCACTGTTGCCTTTTGCTTTCCTTCTTTCTTGGGCTACTTCTAGTGTCTCAGCAGACAGCCATTTTGCCTTCTTGGTTTTCTCTTTCTTTGGGATGTATTTTGTTGCCGCCTCCTGAACAATGCTGCCAACTTCTGTACAGAGTTCTTCCGGGACCCTATCTACTAAGTCCAGTCCCTTAAATCTATTCTTCACCTCCACTGCATATTCCTTAGGAATATTAGTGAGCTCATATCTAGCTGATCTGTGGGTCTTCCCTAATCTCTTTAGTCTGATCCTAAATTGTGCAAGAAGAAGTTCGTGATCTGAACTACAGTCAGCTCCAGGCCTTGTTTTTACCGACTGTACAGATGTCCGCCACCTTTGGCTGCAAAGGATGTAATCAATCTGATTTCGGTGTTGTCCATCTGGTGAAGTCCATGTATAAAGCCGTCTCTTAGGTTGTTGGAAGAGAGTGTTTGTTATGCAGAGTGAATTGTCTTGGCAAAATTCTATCAGCCTGTGTCCTGCTTCGTTTTGTTCTCCCAGGCCATACTTACCTGTAATTCGAGGTGTCATTTGACTGCCCACCTTAGCATTCCAGTCTCCTGTGATGAAAATAACATCTCTTTTAGGCGTGTTGTCCAGTAGGTGCTGCAGATCCTCATAGAACTGCTCTACTTCAGCTTCTTCAGCATTTGTGGTTGGGGCGTATATTTGGATCACTGTGATGTTAGATGGCTTGCCCTGAATTCGAATTGAGATCATTCTGTCATTTTTTGGGTTGTATCCAAGCACTGCTTTAGCCACTTTACTATTAATTATGAAGGCTACTCCATTTCTTCTGTAGTCCTCTTGTCCGCAGTAGTAGATCTGGTGGTCATTTGATGTGAAGTGGCCCATTCCAGTCCATTTCAGTTCACTGACGCCCAGAATGTCTATCTTTAATCTTGACATCTCACCAATAACCACATCCAATTTGCCCTGGCTCATAGATCTTACATTCCAGGTTCCGATGGTGTGTTGATCCTTAGAACATTGGATTCGCCGTTCACCACCAGCACCGTCGGCCGCTAGCCGTCCTTTCGGCTTTGAGCTAGCTGCGTCATCACGTCTGGGGCTAGTTGAGCTCATCCTCTGTTCCTCCCCAGTAGCATTTTGACCATCTTCCGACCTGGGGGTCTCATCTTCCGATGGTATACCGACATATCTCTGGTTGTACTGATCCATTTAGTTTTCACGGCAGGAATACTGAGGTGGGTTGCCATTACCTTCCCCAGGGATCGCATTTAGTCTGACCTCTCTGTCATGACCTTCCCGTCTTGGGTGGCCCTTCACGGTTTAGCTCATGGCATCATTGAGGTGCTCAAGCTCCAGCACCACGACAAGGTAACGATCCTTTGCTGAAGATGCACCTTATAGAATTGCACAATTCATAGTAGGTAATCCACTAACTAGTGACAGCTGGGGAAGGCAATGGCAAACCACCCCGCTCTATAGTCTGCCAAGAAAATGTCATGAAAGCGGTGTCCCTCCAAAGGGTCAGACATGATTCGGTGCTTGCACAGGGGACCTTTCACAGGTGATCCAAACCAATAATCACAATAAGTAGCATTGCCTACTTGAGTTTGGCTGATTGAAAAAAGAAAAAAGGTTAAGAAGGATCACACCTGGTTGGTATCTAGATGGAAAACCTTCAAGAAATTCCAGGGCTGCTAGTTAGACTGTAAGAACAACCCAACATCCAGAAAAAAGGCATTGACAAACCACTTCAACATTGTTGCCAATAATATAATGCATGGATGTGTCCATGAAGACAGTAGGAGTTTATTTTGACTGGAAGGAGACTTTTCCCATGTGTCTATTAATCAGTAAGCAATATTGAATATAAAGAATAACAACTTTATACCAATTAAGCAATCTATTGTTAAAAGCATGTAATACATCTAGCACTTATTGAAGCTAAGGATGGATACATCTGTTACTTCAACTTTCTCTCCCATTCAATTTGCTTTTAAATTTCTTTCCCCTTTATGAAATGGGACTCTATACATTCAAAGTCTTTTGCCTTGGAGGATAGTCAGTTTTGCTTCTCCCAAAGTCTAATTTGTCCTATCATATTTATGAAGAAAATTTGGATCAATTAGATCCCATATCATCTCCTCCTCCTCCTCTTCCTCCTCCTCCTCCTCCTCCTCCCTTAGTCGCTCTCTCCTCCCTCCCTCCCTCCCTCCCTCTCTCTCTCTCTCTCTCTCTCTCATTTTCAGTTCTAAAATATCCCAGTCTGATTATAAAGCAGAACACCAGAAGTAGCCTAACATATTTGCCAATGGTGATCTGGTTCTACCCTGCCAATGCAAATTTAATGCAAATTGTCATGATTATGTTACTTCATCTCTAATGGAAAGATGTGGATTAAGACACAGCCCCTGGCTTGAGCTCTATTGGCAGTTGATTTTCTATAAATTGTTCACTTTTGAATTCATCATCTGCTTATGCTGTTGGTGTGGCTTATAAATTTCACTGGAGAAAATTCAACATTTGGGGAAAGAGTTGCTTTCCCAAGCAGTTTTATCTTATGCTAATTAAAATGTGAAAGAATAGGAAATGGGGGGGGGGGAGGGGGGAAGTCTTCAGTGTTTTATTTATTCATTAGGAAAATTTTCTTTCCCTGTTTTTCTTTAGAAATACTTAAAAGCTACAGGAAATTATTCTGCAGACATTGACTTAAGTAATATATCTTATGAATTAAATGTATTTCAAGTACAGTAAATTGGAAAATTATGCACACATGTCCCAAGATCTAGACATAAATAGTAGCTTTTGTTTAGTACATGGCCTAAGTTTATTCCTCTTAGTAGCTTTAGATGTAACACAGAAGTTGCAAGAAAAATAGAGGCCAATTGCTCACATTAATAATAGTTAACTGTGAGATAAATTTAATAGGAAAACTTGGAAGATTTAGAACTCCTAAGATCCAATTATTCATTTTCTTCTCAGTTTCTAGATATTAGAGATATTTTAATGGTTATACAGAAATATGGGATGACAATTTAAAGGGACTTCAATTTCACTCCTACCATATTACTGGACATAAATCTGATATGATTAGGCTAATGCCAAAAAAGCATGGATATATTAGAGGGATATATATATATATATATATATATATATATATATATATATGTATGAATGATTTGAATAAGTTGTACAACACATTTTAGGAAACCTGGTGTATTCTCTTCACACCACTCTAAATTGAAGCAGAGGTACTGTATATGGAGGTGTCAGTGAAAAGATCTTTTATCTGTACAAGTTGTAAAGCACCTTATAAAAAGCCTAATATATTTGCTTCGTATAATTCTACCACTGAAACACTATGCAAATTATGTATGCAAATTACATATCACTATGCAAATTGCGTATCAATACTTCTGCTATGCATTGCAATAGCAATTGTTGGGGTTTCTGCAAAATATTTGAATTGATATCGATCTATAAATCAAAGCCGGTTACATTTTTTATGCCGAATGGCTGTAAGATATGGAGTGATGATGAAAAATCAGTGCAGTCATGTCATACTGACTGTTACTGTTATTGTTGTTTCTCCTATTGCTTTCCTTATTGTTTTTTTTTTTTTTTTTTTGAAGGGGGAGTATTGATTTATGGGCTGCACTCAGTCTGGAATCCTCTGTTACTGATCATTGGTAATTGCTGAATATAGCAGTATTTGTGACATATGAAGCCAATGTATCAAGGCTGGAATACCAAGCACTCCTCCATTCATTTTGAAAGGGACTCACTTTTTTGTATATATGTGAAGTTTCAGACCCAAAATAATGGTGCACTTTGCACATTCAACACAAGTAGGTGGAAAATGCAAGCATTAATTCTTTGTAATTTAATTTATTTAATTCTAGCACCTACCCCCAATTTACAAAGTGAGAACTTTGTTTCTTTCCATATTTATTTTTGAATACATTGACTACATTGCTAACCAGAAGAAATCTTGATATATCTGTATCTATATCCAAATTTATTTATTTATTTATTTATTTATTTATTTATTTATTTATTTATTATACAAATTTTGCTACCGGCCATCTCCCCCAAAAGGGGGACTCTTTTTATATCTATATCTACACCTACACCTACATCTATCTATATCTATATCTATATCTATATCTATATCATCTATCTATCTATCTATCTATCTATCTATCTATCTAAAAACCATTGTTTAGATATACTTTTGTACTCAGTTAAGAAACAAGCACTACGAAGGTTATAATTCTAGGTGCTTCCATACCTATAATTCTGTCCTCCAAGCCCTCAACATCAGTTTGAGAAGACCCATCAACATTTTCACTTCTGCTGACTTTGAAATCTCATGTAATGATTGTTACACTATGGCAACCATAGGTCCTGGACTCCACCAAATCTTTCCATCTTCATGCATAAATGAAATAAAAATTATTGTACTTATCTCTACATTTGGTGGGGGGGGGGTTGGTTGGTTGGTTTTGGGGTATGCTCTTGTAGGGATCCACACTGGGGTTGGGGTAGGGAATCAAATGCTTAGGTGGGTTACCTGCTATAGTGTGAAACCAAACCGCCTTTCCCTTGAAACACTGGCTAGAACAGTTGAAGCTCAAAAGCCTGAAGGGGGAATGTGAAGAGGACCTGAGCACAGAGAAATGGATTGCACACCAGAGCCACAGAGTCATGGAGTTTCAAGGGCTAGCTTTATTCTACTTTCAGTACAGCTAAGCCTGTAATATATCAGTACAACTGTCAAACACCAGACAATTCTGTGAGACTGCGGGGAGGAATTAGAATGTAGGGCAAGTACCCTGTCACAAGTATGTGGGTGCATGTGTGCATGGGTGTGCTCAGAAGCACATGCAAATTAATGTGAGAGAATGGAGATGCTCTTGGACAGCAGAGAATGTGGGTCTGCAGAACTTCATCACCTTAAGAGTTTGCCTCTCAAGACTGCCACACAGAAATTACACACTCCCTCCATGCATCACAAACAGTGTCCATACAAATGGACAGTTTTTGATTCACATCTTATCCAGCTCTTCTAATGAATAATTAGTAAGTGTTGCTAAGCTTCTAGCCAAGCTCCCTGTTTCCCACAAGAGTCCTTTTGATTCTTTTGCATAAGCAGGGAACTGCAGCATGTTTATTTGGGAGCGGGCTATGCTAGGAAGAATGCAGGGGGTGACATGCCTCCTAATCCATCAGGAATGTCTGTCTCTGTGTGTGTGCAGGTGTGTCAAAATGTCAAGATAGTGGATACCACATATGATTGATGTTCCAGTTTTGACTCCTGCGAAGTCCTAGTAATTGCAGAAATTATAAAATGCAATTTGAATATTCTTCAGAATAAATACACCGTCTTTCAAAATAACATACTTCTGGATGAGGAGTATTTATGTACTTGCACAGAAGGCTTGTTGTGAATGTTATGGGTGGCTGTGAGATAAAAGGGGAAGAAAGAGGAGAAGGCAGTACATACAGTATTGTAAACTGCTTTACACCAAAGCCATTTAGAACTCATAAGAATGCAGAGAATGAATTTCCTGAATTCAGCTGGTGAATTGTTCCAGCAGTATTTACCTCAGTGGTATGAATTTTGACATTTGAGTACATCTGGTCTTTTCATTATTTCTTTGGGGAAGTGTAATACTGCAAATTTTATTAAGATTTCATTTCATGAAGCCCCCTTAGAGTAAAGTCGGTACAGGGCATCTAACTCTCTTTTGCAGATGAACTTACTGTTAATATTCAACACACAGAACAGCATGACCATCTAAATAAAATAACACCATATACAGCCACTTCTTGATCAGTCTTTGCAGGTATTGCATATCATAAATGCAATATAATAAAAGACCAGCCTGTTGTGATTTAGGATATTTTTTTTCTTTTCCTTCTGAGATAACTGATGTGCTTAAAGAGTCTACCAATATGGGGAAAAAATCCTGTGGTTGCTTCTTTTTACTTCCAAACAGATGGACAGTTTATCACCACCAAAGATTGCTCTTAAATGAAGAGAAGGATTGGTATCAAGGGAAGGAGCCACAGAGAAACTGTTGCAACAAAGTCTGTTGGCCTTGTCTTTTGGATCCTTCCTTCCTTCCTTCCTTCCTTCCTTCCTTCCTTCCTTCCTTCCTTCCTTCCTTCCTTCCTTCCTTCCTTCCTTCCCATGTATTACTTTATGAAAGGAAAACATTTCAGTTTCACCTTTAAATATCCTCCATCATCCTTTCACTGCTCAACAGAAGGAAAATTGAAACAGTTGTGGAAACAGCCAGATATCAATTCAGGTGAAATTCATTTTAAAATAATGTAATTCCTTCTTTAAAAACAAAACAAACAAACAAACAAACAAAAAGTAGAAATTTGATATTGTGGGGCTGGCAGGTCAAGAATTTGATGATCATTCAGTTCTCATCAATGGCTCAATTTTAAAATATTCTTTCAAATGGCATTGTATTGTCATCTTAGTAAAAAAAAAAAAAAAGCATGATTTGGGGATTCTCCAGTGACTTTTTCTTCTTGGAAAGACTACATCTCTTAATAAGAACTCTTCTGTACCTTGTTTGATGTATCCATGGCAACAGAAAGAGTATCCACAAAGCCATACTCCACTAAAAAATTAATGCCTGTGATTTTTGATCCTCTAAGAACCCCTCGCAATACAAGAAATCTACCAAGGCAATCATACCTCCCCACCCCTGTAAGGAAAGTCTTTTAAACCTCCATGAGGATTCAAAGAGAACCATTCTGAGTTCTTAAAACCTAGCTAAGTGGAAATCAATAGGGTACTGATGTTATTTTTTTCATGCGAAGAGATCAAAGAACAGCAGCTTCCTATCTGAGTCTATGCATTCCTCAAGAGGCATATTAGAACCCAGTAGTTTCAGAGATGTTGGGATCCTAGCATCAGTGTGCTAGAAACTAACCGAAGGATACTTGTGTGAAAGGAGCAGGGATTATGAAATGTTACAGACATGTTATTGTGGAGTTGTTGCTGCCCTCAGAGCTTGGTTGTTTGCTTGAAGACGTTTCATGACCCAACTAGGTAACATCATCAGCGCTGGCAGTTACTGATGATGTTACCTAGTTGGGTCATGAAACATCTGCAAGCCAACAGCCAAGCTCTGAGAGCACCAAGAACTCCACAGTTCAACCCTGAGCTACAAATATTCTCTTTTATTGGAGACATTTTATTGTTTCAGCATCCCTTGATCTACGTTGCTGGGCAGCATTAAAGAAAGTTTTTGCCCATTTGCTACAGACAAAAATAGTAATAAACCACTGTTAACTTTTTTTAAAGGAAACATTTTTCCCCCCACATTGGATCTCAGTGTATTCCACCCATAGGTTCTGCGCAGCAGCACTCAAAATTTGTCAGATGATGACCTGTGCTATAAGCTATGTTTAGATAATGAGCACTTAGTTGTCCATATTAGAGTTCTTTGTAACTTGATAGCTATAGTCTTCCACATACTAACCTTTTATGCTTTCCTACACCCATTGAAAGCTTCTACCCCTTCTTTTAGATTATTTTGGATTCTTGTTTTTTATATACTGTATACTTTTAGTTTTTTGAATTCACAGATCTTTTATATCTTCTAGCTTTTTCTATATATATAGATTTAGATTTAGATTTTGTATTTTTACTCTTGCAAGGGTCAGACATGACTCTGCTTGCACAAGGGACCTTTCACCTTTCTTTTTTTTTTAATGTATCCTTTATGCTTTTTTTAATGACTGTACCACACCTTCCTTATGACTGTCATAGAGATTTGATTTGATTTGATTTGATCCGTGTATTCCTGAGAATGCTTCTGAAAGTGCAGTGGAGCTTTCAATCTGCTATGCTTTCCCTAGGCCTTCTTTAGGACTTTGGGATAAGCAATTTGCACTCTATAACTTCATTTCAAAAGGCTTCTGCAAACAATTAATTCAACCTTTAGCAAAAACAATTTGTTTTTGTTTTTTTCCTATAGCAGCTCACTGTAACAAGTAGATCTTAGTAGGAAAGAGAAGGAGAAGAAATGGATCACCTCATAAACTTTTGCCACTAATTCTGCCCACCAGGTGCTCTCCATCATGCTTGTAATGCAACACAGACCAATGAGTCCTGCATGATGGTTCTGTGACTGTCCTTATCTCAGAAAAAATCTGGTGCCAGTAGGATAGTGATGACCCAGGAAGTGGAAAAGCTTCCTCTGTCTGACTCTTCCCTTCTTCTCTGATTGCTATGATATTTTCCCACAGCTTCTTACAAAGCAGCTGCAACTAAGTCCAGATGTCTTTTAAGATTTGCAAAGGTATATAGGGTTTAGTTGTGTTCTTCGCTGCACATGCCTATTCAGTGCACATGCCTATTCAAAATCCTAACAAAATGTAGCCTGGTTAATTCTCTGCCTTGCTGTAGATATTTACTACCACCTCACTGGTGTAGATTCTTGGTTTGGAGTTATGAACCTTTGTTCCCTCTGTTTTCCTCTGAAATTCTCCATGTCTAGTCCAGGGATGAGTTCCTTGATGATAACCCACAACTTCTTACCAGTGGCTGTGAGGCTGAACCAAATGGGAGATGAAGCCCATAACATCTGGAAAATACCAAGTTGACTTCCTCTGCTCCATTTCCTTACCAGGACAGGTTAGGTATACCTTGATTATAAGGTGTCATTTGGGCTGAGGGGTTATGAACAAGAAGGCAATGGAAGACAAGAGGTTATAGAACCACTCCATCACAAATCCAGGATATAGGAAGGACGCTAAACAGCCACATTCTTCCATTTAAAAACAGCCATAGCACAGAGTCTTCATTGAGCAGCTGTACTTATATTAATAGATGTGACTCTCAATTTAATTTGCTATGGAGATAAAGCTGAACCTTGTGATTTTTGGAGCAAGGACAAAGCTCCTTATAACATACAATTTAATTTCTTAGAATAGGAGATGGGAGATTTCTCTGCTTATCCCCAGAGTCTTTCTAAAAATCCAATATGTATCACAGTTTATTGTGTAGTGCTCAAAATAACACGCACACACACACACACACAGTATATTTCATTCTAAATCTTGAGTTCTTTTCATGGTGAAATGCATTTGTAGAAATGTATGCATGTTTTTTTTTTTTTTTTAAAAGCCTGCATAGCCATTATTGCTCATACTTTTATTTAACTTCTGAAATCATGGGTGGTAGAATGTTACCTTAGATGATTTTGCACTGAATATCTTGGCCTATAATACAATTATTATTCATCTGTAGGACAATTAGTAGATAGAGTTTGAGGAATTTAGTTTAAATTTGAGTGGCATAATTGTTTCAGAAGGAACTCATCAACAAAGCCCAAGGAATGCTTAGCATTCCAACCGTGGGACATATCTTCTGCACTCATAGAAGGGTGATGCATTATACAAGATCGTGTGTCAGCTGTGCTGTGAAACAGACATTAAGGCTGAAGTTGTAAAAAAAAAAAAAAAAAGGAAAAGTTAGTAGAAAAACTTTCCACATTCACTGAATACTATCTTCAATCATCCTTAATATAAGTTGCAAAATGTTTTCTAGAACTTCAGGTTGATCACACATAGAAGAAGTGTTGACAACTAGATAGCATGTTTTAGGTGCCTTTCTCTTTCTGACTCCTTTATTCTTATTGCCTCTTCTATTGTGTATGTTGCATACACCCTTTGTCTAATTGTGTTTTTTATTTATTTGTTTATTTATTTGTTTATTTGTTTGTTTAGAGTAGATAGTAGCTGCAGAGCTCTAGATGAAGACTATGGAGGCATTCAAGAGTAGCTTCAATTCTTTGCTCACTCTTCAATGCCTTCTGTCTATGTCTAGAATAAAGCTTACATTGACTCCAATGAAAACTTCTAAGTGATAGTTGTCTTATCTAACTTAGGTGCAGACTTAGAGCTCTATAAAGTTGCAGTCCATATCAACATCCTGTGATTGATTGATTGATATAGATTGTTCTATCAATATCTATTTATATCTATTTCTCTATCTCTATCTGATATTATTGTTAGACTGGATTTTTCTATCTACTTCGAAGTTTTATCTCATGCTCACATTCTTTGTGAACATTAAGTCACACTGTCCACATTTCAAAAAAACTTCTACAGTCCATAATTAAAAAAAAAAAGCTTATAGTGGAATGGTGATGGTTGTTTGCAAAAATAAATCAGTCACATAGTCCTACAAATGCATTTCACTGTAAAACAAACTCAAGATTTGGAGGAAAAAAATATATATTCAGCTCACTGTTAGGGCTAGGAGACCCAGTTTGGTATAGTGGTTAAGGCACCAGGCTAGAAACCGGGAGATCACGAGTTATAGTCCTGCCTTGGCACAAAGCCATCTGGGTGACCTTGAGCCAGTCACGCTCTTTCAGCCCTAGGAAACAGGCAATGGCAAACCACTTCTGAAATCTTTCCAAGAAAATTTCAGGGACTTGTCCAGCCAGTTGCCAGGAGACAATAATGACTTGAAGGTGTGTCACACACACACACACACACACACACACACACAAGGTCCAGTAAGAAAATTGTTCAACATTAGTTATTATTGCCCTTTTTGGAATATTTTAAGTAGTGTGTGTTTTAAAAATAGCATTAGAAAATAATGGACATAATACACAGGAAAAAGAGAAGTGGGTAGAGGAACAATAAATTTAGGAAATAATTCTTCATGTACATCTTTGTGTAGTGTCATTATAGATCTGTTTGTTGAGTTGACTGATCATTGACCACAACAAATGTTATTAAAAATAGTTCTTTATGAAGTTACATAAAACATACTGAGAGGCAGAATGGCTGACTGGTTTCAATCAAGCCAAATGATTCTGTCATGCTGTCTCACCTTTTCTTGTGATTGCAACATGTGATTGCCTTAATAGACTGGATCATAGGAAATAAACTGAAGCTCAATTCAGCCAGGACAAATGTGCTATTAGTGGATGAGTTTTTAACATTTCTGTGCCATTTGCCCTTTGAGAGGCTGGTGAAACCTATGGACCCTTTCTCAGGAACTTAAATGCATAAAATGAAATAGTGAAAATACAGCTGTATTTTTTCCCCCATCCAAGTTCACAGACCACCTGAAATCTATAACCTCATTTTAAGGACCCCTACATTACTGAATGTTTTATCCATCCAGGTGATCAGTATCTGGTCTAAAAGTTTCAGTTTGTAGCCTGAAAATCCTAGATCCACCTTTTATGCTAGAGTAAGAAAAGGCCTTTGTCACTTGAAGCCTTTTCTGTCACCTTAGGCTGTTGTGATAGTTGTGGCTTCATCTCTGTAATTCATCCAGGTATCATCTTGTTTTAGGTTACTACAATGATTAAACACCGTAGTTAGCATAAAATACTTTCTCAAAAGCACTGGATCTGGAAGATATGAACACATTAAACCGATTTCTTATGGTGTTCTGTTCTTTACCAGTACTGAGCCAGGATGCTGGTAATAGTCCTCATGATTTGGGACAGGATAGAAATGGAATTGATAAATACTCAAATAACTTATCAGACAAATTTTGGAATGCCTTCCCCCATGAAGTACATGTGTCAATGTTGTTATTGTCCTTTTGCCACCAGGTAAAGATAGTTTTCTCTGACAGCACATTTAGAAAGGTGTTACTGTAATTTAAACCCTGTGGTGCTATTCTTTATGCAATGTTTCATTTTATTGTATGTTTTGGTCATTTTGGATCTTATTTTAAATGTTCGAGAGATCTGATGGGAAGCTGCTATTTTCTCTTCCCCCTCCGCCCTCCTTCTCTTGCTGCATTACTTTCCCCATTGCAAGTGTTTATGCTCCATGGGCCATTCACAGCCAATATGGAAACAGGCAATACAGACAAGCCATCAGATAGTCTGGAGAAACCATAAGGTCCCCCAATGTAAAAGAAAAAATAAAGGGGGGGAAAAAAGTAAAGGGGGAATTTCTGCCACCTGTTCAGTGAAGACTGTTCAATGTTGATTTACCGGTAAGAGAGAATTGGAAAAACTGGGAGGGGTGGGTTAGACTGGCCTGGAAGAAGGAATAACTATGTGGCAGAATGAACAGAGCACTATAACTTACAGAAATTACAGACTTGCAATAGATTATGTGCACAACTCTATTTGTGAAACAATTTCTATTAAAATCATTCAGTAAATGTTGTGCTTTCCTTTGGGAAACTCCTGAATGGGTGATTTAAAGGCTGTTTTCATGTTATTCTCTTTCTCTCCCTTCTTGTTAGATTAGTTTTCTCCTTAGAGAACAAACTCTAAGGAAGAAAAGAAATTCTAAGAAGACTAAACTTGGGAGCAATTGCTACAATTTATTCTGGATTAATTCTTATTAACTCCAAAGGAAGTCACATCCAACTACCTTTGAAAAATTGGTCTAAAGACCTAAACTTAAATCATTTCCAGAATCTCTCTCAATGTCCTTTTTCTCCTTTTTCTGCACACCCACCATGTTCTGCAAGATAAAGATTATTCTTTAAAAAATCAGTAATTTTTAATTAACTTTCTATAACAATTCATGAATTTGAGCAATTACTTTTACTGTAGAACTTGTTAGTACAAGAAACTTGGTGACCTGAGTCTCTTATACTTAAATGGCATAATTATATTGAGAATGAATTAATTCTCAGAATAAAGTCAATAGAATTGCTAAAATAGACATTGTTCAGTCTCTTGATTGATGGCAGCATATTTAGATGAAAGTTGGAAAACAACTTTTTTTTCCCTTACTTTCAGGATATGTATTAAATAATTGTGGCTCTTATTTTAAAAAAAAATCCCTTGAATCTATATTTTACTTGTTTGTGTTATATTGCATATGATGTGATAGGACTTCACAATACTTCAACACAATATAAACAATTATGCAGGATCTTTTTTTTATTATGATTATGATTATGATTATTTTACATCAGAACTTTGTGCTAGTGAGCCAGTTTATAATCGTATATTCATCTGTTAATGAGCATGACCTCAGTGGAGTGGCATATATGTAAACACAGCCATGCATTTTGAATGACGCCAAATTGGGGATTTCAGGCAGACAAGCACAGTGTTATCCAGTATGAATCACAGCAGTCATAATTTACCAATCCATTTACTGATTATGCATAAAGTACAGGGACAATATTCAGACATTCTCTGCCCCTCCTCCATCCATCAGCTTGAGGAAAAAGCTGTGTATGGTGAGAAAGTTGAAGTCTCCTGCTGAAGACAAGTCTAGGAAATAATGTGGTACAGCCTCCAAGGAGGAATGATGAGAAACAGAAAGACAGATATGGACTGTCCAGAGGGCAGCAGAAGAAAGCTGTCAAGGATAGGATAGGATAGGATAGGATAGAATAGCTTTTATTTTCATTTCACTATGCACCAAAATGTACATTAAAATGAAATTTTGTTATAATTGGCTCAGCCTTGAAATAAAAATACTCTAATTACTCTAATATGTATATACATTCTTTACCATTCCACTCCTCTAATCTTGGTCCCTAATTACTACAGAATTAGTTTCTGTATTAAGCGTTCTTCCCTATCAATCAGTGCTGTTCAACTGTTTAATCTGGCCCGTAACTGGTTTGTAGTGAAGCTTAGTCTTTAGCTTTGTCTTGACTTCTTGAGAAAGCAACTGAGTTCCTAAACAGGAGGACTGGATACTGTAAGCAACCTGCAAACCAAACTACCAATGTTCTCATTGCAGTTGAACTCAAAGCACTAAGGAACTCCAGAGTATTTTCTTTGAATGTCCTGACCTCCACACTCTCTGTATTTCTGTAGTGATTTCTACCATAATGAGGGTTGGAGGAATGGGAGACATCATGGCCCCACCACCACCTCTGCTTCCTGTTCAGTGCTATTCCTGTGCTCAAAGATTGGGAAAAGAGCTAGGAAGTAAGAGTTCCTGCTGGCGGGAGGTGGGGGTGGGCACAATGTATAACAGAACAGCCTTCTGGATGAGACCATAAGACCATCTCCTGCAGCACTCTTTGTCACACAGTGAATACATTTGGGTTGCTCACAAGTGGGAATTCCCCAGCAATGAGTATCAAATACATGCTGTATATAGGAGGAAGTAGCCACCAGTCTTAGTAGTCACTGATAACTTGATCCTCTGAGGAGCCTTTCAAAACCACCCGAATTGGCTGCCATTACAGAGCTACTGGCCACAGATTCCTCAGTTTACTAATGGTGGGGTATTTCCTTTGATCAGTCCTGAATCTCTTCCCATTTATTTTCAAAGGATGACCTTGAGTTCTGACATAAACAGTGAGAAAGAGAAAGAGTTTTCATATTGGCTACTTACACCTACATTCTGTTCAAGATCCCTTATTGCTGAAAAAACAGTATCAAGAGTGGCTTCAAATTACAGAAAGGGAGACCATTAGATGATGCATCACAAGCTAAGAAGGCAGCCTTGTTTTAGTGTTTGAGAGCTTCTCATCCAATTGGCAGACTTTTATGACACTCTAGCCATTTTAGGGCCTTGGATAAAGAGTTATCTGAGTTTGATTTGAAGCTTGATGGCAGATTACTCCTGCACTGAGCTTCTGCTACTGGGTCAGAAGTAGCAGATCTAATTAAGCAGCTGAAGCCTGCAACACTCCAGATAATTACTTTCTTACTGCCAAAGTTATCAATACCCATCTGCAGTGGTGGACTCCTATACTAGCCTTTCTGCGTGTGTGCATGTACTTTTATAGATTGCACCTTGATGAATCCAAAGAAATGGAGCCTAGCTGTTATAGTGCCTATTTATAAAAAGGGCAATCAAGATATACATACTAATTATCAAGTATTAAGCTTTCTGCTAAACATTATGCAATTAACTTTCTGATTGGGTTGACACAGAACATATTTTGACTGTGGAGCAGGCAGGCTTTAGATCCATGTACTGTTTTAAACCACTCTTATTTTGTAGGGTTTAGTTGAAAAATACTGTATATTTCTAAGCCATGTTCTGCATTATAGGCTGCTTTTATCAATTTCGAGTTTGCATTATCTCTAGAAGAAAGTTATGGTGCCTATATAGGTCAATGTTTGGTCCTGTTCATGTTTGAACAGTACAAAAGCTTTAGTTTAAAGGTTCAGTGCAATATGCAAGACCATTATAAGAAACTTTCCTAATCAAAGAGGAGTTAAGCAGGACTGTATTGTTTTGATTTTATTTTTTTTTTCAACGTGCCTTGCTTTTAACCTTTATATTAATACTCTTGTGTCCACTATCCCTTAAAGCTGGCTAATACATCTTCCATATGTAGATGACACAGTGTTGTTTTTTCAAACACCAATAGGCCTATAACATGTCTTGCATGGCTGAGCTGCCTATTGTAGTGAGCAAACTATGAACATCAACCAGAGTAAAATTATCATCTTAATTTTTGCTAAGCATCCAGAGTTCATATATGGCAACCATGTGTACATTAAAATTGCAAGTTCATAAATTTAAATATTTGTGCAAAGGGTTCCACACCTGTAATAAGTGCACAGTACATCAGAACATTACTAATTTGTTGTTGTTGTTATTATTATTATTATTTGAACTTTTACTCCGATCATCCCCAAGTTTCCTTTTTAGCAGCAGCTGCTCACTGCTTGGCATTTCCATCAGGTTATCTCTGTCTCCCATGACTTCAAGATCCCTTTCCTGATTATTCACACCCATCTCAGATTCCACTGAGTGACCTCTTATTCTGCACTCCCCAAACTCTATGGAGTGTAGCACTGCAAGTTAAAACTGAATTTTGTGCCATTTCTGCTGTATTGCATTTGAGCTGGAAGTAAAATGGTTTACCTGCCAGCAGAGGAAAGCCTTACACTTTCAGAGAAGGTAATAAGAAAGATAAATAAATAATATACATTGACATTCAACCGAAATCCTGCCATGCTGCCTGATCATGATGATGGGGTCTTCCTGGGAGAGTTGACCGAAAAGGAGAATTATATACTCCTGTTATTGTTACTATAATTTAAAAAAACATATTGTTTTAATATTATTAGTGGTGGTAGTCTGTAAGCTGCCAAGAGTAAGGTATGATTGAGATGTCATACAAGCCTTGTTAGTAAGTCAATCAGTCAATCAATCAATCAATCAATCAATGAACCTTATTCTAAGTTCGAATGTACATTGGGCCATCCTTTGCCACCAAGAATTTAGAAAGATCCTCAACCTTCCTTTTCATGATTTCTTTTTTGGAAAATCCTGATTTGAGTAAATAGGTTAAAGGATGACAAAAAAAAAATCCATTCGAAAAATGCATGTACATTTTATAGATTAAAACAAGATGTAAACTATACTATCTGAGATACAGATTTATTTCTGAGATTTTTATCTTTTGATTTTTCCCCCCATGTTTAGAATTTAAGACCACAGCGTAGTTCAATTGGTTGGAAACAAGAAACTCAATAAATAACACAGAATTCACTTATCAGTAAACCTGTTTAAGATTGCACTGTATACAACCTAACAGCTTCACAAAATAATTGTGAATTCTCAACATCTTGTTAGAACTATATATCCCAAATGGCTTAGAATCAAATATTGTGTGTTGTAATTCCTCACCTCTTCCCCTGATTCTGCCATTACATGTCTGTGTCAATTTCCCTTAAATATATTGACAAATTTGGTAGCTGTATCCCAGCAGCATTCAAAGTACTCATCTATGGCAGGTATATTCTAAGAAAAGAGAAGTGTGTGACAAATGTACTTGCATCTTTGATAATAAAGCTTTCAGATCATTCCAGAATGATAATATCCATATATACATTTTTCTTTATATTTTTGATATTTACAGCCAATCTGGGTTTATCCTATGGTGTTTATTAAACATAAACTGAACCAACAAATAGCATACACACTTCACCTGCACCTTAAACTGAACAAAGGATAATGGACTAAAGATGAAAGTAGATATGTCTTGGTTGAAGAATCTGTCACATTATGCTGCAGAAGCTTTCATATATATCTTCTCTTATTCAGTTTCTAATCTCCTTAGTACACAATTCTTCATCTTTAGCTTAGGCACCAGAGACGTGGCTAACTTAGGACCAAGATGATGATAAAAGTTGTTTGAATACCATGTTAGACATTTGTTGAATTCAGTTAAAAAGCAAGGGCTAGAATAAATAAATAAGCAAATAAATAAAACCATAAATCATTTATCAAGCAATGACGCGGCCTTTGGACAGACAATGGTGACAGTCAACTAATTCATCTAATAATTGACTGGTTCTGAACCAGATTGGCCAAAACCATTTAGATAGTTCTTATAAAAGTTGATGCAGGATTTTAAAAAGTGATCATAGCAAATTATTTGTTGGGATGGTTAGCATTCAAGAATATAATGCACAAATCCCAGTAAGAGTAAATGAGCAAAGGAAGAACAACATACCCAGTGAGGGAGAATTCAAATATTGCCTATTGTGCTGTGTTCATTTTCTTAAGCCCTAGTAACTTGGTCTATGCATGTCCTTCAATTTTCAGTATGCTATTCTTCCTTTTGTGACCAGAACTGCAACCTATGATTGATTTTTAAAGCCTATTTTACACCCACAGTTTCTTGTTTCTCTCATGATCTTCCAAGATGTGTCCTTGGATTGAAAGCTACAATTCTTGTTCAACAACACTGCATTCTCAACTCCTCACTTACTTGATTTCTGACAATGTCCTACACAACCCACACTCTTTCTTCTACAATCCGTGACAGTAATGAGAACATTTAAAAACTACACCTCCCCGCCCCCCACAATATACTGATTTAAAGATCTATATTAGTACACAAATCTCTGGTTATATTAATGCATTTTTCCCCATTAAATTGTGAGCCAGTTCAGTGATGGTTAAAAGACAGTCATTCTTTCTCTTTTAGAAAACAGTTCAGTGCAATGCAAAAACATTTTCTACTATCGCTTTCCTCATATTATTCAGAGGCTACTGCTGTAGAACAGGAAGGAAATGAATATTTTCTTTTTCTCCAATCTCTAGTTGCCTGGAGACTGGATCCCAAAAGTACAAGATGTCTCTCCTATTCAAATTGAAACTCTAGGTGCATTGCTCATCTGTCATTTCTAGTTCATACATTTGTTGTGTGAATAACATTTCTCTTTTACAGATGCTATTGTTTTCAGGCTTATGAGCTGAATGCAGTGCTACTGCTTGAAATATCAAAGAGTGGTTAAGTAACCCAGTTTATCATGCCAAAGTCAATGTTGCATATAAGTCACAAATTCAGTTTTTTTTTTTTTAATTCAATACCCAGTAGGAAAATAAAGAAGACTGCTGTTATAAAACAGAAAGACAAATACAGTAATGGTGCTAAAGTAGAAAATACATAATGTGCCAGATGCTTTATTTCTGTATTCTTTAAACAGAAAGCCACATTTAGATTTTCTTGAACCCTAAATTTTCTCTGATGTTTTCTTCTATGCAGCACTGATCCCTTCCAGATTATTTTGTTACAGATTACTAATATAATGAATTTGCTATAGTTGTCAAAACGACCAGTAATTGATAACTACAGGTTGGTTGCATCAATTCATATTATTAAATACACAGAATATATCTCAGATTTAAAAAAAAACACTGCTGCAAATATCTGGATTCCAGCTGTATTCAAAAGAGGCAGAAAGTCCATCACCTGTAAGCTGTAGTGACCAAGACTTCACCCCCCAAGCTTAATTAATGTCATTATTTATTGGAAAATATTATATAGGACACATATGCACCTTTGTTTATTTATTTACAGTATTTATATGCCGCTCAATAGCAGAATGAAATTCCAGGAGCAAAGTGAAAAAATGTATAAGACTAAATATAAAGAAGGCCAGACTGATGACAACAGGTACAACAACCAGCCTTGGAACTGACAGTGAAGATATTGGAGTGGTGGAGAGCTTCTGCCTTTTGGGATCAACCATCAACAGTAAGGGGACCAGCAGTCAAGAAATATGCCACAGACCAGCACTTTGTAGAGCAGTCCTGAAGGCCTTCGAAAAGATACTCAAACGCCGTGATGTGCCTATGTGTACACTGATACCAACCTGATGGTACACAATCAACAAATCAGTCAATCAGCATCAGAAATTCTGTACATTATTCTCAATAGCAACATTTTTAGACCAAATCAAGACGATTACATCCTTTCTTTGCCTTTCTCTGAGGCTAAGGCTTTTTAAATGGAAGCATGCAATTTCCGTAATACAAAGAATTTATTCTTTGGAGGAGGCTTTTGATAACACTGACCACCTATGATATGGGTTTCCTTTAAAGCAAATTCCATTGAATCACGTAACTTTTATCTGCCATTGCAGGTATAAGCCTATTTTGAAACTGTTATTCCAAAGCAGGGACCCTTGTAAAGCCACCTTATTTTTGGCTGACTGAATGATCCAGGTATGGTGATCAAAAAGATGTCTGAGAAGTGAAATCTTCATCACAAATGAATGAATCTCCTATTCTGGACATTAGCATTGACAAATGGCATTCAGCAAGGATGATTAATTAAAATAAAGCAAACTTACTTACTTATATATAACGTTAACAGAAATGGAACTGCCCAAAGGTGGGGGGGGGGCAGGGGGGGGGAAAGAGAGAGAGATTGTGCTCTCCAAATGTGTGGTTGGGAAAAACACTATTTTTGTTTTGATTTTTTTTATTTTAAATTATGCCTGTGTTGCTTTAGAAGTCGGGTTACCAGATCAGAATAGGAGAGATGTTAAAAAGAACCTATCACAGTCCTTTCTTTCACTGGAATAAAGTGAATTTGTCATAGCACAAATAGCAGTGGTGAGCACTATCAACCCCCCCTTTTCTACTGTTGGATAGAAAACTCAGCACATTTGTGTGCATCTGTCTGGAAAATTTGCATGAACTAGTATGGTAGGGCTGAGTTTTGCCTAAATAAATCGTTGTTGTTGTTGTTGTTGTTGTTTTAAGTGCATATACTGGATAAAATTGCATAGAAAAAGGTTGGCTAGCATAGCAGAAAGTGTGTTTTTGGGGGGAGGGGCAAAAAAGCTATAAAAAGTAATATTATATTTTCAAAGCATATTACATCTACTTCAGTTTACAGGTTGGCTGCATCAAAGAGATGTCTTTTCCAATTTCAGCTGTTTTGTCCTACTGACAATTCCCCCGCCCCCCCAAAAAAATTGCCTCCATGTTTCCTCCACTTGACCCGGATTGATCAAATTATTGACCACGATTTGAGAAAGTCCTAAAAGAATAAATCTTCCTCTTCTCTATGCCTTGAGCTTCTTTTCTTTTCTCCAGTTGATGAGTGAGTGAGGAAGTCTAGGGTTCTTCTAAATTTTCTTAGAAAGGGGTATGGGTATGCACATTCTGTGGTCTCATGGTGCGCAACTGCCCCTTTCATATCTATAAGCAGAAGGAAAGGGGCACCATTGAGAATAATTGGCACCTGAGAATAAACAAGCTCCTGATTTAAAAAGCCCTGAATATTTTTTATTAAGCTATTTCTTCTTTCCTTGTCCTTGTGTTTGTAATCCAACCCTGCATTACTTCTTTGACTCATGATTGAATATTAGGTACTGACTTCTTATACAGCTCAAGTTAGTCATCATGGATGTCCATATTTATTAGCAGTGGTTGCTTATGATTATAAAATTATAGAAGACATCTATGCAAAAACTCAAATTCCTATTCCTGTTATTATTATTATCATCATTATTATTTAGTAATATTGCAATTGTTGGCCACATCTTAAACAGTTTAGCTCTTATTAGTTTTACTGTGACTGGAACAAGCTCACTATCCTGTGAGAGAAGAATATATACATACAGAATTGTGAAATAATCAATAATCTTTATAATTAGAACTTTAAAAATTGTTAGCATATTTCAGACTGTGCTAATAAGTTAGCATGCAAACGTAATCTTGTTAGAGAACCTCTTTCAGCATGCAAGCTGTTTATATTTAGGGATGATAAAAAGTATTACACCATCTCAGTTTCTAATAAGACTAAATACACAACACTAGAACCACTCTGGAGCTGAATTACATTTCTCTGTGTCTTCCTTTCTGGCAGGACTGTAATGAAAGATGGGGGGAAAGGATTCCTTTCCATTATCAAAGTAATTAGTTCCATAAATTTCTTTATGTTTTCTGTGAAGAAATGGGGTAATTACACTGTGAAATTTCATTTTCCAAAGGGAGCTCTTTAATTTATAGGCTCATGCTATATTTGCTTCAGCCCTAGGATTCTGCAGTCTCTGCCCGTATTTCAGGAGATGGTGTCTGTGTCTGTGTCTGTGTGCACGCACACACACACACATATACGTGATGGGATTATTTCAAGTAATATTGACTTCTACAGAGACAGACCAAGCTAAGACACATTAAATCTGCTTGATCATGTCATTGGACAAGGATATCACTCTGGATTGCCCTGAAGCAATGTCTGAATAGCATTTTGAAAAAAGGGTGTGCTAACACAGAATGATCAGAAGAGAAAAAGGATGGGTAGGCAGAGATACTGAAATGTGTGTCTTGTGTTGCCTCTCCAATTTTACCCTTTATAGGTGTTGCCTGTGATTGACTTCATAAGTCTCCAAAGAATGAACTCTAGGACTTGTCACCTAACAGTTGTTTGGAGCATTGGACTTCTAAAGATCCAAGGAAATATGTATTTCTACTTATTCCCAACCCATGGCTAACAGATATATTTCTAAATAAACAGAATTATTATAAAATGCCAAGAAGCCTCATCAGTGACATCTAGTGCTTCTCTGTGAAAGAGAATCCAATTGAAGTTAGTCCTTTAGCTTTGGATCTTTCCACCACTCAGTAAAATAAGATGTCTATAACATGGAGGCCAAGATCCTAGACAAAACCATATGTGATAATTATTAATAGCACTTCATCAAGCTTTTCACTTGATGAAGTATTATTCATTTCCAATTTCCAATAAGTGTTTCTCAAGTTACTTCAATATATAGGCACATACATAAAACTCTCCCAGATGAGGCCCTAAGAAAGTATGTAAAATCTAGGCTGATAATTCAGGATCATGTTTTTAACTGTGTTTTTAAATTAAGTATTTCAAATATTGTAAACTGCCCAGAAATGGAAGGAAGGAAGGAAGGAAGGAAGGAAGGAAGGAAGGAAGGAAGGAAGGAAGGAAGGAAGGAAGGAAGGATTTTTCCATTGTGGCAAACACTACTTAAATAATTTAATGTCATAGCTAAATATCAGTAGTCAAACTAAAGCCACCCACACTTTCATGGATCCCTTGTAAAAAATGGGTAGGTTGGTATTTAGCAGTATCTGAGCAATTGTTTTGCTTATTTTCAGCTTTTGAAAATTATCTCCTGTCTCATAACACTATATCAATTTCATGACTTTTCCAAAATTTCCCATCTTCACAATTCTTGTAATGCTCAAAAGACATCATTTACTTTATTTACTTTATAAATATGCCCTTTATTTACTTGCTTATTTATTTATTTAACTAACAAATTTGTCACCACCCACCTCTTCTGACTGGAGGGACTCTGGGCAGTTTACAATATAAAACAATAAATATATAATAAAATTTCAATATAAAACACACTATAAAATAATTTCAAAGAGCTACCAAATATAATAAAATCCAGATGGCTGTGGTCTCATTCAGTCATTGCATAGGAGGGGGACTTCAAGGCACTAGCCAGCCCCAAGTATGACTATTCTACTTCCTGCCCCAAGCTCGGTGGCAGAGCCAGGTCTTCAGTTTCCTCCGGAAGGCCAGGAGCAATGGGGCTAACCTCACCTCCGGGGACAGGATGTTCCAGAGGGCGGGTGCTACTGCAGAGAAGGCCTGCCTCCTGGACCCTGCCAGATGGAATTCTCTTATCAACGGGGTCCGTAGCATGCCCTCTCTTCATGAATGGGTGGGACAGCCTGATTTAGTCCAATAAATAGCAGACCTTATCCTGATTTAAAATAATTGCATGGCCATTCCAGGGAAGTGCTGCAGAGAGTCCCTTGTTATTTGAAGTAGAGCCAAAAGTTTTGATAGATAGATAGATAGATAGATAGATAGATAGATAGATAGATAGATAGATAGATAAAATAAGTTTATTGTTGTAACCACAGGTCATAACATTATATAGATAGTTATAAGGTATAAGTAATGGTTTGGTTAAATCATTCTGCTTTGCCTGCATGCCTTGCTTTGAGGAAAGCAGCTTTTGTGCATGATGGAAGCCACTTTTCTCCAAAAGAACAAAGCCACAAAGATTCTTGGCTCTGTGTGTAGAAGTGGGAATACTCCAAAAGGGGCAATTTCAATCAAATGGTTGTTGAACTAAAGGACCCCTTTAAAGCTCTGCACAGCTCATACAGTAGGTTGTGGGATGCTAGGTACTGTAGATAGAAGGCCTTTGAGGAATGTGCCTAGCAACATTCCCACCTGAACATTTCCCTAAAGTACTGCTGTTTTAAAAACTACTTTTGTAGTATCCATTTTTTCCTAGACCAATTCACAGAACAAGGAGAAGGAGGGTAAAATTTACTCATACCAGAATGGATGTTGCTAAACAGGTTGCAGAAGAGCCATGCATTGGCAGTGAGGCCTGCAAGGCTTCTCCCATGCAGTGATGTCTTCTTCACTATTGTTTGGAAATAATATTTTTTTCTGAAAGAAGAGGTGGCATCATTATGATTTGATTCCCCATCCTCCAAATTAAGGGCAGTGAGACTGCTTTGTTATATGTCATCCTTCAGATTCTCAGAATTTGCTAAAACAGCTTGGGAAAACTAAATTAATGATAATAATATATAGAATTATATAATTATATAAATCTATAATTTATAATTCAGGGGTGAGAAACTTACTAATTGGCACCAGAATTAAAGATGGGGGGGGGATGGACAATAACTCTTTTAATAACTGTGAACCATCCTAGTGAAAGGGAACTTCTTGGCCAAGTAACTAAAATTCTGAATAACTTCTGTTAGAGAGAAAATAAATAAATAAATAAATAGTTTTATTCATTTGTCTCTGGCAAAATTCCCAGAGCTGCTTGGTTGATAAGTTTAAGTATTGGTCTTGGTCTCTTCCACAGAGCAATCTTTGTTGTTGTTGTTATTTTGCTCAGAAACACAGAAAAAAACTCATATTATGCTGATATTAGATCACAGCAGAACCCACCCCAATCCCACAAGGAAGGGTTTGAAAAATGATCTTCCTGTAAAATGTCCTGAGAGCTTGCTAAGAATTCTATAGCAGAAAAGAAAGATAAAAGTCTACATTGCTAGCACCCAAGGTCTTTAAAGAGCGTGAGAAAAAAGATGGATGCATCAGAGATAGCATAGTCAAAGACTTCTGGAATTTTCCATCCAAGAAGAATCTCTCCCAAGTCCATCCTAGGATTCTTAACCCTGAAGGATGCCCTCTGAACAAAATCAGATGTAAGTAATCCACTAGAATGATCATTCTGTCTAAGAGACCCACATAAGCTGCTTCCACATAAAGAGAACATTCAAGATTGGGTGGTTGTTGTCTAGCTCTGCATTTGTTTTCTTTAGCAAAGTTTGGACCATTGCTTTCTCAACACCAGCAAGAATCAAACCTTAATCAGAGAAGTCCAAATCCCCAGATTCAGCCATACATCCTTTAAGAACAACAGTAGGGAAGGTTCTTGAAAAGGGGTGGTATACTGCAAACTTCCAGTGCAGCATAACTAGAAAATATATTTCCAAACAATATTGTTATTATAATGAAGGGGTCTAGTGATATAAATAAGATCCATTAATTTTCCAAATGGAATGAAAAGGGATCACTACATGCTTTTGAGGATACTTGAATTGCAAATTCAGAAGAGGTATCTCAGGTGTACATAGACATCTTTGCAATAAAGAATCAATTGTTGTGTTTACATTATTGGCCCAGATGGCTTAGTGTGCATTGTTTTCTTCATAACAAGGCCCAGAAAGTAGACTGATGCAATTTGAAATGCATGTATGCACATTTGACCTAAGTAATTAAAATTTTGATAGATCCAGCCATATTTTCAGATCTGTTAGTTTTGAGATCTATATCTTCAAAATTGGAAATGTGTGTCTATGTTTGTGTGCCAGGTGGAAGGCTGCATCCAAATAGAAAATCATAGTAATTTGTGATACACTACACTGACTTTTTAATAATAATAATAATAATAATAATAATAATAACAGCTGCAATAACAGCTATAGACAACAAGGAAACATTTGGTTTTAATTCTCATTCTCCACCTGCATTTTGCTTATTCATTCTGATTCGGCTATGCATATGGCATGGTGAAAATAGTTTTCTAAACCCATACAAAATAATTGCTGTTTGAATTAATCTGGAGCTGCTTCGGGACTTATGAAAACATACACATAAAAAGCTTTCAGATTAATTAAACTATTTTCATACTACAGGAAACCAGCTTTCCATGTGCGTGTGCGTGCACACACACACACACACACACCAGTGTAGATAAAACTAGGCAACATTTTTCAAGTAATGGCTGCAGTTTACATTGTGAAACCTGGTTCTAATGTTGATAACCATCAGATGTTCTAAGAAAATGCTCAAGTAATGGAGAAAGCTGTTAACATATCAAGATTTCCCATTAAATTTTGATTAATAAGGGATCCAATCTTCTTCCTCTTCCTCTTCTGTTCTCCAATCTCCTAAAAAAGTACATTATATTTTACCATTTATACAATGGCTTTGTTTAGAAGAAGTAAGAACCTTCATTTATCTCCTATGTGGTTTTTCATGGACTTTGACTGCCCTTAGGCTTCTATTTTTCTAACCTCAGTTATTTTTTAGAGTATTAACCTTAAAGGCTTTTGTAACACTCTGAAACTGAAGATAGAGGTTGGAATATAAACTTCATTACTGCAAAAGATGCCATATTGACAATTTCACCAAAATTGATATTCTGTGTCAAGAAGAAAAGTCAAATGTCAGTGTAAGATTCCATATATTACAGCTCTGGCAATGTGGTATCATCATAATTTTTGATGCCTCTTATCTGATGTGGTTAAACAACAATATGATTGTCTCTAAGCTCTCAGTAACTGAAACAATTTGGAAACAGGGTTATGTTTCTGTGAACTGGCCATCTAAAAAAATGGCCGTAACTATTCTACAGCTATCATTTCTTCTGGAATAAGTGTAAAAGCTCTAATGCTTCATAGCTCTCAAAGACATCCCCTATTTTGTCATGCCTGTTTCTGGGAAATGACACGGTGGTGGTGGTGGTGGTGGTAGTGGCGGTGGTGATGATGATGTATTAAACAGGTTAAAGGTGTATGCCACCTGACTGTCAACAACTCTGGGTGGCTCACAACAATCAAACAAAACCATTACAATAAAATCAACAAAGCATAAAAAAGAAAGTTAAAAAAGATAGCAAGGACAAAGAAGTGAGGAGTCTCATTCTCCCTTGCCAAAGTCCTGGGTGAAAAGCCACAGCTCTTCTAAACAACAGCAGAGTGGGGGCCATCCAGGCATGCCTTGCATAGGTTTGCATTATGCACACTGTATCCTTACTTGATTTAAAGCAAGCTTCTCTGGAGTTCTTAAAATTTAAATAAATAAATAAATAAATAAAGTAGAACAGCAATGAACATAAGACTTATTAAAACCTAGTAATGTCTTAGCTAAATAAAAGGAAAAAAAAATATATAGAAACAATATTTTACATGATGCTTAGGGTCTTTATGCACTAAATGTTTGTCTATGAAATTTGATCTGCTAAAATGTTGACACAAACATGGCCTGACTCTCCTGTACTACTGTGGAGATTGGAATAGGGTTATCCATTCTCTTTAATAATTCTTAGAGATTTTCATCATAATTTGTTTTATTTTTTTCCAAGTATGTTCCATCAAATCAAATCGAATTACCCATTTGATCATATCTGACCCTTGGCGATTCCATAAGCCAGCTCTCTCCATGATTCCCAGTCTTGTACAGCTTCTTTAAGTTGCTTTATATTTTGGCCTGTGTCTGCTTTGATTACATCCAACCAGCATGTTCTTTGGTGTCCTCGTCATTTTTTGCCACTGACTGTTCCGAGCATAACGTCTTTCTCCAATGATGTTGATCTCATGACATGACCAAAGTAACTAAGTCTAAGTTTTGTTATTTTTCCTTCTAGTGACATGACTGGTTTCATGCACTTCAACACTTCTTTATTTGTTATCTCTGCAGTCCAAGGGATGTGCAAGAGCCTCCTCCAACACCATAGTTCAAAAGAAACAATTTTCCTTCTATCCAACTTTTTCATCGTGCAACTTTCACAGCGATATGTAGTTATGGGGAACACAGTAGTGCAGACTAGACTACACTTAGTCGTCAAGCTGACATCCTTGCTTTTCCAAATTTGATCCATACTCATCCTTGCTGTGCAACCCAACCATGTGCACTTGTTCATCCAGGTGTACATGCCAGTCTCAAGCCCAGGAAAACGGGAGGGTTAAGGAAAGACCTGACAACCTACCTTGTAAAAATGTTGCCAAGAAAATTCCATGAAAAGGCTCTCAGATGAAGTATATTTCAACTGGCAAACAATTAAGAAACTTTAATAAGAAATATTGAGATTGGAGATGTAGCTTTGTGGTTGCAAAGTGAAAACTGCTATGATTCTGTGCTTACAATGTGATTCTTTTCTAAATTACAAGGCACTTCTATGTAAGAAGAGAAAACTGGGAAGAGATAGAGAGATGATGATGATGATGCTGTTGATGATGGTAGTGATTGTACTTAACCTATCTTTCTTCCCTGGTAAGGTTCTTCTACCTGATTTAAGTGACAACTGTTTCTAAGTTAGGCTGACAGATACAAGCTGGACCTCAGACACTGTTTGGCCACAGGACCCCCACCCACCCAAATCTATTTCCTGATGTCCAGAATTGAGTATGGGGTATGCCTCCTAACTAGTGCCTGCTAACCTTGATTGCTAAGTAAGAAAATATCTTCTTGATATAGTGTTGGGGCATTCAAACTTTTATCCTATAAACTCCAGCGCTGCCTTACCATTTCTATTCCCAAATGTAATAACTCCATAACTGCAAAACAGCATACTATCCTGTATGTTCAGAAGAAGCAAAGAAGCCACAGGAATCAGAAATTCTGATTGCACAGGGGGAAGGGAAAGGATCTCAGCAAGTTGAAAGGCCCACTCTTTGAAACTGTGAATGTTAAGTTGCAGAGAATTAGCTCATCAACCAATTTTATTGAATTGCAGAAGTTTTACGTCTTTGAATCAATTTATCAAATTGTATTGAAACATTCACTTGATTCATCAGATCTGTTTGGAGAATCAAAAGTTCTACACAACATACACAAAATATAGAATCTCCAAATTAAATCAGAACACTGAATTTGAATCAACACCTTACATATCCCTAGTAGTTATTTTAAAAAAATAGCCACTCTGTGTAAAAAAGCAGTGAGTTGGTCAAAAGAAATGTTCAGAAACATTGGAAATAAAGACGAGAAACACTTCACCGCTGTTCAGAAATGGCATTTTTGAAAGGGACATGCTTCCAGTAAATAAGAATAATAAATACATAATTCCAGTCTGAGATTTCCCTCTATCATGCCTCCATGTAAGTTGTGAAAACTGATGCATCTGGGGGCAACTAATGTGCAAGAGAGAGCCAGTTTGGGGTTGTGGTTAATGTGCCAGTCTAGAAATTGGAAGACCATGAGTTCTAGTCCTGCCTTAGGCATGAAAGCCAGCTGGGTGACTTTGGGCCAGTCACTCTCTCTCAGCCCTTGAAAGAAGGCAATGGCAAACTAGTTCTGAAAATGCTGCCAAGAAAATGAGAGGGACTAGACAAGGCAGTCACCAGGAGTCAAAGGCAAAAGAAGGCAGGCAGGCAGGCGGGGAGGGATGTGCTATAATAAAAATGTAAGTAATTTTATCCAAAGTGTTTTGGGCCGTGATGTAATAGCCCTAGGAGGAAATTTCCATGACTGTGACTGTACCATAATTTAGAAGAGCACTGGCTTCCTAATCATGAAGTCTGTTTTCCTTTTCCTTTTTTTAGAGGTAGCCCTTGGTTCCTCTTTTTGCCTCCTAGAATTTTTCCATTGGTTGAGACTGACTTTGCTCAGACCTTCCTCATAGGTATGATGCTCTGTGTCCTTTTCAATTAATTTAAGCATACTCATTATTTTTTTTTATCACCTCCAAGCATCTCTTCGCACTTGCACTGACCTTCCTGAATCAGGAAGGAAAAAAAAATGAAATAGGTGAGCACTTTCTGGTGACCTCCATTCCATCTAGAACCAAAATCCTTTGGGTGGCCCTTCACACAACTCCATGTAACTGTTACTTATTAGACAGAGTTTTACCTGCTGCAATGAACTGTTTTGTACACGGTGACTGCTGCTTAAATTAAGTGAGACTTCTAAAAAAAGCTAATGAACAATGCTTCTCAGAGCAAATAAGCATAAGGTGATAATGTCATCTGGCTATTTGCAGATTTATATGTTAATGAGGTGACTTTACAGACAGTAAGGAAACTATATATAGTTGTTTTGTTGTGAATCTGGTTTGTTTATTTTATGTCAATTAAATGTATACAATATTGTAACTGTATTTCACTTTAAGCGAACATGAAGGCCCATGCTAAAGTCAACTTAGCTACGTTTTTTCAATGCACAACTTTTATTAAGGGACATTTTTCCCCCCATTTTTCCATTTCCAGCTTGACTTTGAACTTCATCGCAAGCATAATCTGCTCGTGATCTGTTCCATTCTCAGCCCATGGCCACATCTTTACTAGTATAATTGGACTTGTCTACTTCCTTGCACCAATAATATGGTCAACATGGTTTCTGTGTGCTCCAACTGGTGATGTCAATGTACAGGTGTCATTTTAGTTGTTTGAAGAATGTGTTAGTGATCAATAACTCATTCTCCTACTTCTGATCCTTAGGTCATACAGCCCAACTGCATTTTTCTTCTTACTATTTCCAAGTTTGAGATTCTAGACTCCAACTACAAGCAGCACATCCTTCTTGCATGTGTTATCACTTGTAGACAGAGCCTTGCCATAAAACTCCTCAGCCTCCTCTTCTACTGCAACAGTGGTTGGAGCATAAACTTGGATAACCTTCATATTAAAGGAAGATTATGTGATAATTGCCTGCAGAATCTAATTTATATTATTTGATCGTTTACAGCATGATACCCAACTACTGTCTTTGGTGTCTTCTTCCTATCTATGAAGGTAAGGCCATTCATTCTTTGTTTTTCATGTCTTGAATAGTAAACAGTATGATCTTCTGACTGAAAGTGTCCTATTACTGTCCATTTCAATTTGATGATGAAATCTTTTACTATGTTTAGCTTTCTCATTTTTGCACTTCTTATAGTCCATGTTTTCACTGTAATTCTGACTATGCAGATCCAGATTTTCTTTTTCCTCTTGCAATCACCAGCAACTAGGCACCAAGAGCTTTAATCTACAGTAGTTGTATCATAAGCTTCCTTAGTACTCCAAAAGATCCTCAGCTCTTCCTGAGTATCATGATGAGAGCTACCCAACTGGAGAGGCCCATCATCAGGCATGATATTGTCAATCACTATATTGTCGGTGGATATTGTCTATCTCCATAGCTTTTTTGGTAAAATACAGGAGTAGTTAACATTGTCTTCTCCCATTCAGTATGAAAGGATGCATTTGCTGTTGTCACTAAAGTGATCTTCCTCCTCTAGCATCTTCTGATATTGCTGCTGTCCAAAATAGGTGCTTGCTTGCAGCTCAGCTGATCTTCAAACCTTGGATGACCCTACTGGGAGTATATACTTTTGGTATACACTCTGGGTATTTTTGCACATCCTTCCCAGGAATTGAGGAGGTGGGCAAAGACTGTTAAATTGTCAGGGCAATCTTCACTATCTATCTGATAGAATATGAAGCTGGCCCTGGGGATGGGTAAAGAATGAACAAACCATTAAGGAAAGAGGAGCTTCTGAACATATTATACATTCCTGAGATAGAGGGAAGCATAAGAAAGAAACTCAGAATAATTCTTCTTGATTTTCTTTGGTATAAGATGCAATAGAGAAGCTCTGGCAGACTTTCAAGTCCTGTAACAATAAAGGACATTCCTAACACTTCTGCTGCTCCTGTTTCCTGACCTTGCTACCTTGACGGACCGATAATGTGAGATCAAAAACCACTGGCCCATGGACCTAATCTGAAACCAGCCAAATCCATCCTTTCCGCTACCTTCTGGGGTAAGCCAGTTCATTTCAGAACTTGCTGGTGTTACATGTGCTCCCAGGTTCAGCTAATGGTCACTCACTCACTCAGACACTCACAGCCTGTTGAGGCACACAGTTCTTGTAAGCCCCCCCTGGCTTTCTACCTGGGTTTTCCAGATTGGTGCAGCTTGAACAGACAAGACACACAGCCCTGGTCGACAGCTGGGAAATAATTGGAGACATGCATAAATCACTTTCAACCGAACACTGAGGCACAACAGGTTCTTTGGAATACAGGGAGACCCAGTGAATTTAGAGTAACAGCAAAACTTCACTGGTTGCAAAGTATATTTGCTCTTTTTCACATGCACACACACACTCATCCACACTTACCCACGTCCTTCTCAACTAAGCTGCCAGGCACTAGCTAGAGGGATGGAAGCTGCCAAGTTTGGATCCAAAGACAACTCAAGGAGTGGGTGGGCTTCAGGACTCCTTTTTATCCCCCAACTTCTTGCTTTGTTGATTCGCTGGGATTGGCATTTTTTCCATGTGCTTAGGCCCAGCTTCCTTTGTCTGGTTCAGACAACATTTTTCCTTTGTTTCCTTAACAATGTGCTTCCTTCTTGTCTACCTCCCAAAGGAATTTTTTAAACAAGATTCCTGGCTTTTTGTCCTCTCTGCTTACATGCCTGATCCATCTTTAGTTATGGCAGCTTCAGCCTACTCTCACACTGGCATGTCTGCTTTACTTTTTTCTGTTGAAGGGGAGATGGGATGCAGATGAAAAAGCTGGCAGGTACTGATCTCATGGACATCCTCAGTAGAGTGGGAGGAGCACAAATTATGATGTGTGTTGTGATGTCATGACACAAACAACATGACTTCTGGACATGGATGTTACAGTGTTTATGCCATGATGTCACAACAGGTGTTTTGTCATTTCTGCAGTGTTGTCAGTCTTATGACCGATCTTGCAGGACTGCCTTTATTGTGTCCATGCCTCATCCTTCTCTTTTCAGCTCCCTTTCACCTGGGCTTTTCCTTTCTCTTGCAGGGGAAAAATGGTCTGGGTAAAGCCATCTAGATAATATCACCCTGCAACTGAATATATATATATATATATATATATATATATATATATATATATATGTGTGTGTGTGTGTGTGTGTGTGTGTGTGTGTGTGTGTGTATGTATGTATGTGTATGTGTATATATATATATATATATTAAAAAGGAGCCTGATCTGAGCTGCACAACACCAGATGGGCCACTAAGAGGCAGCAAAGAATTAGTTTTTTGGGGGTTTATTTCCTGACATCTAGTGGTCATTTAAATTTTTGCGGTCCATATCTGGTAGTCCTAAAACAAACAGAAAGTCCCTCTTCCTGATACAGAGAAAGAGAAAGGGAAAAAAAAGCCTCTCATATGATCTGAATTACCCCTAGGTTATATGTCTACTCAGAAACAAACCCCATTTAATACTACTGTATACGACTTCATTCTATGGAATTGTTGTTTATTCGTTTAGTCGCTTCCGACTCTTCGTGACTTCATGGACCAGCCCACGCCAGAGCTTCCTGTCGGTCGTCAACACCCCCAGCTCCCCCAGGGACGAGTCCGTCACCTCTAGAATATCATCTATCCATCTTGCCCTTGGTCAGCCCCTCTTCCCTTTGCCCTCCACTCTCCCTAGCATCAACATCTTCTCCAGGGTGTCCTGTCTTCTCATTATGTGGCCAAAGTATTTCAGTTTTGCCTTTAATATCATTCCCTCAAGTGAGCAGTCTGGCTTGATTTCCTGGAGGATGGACTGGTTTGATCTTCTTGCAGTCCAAGGCACTCTCAGAATTTTCCTCCAACACCACAGTTCCAAAGCATCGATCTTCCTTCTCTCAGCCTTCCTTATGGTCCAGCTCTCACAGCCATATGTTACTACGGGGAACACCATTGCTTTAACTATGCGGGCCTTTGTTGTCAGTGTGATGTCTCTGCTCTTAACTATTTTATCGAGATTTGTCATTGCTCTTCTCCCAAGGATTAAGCGTCTTCTGATTTCCTGACTGGAGTCAGCATCTGCAGTAATCTTCGCACCTAGAAATACAAAGTCTTTCACTGCTTCTACATTTTCTCCCTCTATTTGCCAGTTATCAATCAAGCTGGTTGCCATAATCTTGGTCTTTTTGAGGTTTAGCTGCAAGCCAGCTTTTGCACTTTCTTCTTTCACCTTCATCATAAGGCTCCTCAGTTCCTCTTCACTTTCAGCCATCAAAATGGTATCATCTGCATATCTGAGATTGTTAATGTTTCTTCCAGAGATTTTAACTCCACCCTTGGATTCCTCAAGCCCAACTTGTCGCATGATGTGTTCTGCATACAAGTTGAATAGGTAGGGTGAGAGTATACAGCCCTGCCGTACTCCTTTCCCAATCTTAAACCAGTCCGTTGTTCCGTGGTCTGTTCTTACTGTTGCTGCTTGGTCGTTATACAGATTCTTCAGGAGGCATACAAGATGACTTGGTATCCCCATACCACTAAGAACTTGCCACAATTTGTTATGGTCCACACAGTCAAAGGCTTTAGAATAGTCAATAAAACAGAAATAGATGTTTTTCTGAAACTCCCTGGCTTTTTCCATTATCCAGCGGATATTGGCAATTTGGTCTCTAGTTCCTCTGCCTTTTCTAAACCCAGCTTGTACATCTGGCAATTCTCGCTCCATTAATTGCTGAAGTCTACCTTACAGGATCTTGAGCATTACCTTACTGGCATGTGAAATGAATGCCACTGTTCGATAGTTTGAACATTCTTTAGTGTTTCCCTTTTTTGGTATGGGGATATAAGTTGATTTTTTTCCAATCTGATGGCCATTCTTGTGTTTTTCAAATTTGCTGGCATATAGCATGCATTACCTTGACAGCATCATCTTGCAAGATTTTGAACAGTTCAGCTGGGATGCCGTCGTCTCCTGCTGCCTTGTTATTAGCAATGCTTCTTAAGGCCCACTCAACCTCACTCTTCAGGATGTCTGGCTCTAGCTCACTGACCACACCGTCAAAGCTATCCCCGATATTGTTATCCTTCCTATACAGGTCTTCCGTATATTCTTGCCACCTTTTCTTGATCTCTTCTTCTTCTGTTAGGTCCTTGCCATCTTTGTTTTTGATCATACCCATTTTTGCCTGGAATTTACCTCCAATGTTTCTAATTTTCTGAAAGAGGTCTCTTGTCCTTCCTATTCTATTGTCTTCTTCCACATCCGCGCATTGCTTGTTTAAAAATAATTCCTTATCTCTTCTGGCTAACTTCTGGAATTTTGCATTTAATTGGGCATATCTCCCCCTATCACTGTTGCCTTTTGCTTTCCTTCTTTCTTGGGCTACTTCTAGTGTCTCAGCAGACAGCCATTTTGCCTTCTTGGTTTTCTCTTTCTTGGGATGTATTTTGTTGCCACCTCCTGAACAATGCTGCCAACTTCTGTCCAGAGTTCTTCCAGGACCCTATCTACTAAGTCCAGTCCCTTAAATCGATTATTCACCTCCACTGCATATTCCTTAGGAATATTAGTGAGCTCGTATCTAGCTGATCTGTGGGTCTTCCCTAATCTCTTTAGTCTGATCCTAAATTGTGCAAGAAGAAGTTCGTGATCTGAACTACAGTCAGCTCCAGGCCTTGTTTTTACCGACTGTACAGATGTCCACCACCTTTGGCTGCAAAGGATGTAATCAATCTGATTTCGGTGTTGTCCATCTGGTGAAGTCCATGTATAAAGCCGTCTCTTAGGTTGTTGGAAGAGGGTGTTTGTTATGCAGAGTGAGTTGTCTTAGCAAAATTCTATCAGCCTATGTCCTGCTTTGTTTTGTTCTCCCAGTCCATGCTTATCTGTAATTCCAGGTGTCATTTGACTGCCCACCTTAGCATTCCAGTCTCCCGTGATGAAAATAACATCTCTTTTAGGCGTGTTGTCCAGTAGGTGCTGCAGATCCTCATAGAACTGCTCTACTTCAGCTTCTTCAGCATTTGTGGTTGGGGCATATATTTGGATCACTGTGATGTTAGATGGCTTGCCCTGAATTCGAATTGAGATCATTCTATCGTTTTTTGGTTTGTATCCAAGCACTGCTTTAGCCACTTTACTATTAATTATGAAGGCTACTCCATTTCTTCTGTGGTCCTCTTGTCCACAGTAGTAGATCTGGTGGTCATTTGATGTGAAGTGGCCCATTCCAGTCCATTTCAGTTCACTGACGCCCAGAATGTCTATCTTTAATCTTGACATCTCACCAATAACCACATCCAATTTGCCCTGGCTCATAGATCTTACATTCCAGGTTCCAATGGTGTGTTGATCCTTAGAACATCGGATTCGCCGTTCACCACCAGCACCGTCGGCCGCTAGCCATCCTTTCGGCTTTGAGCTAGCTGCGTCATCACGTCTGTGGCTAGTTGAACTCATCCTCTGTTCCTCCCCAGTAGCATTTTGACCATCTTCCGACCTGGGGGTCTCATCTTCCGATGGTATACTGACATATCTCTGGTTGTACTGATCCATTTAGTTTTCACGGCAAGAATACTGGGGTGGGTTGCCATTACCTTCCCCAGGGATCACATTTAGTCTGACCTCTCTGTCATGACCTTCCCGTCTTGGGTGGCCCTTCACGGTTTAGCTCATGGCATCATTGAGGTGCTCAAGCTCCAGCACCACGACAAGGTAACGATCCTTTGCTGAAGATTCTATGGAACAGATTTGCAAAATAAATGTGTCTTTGCATTGATTCATATTTTTAAATATAAATAACATCCACAGAAAAGGTAACTGCAACACCACAACAGGAGTGGGCAGGGAATTTAAACTCATTTCCCCTCTTGCCATGATCCACAGAAAATGTCGTCATCTGAAGCTGTCCTTTGCTTGGGGAGCAAAGCTTCAATTGGTGCCAAAGGTCTTCAACATTTTTGTATTGCTCTTGCTATAAACCAAATGCTCTATACAGCAGTCACTCTGGTTCCTGCCTCAGATTCCCTTTTTTATTGGAAAGTCAATTTATTTTCCTTTTCTAGAAGAAATTAAGGAAGCTGCATTACATAAATAAGGACTTTGACACAGGACTTTTTCGCATTCTTTATGAAGGGTGGGGTGGGGTGTACTTCCCAGTGCAAAGAGTGCCACAGCAGAGATTGAAAAGTAAAATTTATTTTTTCCTAACTGCTGTTGTACCGATATGTCTAGTCTAGCAAACTGCCCATCTGAGAACATACCTCTTTATTGTGAAAGGGCCATAATCCAGTTTTAGAGCCCATGCTTTTCAGTTTCCAGGCTCAGTCCAGTCCTTTGGAATTGTTTGTTTTCCCAAGGTTTTGGACTGGTGACCCCAACGTCTGTGCCTAGTCCATGGATGTCACTGCATTTAAGAACTTCTAGGTGCTTCACAAGACTGCCAATAAATTTTGTAAAATGTAATCAGAAGAGCTGTGGTTGCTAAAATGTTTCTTCTTACAGCAGTGGGATAATCAAAGCTTTATATAACTTGTAAAAGAAAGGATAAAGGTGTAAGGTCAATTTACAATTTGGTTTCAGGATCAACCGGATGTCATTTCAATTTTTGTGCATTAAGATGAATGCCACTATTCAGTCCATCATTACACTTTAATTCTATCTATTGCTTCTTTGTTCCCTTGATATATCTTATGCTGTTCTCACTGCATTAGGTAAAGGATTAATTTCCAGTGTTCACATAGAAGGTGTATGAAAAATAAAATTGTAAGTATATTGGGAATGGAACAGGGTTCTCTGGGGGAACATGACGCGTCTAAGATCATCTTGGTTTCACAATGTTTCCTTTTATCTGGCATTTGGGATTAGAGGGCTAACCGCTAACCAATCGTCACAGCTTGCAACCAAATGGGGTATTTTTATACTGGATCATGCTTAACATTTGCAAATTACTTCTCTCCCTATTATATTTATGGATAATATTGTTTTCTAGACCTTTTATGCTCAGTGGATTTTGCAAGCGACAGACTATATTTCATATTTAATCTTTCACATCCTGCCTTTCTAAGCAACAGACTATATTTCATATTTATACTTTCACATCTTCTGTATTGCTAAAACTGAATTATGAAAAGGAAGAATCAACACCAGGCTTTGCCAGAGCTCAGCCTTCAACTAGACTACAACTCTTGTGGATTACACAGGACAGGAGTGATGCTTGCTGAAGTTCTAACACTTCTCCATGCATCAGGTTGGAGGAGACAGGTCCAGGAATTCTAGTTGACCACAGCTTGATTGCAAAGTTATGTGCCAACACAAATAAACCCAAAATCAAATAAGCAAACAAAACCTCAAACCCCCAGAAACCCTTGATAAAAAAAATCAGGGTACAAGCAAAACAGCAGTGCTGTCGACACTCACACTTGGTTTGCCTGGATGGTAAACACTTGATTCACTCTTGGTTTGCCTGGGCAAAGCTCAGGGTGAATTTTGAGAGATGGCTAAACTCACAACTGTCAGCACCATCCAACAATCACAACAGATATCTCTCTGTGTCTGTTTCACTCCAATGCTGCATTGGTTGATAGGTTTCCAGTTACAATTTCAGGTCCTGTTTTTGACCTTTATGAATTGGTTCCTAAATATCTGCAGGACCATATATTCCAACTGGTACAAGCCTCAGAAGCTACTGGGAGAAGCTGTTATTGCTCCCACATTTTGGGGAGGTTGGGTGGTAGTGCCAATAGTGTGGAACGGCCTCCTAGTAGAGATCAGGGTAGCCCCATCTTGCTGATGCTTTGGAAACTTTTAGTTTGAAGAGAATTCTCTTGATTTTTATCACACCATCTTTAACTTTTAGTTGTATTGTTTGTGTTTGATGCTTGGTGGATGCTGTTTTTATGGAAGTTTATACCATGGATGTTTTATTGGTTTTATATTCTATGTGAGCTGCCGAGAGTCTTGATTGAGGCAGCATAGAAATGCGGAAAATAAATAAATAAATAAGTTAGGTCTATCATCTATCTATTTATGTATTCACTGATGTTTCATTTTTAAGGGGTTGCAGTATTGCAAAATTTGAGAATCCCTGTGGCTAATGTGATAAAGCAAGGATATTAGTTGTTAAGAGCAGGAGAAATGAAATACCCCTCTTGCTATTAAAACTTGAAAGTAGAATGAAGACAGTAGAATGTCCATGTCAGGCTTAAGATGGAAAGAAAGAAATAGCTTTTGGGTAGCAATTTAAAGTTTGACAAGTTGATTACAGAAGTCTACTTGAGTGTTGTCAGTTTATTCTCATACCTTTGCTCACTGATTTTTTAAAATACAGATTAAAAAAAAAGGGGAAATAGAGGCATCCTGCACTTGTAGCTCAACCAAGCCAAAGGGGTTAGGCTACTGTGGTTTGTGTGTTATTTACCAAACATATTTGTATGCTGCTCCAATCACAGCAACTCTTGTCAGCTCAGATAGGAAAAAACAAACAAACATAAAACACTTCCAATATAAAAATAAAAATGCAGTGGCACTACAACAATACAAAGAGGATAAAAATGTGGCAACATCAAATGGATTGAGTTGGATTGAGTATTTCCCCATGATACTGACAACTCTTGGTGTTTCTTCCTGGGTAAAACTCCTGTCACCTAGAGAGTGCCTGAGGTTGACCTGTGAACCCAGCACTATGGAATAAGTAACCTTTCCATGAATATAAGCTGTTTCAAGGCAGATCCCAAAGCACGGTGAAGTGCTGTGTATACACCAACTTTCAGTTTGATGCAAACCTAAGGAGAGCCTTATTGAACAATATTTGTTGAATACCATCCAAAGAAACATGCAAGGTAAAGGGAGTTGCACTAAAATGTTGAGCCATTGAAGCTCAGACTTTCCGGAAGGTATCCAGGGGCTGAACAACATTTCCCCCAATTCTCTGTGATGTCATAATTCTCACCTTCCTGCTTTTTTGTGTTCCAGCCTCCAACCTTTCGTAAGAAAGCTGCTCAAGCAGAGAGAGAGCAAACCTCGTTTTGTTCTTTCCCTTTGGGGATAATGATGGAAGTGGAAAAGCTGAAGGCAGGGAGGGCATTCCTTTGCATATTCGAAATGGCATTCTATCTGTCCACGATGAATTACATTTTATTAATAATATGAATGAGACATACCGTGACCATAAGCCCTTCATGATGAAAGACAGTCCTTTCCTCAGAAAGCTGTCTTTTAGGTTTATTTAATTTAAATTGGTATTGCTCTTTTTTTGTTTGTTTTAGAATTTTTATTCCACCTTTATTATTTTTATAAATAACTCAAGGTGGGGAACATCCCTAATACTCCTTCCTCCTCTTCCTATATTCCCCACAACAGCAACCCTGTGAGGGGAGCTGGGCTGAGAGGGAGGGACTGGCCCAAGGTCACCCAGCTGTCTCTAGCCTGGAGCCTTAACCACTAGACCAACCTCTAGACTTTCCTTTGTAAAACAAAGTTATAAACTTAAACATTATTATTATTATTATTATTATTATTAGTAGTAGTAGTAGTAGTAGTAGTAGTAGTATTCCTTATGAACCTCTTTCAGATTTGCTCCTTTTTCAGGTTTGTCCTGAAAAGAAGAAAATATGCTCACTGTAATGACTCACCACCTTGTTTGCCTAAGGTTACTTTCTACTCTGCTCCATTGATATCTGCCCAGGAATACTTCAGAAATGGTGGGACCAATGATATCTTTCCTTTGTATAGTATTGCTTCCCAAGCCATGTTGACGGAGCAGGCAGTCCATATGAACCCATGAAAACAGGTCTTTGACATCATTAAGGCTAATACAGCAAATTATTCTATTAATCAGGAGACTTTCTGGAGAAAATCCAAGGTGGCTGTTTTTTTTGTTTTTTGTTTTGTTTTGTTCTGTGGTCATAAAGAAAGTTTATGAAATGGAGAAGCCCATTGTGTAGCTCTCCAACTGCAAAAAACGAGATTGGATGTCTGACTTTCTTAGACACCACATTCTTTTTTGAACATGAAAAACATTTCTTGATGGAGGTGGAAGTGTTGAGACCCAGCCATGTTTCCAGCAACACAAATGAAAAGCAGTCTGTTTGCTGAACATACTCCTGACATCTGCACATGGTGTGGAAAACATGGTTGACAGGATATTTCCACATGCTACACCACACTTTTGGGAAGTTAACAAACATACCCTCTTACTGAGAAGCTGATGTAGTTTGGTTTTATTTGCCTTTCTTTGATTAGGGCTCATGTATCTTCTGATTTCTGTCCGTAGTAATATTGAGCTGAGTTATTTGACTTTGGTGGTTTTGAGTTTAAAAAAAAACAGACAGGAAAAAGGGAACAGTAGAGCAAGTGAAAACTTTCTTTTTTAGTGAGATAAGGATATCCTTTGGTTTGCAACTACTTTTTTATATAGTTCTTAATTTTGGTTTTATTTGCCTAAATAACATGCATCTGAGTGATTCTATGTGAGTGGTAGAGAACATAATTGACTACAATAGCTACTATGGCATTTTTTTTTTTTTTTTTTTTCATTTTGAAGCAGTGGAAGGCATACATGCCAAGATGATTATTCAAAGTACCATCACCCAAAGGGTGGTGGACCAGCTTCTTATATAAAGGAAAATATGTGCAACCTGTGATTCCATTTTGTTTTGGTAAGCTCATTATGGGAGATGAACATTTAAGAATGTCCCAGATAAATTGACTGAAAATACTGCCGCACTGTCACAATCTGACAATGGGCCCATGAAATTGTGACAGGGTTTTGGTTGTTTTTGTGTTTTGCATAATTTAATTTCATGCCACCAGGAATATACTTCTCTACATGGGCCCAATGCATATAAACCAGATCATGGTCCACACAATGATTAGAACATCGCACTCCTCAAATTTGGTGCTCCTGTCAAAGTGGAAAATTAAAGTGATACTTGTAGAGTCCAGAATAAAATAGGGACCCCTTACACCTGTCATGGCAGCCATGATAATCTTTCAAACTCTTGGACTCTCTATGCATGGCCTATGAAGCCTGTCACCACAATTTTAAAATATATTTATACATAAAAACACCCTAGGCAATCAAGTTCGGGGCTTTTTCATTTTTCCTCCACACAAAATTTATGACACTGGCAACTTTCTGCCAAGAAATATTATTTTGAGATACATTTTGGACATAGTTTTCCTCTTGGGAAACCACAACATTTGCAATTCACATTTAGGCCTTCGTGCTGTAACTCACCTTTGTTTATAGGGACAAGAGTGTCCTAGAGAGATTCAGCTCCCATTATTTATGTTGTTAGATGTGTGAATCTAGATGCGTAGGTAGAAGCTACACATGTCACTTTCCTGTATAACCAAGTGTCTGAAAGTAAGCACCCATTCGTTTATTTCACTTTGCATCTGTTGGATCCCACTGATGGAGCAGAAGTGTGAAACTGACCAGTCTGGTATCTTTCCAATCAAACCTGAACGTCCCGTCTTTAATGTCTCATTTATTAAACTGATTCATTTAATTGTTAAAGCATTGCATTGTTGCATTGTTACATGAGGTCTTATTCATTTCATAAAACAGGTTCCTTTGTACTGATATCTGGGCATTTTTTTTTATAACTGCAGGTAGCTTATGATCTCATCATCAGCCCCCCACCTGGAAAAAAAAAAAAAACATTAGCTGGGGTAGTTAAATTTGGCCTACCAGTGGTAGATGTTAAATCCTTCTGAAAAACAAGGTAAAAAATAAAATAGGGACCCTTTATACCTGTCATGGCAGCCATGATAATCTTTTAAACTCTTAGACTGTCTATGCATGGCCTTTTTGGACTTCTTCTTGAAGAGGAAATTATTCTGGCTGATTCACATCAAACTGAATATTCAATTAATTTAAACAAGGAAACTTTATTATGGTGAACAGGAAGTTTTTTTTTTTTTGTTTTGTTTTTCCGAGGGGCTGATAAGCAGACATAATTTTATTAAGTGTTATTAACCTTTTATTTATTTTTAATTGCTGTACCAGTAATGGGTTTTAGATTATTTTTATGGATTATAATTATGGTCAATTAAAAATGGTAACCAATTGTTGTTTGAATAAAGAATATCTGAAATGCACATTTTCTAGACTCTCAGGAGGAATCTTGGAATTTTGTTTTTATGCCTATCGATCATGTTCTTTTCATTTATCTTAGCCCACATACAGCTTTTCTGCTGGAGTGCTTGACGAAAATACGCAATTAAGTTTTCTAGGTTACCCTGACCTTGAACCTCTGTTAGGCACAGTAGCTGGTAGCTAGTCCAGACTTGTTGACTGATAAGCCATAATGCTTAGAACTTTCAGCCACATAAACTGACAGCTGAAAATACATATTTCATGCAGAAAAACATTCAGACTTACAGGAAATGTCCCCATAAAAGTTTATTTGTTTTTGTACAATAACTGATTGCTTTATATTCAAAAGTCCCCTTGGATGTCTTGGTTTTAGTTAAGCCACTTGCTTAACAGTTATCAGACATATTTAAGAGATGTTGCTGTATGCCAGGATACTTCTCTAAAGACATACATTTCTCTGGGGTTTTAACCAGGCAGCATTTATTTTAAAATCATTCTCTGAAACCCAAAGAGGCAACATTCATATCAAAGGATTACAAAGTTAGTTTAGCATTGTCCAGCATTCATGCAATCATGTGACTGACACATTCTTACAGCAAGAAATTTGTATCACTTGTAATCAATCTATAAGACAAGTCAGAAGGAACTGAGCTATGCCTTCTGCCCAGCTGAAGTGGCTTCAGAATGGGTTCCTCTTCTATACTCTCCCTAAGGTAGTATTTATTTAATATTACTTGACAGATATCAAGATAATACCATCTTCTTCCCCAATCATAATGTTCTTGTGCCAAACATATTTATTATAATTAAAATCACACTTTGCATGCAGGATCTTCTGTAACAACTTTTTGATCTTTTCCTGATGGTCTGCCTATCTAGGAAGTAAATTTATGATTTGAACATTACTCATTTTATGGTCTTTCATAGCTTTGAGCTCCACTGATGGATATTATTAGATTCCAAGGTCAGCGTTAGCATTAGGAACATAAGATGCTTTGGATCAAATTGACTTTTAGTTACATTTGCCTCTGTTCATTTTTGTATATATACAGTATATTTAGAGGTTTTTAAATATTTTCATCCCAATTAAATTAGGCAGGTAGGTTATTCTGAGTATTACGAGGTGGAGAAGGTATGTGTGTCTCTATTTTTCTATGCTATGCTTTTTGATGGCATCTCCTTTAGTTCGAAGGAGCCTTACTCTGTTACAGCAGTCTACCAGTATCGCTGAAATTAAAAATACCTCCTCAACATGTCCAAAGTCTGCAAGGTTCTGAATGATCTTTTCACACAATTCATGTTTAAAAACAAAAGACGTTGCAGTTGTATGCTTTGGCTGTGATCTTAAACCATTTATGAGCAAGTAGGTTGCATTAAAATAATAGTAATAACAATAATAATAACAACAACAACAACAATAAAGTTTATCCCCATGTGCTCTTGTTAAGATTACAATGTTCAGTTGTTTAGCAATTTTGATTAAAATTTAGGAAGTAAACAAACAAGAGGCTACCAGCAGATTGGAAAAGCTGAACATTTTGTCTTATTAAGCAGACATTCTTTTGGAAATAGAAAGAGATATGCACTTCAGAGTATTAGCTACAAGAATATTGCCTCAAGCTTTCAAATTATGAGGAACACTTTGACAAAATACCAAAGAATTAATCATTAGTCACTCTTTTATCTGGGGGTTTACAATATCATTTTCTCTAATTATCTCTGATGTTTCACTATCATGTTAAGAAGTATTTTGCTATGAAAGGATGGGAAGAAGCAAGCTCTTTTCAGACCTTGTCTCAAGTGGCTGGCAAAGCGCGTTAGAAGGAGTAAACACAATTTGGTATTCTTGGCATTCGGAGATGAAAGAGACCTAAGGCTGAGCTGGCAAGAAAATGCCCTTGAGAAGAAGGTTCTGCCAATTCAGCATTGCAAAAAGGCTCCCATTGTTTGAGCTGTATGCCTCCCACATTGTGCATGAATAACACCTACTTTAGAATTCCTGCTTTGTTTGCCTCACCATTTGTATGATACACCGTGGTGCATAACTAAAGGTGTCTCCAAAGACAATTTATACAGAAGTCAATATGGTTTACTGCACTTATCAAGTAGGAGTTAGCCACTAGTGTCAGAACAGATAAATAGAAAGTTAGCAGAGTTGAAAAGGAACAAAATAAGAACAGTTGGCTTTGTTTTACTCTTGAACGTAAAGGGAAACAAACAAAGCACATGATCCATGCATGAGCTAAATAGGGACAAGCTTCTTCTATTGCAAAATCAACAGGCTTGGTGCTAAATGGTACGTGGAGGGTAGAGATAGGAGAATCCACTGCTGTCCACTTTAGTATCATGTATACATCAGCAGATGATCTAAAATACATGAGTGGAAAGAATTCACTTAGCTGCATTGTTCTCCAAGGTCTAAAGGAAAGTGGCAAGTCGCAAACTATCTGGACCGACGCAAACCTCTTTCACCTACTCATGAATCCCCTTGTTAGAAAACAATGGGACCCCATCACTTCCTCACTGTGAAATACTAGAAAATATGTCTGGATTTAAGTGTATTTCCACTCATGGTGCAAGTGGGTTGAATTGGAAGCAGCACCTCCATAAATCAAATATTTTACCTGCTCAGGCCAGGGCATCTTTAGATGCCAGCTCTAATTTTCAAGATGGAAGGATTCTAGCATAATTAAACTACTTACTCCGTGATGCATAGTCTGGATTCGTTTAGCATTTGTCTCCTTTTCAAATGTATACTCATGCATTTCCTATATCTTAAAGAGCTCAGGTACATGATTTTTATTCATATTTTTGCAAATATTGAGTACGCATACCCAGAGACTCTTTTCTTGGAGTTTGATCTGCTCACTGACTGAAATAAAGTGATTAGATTTCCTAAGATTATAAAACTCCTGGAAGAAGAAACATAGCTCAGATATAATTATATACAATTCTCCATATACAGCAAAAGAACATGCCAGCATTCATTTTCCATTGTTCTCAGTTAAGAGACACATTTATCAAAAGTTTCTGAGATGATGACGCATTCCTATGCTACCATTCTCTGGTGTACTTGTTGGTTATGGTATATAAGTCTGTCCTCAAAGCTGTTGGTTCAGGTTTTTAGATGAGAACAACTGTCATTCAACCTCTTTTCTATTCCACAGATAATTAACAACTGCACAGAAAAAGCATGTTAAGTAGGGTTATGCAAAGCTTCACTTCAGAGATATGAGTTCAGGGCAGTTCTGTTGAACCTCTAATTTGAATTGACTCAGATTGACCATTCAAATTGATTTGTTGAATCAGATTGAATGCATTCTAGTGGAGGTTCCATTTAGAGGGGCTCATTTGCTAAAGTTGTTTCTCTGAATCAGTTTGGACAATCAGATCAAATAAAATCAACCCAGTTTGATGCCTTAAATCAAAATATTCAATCTCCATTTTTTAATTTCCATTAAAAAAAATCTGATTTTTTAAGAGCTGAACCTTCAAATTGTATTGGAATATACCCTCATATTTGGAAAGCTAAGTCTGCTATTAAGATACATACAGGCAAATGAGGGCTTCTTGTGGCTGGTAACATTTGCAACTCATAAAGAAGGATGTATTTTTTTCTACTTTACAAATGACTGTCAACAACCAATTCTGGAGGAATATCATGGTATCCCCACCAAGCATTGTCACTGTGCCTCATATTTCCTCTTCCAATAATTTCCATAATCCTTTGTCTTGGGTGCAATAATTCTATACTTATGTCAGATGTTCAGGTATTCAGCAATCACCTTATCTTGCTAGGAATGGGCAAGCATCCTGTATGAGTCCAGTTCAAACTCATCAATTGGGTCATCTTGGGGATAAGCTAACCAAGAGCTCAATTTGTATGACTGGCATCTCCACTCCATTCCTGATAATAATGTTTCCCAATTATTATTATTTTTTTATTGTGAGGTGAAATGGCAGTGGATACCTTGAGTTTACAAAATCATCCATTAGCCTAGAATGCATTGGCTCTTACAATCTCTATCTTCCCCATGATAGTAACTACCCCATATTGATTCAGAGGGGTCACCTGGTCGCCATCTTTCCTCCCTACTTTTTTCCTCTCAGGAAAAAACAAATCAGTTTGGGAGCTGAAGAATTTATTTGAAGAGAGGACTATGGGGGAATAATGGCATGAAGTTGAGCCCATGCCAAATGAGATGCCAATGGTGGATAATTCTGAAATTAATTCTGAATACAAGAACATGCTCAAGAAGAGGGCTAGAACAGCTCAGTTTGCATCCTGCTCTTTCTGAGATTTGGCACTTTCAGTGTTTTAAAACCAGTCATGTGTATAAAACCCATGGCAGATATGGGCTTAAGGAAATTTACTGCAGCATCACTGTTGTGTCTTCTTAGTAAGGTAACTGTGAAAAGCACCTTCAGGTTGTTACACTAGGGGATCTGCCCAAAGTGTTTTTCACCTTTTGAACTCTTGGGTTGAGCCAGAGGCTTCAGGGATGCTACCTGAGTTGGCTGTCTTTGTTTTGTGCTAAAGTAGAATTTCTCCATTAATAGCAATCTGCACAGAAGTTGTGAGTAATTCACAAAGATAGCCTGCCTTTAACTTTCCTTTCTTGGAAAGCTAGCATGGATTGTTGACTGGCTGATGGATTGTCTTTTGAACTTGATCTACTGATGGCTATGGCAAACCACTTCTGAATTCCCCCCCCCCAAAAAAAAAAAGCTAAATGAATGTGTTCATGAAACCTGTTGGAGTTTATGACTCAAAGGAGAGCTTAACTCTCACTCCATGTTTACTTTCAAAATAGTGCTTCATCATGTTACTGTTTCTCAGGCTCTCTAAAGTTCTGAGTAACCCATATCCCATCACACTTATGCCAAGATAGCATGGGAAAATTAAGGCTCTGGGGTTCAGCACTCCCCTGGTGACCATCCATATCCAAGACAGTTCTAAGATACAGGGCTTCTATTACTGTACTTAGAACTAACTGTCTTGCATAAAGCAAGCAGGAACATGGGATGATTCCCCTGTCCTGATAAGTCTGAAGTCTCTTGAGGAGCAGGATACAAGGAACTGGCATTATCCAAGCCTTTTTGCATGTGGTGACTGAAAGACATAAGTAGACCATGGCCATACTTTATATCCTGAGCTTATTTAAGCAGCAGAATCTGGAATTCTTCTCATTTTCCTAAACTATCTCCTTTTTGTTTGTTTGTGTGTGTGTGTGGGGGGGGGGATAATTAACTGTGTATCTTTTCTCAAAAGCCTATTGCTTCCTAACTTGCTAAAGCATTTGCACTTTAAAAAAATGTCCTACAATTCAGTTACTTGCATCCACTTGTTAAGCTGTTGACCTTAAGTGGATACGCTGTGCCCTTCCTTTGAGATCTGTTTATGGCAGTCATGAGCAGAAGAAGCACACAAGTGCAATCACAAAATGGAAATTATTCTCATCAAGTAAATGTATATGCCTATGCTTGTCATAGGCATCGTGATTTGGAGTGCAGAGCCTAGTGAGAGATGATCATAAATTAATAACTCAGGATATGGGGGGGGGGGGGAGAGACACCTTTCCACACCCAAGATTTCCTGAAAGTTCTCTCTCTCTCTCTCTCTCTCTCTCTCTTTCTCTCTCTCTCTCTCTTTCTCCTGTTTCTAGGTAATTAACATTTATATTATTGCTGGAATTAGTAGCTGATCCCATTTAATAAATATATTTCTAAATAGCAAAATGCTCACCCAGCCAAAAGAAAGCAATTTTGAAGTCCTGGAAGATTGTAGAACTATGAAGAAAAATCATACTTATTCTTCTATATTTGGCTAATATTTAAGACCTGGCAGGACCTCCTTCTCCTTTCTCTCTCTCTCAGATATGTTTCCAGGACCTATTGATGTAAAGTACAGCTCAGTTACAACTTAACAACAGAATTAAATGTGTGCTACCCCTTCAATTCCCTCCAGTAGCAGAGGAAAATTGAAATTAATTGCCATAAATTTTATTCTTACTGAAGAAGTTAATTTATGTTTGACTGTGTAGCATTCACATTTTAGTTAAGGTTGTAATATTACTCTTTCCTTCCTTCCTTCCTTCCTTCCTTCCTTCCTTCCTTCCTTCCTTCCTTCCTTCCTTCTTTCTTTCTTTCTCACCATGCACAGAAAAATTGTTCATCAAGAAAAAGATATGTTGTTGCACTAGGATAGATTTTTTTTTTTACTTATAGAGCTGACTGCCATACTCCTAAATGAAGACAAAAACAAATATTTCTTTTAATCTGCCAGTGGAACTATTACTTACTAATAAATGTCACTATGCAGTAATAATTGAAGGATAAATGTATATTTAATTGAGTAACCGACTGATCTACAGTACAATATCCTGTACTGTGTTGTGTGTCAATTTTTGCTGTTCTGTTACATATCAACACAATCACATGGAAACAATTCATGTTTGAAACAATCAAATTTACAGACATTAGGTTTAGAAAATTGGGCTTCAAATATATTTGAGACTAATGTTAAACATTTTTATTACTTACATTATGATACATTATTACTATTATTAATAATCACTGTAATGATAAACTTTATACTTTGTGAGTTCAATCATAATTAAAATAATGTTACTAAGGCTGCAGTCTTGGCCAGAAATACCTGGGATTAAGTATCATTTGATTAGGATGGGCTTCACTTCTGAGTAAACCTTCATAGGATTGCATGTAAATAATCAGCTTTATCTCCCATGATCTCTACTGGAAAAAGCAATTCTAACCAATTACTGATTTTTCCCCCCCAATGAACATTCATTTTTTATTACATTATGTGCACTTTAATGACCTTGTAAAGATTCAGTTTCATGGTATAATGAATTATAAATTGAACAACATGTCACAGCCAAGTAGTATAAAAGTAGTTGCTCATTGATTTATTAACAATAGTAGTTTTCTTTTTCATGGTGTGTATGCAAAGCTTGAGTGTCAGGGCCGTGAAATGCATTTGGAGAATTGAAAAACATTGTTCGTATGCCAATTTGCCAAACATGCAAGTGACTTTGAAGCATAAGGGGAAAAAGGGGATAAAACGTGCTAAGGGAAGCTCTGTGAAGGAGAAGCTTCATGGGCTGATGCATATGAAAAACAAAGCATGCATACTCTGTTTTGCTTTTATAAAATGTTTTACTTATTGAAATCACACTCAAATCTTTTTCCAAATCTCTGGGGAAACACTGTGAAATGTGTACAAATCAAGAGCAAAACTCTCTCTCTCTCTCTCTCTCTCTCTCTCTCACACACACACACACACACACACACACACACACACACACTAAAATAATTTCCACTGACTATTGGCCAAGATTCCCAGTATGGAGGTTTGTATGAAATGTGCCTTTGTAAGAGAAAGTAAAGAACTTTGTATCTCAAAAGGAATTTTATTAACATAGGACAAGTTTCTGTAGGTTGAGTCATGGCCACTGGATTTCTTTCTTTTTGGTTTCAACCAAACAGAAAGAAATCCAGTGGCCATGACTCAACCTACAGACAATTCCACCTGGATGACTGAGAATCTTCATCGACATAGGACAAGTGCTGAAAAGGACTTGATTCTATTATAGTTGCAAGTTTTGGGATGCAAAAGTTCAACCACTATGTGGATATTTGGTACCCAGATCCAGTAGACCTGGATTCAGATCCAGTAGCCCTGGATTCTAGTTTAACTGACATGGAGGACAAGATATAGAGAGACCATTTTATAAGGGCATCATTTGAAAAGGACATGGATGCTTCTGGGCAAACAGTAGAGATGTGCAAGGTGACTCTGCTTTGGCTTGACAAGGTACTTTTCCCTACAGAGGTGAACTGAAGCATCTCATCCAGGGTCTTTACTTTGCTCAGAGGCCATTTCTAGCTTGTCTAGCAGTTCCATTTGCTAGAAGAGACATCCAAGCATGCATTGCATGTAGGCAGATCTCCCCCTCCCAACTCTTCAGTCCACTACTGGAAATGCTGGATGAGGCTTTGCTGAAAAATAATGCAATCACTGTTTTCTTTTGTTTTTGTTTTGTTTTGAGTGGGGGAGGTGCTTTGCAAAGTAGATTCAAAGGAGTGTTCCTCTGGAACTCTCATCAAAGTGAAGTACCTCTCTGAAGTATTACACAGTGCTTGCAAGCAGTGCAAGCAGTGAACAATAAGATCATTATTGACTTCCGGGGGGGACGTGGTGAGCTGTGCTCCTGGGCTCCATGGGCATAACTGACAGCACAGCAGTTGTTCTGGTCTCAGACAGGTTTTTCCTGAAGCCCTGGAGCATTTTACCAGGAATGGAAAACACTCAGAATCAATTCATTTGCCCTCCAGGATCGTGGCTTGCAAACAGGAGATCATCAACAGTGTTTGCGCTTGACTGGTAAGAGCTAGCCAGGAGTGTTGGACTTCACCATTTTCCAAGCCATGCTGTAGCCTTAAAGGGATATTAAGACCGGCCACCCCATTTCTACATTACCCTTTTAAGTATATCTACCCTAAGACAGGCTTTCTACGGCAAGGACAAGCAGGCTCTCATGGTGCCTATTGTTATCTTTGGGATTAATTAAAAAGAAATATCTTTTTAAGTTTTGGCTTGTCTTCCATCCAAATATTAAGGAAGGTTGAGAATACGTAATCATCTCCCTGTTATTATTTTTGTACTAAATTTGAAGATTTTTAACATTTTCCTACACATTGAATTTGCTGTTTGGAACTTTCAGCTTTCTGTTGCTACTTTCTCTGGGGAACTGCCTGTTATCATACTTTCACTTCTGTAAACATGTCTCAGAATTTTTCCATTATCTCTCACTTTCACTGGCCAAGTACCTAGGGGGTGCCATAATCTACTGTGTGAGACATGGAGGATTTCAGTCAGACTTTCTCAGATTTCCATCGAGACTTTAAAAAGGTTCTTTTTGATTCCTGTCAAGTTTTTATGCAAGGCATTCAGGACATTGTGGAAAATATGAGGTTTAAAATGTGTCATCTGGTTGAGGATGTCATGGAAGAAACTGAAGAGCTTAACAACGATAGAAATGTTTCTTCTAATAGTGAGATCAGGGCTTCTGTCGAAATGCTGGATGAAGATTAGATAGTCAACTTGAAGAATTTAATGGGACTGATCGAATTGCAAGCCATAAGTGGAAGAGAATTGCTGATGGAATGTTTTGGAAAAGAAGGGATTATTGTATATGGGAGGGTTTTTGTTGAGAAGTCTTAAGAAGGGCAGTTGGGCTGTCTGATTTCTTTATGAAAATAGCTCTGTGTGTATTGTGGGGATACGTAAATGCTCTGGTCTATTTTGAAGTGGGCTAAGGGCTTAAGAATATTTATCTGGATTGTTTCTAGGGCTGGTTTGACTTCATCTTCAATGATTTGGATTAAGATTAATAAGGTATAATAATAAATGTTTGGTTTTAGGTTACTATGATTATTATAATTGTTATATTATCAGATATAATGCAGGCAATATATATGCTTTTTAGTTTTAGTTTCTATTGTAGTAGAAAGAAATGTATAGAATAGTAGTAGGAAGGAAATAAATAAATGTTATCTTTGTGGGGGGAGTTGATTAAGAGGTTTAAATGTATATACACACATTTATTCTTTTTCTTTTAATATAAGGGGATGGAACAATTGTATTTAGTGATTTTTATAATGTGCTAATGGAATGATTTATAGAAATAATGTGATTTTGGTTCAATATAGGGTAAGGGATTGATTATGGAAAATTTGTTGTATATCCTTGCTGTTAAAAGTCAGAAGTCACCTCTTCTTGTAATCTAAAAAAAAAAAATATCTTGTCTTTTCACTTTTTTGTTGTTGTTGTTTTCTTTTCTCCTTTTCTCCTTTTGTAGGTTTTCTTTTTGCTTTTTTGTAGTTTTTTATCTTTGTCTCAAATCCAATAAAATTCTTATTAAAAAAAAAAAGGTCATTATTTGCCAAGGTTATTAAACTCAACTGATTCATTAGATAGAGGGAGTTGATGGTTGCAAAAATTGGCTCTTGATTTCACAGGTAAGAGACAAATATTCCAGTTTGTTTCAGGTACCATGAAATGTGTACAAAACAAAACAAAACTTTGTAGGTACTGTGATAGAATGTTTCAGCCCTTCCATATACTATAGTCTCTCAATGCATCACTGGCCTCCAGATGGATGAGAATAATTAACCCATCTGGATGGATCTTACCAAAACGATTCCCTGGCTTAATACTTCTTAATCTTCTCAATTTTTGTAGACTCATTCGTGTTTAACTTTTTTGCCCCATGTGTACATTCCCCCCACCTCTTATCTCTGTTTTTATGTATATATACAAACACACAGAGAAAGACTTTTTCAGAAGATCAGAGAAAAAAGTTCTTGCTTCTGATGCCTTACAGTTTTTCATAAAGTAGATGAAAGAATTAAAAAAGAGAAAGAAATGAAAGAAAAAACTCTTACTATTCTTTCATCCCTGAACTTGATCTCTCTATATTTGTAAACTATGCTTGAAAATAAAACCAAGGCCTTTCAAATCAATTAATGTCAGCTTTCTTACCAATTGCCTTTCTTTCATGGCTGAATGGCATATTAGGGAAAATGGCCTTGCTTTCCATAATTTTATTCTTATTAAAGTTTGTCCACAAATCTTTGCTTAAGCATTCTTATTCAGGAATTCTGTGCCCTCTTGAATTTTATCAGATCTTTGCTGTCTGTGAAACTGTTCATCTTTGTCTTGTTATTATTCCCCGCATCTCTTAAATGCTAGGATAATGTGGAAACATAAGTAAAATATTGAGTTTGAGAATCAGGATCCTCAATCACATGGAGAGTCTCAATGGTTACAGAAAGCTTTCTACATGGGAAATGTGATGCAAGGAAAAGTTAGGATAAGGTACTTGTTCTATACAAATTGACTCTAACTGATATTATAGATAACCATGATTGTCAGAAGATTGCTCTCAGGCTTTCAGCCTTTCTTCTTCAACTGGAATTCTCAATTATTCATGTTAATTTCATGCCCTAGTTGATATGGAAGACTCCTTTGGCTTATATCAACACAACTTAATCTAACCTTTCAAATCTCAATACAGTTTTCCATGCTAATTTATTTGTTTCTTGGTGATTCAATATTTCTAATCACTAAATCATCTAATAGTGATATAATAGCAGTTGTGGCCAGGAGGGCCTTTGCTCAACTTCATGTTGTGTGCCAGTTATGCCCTTTCCTGAACAGTCACTCATGCCCTGGTCATCTCTCACATAGACTACTGTAATGCGCTCTACATGGGGCTACCCTTGAAGAATATCCAGAAGCTACAAATGGTCCAGAATGCAGCTGTGTGGGCAATTTTAGGTGCCCCAAGATCAGCACATATTACCCCATTGCTGCGCGAGCGGCATTGGGTCCCAGTTTGCTTCTGGGTTCAGTTCAAGGTGTTGGTTATCACCTTTAAAGCCCTGCATGGCATGGGGCCAGGCTACCTGAGGGACCATCTCACCCCCATCATATTGTCCCATCCCACCCGGTCATGCAGAGAGGGCATATTATGAATCCCATCTGTAAAATAATTCCATCTAGTGCGGTCTAGGAAATGACCCTTCTCTGCAATAGCTCCCACCCTTTGGAACACTCTTCCCACAGAGGTGAGACAGGCTCCCTCACTCCTGGACTTCCGCAAAAAACTAAAAACCTGGTTGCATCAACATGCCTGGGGCAGGAAGGGGAACAGTCTTCTTTGGGGATTGCTAATGCCCTAGTGGGGCCTGTTGTACTCACAGATTGAGTTGCAATCTTAGCCATCTGGATTTTACCACGTTTTATATTTTTTACTGTTTCTTATTTATTTATTGTATTTAATTAGTAATGAATTTTAAACTTTGTTTTATTGTAAACTGCCCAGAGTCCCTCTTCTGGGGGAAGATGGGTGGTGATAAAGATTGATAAATAAATAAATAAATAAATATCTTTGATTGAGTCTCTTCTCCCCCAGCCAAAAATCCTTGGTTCAAATTTCATTTTTTGTTCATTTTTTTTTAAAGTCTTTCCTCTCTGTACTGTCTCTTCCTTTGGAAAATGTATTATTTTGACAGTAAATGAAATCCCTGCCAACAGAATGGTGTGAGACCTATTCCTGCCATTCTGTCTGCCATATTGTGTTTTTCTTCCAATTCTGCCATTCTTCCAACTTTCTCTCATCAGGCTAATTTCATTCATCCATTCTTCCTCCTCCTGTCCATTTCTCCAGTTTTCTGAAACATCTCTGAAGCTAATGAGCCAGTTACCACTTGTAGAGATGCAGATGGAATTTTGCAATATAATCAGAAACAAACTATATGCCTGGCTGTTACCATGAGGGTGTTATACAAACATGCACATTTGCTTGGTTGGAGAAGAATAGTGACAATATCTTGATTGAGATGGCCTCAGGAACTGCCTTCCAAGAAAGGCAGATGCCAGAGATAGTTTGCTTTTTTTTTTTTTCCTTTTTAGGAGAAGAATCTGGTAACTCTCAGTGAAGCTAATCTAAGGAATCGTTAGATTTACTGTATATCCAACTTTTATCCAGGTGATGGAGGCAGCTTCCATGGGTTTTTCCCCTTAATTTCCATTCTCACAAGAGCATCCCCCTGAGGAAGGTTGGGCTAACAGACAGACTGTACCAAAGTCACCAAGTCAATTCCATGATGGAGGGTGTATTTCAGTCTGGCTCTTCTGGGTTCACAGCTCAGAGTAGGTTCAGCTCTTCAACCCACATCTACAGGGTCCTAGTCCAACAGTTAAACCATTGCATTACACTGATTACAGTTTAATGTGTTGTGGGCATCCAGATATTGCTTTAGTATATTGTATAAACCAAATCATCATGCTAAATTGTCATGTGATGTATTTGTTTGGCCATTACAAGTAATCTAAATGTCAATCTAAGTGTTCTTGAATGGAGGAATGTTTGTCTGGGGCACACTGGGAGTTTTTGATGCTGGTTTTATTGACTCTTTGTGTTTTTCTTGCTGTTTCTGTGAGCTGCTCAGGGTCATGGTCCATAAGATTGGTGACCATATATGCCAAATAAATAAATAAATAAATAAATTGATAGATAAATTGATTGATTAATTAATTAATTAATTAATTGATAGTTTCATATATCTCAGAAGTAGGCAGTACTTGGCCAATCTTATCTCAACTTGAAAAATAACAAGAGTTGGGCCTTGTTAGTACAAGGACAGGACAGTATCAGGAATGCCAAGCTATAGGGTAGATTGGGAAGGTGCTATGGTCATTAAAAACACACACGTTAAAAGACTTGTGGAGATGAGCTGTATCTAATTAATTCAAGTTTTCCTCATTCCTTTTAATAAATGAAGGGAAAAAAAAACAAACACCTGTGCTGAATTATGGTCTGCTCTTACTAAGAAAGTCTAAAGAACTTTTATGTTTGTTGACATAAAAGAAAATGGCAAACATATCAGATCTTGGTGTGATGAGAACTTTAGAAATAGAGATTCAGTAATATCACCAGTGATATTGGTGGTAAATTCTTGAAGCATTTCAAGCACATTTGGTAGATTTACCTGCTATCCTAAGTCCTTCTGAATTCTCACTGTCTTTTCACTTTAACAAGGTGTTTAATAGGATGACCTGACTCTTATTTTTTTTTCCTCTTTGCAAAATGATAGCAACTGTTGGACTTAGGTATGATGCTGTCTTGAACTTCGCTGGTAGCTTTTACTGCTCATGAATAGTCATTGTTAATATAGCCATAGTCTTTAATTGAAGCTAAGAGACCTTCAAAACTTTTTTGATCCATCTATCAGGTAATAAAAAGATTACCCCGATACCAATATTTCACAAGGAAATGTGGAAGTTATGTCATAAGTATATTGCTCAGTTGAAAACTTAGTCTTTTTTATAGAAACTTTTCATCCATGTTCCCAAAATATGTTCAAGACTGTAACACTCATGCTTGAATAAGCCAAACCATATCAGTCTGTTCTGCGGACAAAAGGGAGGACTTTTGCCTGCTAATATTGTGCATGAATGAATGGAACCACTTTTGCATACGTTTCTGCTTCCCTAAAATAATTCCACCCATCATTTCACTTTATGCTCCAAGACAGTTATAAATAAAGCAATAAACATGTGAAATAAAATCCATTAAAACAGAACAATCAGAAGTCAGCAGAGAAGCACATTGTAGGGGGAAAAAAATCCAGATATTAAAGATAAGGTCACACTTTCCAATCTAAATACTGTGGGTTTAATTGATTCTACATGGGATCTTCAGTGTTGGAGATACCATTTTCCGTGAAATGATGTGAGCTGCCAAAATAGATTCAGCCACAGACTAAATGGTCCTGTCATTCCCAGAGTCTACACTCATCAGCATCCAATAATTTTCAACTCAAAAACTGCAGGCAACAATTTGGGAAAAAGAAAAGGAAAAACAAAAACAAAACAAAAAACCTTTCCTAAAAAAAATGCATATTTGGGCAAGTTGTATAGGGGAAAAAAAAATGGATACCTTAAAGAAAGTTGTGGACGAATGATAGTCACATATGAGAGAGAGAGAGAGACAGAGAGAGAGACAGAGAGGGAGAGATACAGAGAGACAGATTTATACCATCTTTATTATTTTTATAAATAACTCAAGGCAGCAAACATACCTAATACTCCTTCCTCCTCCTATTTTACCCACAGCAACAACCCTTTGAGGTGAGCTGGGCTGAGAGGGAGTGACTGGCCCAAAGTCACCCATATTCAGGTTGTCACCAAGTACACATGGAGGACAGAAAGTTTGGGGACAGGCCTGTTAATTAATTGATTTGATTTTCTGCTCTGCCTTTCTTTTCTAATCAGAGAAAGTAGCAGCACCAGAAGTTAAGGAGGATCAAACCTGGATAATACTTGGGTGGGAGAGCCACCCAGAAATATGTAAGCTGTAGGATAGTCTAGAAAAAAGGGAATTCAGTGATAAATCACTATTGCATTGACACTAAATATAAAGCCAAATGGGTCTCTATAGTCACCAGGAGTTGATCGGTTGTTTAGAGTTTTAAAAATTAACCCCATGTCCTTGAACTACTAATAACAAATAAGCTACTGGCAACCAACACAGATCTTTCCATTCAGGTATCAACTCTCTTTTTTTAGCTGCCCACCTGCCATGTTTTGCACCATTTGCAAAGTTCAGGCTGTTTTCAAGAGTGGTCCAATGCAAAGATCCTGGTAGACATAGGCTTCTGAGAACACAGCAGAGTAATTGCCAAAGCAAAGCAATTGATATCTTACAAAGCTGTATTTATTTCTGGACAACGTGCATAGGGTCACATACCATACTTTCCTGAGCTCTCATGTTCCTCAATTATTATTGATTGATAATTACCTTCCCATGATTGCTTGATTCACCAAGGATCTTGTTTGTGACTTGCAGCACAATTAAATTAGTTATTCAGTCTGAATGAGATTCTAATGGATTCCTAACTTTCTAGTATCCCTCTGTACTGCCTATCTCTGAGTTCTTAATGTTAAATTATTCTAAATTTGAATATTGAATCCTTAGAATATTGACATTTAAAGTATCTAAGTCTCTCTCTCTTTTATCTTATTTACCTTTAGGAAATGCTTTAAGGACATTTCCTTGAAGAAAATAAAGGGAGGTACAAGGGAGGAATTAAGGTTTACTCTTTTTATGCCCCCTTGTCCTCCTCCTCCTTCTCTCTCTTTTTCCCTCTCTCTCCTTGTCCATTTAGATCATTGTGCCTGATGCTTTAGTCACACACACACACACACACACACACACACAAGCTGTGCCTCTTGGGTATTTATGAAAAGTTATATAACTGAAGGATATATTTTATGCCTGATCCTGCTGTGGGGCATCTCAAGGGGACGGTTAAGGCTCAGGATTTTTGTTTTATTGTTTTACTGTTTTTACTGTTTTATGATTATTTTATTTATTGGTTTTGTTGTTGTCGTGAGCTGCCCAGAGTTGCTTAAGATGGGCAGCCATATAAATCTTATAAATAAATAAGTAAACAAACAAACAAATAAATAAATGCCATTCCAAGATGGCTCTAATATTTTGCTACTTCCAGAGGTAGATGAGGATTATGCAAGATGCACTACATTTTATAATTCTTTGATTGAGGATATGTGTTTTGGTGTGTTCTAGCTTAGAGTTTGATCCAGGCAAGTCTCCTTCTTTCCACTACGCCCATTCGTTCACTTACACATATGCATCTTTTTCTTTATTCCTTCTGCTCTCTTTCCCATAAAAAATGTGACTAGGGCAATATTCCAGGAACCAGTAATCTTGGGAAATATCAGTTCTTCATACGTTCCCCCACTCCCACCCCATCTCTGATGTCTGATGTCTATACAAAGGACATCAGTATTCAGATATCCCTGGAAAAAAAATGTCAAAAGGGTCCTTGAAAGAACAAATGAAGTGGTGTACAAGGTACAAGCAAGGATTGTTTGCAAGGATAGAAAGAGCTAGAAAGCAAACGGGATTGATATAAACTAGATTTAGAAACCCTTCCTTACATTTTATTTTCCTTAGAACTTTAGGCTCTTTAGATTATTGTTACTTACTCCTTCTCTGCATTTTACAAACTGCTGCTTACCCAGAAAAGGAATAGTGTGTTGGCTATGTATGAATGCACATATGCACATGGGTTATTGTTCCCATACAGTGCCTAAAAAGGGAGACAAACAGACACACACACACACACACACACACATACACAAAGAAGAGAAAGGTTACTTTGGAAAAGCCACTGATAGAATCAGCTCCCCATCCAGTGACAACAGAACAATAGTAGGGAATGCATAACAAACTTAGAGATTATTTGGGAAACAGCCAGGGGGGTGTGGAAGTTCAGGACTTGGATGAATGCTGAGATTTCTCACAGGGCCTTTGAGTAACTGTCTCTTCATTCACTTACCTCCCTGGGTTATTGTTGTGGAGACAGAATTGGAAGAAACTGCCTTCAGCTCTTGGAAGAAAGGCGGCATAATTATATAGCAAACAAATAAGTTGGCACAAGCAGAGTAAATTAGGGGCTGGAATGGCATTTGCAAGTTAATTTAAGCCTCTCATTATTAAGGATTGTGCAATTGCAGTCCAAGTGTAATAAATTGGTTATTGCACCGTGGTTGTCCAATGAATGTTTGGGAATCCTTTGCAGAATAAAACTAGCAATTGTTCAACATTTGGTCAGGGCATCCTGGGCCTTCTGCTGATAGGAAATCATGCATACCATAATAGTATGTGAATTCTATTTGTTATAATTATAATTCAGGGCTAATCTAGAGGGAATGAAAATATTATATTATGCTGTTCCATTTCCAAATGTTATTGGTGTTACTATCAACATGAGGTGGCTCAGTTCAGGTGAGGACCACCATGAAGATGATTGGAGGAATCCTCCCTTCCTTTCTGCCTTTTCTTTGGAAAAATTCTATCTTCTGAACCCAGCCAGGTTTTTCTTTTTCTTTTTTAATTTTTTAATCCCTTGATTAACTATATCCTTGCATGCTCAAGTGGCTCCAGCAGCAGAGATTGCTTACTTTCATTTCATTTCATTACTAAGTATGACCTCAAGCAGTATGTTGATGGTAATCCATGCTATGCTAAACTCCCAGTTTCACCTGAATTTGTCAGGTGCTGAAAACCAAGCCAAATTTCTAGGATGTGATTTTTGCATTAAAAAATGGAGACCAACTGTTTGACTGAGATTATTTATTTAATTGTGGCTATACTCAAGATTTAGCTGTCCTTCTGGCATTTGGAACAGGTTTCTCCAACGATGGTACAGTACATACCTAAGCTTTGGAGTATTTTCCTTCTGAAGACAATAGTGTCCCTGGTATTTGCTTTTTCCAAACCATGTTGAATAATCATTGAATCCATGTACTGTATATATGTGAACTTAAACTGCTGAACCTAAACCATTAGTTGCATTTTATGTAGGGTTTTAAATTGATTCTGTATGTTGTGGCTGCATAGGAACATGGCACAATGAGGAACAGTTTACAAATAATTGTATAAATAAGAGGTAACGCTATGTAGTCAGCTCCGAGCTATTAATGAAACAGCAAGCTGATTTAGAGTGAAACCTTAGCCCATTCAGAGTGAGGGCAGTACCTTATGTCTATCACCAGAATGCAGAGAAAATCATTTGAATACTAGGCTTCCCACTCTGTCATTTTAATGCAGTTCTGAGTCTTCACTGAAATACCACCATTTATTTTCATTTCCTGTCTTATTGTCTCAATCCATGTTTGCCTTAAAATTTTTACATACCTCCGGGGAAAAACTCTGGTAGGTAAAGTAAAGCTTTCCCATCACAATGACAAATCTTATTCACTGCCTCTTATGGGCACGTTTTGATCACTTTTCACAGAAAAGCTTTTTTTTCCCAATGTGGATGCAAACAATTGCTGCCCGAACTCACAGGATACGATCAAGCATTTATCCTCTAGTGATAAGACAAGGAAACATTTGACAACTCCACATTTTATCTTCAGCATTATCAGCACCTCTGTACAAAAGTCTACCCTTTTTTATAGTTGAATGTGTAGTAAGCAATCACTTCCATCCTTTAAATGGAAAATCAGGAGAGGGAGCTGTTTCTTGGAATGCCTTCATACCACACCATCCTGATTTTTTGTAGCAGTCGGAAAGTGAACTCTCACAGCTGGAGTTGCTGTTCAAGATGCAAACCCATCATTTCTTCAACTCTTTTTTTCACTGAAGTATGACAGAACTGTACTAACCCCATAGAGTGATGCATCACAAAACAGGTCAGATATTTCCCTGCTATCCCAGAGTAATAGCCGATAGAATGAATTTAGCAGCCTTCGAAGCATAGCTGACAGATTTCTTGTCCTTACCTGAATAAGTCTCCAGTTCCTGTTTACACTGCATTATTGCAAACCACTAAAGTGATTGCCTTCATAACAAAGTCCCTTGGGGAATGTCTTAGCAGAGACATCTGAAGCAATACACATAAAAAGGGGGCAGGTCTTCAACTGAACCACTGCAGCTGCCATCTTGATTTTTTTACATCCCTGCCTCACTTATGCATGTCCTTGTTTGTTACCAAATGTTTGCTAAAATAACTCTGACAGTTAACATAGGGGACTTTTAAGCATATCTTCTAAAACTAGCAGTCATTGAATTGAAGTGAAAATGCTTTTAATTCTGTAATATATTGTGTTCAGGGTCTATCAAATACTTCAGGATAACTATTGCTCAGGCCATTTGCTTATTAAGGGGTTATACGTATCCAGTATTTACACTCATAGTTGCAGTACTATTTCCATTGATTCAGGGTCATTGAATCCTGTTTCTTGTGTGAATATCTCCTGGTGAATGAGGACATCCTTGTATAAATTATAGCAATTCCAAATATGGAAAATTGTCCAAGGAAAAATGGCATAATTTAATGTTGATATCCAAAAGGTGGGAAGATTAATCTGTTTGAAGAATTTACAAAGTTCATGCTTTGAAATGAATTATAAGGTAATAAATGTCCCCCCGCCCCCATTCAGTTACTGCTATAGAACTCTTCCAGGTAATTTGAACAGTGACCCGAGGACTTAGCATGGCATTTGGAGAAAGTCAGCACATTTGACTCCAGAAAAGGTCCCGCAGAGATACTCCAGTCAGAATCAGATCCCACCATTAAGAAATCACATAGGATATGTTATATGTAAAACTATTTACAATGCGTGCATATCCTCCCACTCCTGGCAATTTCAAGCATAATACCAGAGAATACACATCTCCAATATTTGCATGCTACAAAAATGTCCACTGTATCTAAAGCTAATAAATCCGTATGGAATTACCTTTGATTCAGAATACTTTCATTGTATTATTTTGTTCCTGTTACAGCCAATATATCTATATCTATATCTATATCTATATCTATATCTATATCTATATCTATATCTATATCTATATCTATATCTATAAAAGAAAAACCAAAATACACCCTATATCTACAAAACAAATTATTTCCATTCTATTTGCTTTCTGTGGAATTGCTGAGACTTCTGTGAACAAAAGAGTAGAAATGGACAGCAATTTTAAAAAAGCACTATGTGCAATTTCATTTTCAATTCAAATTAAATGTGAACCAATTTTGCAGATTCATGACTGATTTCTCTTTGAAATATCCCAACATTGGGCTTTACAGAATCATAGAATTGTACCAAGAATCATCTAGCCGAACCCTTTGCACTATGTAGCAAAACCAATTAAACCATCCTTGAGAAGTCGCTGTCTAGCTTCTTTCTGAAAACCTCCAGAGGTGGAGAACTCACATTCTTCCTAGATAGACTGTTCCACTTCTGTGTGAGAAACTTTCCTTAGACTATCCTTATAACAAAATCTAGATACCTGGGTAGGTAAACTATTATTTCCATTCTGTGTCTATGAAAAATAGTTCTTGACCTTCTTCCTCATGTCAACTTTCATGTACCTGAACATCAATATCACTGTCTCCCCTTAATTGTCTTTTCTCCTGAGTAAACATCTCAAGTTCCTTTATATGGTATATCCTTAAGTGTCATTACCATCTTCATCATCTTCTCCTAACCTGTAAATATTCTTCCAGAAATGTGATGTGTAGAATCCTACGAAGTATGTACTCCAGATGTGGTCTCACAGTATGGAGTACAGTAGAGTAAGAAGTTCACATGTCTTTCATAAATGGTTCTTCTGATGGAGCACAGAACATTTTTAGCTGTTCTAGCAGCTATCTCACACTGCTGGCTCATCTTCAGCTTGTCATTAAGTCTTTCTCTGATGTAGTACAGTATATGGTTTCTATGCAAAATCTACTGTTTAAAATTGCCAGTTGTCATATTATCAAACAACCATTAAGTGGGTTTTGTAAGCTGTGAAAAAACTTACACGAAAAGTCTGCATGGAATTTACTTTGTTTCTGGAAAAAAATGAATCTTAAGCATAAATGGTTACATGAATATGTGAATACTGTTAATTTAGGACAGAAAGGTTACATGAAAATAACACTTTTTGTTAGGCATGAGATGATGGAAATTATCTCCAGAATGGGGGTACTTTAAGGTTATTGAATGTGACTTATAACCATAAGATTCGGATGTGATGATGTTACAATCCAATCTGAATTTAATTTAATTTAATTTGGCAGTAGTGAGAAAATACTATGGAAACATAGAACAGACATTTTGCAGCACTTAAACCACAGAAATTCAATGTGTCTAATGTTTATTTCTGAGCAAAATACTAGGTTGAATTTTACTCAATTCATGTTATTTCAGAATAAATATTTTAGGATATTACCACTGAAATCTAATGTAATTGATCATTGTGTTCTGAATTCTTGCTGTTTGCCAGAGATGCAACCTGAACTCCCTATATTAACCATTTGTCAGATCTATGAACTATTTTTATATGTATATATGGTTTTATTTGAAGAATGAATGAAATATTGCAAAACATTAATGTGAAACTCTCATTCTATAGGATGAAATGACCCTTCCATATTTAGACTATGAAGAAAAAAAAAAAGAAATTCTCAAAAAAATATTTCAGTTTATTGTCATTTGTCCTTCAAGATCAAATCTAATCCTAACTCTAAAAGCACAAGACTTTTGACAATTTTAAAAAGAAAGGAAAAATAAATTATATTTAAATTTATTTCACTCTGTTCTGAACAGTAGGAATTCATAAAATGTGCTTTCAACCTTTTTATCCAAGATGTTGAAAGTAAATGATTCCAGCATTCATAGCAGATATCTAAAAGGAGCCTGTATTAACTAATTAGATGAATTTATCCCTGATGACAGCAAAGAAGCGTACCGTATAGATCAGCATTGCTCAATTTGATGCCTTTCAGGTGTGAATAGTTTGCAAATGGAAGAATTCCCATTCAGTGTGACTAAAATGGAATATCTTCCTCTTCCTCTTCATCTACACCCTCCTCCTCCTCCTCCTCCTCCTCTTCCTCTTCCTCCTCCTCCTCCTCCTCCTCCTCCTCCTCCTCCTTCTTCTTGTTCGTAAATTGCTTTAAATCGCTATCTATATATGAACTTGGATCCAAAATCTTAACTTATGAAGGAATGAATGGTGCCAGCTGGAATGGCTAACAAATACCAGCAGCTTAGATTATGATTTATTAATCAACTAATCAGTATAGACCAGTGTATATCTGACTTTCCTATGTTCCACAGGGTTTGATGACATAGTCAACAAGCCAGGAGTGAGTGATGTGTGATCATTAGCCTTCCCCACTTTCATGAAGAACCAATGGGAATGGCTGGGTCAGAGTCCAGTCACCTGATCAATCAGAATTCTGGAGAATTCTAGCTCTCTTCAAGTCTTGGACTCAGCTGTGCACACTTGAAAATGAACATAACTGTCAAGGCTATTGGGATCTGTTTTATCAGATCACAGGGAGAACATCTGTCCTGTTCAAGCAAATGGGTGTACAGCTGTCCTTCCTACCTGCAGTTTGTGAAGGTTAGAGAGAAACTGATGTAGTCTTGTTCTTCCTTCCACTTCGAATATTCAACATGATCAGATTTTTTTTAACAATGAGCAAATCTTATTCACATATCTTCAGTAATGATTAGGGGAGTGTGATACATATCAAAGACACCACCCAGAGTCCCTTTTTTTTGTGAGACAGGTGGTCATGTAAATTTGATGGATGAATGAATGAATGAATGAATGAATGAATGAATGAACGAATGACATAAACACTGTGTTTGGAGTTTTTAGGGAAACCAATTGAAGTCATTGTTGTACAGTGATTACAGTATTGGACCAGGCTGAAGAGGTTCAGAATCAAGTCTACCCTTGAACATGAAGCTCCCTGACTGAGTTTGGGCCAGTTACTATTTCTTACCCAACCTACCTTATTGTGCTGTTAAAATGAAGTAACAGTACCATCTATGACAATCTGAACTCCAGAATTAAGTGTAGGCACTCCCTAAGCCAATTGTGGCTCCCCAGGATCCCTTTGATAGATCTCTGGAGCAGCTGGAAGGGAGGCAAAGTTTGCAATGCAATTGCTACCTAAGTTAAATTTAGGAGACTTTTGTATGGGCAGAATTTGCACATAGTTTCAAGGAAAGTACATATGATTATTTTGACACAGGTCAGTTTTTAGCTGAGCTTTGCCAAAACTGAAATTCTGAATTCCTTCTGGTTATTACTGCATGAACAAAACTTCCACACATTTGGACAAAAGTAACATCAAAGCAAATATTCTCACTGAAGTTTCACACTTTCAGGAAAAAAAGTGGTAATTTGTATAGACTTCACTGTTTAAGATTCATAGTCCAGCTCCAAGAAGTAACATCTTGAAGACTAATTAGAGTATGGCAATGAGCCAATCTCATTGCTGTTTTTCAGTTTTCCCCTGAATTTTATATTAAAAAAAATCGAAACAGATTAATAGATACCTGTCTGCTCACTAAACACTTGGAGGACAATGAATAATAACACAGCAGTTTGAGACCTGACACAACAAGCTTAATAAATTATTGGAGCAGCTGTAGGATGGAAAATAACCCCACCATGTTCATCACATTTTTCCATAGTATTTCAAACAGTGTCAAACAAATAAATTGCAAGTTCTAATACTGAATCAAATCAAAATTATATACAAAATTGATCAGAGCATCTCCTTAAAGATGAAGCAAAGACCTTTCATGAGCATGAAGGAGAAAACATGAAAGCATCATTGTGACTACCCAGTTTGAATATGAGGTCCTTAAAACTAATTGTCACCCTAACTCCTGTTCCTCCCCCACATCCAAACATATACAGACATTGTGTGGACTACTTACCAAGAAGGTAAGTACCTCTCCGGAGAATAAGATGGTATTCTAGAGGGACCCTATGAAAATGCTGCATTGTCCTGGATTCTACTATACTTTTTCTCATCCTCCCCACCCCCTCCTCCTCCTCCTGCTGTGTATATTATATATAGTATATAATTCAAGTCGGCAAACATACCTAAACTCCTGCCTCCTATTTTCCCCACAGTAACCTCTGACATGGGTTGGGCTGAGACAGGTACTCACACAAAGTCACCCAGCCTGCTTTCATGGCAAACGGAGGCCTAGAACTCACAGTCTCCTGGTTTCTAGGCCAGCACCTTCACTACCATGTGTGATGGAAGGGCTGACACTATGCCAGATTGGCTCTCTTTTATGAGATAAAAGTGAAAAGGCAGAAAATGGGAAGGGAAGTGACTGACCCCCAATGCACACCTCTGCAGGAGAGATAGAATTCACATCATCTGACTATTAATGGTATTTTACCCAACTCTGGGATGATTGCCAAGACGACATCTCCGTTTCCCCCCACCACCACCACCACCACATGCTGTCATCACTCCCAGGCTATCTGTTTAATTGCTATGCACTACACAGATTAGTACAGCTGTAGAAAAAAAGAAAGAAGGAAGAAAAAAAATGTTCTAGCATGACTAAAAGCAGAGCACCCACCCATGGGGGCCCAAAACAAAACACATCAAAAAAGATGCCACTGTTTTAAGAGCCCTGCAAAGGTTAATACATGATTTCCTTAAAGCAAGTGCATCTCTTCTTTTCTTTTTTGGCTTCTGTGGAGCTGGGCTGTTTTATTGAATGACAGAGAGGAGTTGTAATCATGTGAGGTCAAAAACAGTTTTCCTGAATTATTATTCCAGTGTCCACAGCTCTACTGATTGGTACCTTTGCTGCAATCTTCTGAAGGAACCTGCTTTCCTTCAGTAGGACTTCATGTCTCGTCTCCTTTGTTACCCAGATACACGCATACTCAGAGCCAACACACTGTCAAAAGTTACAAAGTCCCCTCTGTTCTTATGTTTCTGTTACAAATCAGAGCTTGCAGTATATCATGCATTGAGAACAACCAGACAGAAATCTAATGCTGAGTTGGATTTGGATTCACCTCCTTAAATAGTTGGGACACATGGGTTTATGATGGGACATGCAGTACATGAGATGGGAAGTTCTGGGCATGTACAGTGTCATTATTGTTTATATTAATATTAGGCCTACCAAATCTGGTCTGCAACATGGATGCCCACTGGATAACAGAAAAGAGATGCAAAAAAAACAAAAAAACAAAAAAACTCTTTCCTGGCATGTAGTTGTTTTCCAGGTTGTGGTACCCCTACCAATATATTGCCTCCTTCCTCCCCTTGAAAGAAAGTATATACAGAATTGCCTTAGGATAATAGTAATAGTAGCAACAATAAGGTTAATTTATTCAGAAGAGAACAATGGGAATGTTTCCTGGACCACTTTAACTTTCTCAGTATAAAACTGTAGCAAGAGACTGATCTTTCATGACTGTGTTCCCTAATTAGAGCAACCTTGTTGCAAGTTTCAAAAGACAGTCATTCTTCTTAAGGGGAATCTCCCTTGACTTCCCATTTTCCTTCCTAAGAGCCAACAAAGTTATTGTAATATTCTCAAATATTTCTATCATGCACTTTTTGGGGAAATAATTAATTCTTCTTTGCATGACTTGGTTGATAACATGTCATAATGGAAGTTGCCAAGTGCCAAATGACTCTGAAACTCATTCAGGCATTAAAAGCAAGGAAAAACCATTCATCTAGATAAAATCTTGTCTGACAAGTCAAGTAGAAGAAATCTTGGTATAATTATACAGTGTTAATGAAGGCCATGTGTATAGGCAATTCTCACTATTAACCTCAGTGTTTTTCCATCAAAAGTAATGTAGATCAGTCATTTTAAATTAAAGCAAGTAAGTACTGCAGATTTTATATAAAATATTTCTGTATAAAGGTAATTATCTTATTATTTCCTTCATTAATATGCCATTGTTCCATTTTACTTTGCTAAAAACTTCTAGGGGTATTATATTAAATTAGATGTTCACAATTTGCAGCTCAGGGATTGGATTGCAGTGTTGTACATAGGCTTGCAATGGACTTGGCTTAATGTGTGCTACCTATTGTAGAACTGAAGGAAGGGAATTTTTAAACAGCTAGCAGATTAGGAGTTAATGGAAAAAATATGGGTAGGTGGGTAATAAGACATGCAAATCAATGCCTAGTTTGATCTTAGTATCTAAATACATTTTTAAACAATATCAATTTCAGTGGCTTTATTCCTTAATCATAGTAAAGATTAAGAATAAAGACTCCAGATTTCGAAACCGATTTAAAAAAAAAATCCATACAAGTTAACTTTATCTATCTATCTATCTATCTATCTATCTATCTATCTATCTATCTATCTATCTCCAGAAGCCTCATGAAGGATTGCCAAGGTTTGTTTGTTTGTTTGTTTGTTTGTTTATTTATTTATTTATTTATTTATTCAAATTGCTGCCTGTTTCTCCAATTGTGTCTCTGCAGAGAGAGAGAGAGATTGCCATTTCATTTTTTTTTTACATGTTAAGTATTGCTCTTAGACTTGGTTAAAATTTGCCTACTTTGTTGGTTAAATTTTATTTTAAAGATCCCCTTCTGTTTTCTTATTGATCTGTGCAATTAACAGAGGAGATGCTAGCTAGCCAAGACAAAAGGCCTCTGTCCGGCTTGTGGTACCTGGGGACAAGAGCATCTGCAGGTAGGGCCCAGGGGGACAAATAAGCAGTGTGTTTCGTAATGCAAATACAACTTACTGTATGTATCTGTACCAGCTACTGGAATGCAAGTACGTACAGAACAAAGATAGATAATTGTGTACTTGTTATCATTGTGGCTTGCTCGGGATGCATTCAGCCTTCCATTGAAGATCCTGATGCATGGGCAGGAATAGTGTCCTCACTTCTCAGTAATTTAGCAGGAGCAATTGACAAAACACCAATAAAAGACAATCATGAGATGTTTCCCAAGCAGATAATTTGATTGAGTGACAGTCTTCAAAAGGAAAAAAAAAAGTAGCATTAGAATTGTGATCACCATGTAGGCTATTTCACTGTTGTCTAGAAGTATTATTACTAGTACTATTACTATTATTATAATGAACAGCACCAACTCAGAATAACATCCATAGTCTGCACTCAGACCATTATGAAATTAGATGAAAATTTGAATACCGCACCACAGTCTAAAAAGACCATTATGTTTTCTTTCTTTTTTTTAATCTGAGCATGATTTGTTTAAAAGTTGCCTGATGTTGGAAAGGGAGAGGGAAAGAAAAGAAAGGGAAATAGGAAGAAGTTAATTTTTTGTAGTATGTTATCTCAAAAGCCTATTACAGAGATAAGACCATGGAAGTGGTGGAGCTGAAGCCTTATAATATGTAACTAAATGTTAGAGTTGAGCTGGTTGGTGATGGGGAGCTGTTTCTCACTGGAAGTCAGAGAATAGCCTCTAAACCATAGAAAAGATTTGCATCAGATCACTGTGGTTTCTTCTGTGGGGATCAAGCCAGTTTCACCTTGTTTAAAGTCTTTCATGCCCTTATTTAGAATCTGCACTCAGTAAACCCGTATTTGCCAGAAATACATCTTCTAGGTGTTGATTTAAAGAGCAGAGCCTGTATATGAGTTCCCCTGTTGGGGGGAGATGGGCGGTAATAGAAATGTGAATAATAAACAAACAAACAAACAAACAAATAAATAAAATATGATTCCATTTCTTGCATGATACACCACAGAAGGCTTCACACCATGGTTAGAATGGAGACATGACAGTAGCATTGCCCCTGTGTCATCATTATAGCTTTCCAAAAATTTTCTTTGGTGCAAATGTCTGTGCATAATAATAATAATAATAATAATAATAATAATAATAATAATAATAACCACCAGCAGTGATAAGCATCCATATCCATCAGACGTTTTTGCTTCCCTATTTTAAAATTCCATGCCAAATTGACAGGTACCGGGATCCCAAAAGGGCAGCTCAGAGGGCATATGCACTCCAATTTCATCTTTTTTCCTGTCTGCCATTTCTGTCCATAAGCTGAGAAACTTAAGGGGCAACATGTTTTCCCGGTCTTGTAGAGGTTTAAGAGACACATTTCATTGCTTAAAACACTCATCCCCCCCAAAAAAAAAAATCAGTTCCCACTCTTGAAGTGTGGCCTTTGACATTATTTGCAAAGAGTGGGATAGCCCTTTAGCCAGTGGAATTTGCACTTACTCCTAGTTTACACACTATGGAGGCTTTCCTTTGAATTAGCATGGGTTTTGCTAAGGAGAAGTCATAAATTTACCAGCCAATCCTACCATAGGAAATTACCTCTCCAAGAAGAAGAATTTCTGAGTTCGTACCAAAATGGCAAAACACAACCCTTAAGAACAATCTTAATCTGATTTTAAGGATGATATTTATCCAGGATTTTTTCTTTTGATTGTTGGAATAGAGGTCTTTTGTCAACTTATCAGTATAGAGACCACTTTACATTTCTGTGTGTACTTGTGCTATATAACATTTAACTTCATGTGCACAATGTTTGCAAAGTTTGTGCATCACACTGGTTATTATCTTTTGGAAAAATAATGGAAGTCTTCTTTAAGACAGTTATAAATGTTCAGTTAATACACCACAAATATTCCCATCACTTCGATATGTCAAAAAGTGGAAAGATATTGAAAGAAGAAGATGAAATTTTAGTATATCCATGTGATAATTTGTCTACAAGTAGCAGAGTGTCCAAGATATACATGAATCATATCTCCTGTAAGATAAATTCAGGAACTTCTGTAAGATAAAGCAGAGTACCATGTTCCTATATAACAACCCCATGATTTAGATCTTGCTCAATTAAAGAAATATGAAGTTAAACGTGGAAATAGATTTTGGGTGATGCCATAAGACGGACCTTTCATGACCCTCCCCCCAAAAAACTAAAACTTGAAAATGGTTATCTTGGGTTGATTTAAGTGCAAGATACAGATAGCTCTTACATTCAGCAGGAAAAAAAAAAGTCCTCTTTTAAGTTTAGGTGTCAGTTACTCTGCTTGTAGCCTCTTCTATATTTAATCAAACTTTTCTTCTGACTAAATACTTGGGAAGGGAACTGGGGGATGGGACTTCCAGCAAGCTAGGTTTGATTTTGATTAATGTTAATAGCAAAAAAAAAAAAGGGGGGGGGGAGGGAGTTTGATTAACAGTGTCTGCTTTTTGCCTGCTGAAGGCCGGAGATGAAATGCAGAATGGGATACTAAAAAAAAAATGGTGCATTTTTTTTCAAAGGGTTGTATGTAAGAATTGCATTTCCATCTTCTTGTGTTCTGAAGCTCTTTTTGGACACCCAAGCACCACTAAGCACTAAAGTTTAATCTCCTGTTTATTCTGAATTTCAAAGCATAAGCAAATGGCATATAAGGATGGGATGGTGTTTGTGAGCTTACAGTAACAGATGCCTTCTGGAGCAATTATTACCATCCATAGATGCCCATGAAGTAATGAAATAGAAAGTTAAGTGCTATCTTAATATGTCTTCCTTGAACTTCCCAAATAACTTAACATTTATTCTGCAAAGGTAATTTTTCTACCCAATATTTCATCTTTGCAGAGATTCAACATTTCCACCCAAGCAAGTCCAATTTCAAATCTCACTATCATTTTCATGCACAGCAGAGTGGAAAATGGATATATTCCCTATTATGTTTCTTAAAGGAAAAAGAAAATCAGCCTCAAAATTTGTTTACCACAAGTTGGAACCTTTTCAGTGAAATTTATTTTGGTTCGTTTCTGATTTGGGAACAAACAAATTTTCCCTGGGAACCAACTTCCTTTGTCCAGCAACATGTAATAATATTGTTTCTCCTCATCTGATGATGTAACACATGACCAGTATTCCTAGTTTCCAGCTGTTTACTCCTTTCATGTACGCAGTACAAATACATCAGAAATTGAAAAGCAGCTCACTTGGTCATAATCAAGATACTTTATAGTCTTAAAAGGTTTCTCCATCCATAAATATGAGAGTGAATCATGCTTAAAACTGGCTGAGTCTTTTTTCTTTAATTTTCCTAGCACAAGATAAACATTGATGTCATCCAATGTTCTTTAACCTTTTAATTTATCAGAGAGGATATTGGGTTAAGACTATGTGAAAACAGCAAAGCTTGCAGGGAGGGAATAAAAACAATAAATGAATGGAAAATGCTGGTGTCTATTGGGGGCCAAAAAAGGCATGATGGCTGACACCCTGCCTCCTTTGTTTGGGCAACATGCATACAAAAGGGGTCCAGCTTTTAGTGCAACACTGCTTCCACCATCTTACCTTTTTTATTCCCTTCCCCCCCTTCTCCAGCAGCTGCCCATGACTAGAAGAAGGTGTTTGGCAATGAAAAGAGTGATATGAAGTTGGCAGTGAGCTGGCAGAGTAGAAAAGGCAGGAAAGGGCAGGCCCTTGAAGTAATTCCCTGTGTAAGGGGAAAGAAAAAAAAAAGGCCACTCAAGAATTGGTAATGTGTGAATAGTGAAGCAAGAGCATATGGAAGGCTAAATGAATGAGTCAAAGTGAGTAAAAAATGAATAGGGAATCTGACATTACAACATTGATTAAAGGCAAAGTCTCCTTCTTGCAGAGCTCAACACCTGGAGACTTCATGGATGCATTTATGTTATTTTCTTAGAAGCTGATGAAAGCATTTCATCTTTGCCTTCTTCCTGGGTGTTTTCTCAACTTTGACAGGCCTGAGATTACCTAGTGGTCTCCTATCCAAATAATAACCAGCCCTGGTCCTGCTTAGCTTCCAAACTCAGTTAATGCCAAGCAGGTGCTGGGATGATACCCTTTTTCTTTTTTGCCATTCAATCATGTCTGATCCTCAGCGACTGCCTGGACATGTCCCTGCAGTTCTCTTGGCAAGATTTCAGAAGTGGTTTGCCATTGCTTCTTTTCTAGGGCTGAGAGAGAGTGACTGGACCAATGTCACCCAGCCAGCTCTCATGCTTAAGGCAGGACTAGAACTCACAGTTGTCCGGTTTCTAGCCCGTTGCCTTAACCACTGCATCATACTGGCTCTCGAGAGATGATACTACAAACCCATATTAATGGCCAGCAGATCCACCCAGAGAAAATAAGATGGTTTTCTAGACATGAGACACTTCATGCATGTGTCTATAGAATGTGGTGATGGCACACCTTTGGTTTGTATTCCAAAGGACAACTTCTTTTCAAAATCCTTTCCTGTGACACAAATCCAGCCAGCAATCTAGCAATCTAATTATTTTGCACGACCGTGATATAATTTATGCAATGGCTGTGTGGAAATCTTCCAATTATCATGAGCAAAAATAAAGAGGGCACTTTTCAACTCTTCTGTTTCAAGTAAACATTCAGTATATTACAAGTAATGCCACTGTGACTAACCATGATACAAAGCTGAATACAAATTGCATTTATCAATTGGCATTTATTAGACTAGCGGTACCGGGCATTTCTTCCTTTTATCTTCAGACTTTCTTCCTGCCTGTCCCCAGTGTCCCTGGCAGAAAAGATAATACTGACTGCATGTCATCATAGTAACTTTTCAAAACTTCCTGGGAGACTATGTTGTTCTAACTAGCCAGCGGGAAACATTTCTGCTGCAAATTGTGCTTTGGAAAAAAAGAAGACAACTTCCAAGTTCTGCACTGAAGACACAATTTATTTTCTTTTCCATTTTTTTCCCCCTCCTGCAGGCATACAGTTCCTGGCAGCTTCCTTCAACAGTTGGACTGCTTGTTTAAAAATATGTGAAAATACATATAATGATTACCCTTCTTTTTTTATTGATCACATTCTGGCAAAAATTAAAACAAACACAAATGGAAAGTAACTCGGGTGTGCACTCTTCATTTCTTCTTCTCAAAGCCAAAATTAGTCAGGCTTAAAGAGAGAGCCCATTGAAATAAATCAGTCTTAACTTAGTCATTAGTAAATTAAGTCATATTGATTGCAGTTAGTCTTTTCTAAGCATGACTAAGTCTGGATCCAATCTGTAGGCAGCTAATTATTCCTTAATATAGATCTGCACAATTGTTGGGTTGTTTTCTCTCTCAGTGAATCTCCTATTTTTGCTTTTTCACGCGGACTAAAATAACCAGTTGACAAATACCTATTGTGATCTGGAGGACCACAGTTGGCTTTCTACACTGCAAGCGTTTCCAACCCACTCAACTAACAACTCGATAGCACCAATCTTTTATAAGATTTGATCATAAGTTATTATGTGCTAGGGGAATGTCTGAGAAGTATCAGCCACATCGAAAATCTTTACAAATTACTTAAGAGTTTTCTGATACCTGAGAAAAACAACCATTCAGTCAAGGCTTTAGTGCTAAGATGATGATGAGATGCTTTGAAGTGATTTATCGCTGCTGATTTTTATGAGGTTTGTAGGTGTGTTGGGTTGGAGTTTTGAGTTTTAATGTCCTGTTATGGTAAATCACCAGAGTCTCTCAAAGGGACAGTATATAAATGTATGCACAAGGAAGTAAATAACTATAATTACTGGTCTCAGCTTGCAGAATTGCAAGTCCTGCCATGCTGAGTGAAGCCCACAATCCATGTTCTCTCCCCCCACCTTTTTTTCTTTTCTTTTTTTTTTGTGCCTTCAAGTCAGGGTTGACTCCTGAAGACTCAATAGATAAGTCCCTGCAGTTTTCTTGGCAGGTTTTTCAGAGGTGGTTTGCCATTGCCTCCTTCCCAGGGCTGAGAAAGAGGGACTGGCCAAGGTCACCCAGCCAGCTTTGTGCCTAAGGTGGGGCTAGAACTCACAGTCTCCCGGTTGCTAGCCTGGTGCCTTAAACAACTACACCAAACTGGCTCTCATCTCTCCCTATTACCACATTTGAATTCCTAAATAAGGAACAACAAAGTATTTAAGTCTGTGGAGGTTCTTATAATATGGCTTGAATATTTCATATCTCTTGCTCTGGCATAAACAGCATAGACCTGAATACATACTAGGAAAGGTTTTATCCAAATTCATTTTTCTCTTTTCTCCAGGATTTCTCTAGTCTTTCCAAGTAATAGGCAGAAACAAGATCTTTCTGCATGTGCCAAAATCCACTGAATTATGTTAGGGAAACTTTAATTTTCATCATTAAACTGAAAGACACTGCCAAAATAGCCAGATTCATTTAAAACCATCCCCCCCCCTCCGAATTTGATTTTATTTCATTTATGGAGATAATGGTCTTCAGAACTGGTGGCTTTAAATAAACAAATGAATGGTGGTGAGATCTGCTCAATGTATGATGATGTTTGCAAAATGAAAAAAAGATAATAATAATAATAATAATAATAATAATGATAATGATAATAATTAAAATAACGATAATAATGATGCAGAGCTGAAAAGAAAAAGAAGAAACCAGTGGCATTTAAAATAAAAAAGAGATACTAATTAAATCCATAACACCAATTTAATAAAAGATATGAGATATAATTAGTTATTGCAAATTATGATATATATACCTAGATGGAATTAAGGAAAAATACAAACTTTTTAAACATTCATATTCAATATTTTTGTCCAAAATGACATTTGTACAGGTAAGGTTAGAAATTACTATAATAAACATATACAATTGTGACACAAAAAGTCCTTTACTGTAGTTTTCTCCCTTCCAGAAAACTCAGTATTAAAATTATTGACCAAAACAATTTTCCCCATTTGTAAATACCACTGAGCTAACCAAAAGTTGTTCTTTGGTTTTAAAGTACATTGGCAATCCCAAAGCTAGCAGCTACGTATCAATAAGAACAGAATACATACATACATACATACATACATACATACATACATACATACTGTCATGAGTAAGGATGGCGAGCAGGGGGCTCCCATCCAGACTGTCAAGCGCATGCGTAGCACTGAGGAACTGTTCAGCCATTCAAAGAGACACAGATCGGGACCGCCTTAACCTTTGGGGTTTATAGGGCTGGGTTTTCCCACGCTTCGTCAGTTTGTTAGGATTCCTGTTAAGTACTAGCAATAAATATTAGAGACCAGTTCCTTGTCTCAGCGTGTTTCCTGGTTGTTAGGACACATACATACATATTGGTTCGTGCTGCTTCTTAGGAAATGCAGACACCCTTAATTGTTTTGAATGAGAATGAATTTGTGGAAATGTCTTGCTTTGAGAGCCCGAGCCAGGGCAAACAGCAGCAGCTTAACAGACAAGAACAATTGTCAGACACGTAAAAAAGAACTAGACATTTATTAGACATGATTTCTCCATTGGTTACCAAATAGCAGCAAGAGTGGGAATGGGAAGACACAAATTGCAGCAGGAGGTGATGACGTCTGCCTTTCCTTCTCCATAAAACCTGTCCTATCACCATTAAGCATCCCACACAGCTTCTGTCCTGGAAATTGTGATCCCTGCAAATCAAGGGGAATTTGCAGCTATTTCTAGATCCATTACCTGTTTTTCACAGTCTAATTCCCCCTGCAGTCAAGTAAACACTCATGCCAGAATGGGAGTATTTTTATCCCTGACACCTTAGGAAGACCCTCAATTGTTCGTTCAATTTCATCTTTTATCTCTTTGATATCACCGTCCTAAAGATTGCAATTGTAGTTTTTAATTTTATTAGATGTTTTGTGAACTTTGGCAGAAAGGCAAAGTACTGTATGTATGGTAACATGATCAGTCAGTGGGTGCTTAACTTTCTGAAACCTTTTTTCTTCTTTTGATTGATTCTGGCTTATCACTTTTTTTCTCTCACTCAATTGTTGTTCAGTTTCTTTTGCAGAATTTTAACTTTTGAAATGAGATAGAAGCTCTTTACTCTCCCAAATGTTTTTGTTTTCAATACTAACATTTTTTTTTAAATGCAAGTTTTTTAAAATGCAGTGCAATTAAACATTAATTGCTAATATTTAATTATTAATTATCAGAAGGAGAGAGTGTTGTTGCCTGGAGCTTGACAAGCTGTCATGAAGCATTGCCAAGGCTACTGGGCTTATTAAACTCCTGTGCAGTTGCCACATTAAACAAGGAAAGTTAAATGACATTTCCAGTAACCTGGAGAATACCATTCAGAACCACCGCTGCATAATTAATTCCTCCTTCTCCTTCTCATCATTGTCAACATAGTCCTCCTCCTCCTTTAAACATGCTGACAATTATTTCAGTTCACTTACAAGGATCTTTGGGGATACTTTGCTGTTTCCCTCAGATTTTATTCATACCTTCACAACAACCATAACAAACGAAACCAGTCCAACGTCTAATGTAGAGATAGTCTTCAATTCACAGGCTGAGCTATGTATTTTCACATAGAAGTAAATCAGATTTTTCTCATCTGTATCTCTGAAACAGAAAATGGAACCTTCAAGGACATCATTGTGGCATGTTGAGAAACAACACTGTGATCAAAATTTAATTGTTAAAGGAAATGTAATATCATTACTAGGGTGATGAAATAAGGGTCTACCTCCACTATGGAGTCTCCTGGTGACTTTGGGCTAGTTACTCTCTCTGTCAGGACAGCCATCTCAACGTGATGTTACTGTGAGGGGGAAAATGTGAAGTACTACATACAGTGTCCTGAGATCCTACATGAAAGGTGAGGCATAATTCTAACACATTAGTAAATAAAATAAACAAAACAACTGTTTCCCTAATGACCTATATGCACCTGTTACTTATGCTGATATCAGAGTTCTGTTCATTAGTAATTCTTGGATTTCACCAAATATGGGAACTGACTTTTATATGGATTTTTATATTCTCTGTTGGATCTTTATAAAATGTGTTAGGTATAGGATGTACAAGTCTGGATATGTGCATAGTTATTGTTAACTCTTAAAATGCTGTCCTCTTCGTTTAGTATTCCTTCTTTTATCCTTCTTGACTCACTCACAAGCCTTATTTGGGACCAAGAAAAGAAGAAAAGCATCTGTTATTAAGGCAATAAAAGCTCAATGTGTCCATACCTGCACCAGAAGGAACTGGGAATATACTTGGTGGGAAAAAGATTGATTGAAATACCATTGGAGAAGTTGAACCAAAATCCTGCAAGGAAGAAGAAGAAGAAGAAGAAGAAGAAGAAGAAGAAGAAGAAGAAGAAGAAGAAGAAGAAGAAGAAGAAGAAGAAGGAGGAGGAGGAGGAGGAGGAGGAGGAGGAGGAGGAGGAGGAGGAGGAGGAGGAGGAGGAGGAGGAGGAGGAGGAGGAGGAGAGAGATAAGCATGCACTTTGGCAGAAATTTATAGGTGTTCATGATTCCTGGCAGCACGTGGTATGAAAGAAACATAAGGATTTATGAAGTAAGTGCAGCGGTGGTGCATTAAAGGTCCACAAGCATTCTGATTCAGAATGAGGGCTTGCAAAGGGTTCTGTAACCCCTTGGGCATTAAAACAGGTTGGAGCGGAGTTGGAGCTGCGACAGATCAAAAGAGGTTTGGGTCTTCATCAATGGATGATGACAAGAGGATGCAAAGCTCTAAAGGCACATAAAGAAAGGAGACATGAGCAACCTCTGGTTGATGTTCTCTGTGGAGAGAATCTTTCTCCTGACTAGAATTGTTTTAGATACCTTCAGGATTTGCTTGTACATTTCTTTGTTTTTTCTAGCTATCAGAGGGATCTAACTACGCTTTTTACCAAAATCTTCATAAGCTAATAAAAATCTAGAAGCTCTAAATGCAAAAGATGTGCCCCAACCATAGCCATTCTTTGAGATATGGCAAAAACCTAAACCAAAATTTGAAGTGAATTTGGATTGGTTCTTTTCATAAACCAAAAGGGAAGGGAAGGGAAGGGAAAGGAAAGGAAGGGAAAGGAAGAGAAAGGAAAGCCAGTGGAATCTAAAACTCAGACTTGTATATATTTGGCATATCTCTGAGTTTCCATGTTTAGATGAAGTTTAAGGTTTGTTTCTTTCTGCCAAAGTGTGTAAGAAACCATAAATAAATAAATAAATAAATAAATCTCAAATATTGTCTTCAGTGAGAGCCCATAACTCTGTAGTAAAATGCATTCTCGTATGAACAAGTTTAGTGCAGCTGTCATTAAATAAATAAATAAACTTAATAACTAAGTCAGCTTTCAAGAATAGGGCACATATTTGCATGGACTCCTGGTTTGCTGCTACTAGAATAAAGAATGCTAATAATCAGATGATCTGAAGGCAACTTAAAAGATTCACAAATGATACTTTAGATAAAGCTTTGGAAGAAGCACATGGTAGAACTAGCTTGGAAGCTTTTTTTATCATAGTTGCTCAAATACATGTATTAGGGTTGTTCATGGCTCAACATTATTTGGGAGAAGTGTCTTGAGCCTCACTGACCACAACAAGTCTCCACTGTTCATTTGTGCAGACTGACAAAATAAATCCTTGAGGAAGTTAATGCAACTCTTAAGGCAATGCCATCTTTTTTCACGCTTCTTTAATAAGTAGAAGAAAGATGTTGTGCTTGTGCTTATGCAGTATTTGAAGCATTTCTTCAGGATCATGTTCAAAGCATGCAAAACTGTAATATTTATTAATTTACTCTTTCATTTGTTCAATTTATATAGCTGCCTATCTCACATACGTGACTCTGGGCAGCTTACACACTTAACAACAGAAAACGACACATAGTTTATTTATTTTATTTATTATTTATATTTCAAATTTCTGTCACCACCCATCTCCCCCAAAGGGGGACTCTTACAAATAGTTACAAATAAACAACCAGAATAAAAACCAATTTATTCAATATACATGAATCTATTAACCAGACCTAATCTGAACATCTTATAGATGTGAAATTCTTTGGAAAATACAACTTTCTCCAGCAATTATGCTTGTACAAGTTCCAAAAATGTAGGCTGGATTTCATAATATTTGTCAACATAAAGAAGATGCTAGTACATTCATATGAGGAAGGAAGGAAGGAAGGAAGGAAGGAAGGAAGGAAGGAAGGAAGGAAGGAAGGAAGGAAGGGGGAGGAGAGGGGGAAGGGGAAGGGGAAGGGGAGGGAGGAAGACAACAAGCCCAAATAAGGGTTCTTGGCTTGAGCAAGTCTAAATAAATTAATCTAAAATCTAAAGCTGGATGATGGTGTGCAAGCTTTTACATTCTCTAGGCTAACTTTTCTTCTGCCATTTTGGTCAGCCATAACAAACGTATTGTCCAATTATGATGCTGGGGCATTTTTTAATGAACCAACAGGGCGGTGATGCCTTTTGATCTATAGTAAATTATCACAAGGAGCAAGAAAAGAACTGTTCTGCTGCATTGGATTGTTTGTGGCATGCCATATCCTCCTTGTTAATGAGATTTAATTAAAATATCAATGGATGGATTTCAGGTGCCTGGTGATAACCTACAGCCTAGCATATACATAGCTGCTATTGCTATTTTCCTTACAAAAGTAGCAGGGTGCAATTTCAGATTTCATTAAAGCTGAAGACAAGCGATTGCAGGAGCAGTGAAGTATGATTCAGTAAAGTCTGAAATCCTGCTCTGGATATACTCACAGTTAAGATAACTCAACATTACCACTGATTTGTATTAGTACTCCTGAATAGGTATGCAGGGAATTTACCAGTCAAGGAACTGAATGTTCCAGAGTTATCTAGAATGACCTGTTCCTGATCTTATCATGCTGATTTGTGCATTTTGAAGGTGCGCTGGTCCTTTGGTTTTCGAGAAGTTAATCCTCTAAACCAGAAGTCACCACTTGGGGTGTTCCATTCATGGTGTGCCGGATAAAAGAGACCATTTTGGGGACTGGACCACGTCCGGTACCCCATGAAGAGCTTCCAGTTGGGAGGATTAACATCTAAAGCTTTCCCCACTCCCCAGATGATCAGAACAGATCACCTACTTCAGCATTTATTTATGTATTAAATCAGTCACTTGTCATAAACAAATGACTCCTGGGAGTTTGCATGATCATTTATTTATATATTTTATTGATTTATGTATATTTCAAATGTCATCACTGCCCATCTCCCTCAAAAGAGGGACTCATCCAGTACTTTCAAAACATCCAAGGGGTAATATCGATAACATAAAAAGAAAACTTGAGAAATATGCATAGAACAAAATACATTAAAAAAGCAGCTATTCTTCTTTAAAAAAAAAAAAAAAAACGTAAATAGATGGTTGCAATCACAACTCAAACCCTTTTCTAAATAACTGAGTTTTGAGAAATTTATGAAATGCCAATGAAGTGGGGGTGGCTTGTATCTCAAGAGGAATGGCATTTCTGAGAGAATCAATACATGTGAGCCTCTGTTTCTTTTACCTTGAAAGTTGAGGACCATCTGCTAGTTATCCTGGGACACTTCCTTCTTTGTTCTTCTTCTTACTTATTCTCATGGCTGTCAGAAGAACCAGCAGAGGAAATACTTTGGTCACTTCCTGGTGGTTTGTTAGCCAGGCCCTTAGGAGATTGCAAAGTTTCCTTTCTTGTTTTCCTGTACTGTATCATCCATCCTCATTCTTAATTGTTGTTGAGCATGAAGAGGATACTCTGTTCCTCAGTGCCTTCACCCTACACCTGCTTCGCTACTCACTGGGTGGGTGTATAACCCGATCTACATCTGGATGATGCCACTGACATGCTAAAATCCACTGTCAAGATGAGTGAGGTTCTCAGCTTTCTATGGTTGAAAGGTAGCAAATGCGATGCCATCTCCCAGCTACAAATCTTAAGAACTTTTTCAATCTTATCAAAACAGAAGGTTTGCAACAGCAATAACACATCACTGAGATAGTTTTATTCTGTTTTGTTTTTAAAAATACATTTGTGACTTAGTACCTGAGCTTATTCACAAACCTATGAATAGCTAGACTTCTGAACATCCTTTTAAGGTTTGACAGCTGAGCTGCTTGGATGAGTACACCAGCAACACTGCCAATGCCGAGCAGGCCCAAGATGCATATTTTTCAGTACAGTCTTCCTAAATGATTTGAGTCACAAATGCTACATTTCTTAAATGCAAGCTAGTCCATAAATATAAGCAAATTAGGTGATGTTGCTTGCTTACACTCCCCTGAATTAGTTGGAATTATTCTGATGAAAGGGAGGAGGAGGTGGAGGAGGCAGTCATCTATGCATTCTGCTTTAGTATTTATTACAAGTTCCCTGTGTGAGAGCATCCTCCAGAGATACAGATGGCCCTGACTCTGTTAGCCTTTTGTAAGGCATTGAAGACCTGTCTGTTCCCCTGGGTCTTTGGATCAAACGGTTATGTGAGCTATACTGGGTAAAGCTGGTTAATCTTGGGGTTTTTTTTTCCTGAGTTTGGTTGTGTTTGTGGTTTCCATCATTATGGTTTCTGTTATTTTTAATCCTTGAGAGTGGAGGGTAAAGCTTTGCATACAGCAACTCCCAAATATGGGATATTTGCCAAACAGGTATCAGGTGGCTGCAAATCATATTATACTCTGATGAGATCCTGAATAACCATCACCAGCAGCAAATCAGTGACTTGCTATAAGAGCATCATAAATGTTCAAAAAAAGCCCTCAGACATGTCTCCAACTCCTCTTCAATGTTCAGAGAAAAAAGTTGTTCAGCCCATTCAGATGTGCAAAACATTGCACATTCATGATTCACCTGTAAACTTTGCAACCACTCTAGAAGGTAGAATTTTAGCAAATGGCTTTTGAGTGACAAACTCTGCTAGACAAAAGTTAACACTGATTTAATCTACATTTAAAAGTGAACTAAATACAGTTTGTAGGGCTCTTCAGATCATTTCTATACAGATTCAGTTAGTTGACTGGAATTAGTTGAGACCATCAAGAAGATTTGACTTTGGTTTCAATCTGAAGCATCAAACCAGACCATTTCAATTTGATTTTCCAAATAAATTTAGGGGTGGAATAGGGAAGAGCCTTGGTGCATGCGCAAAGCTTTCCAAATTGTCAACTTGGTTTGATGGCCTTCAATTAGATTTGACAATTTGATTTAGCTATTCTGGTCCATCATAGATATTCAGTTCAGTTGTCTCTAACTATACCAAAATATCAAAACTTCATTCAGACTAATAGCATGGTTCTCCATGCATTTCCTTTTTTCCCCCGTTTTTTTTTTTCCTGCCACATCAAAAAAATATAATTTGTGTCATAATTGTTCCTTTTAGAGGAACTCTAGAAGCCACATCCAAAGTTTTTGGGGACAGCATAAACACAATCTTTAATAATCAATCATATTCTGCCACAGCTAGCTGGAGGTGATGGTTGTCTGGGCCTCTGTTTGAAAGAGAACAGCTTGCCAACATATTAGATTTATTAGAGCTGCACACCCTTTGAAAACAATTCAGTGGGAGGAAAAAAACAACAACAACTATTGCCAGTTTAACCAACTGACCTCTCTGCTCTTCATTAAAGAAGTCCTTTATGCTTGTGCATGAGCCTAAGACAAGACTTGCTGGCTTGACTTCACTGAAGTTAATGCCACTCTTAAAGTAATTGGACGTATTGCTCACGCTTGCCCAGAAGCCTGGAAAAGCTGAACTTGCTTTAACAAAGAGCAGAGAGGCACTGTGGCTGTCCAAGGTCCTAAGCCCTTGTTTCCACATATTTGCAAACCTGCACAACCCTCTTATTTAGGGCAAAAGTGAAATTTGAACTAGAAACCTCTTGGTTCATTCCTCAGTCTCTTGGCCAACTCCACTAATACCTTGTCTAACCCTGGATTGTTTCCATGAGTTCACCCTTTGACCCTTATTTTCACTGAATGGACATGACTGGATTTTCGGTGTTCCATTCTTCTAATGCTTTGGATCTTGCCTTGTGCTCCACTTCCAAGATTGGCTTAACTGGTAAACTTCATAAAATTATTTTTTGCAGTCTGCAAATGTGCATTTTGCCACAGCTTTCATTCCATTAATTTACATCTCTTTTCATCTCTGCTGAACTGATCTACCTGACTGCGTTTTAGACCAGCCAGAGGAAGGGGGTGGTGGGGGAAGCAATATGAATTATCCTGTGTATAATTAAAGAAATCCAGGCCATGTCCTCTGCCAGTGACCATCATCCAGGCTTGTGAAATAAATGTCACCTATTTACTGCAGCCCATTCATCAGCATTCAAGGCCAAATTAGATGTGATATTAATTGTGTGAATTGAATTTCTAATTTAATTAGCATCCTTGGGGATGTTTGAGCTGCTCCTGGACATCAGGGAGGTTGAGAGGCAGATGTTATTCCTTCTCCTGCTATAGACTTCATTTTCTAAACTTGCCACTGTTATTTGAATAGCAGATAAAGCTTAATTGGATTCAAATAGGAACTATTTCTTCCAGTCCCAATACTGCTAGGCCAAATGCTGGCTTCTAGATATGGATGTAAGTATTGGTATGCATATAACCTGAAATGTGGATGTCATGGCACAATTACTGTTCTACCTGATTTGCTCCCAGCAGTATTTAACAGCAGATGGAAGCATATATTTCCCATGCTGTTACTGACATATACTTCTAGCAGTCTGCTAATACTACATGTGATCCCATCTGCTGAAATATATGTATAAATACTCCATGGTTGGTACTAGGTGTAGGCTTTTTCTCCACTGGTGGTGCTCAACTATGGGTGTGGCATCTATTATTAGGAATGAGGCACAAAACTTTTAGTTCTAACACCATACATGTATCTTTTGGATGAAGATTTGTCCTGAATCTTAGGAGAAACACTTTAGATTTGAGCTGTTAATTGTTGCTTAAATTCCTGTGATGAAAGAGAAACCAGCAGCCCTGGAGGAAATTCTTTCAACAATTAACAGCTCAGATGAAGACTATATTAGACATGGGATTAAGTTGCACCATTAGCAGCTTTCATGCTTCTGGGATTATGCTTGAACGATGCATAAGAAGGACCATAAGGGGAGAATTAGAGATTCATTCTGAACCCACCTATTGAACTTGCTCTACCACCGTTACTCTCATTGACAGTTTTATTCAGTATTGTTTTCTTGACTTAGAAGAGCAAATTAAATCATAATTTATTCAAGATGGTAGGAAATGTTACTTAAAAAATGAAATTAATGATGATTTTTTCATCGCAGTTCCATACAAGGTACATAATAATGTATATACCATACACTCCTTTTTTTTTTTTTTTAATGTATTGGTCTGTCCTGTAAGTGGAGCACCACCTGTTAAACTAAAAATAGCATTGGGAAAGATTTTCCCTTTGAGGTTTTAAGAAACACACTACAAAATAGACCACAAATAATGATCATTAACAGGTTTATTAAAAGGAGATTTGCTGTTCACATCCATGCTATCTGTATAATTCACATATTTAAAAAATAAGAAATAAAGCTAAAGCAAAATTAAATCCCAGACAAAAACAAACAGAAAAAGGCCAATTTTCACTTAGCATGTCATGTCTGATATAAATAGTACAAATAAGATTAAAAAAAAAAAAACAAGAAAGCAAAGGAAATGTGGCAAAAATAATATCTCTGGGTAATTATAAAAAAGTCAATATGCTGGGAATGAAACAAGTTCTGAGATAGTTTAGATGCTTTGTCTTGCTGCCATGATTTTGATTTTATTTTATTTTATTAAATACACAGAAATGATAGCAGTAGGAACAATGTAATAATGATAGCAACCAAAAAATCAACATCTCAGTCATCTTTCAGTGATATACAAGTACGAGCAGACTATGTGATCTGAATTAACCAGTGAAAATGAAACACATACATGACCTAAAACTGAAATTAAGGCAAAAAGAGGTCATTTATATCACAGAGAAAACAATTAAAAATGGATTGCTTAGAAAACCTCTTCTTTGCCTCTCTATCAAAAACGAATCAGCCAAACAAAGGTGGTTGAAAACATTGATAAGCAGCACCTATTAGAATCTGCTGTAGTGAGATTTAACTTTCCATGATTAGGAATATCAGGAAATTACTGCATACTAATTATTTTGGCTCCCCTTCTCACACTAAGGTTTCATAATTCTTGATATCTTGGTATCCTGGGAATATAACCATGAAGAATATATGTATGTTTGACCAGCAGCACTTGGTCTAACATTATTTTAACAATCCCCTGAATTTCAGACCAAAATATAGTATCAAAAAGACAGATCCAAACCGCCAGCAGTTAAGGTCAAGAAAGGTTACTAAGTGTACAGTAAGAACAATTTGAGAGAGTGAAACCCAGGAAGGGAGTGGGCTCTATTATATGTTTGTAGTGAATTGCTGAGGCTTTCTCCCCTGGAAGCCCTCTGGGTCTTCCGACCATCATCTTCCCTCAGTGGGTCAGTGGCTTCACCTAAATTTGGTATCCATCCCCTAATCCCAGAGTGTCAGAGAGATAGGGTCTCACACCTTTCTGGAAATTAAAAAGTCAAGAAGCAAAAAGTTGAAATATTCCCTAGATTGCCACTTCCTGGATAAATAGTAAAAAGGCATGATGGCTAGAGGATTCAGTCCTTCCTTCCCCGCTTGGGAAAAAGATCAATCTTACAGGACAGAAATAAAGATCAAAATTTATTTAAAGGTGTGTGTGGGTGGAGAGAGAGGGAGGGAGGGAGGGAGAGAGAGAATATATACACACACACACATACATACATACTGTATATATAAAAATACAATTTTTTAAAGTTTACATATTAAAATCCAAATATTCAATGTGAAAGAAGATGCATTACAGAGTTGTCCAGATCATAGTATGCACTAGCTTGCTGATTATTATTATTATTATTATTATTATTATTATTATTATTAATTATTATTATTATTTGCAATAAAATACTTTGTTGCTGGTCTGCTACAAATGAAGAATTCTTTGCCCAAAGTCTGTGGAAAGACACTTGGAATAGTTTCAAATTATTATTATATAACACAATAGATTCTGAAACATTGATCAACCTGTCTATCGATCTATCTATCATCTGTCCATCCATCCATCCATCCATCACCTATCTTTGCCAACACAGCCTGAATCATGGATGAACAATGAGATTAGACATCCAGTTCCATTATTAGCACAGGAAATAGCACAAAACAGCAAACAGAAATCAGAAACATAATACAAAGATAAAAGACTCTGCTTCAGTTACTTGGACCTGTCCACCTTCTTGGGAGATTTCAACCATTCATCAGAAGCTATTGGGGAGATGAAAACCCCATTCCTTATTCAGCCTCTTTCCATATGCTTCTTCCTTTGTTTAATGAGACCAACTTTTTCATGACTGTAGCATGAGAGAGGAACTTGGTAATCTGACTGGGTGCAGTACAATAGCCAGGGCCATCTCTCACTCAGGGAATTGATCGTGTGCCTGACCTGCAGTCTGGCATGCAGGCTACATTCACAACACTGCTAACTATTCTTTGAGGGACTTCTAGTCCATCCACGTGTTGAAGATACTGGAGTTTTCTTGGCCAACCTGACAACTAGAGTCTCCTTGCCAGGCAAATGTTCTTACATATGTCCAATCAATAATGGAAATAAGGGCTTGTTCTGGTCATCAACCAGAACTGTTAAAAACAACAACAACAACACCTTACCAATGTACCAATGAATGTTTTTTAAAAGTTTGATTGTTTAGAAAGAAAGGCTTGCTAGAGCAAGATAGAAGAGCTGTAATTTCCTAACCTCTGTCTGCTTTATTTCATTTCGTTTTATGTATGATGTTAGGTTCTATTATGCTGTGTTACATTATGTTGTTATATTGCATTACGTATTAACATGATTTTTAAACCATCCCAAATTCACAATGCTGAGATGGCATGCCTATAATGGAATAGGGCACTGAGGGTAAAATGTTTGTTTATTTATTTATTTATCATATTTCTTCCCTGCCCATCTCATATTACGATGACTCTGGGTGGTTTACAAGCAGTTAAAAATAAAAGATTAAAATATCATCAAAATAAATACAGTATAAATATAAATACTTAAGTATAAACATGTAAGATATAAAATATAAAGTCCATCAAGGTGCCAACCACCCCAATGATTGACTAGCCCCCTCCCATCCCAAGCAAGGTAGCACAACCAAGCCTTAACACTCTTTTGGAAGACCAGGAAAGTGGGGGTCTGTCTCACCTCTGGGGGTAACTTATTCCAGAGGGTGCGGGCCATGGCAGAGAAGGCCCTCCTCCTGGACCCTGCCAATCGACAGTCTCTCATGGACAGGGTCCATAGCATGCCCCCTCTGCCTGACCAGGTAGGAGAGGTCGATGTAAAATGTTCATATTTTATTTTCCTCATTTGGCCTAATAAAAGCGAATAAACCCCTACATCACCACCACCAAATTATGCAAACCAAGCAATCAACCTTTTTTTTCCCCATTTTTGTTTCAGCTTTGCTAGTTATATGTAATCTTGGAATGAAAGTACTAAAAAAAGAATTACCTGCAGGTTTTGGTTTGTTAGTAATTTGGAAGGGCATATTCTTCCAAAACTGGCACCATCTTCACACCTTTTGCTCCAATGCTGAACCCAGAAGGTGTTAGTGTAACTAGAAGAAATCCACAGCCGCTGAAATAATTTGTGGGAACATCATGTAGAACGTGTAAAATAGATCAGCAGAAAATGTGCATGACATGTGGAATAAATATTATTTTTTGGTTTTGCTGAAGGAAAGATTGACTTCTGAGGCATAGTATTTGAACAGCTAATCTATATTTTTTGCCAGTTACTTCACTATCAGAAACTTAGCAATTAACATACCATTGCTGCAACTTTTGCTGGGCCAATTTTTTCTTCCTTCTCCTTTTCTATCAGTGACAATATTCATTGAACTGTACTTTGTGCTCCATTTTTACTCTCATACAAGACTATTTAAATCCACAGTCATTTCAAAAATTCATTTAAGAATTAATGAAAAGTCCATGCTTTTTCAAGAGAAAAAATAATGTCTGCCTTTTTTGGTATTATTGGAGATTTATATACACAAAGCTAAGACAAATAAAATAAACATGTCCAATAGCCTACCAGAATTGGGTATTAATGCTTTTTTCACAAAGAATAAATTACGCAGGTGTATCATACACACACACATATGCACACTGACACACACACACACACACACACACACACATTTCTGTGTATGAGATATTTTTTTATCCTTAAGTGCATGCTGCCAAAGGGCTGTTCCTGGCCTCCTTTCCACCTTTCCCATTTCCTCTGTTATAATAGCTTTTTCTGTACTGGCATTTGAAATATGTATATTAACAAACTGATACATTTTCCTTGTTTACTTCTTTTTTAGTGTCTGTGCCTCTAAGAGTTTAAATCTCCTGAATTCCACCCTTTATTGTTTTGATCTAGAAGAAAAAAATGAGCTAATAATTTATCAGAATATTGTCCAGTAAATAAAAACTGTTGAAAGATAGCATTTAGCCTACTTTAAACCCTAACAGTAGGTAGCTTTGAAAATTGTATTAAGTTCCACTGGTTACAGTATGTGAATTTGTGGCCATAGAATTTCTGGGTAGGCTTTCCTTACTCAAAACATCCTTTGTCATTTAAAATATGCAAATATATACTTTTATACATTAAAGTAGATATTTCAAACCATTTACTATAATCACTCATCAGGAATATGGTTTCCTCCTATTGTTCCAGATCACAATCTGTGAATGGGATGGGGGGAGACATGGATGCACATATAAGTGCTGAAAAGCATAGACATCTTTGAAGGCTAGCCCTTGCTTAAGAAGGACAGCTAGATTAATTCATTCTGGAACAGTTATTCTGTGATTCTTTCCTCCTCCTCCTCCTCCTCCTCCTCCTCCTCCTCCTCCTCCTCCTCCTCCTCCTCCTCCTCCTCCTCCTTCTTGTCCCTGTTTAGTTTCTTCTTTGCCTCAAACCACCAGTATTAAGTTTTACTTTCCCCTTTCTTTTCTTCTTTCCCATCTGTTCTTCTTATCTACCACCATCCTGATTTTAACTTCCTTTATTTCTTTGTTTGTCTGACAGAGGGAGATGCTTTGCATATGAGAAAGACAATTATTGTATATTCGGGGTGGGGTGGGGTGGGGGGATCAATTAATTTTATGAATGGTGCCCCTTATTTCACAAGCAATTATTTTTTAATCCAGAGTTAATAATTCAATTAACTGTTTTAGAGTGTAGGTGTGGTTTCTGGGTGAGATATACTTGATATATCTCATATACTCACATACTTGATATACTCTGGATGAGATACATCTCTGAATGAGGTATATATGAGTATATCCATACATATTTAATATGCACACCTATGTATGGGTATGTGTCTGTGCACTAGAAATCTACAATTTGGTTTCAGCTGGGATTGGCAACTCACAGTATAAGTTAACAAAGTGGAATATTGTATAAGACCATCCATCCATCCATCTTTTTTTTTTTTTTTTGGAAGAAGCTTGCTTAAATTCAGGATGGTTTTCCCTTTGGTTAAATTCTTCTTCTCTTAAGAAGTTTATAAAATACTCCTTCACTCAGCACATTTGCCAGTCTATTAGATTAATAGATGACAATGTGATATTGAGATGTATTTACTGTATCAGTGTAGATGATGTTAGTGCAATTACACTGCATCAGAATTAAGAGTTGCATTTGTTATGCCTGTAAATTGCCAAATTCTACTCAAAGCTCAAGGCATGCTTCAGCAACAACAATAATAAATGTTAATCCATTTAAATCAGATCATGTTCACAAGGCAAGATCCTTGTTTTTAACAAATCCAGGATTAGTTTATCTCTGCATGCTCACCAATTGATCATTGGATCATCAAGCGATGATTTGTATGTCTAGATGCAAATAATTTTGGCTTCATGGTCCCTGTTAGACTATCTTTGTTGTCCAATATTACCAGGGGCATAGGAATGCCAAAACTCATTGTGTTTACACTCAGATCTAAAGTAAATGAAATGCCATCTGCCCAAGTCTCAACTGTATTAAAATAAAGATAATCCAGACTGTGCCACCATGCCTGTTATTTCAAAAGCTATTTGTGCAGTTGGAGATCATAGGACATAAAAAATCCTGCTTTGGTTTGGCCTTAGGTGAAAATGGGATCCACTTTCTTCTGAAATGGTTGAGCAATCAAGAAAGGGAGAACTACTGGGAAGGTGCATGTGTTCAGTGTGTAGGCTGCTTAACAGTTTCTGGAAGAAGGGAAAGAGAAAATGGTGGTGTTGAGACCAAGAAGTATATTTCTGATATGGGGTCTCCTCCTCTCCACCTCCCTTTCTGTTCCCCTTAGGGAAGAATATGTTTAGTCTGCCACATCTCGAGAGCAGATGCTTTAATTGAATGGTGCCTGGGAAGCTGCTGCTATTTTCAAACCACTTCCAGAACTGAAGAGTTTCTTTTGGATGTTGTGCTGGCTCTTTGTTGTTTGAAGAAAGGGCAATCATTTCATGTGAAGAGAATAAACAAAAACACAGCACTGTTTTTTGCAACAGTCTTCCTGGACAAGTTAAGTGCTTTAAGCCATCACAGCATTCTTTCCTCTTTGTTCCCTTTGTAGCAGAGCCACGTGGAATGTTCTTAGATGAACACCTACCATTTGTAGGGTTCGGAAAAGAGCAAAACATTCATGCCAGTGAAGGATTTTTAACACTTTTGCAGGCATTTTGAACAACACTGAAACACAATCCTGGTTGCACCCTTGAGCAGATTGCATCAGCTTCTGTTTGCTTTTAACATTTTCTTCCTTGTGCTGTTCAGTTCTGCTACCATGAAAAAAGCAGCATTGATCTGGGGCTTGTCTTAAAATACATTACCTGGAAACACAATTTAGCTTTTAGTCTTCTTATTCTATTTCATATTCTAAAAGGATATCTGCCCCTTGTAGAATTCTCCCCCCTCTTTTTTTTTTAAAGCATGGCACCAATGTTAGGTGGCTGCTGGCACGGCCCTGGTTGTTAACTGTATTTTTTTTTGGGGGGGGGGGGTTATGTTAAGGATGGTTGCTCAGGAAGTGGTTAGGAAAGCCTCTAGAATGTGGCATAGGAGACATCACAGGCAGTGATGAATGTTTCTTTGTGAGAGGATGGAGTGCCACCTGCATGGAAAGAAGTGTTGGTTCACACTTTCCTCAAGACACCCTCTCTGGATCCAGTGGTACTGGACAATCATCATCCAGTCTCCAACCTTCCCTTTTTAGGGAAGATAATTAAAAAGATGGTAGGCTTGCAGCTCTAACTAGAGAAAATGAATTATCTGGACCCTTTTCAGTCTGGGCTCAGGCTGGGGTACAGTACTGAGATAGCATTGCTGGGCCTGGTGGGGGTGATTCTCCCCATCCTAGTCCTCCTTTATTTCTCAGTGTTTTCAATACTGCTATCCTGGACAACTCAGGGCTTTGGAGTTTGGCACCATTCTTTAGTCCCCCTTCCTCTGAGGGTGGTTCCAGACCAGTGAGGGGGGATATAGTTCTAACCCTAGTCCCTTGTTTTTTGCAGTACCTCAGGACTGAATTCTTTCCCAATTGTCACATGATGCTGCTGGGTGAGGTCATCTGTCAGCACAGGGTTAAGTATAAGGCTGATGATCCCCAATTAAACATCTCTGTACCAGGTTGGACAAGTTTTTCTATCAATTCCTGGAGGCTATGAGGGTCTGGATACGGAGGAACAGGCTTTGATTCAACAGTAGCAAGATTGATAAGATTAATATTAGGGCACCCTGGATCTGGAGAGTTTCTATGGTTAACTCTGGATGGAATATCACTCCCTCAGTTGGTGTGCAATCTGGGGTCCTCCTAGATCCATGGATACTGCTCAAGGATCTGGTGTCAGCAATGGCCAAGAGTGTCTGTGTAGAAATTCAGCTATGTGCCAATTCACAGATCAGGAAACTCTGCTCACACTTATTCATCCCTTAATCACTTCCCAGTTGGACTATTACAATATGCTGTGCAAGGGGCTGCCCCTGAAAACAATTTGGAAGCTGCAGCTGATCCAGGATAAAGCAGCATGTGCAGTTGTTGGCAAACCACAGTGGGCAGATATAAGTCCACTGCTGTGACAGCTAACTGGCTTCCAACAAGCTTCTGAGTGCAATCCAAAATTGTGGTTCTCACCTTTAAAGCCCAACATGGCATTGGACCAGGATGCTTGAGGGATTGCCTGCCTCTAGGGATTCCTGTCCATCCCATGGGTGGAATTCAGCCAGATGGGTAGGCTCCATGTTCTTTCCTTGAAGAAGTATCACCTAATGGGGCCTAGGAGTCATACCCACTCTGTTGTGGTGCCTGTCTTATGGAACCACCTCCTCCCTGATGTTTGGATGGTCTGTTGGCCTTTCAAAAGGTCTTAAAAACTTGGCTTTTCCCTCCAGCTTTAGGGCCAGGATATTAGAGGGACCCTATTTGTGTGTTTTGCCCTGCATTAATGGAATGTTTCATTTTATATATATTATTCATTATTGTTCTTTTTACTGTTTTTGTTTTCAGGCTTTTGTTAGTTGTCCAAAATTATTTCCTTAAGATAGACAACCATAAAAATATTGCAGAATAAATAAATGCAGCTGATTACATATATGTTTAGATTTTATTTCTTTTAAAATCTCAAAATTATGTAAGTGAAAGTTAAATATGTATGAAATGCAAATAAAATTCATTCAGGAAGAATACAGGAAACAACAACAATAACAACATAGCAAGATCTTAAAACTTGCCAAGCTCTTATGGGAAGTTATTACAAACTTGTCCAGCTGATTTGGATGGAAATAAATGAAACTTTACTAAGTTGGTGTGGAATAACAATTTTATTTATATATTTATATCTATATCTATATCTATATCTATATATATGCCTAGTATTCAATGGGCAAGCAATTTGGATGCTGGAGAGAAAAGGATGAGTGAACCAACCAATCCTAGAGTTGATCCACACATTTTTGCAGAGGTACACAGCTAAGGCAGGAAGGAATCCATTAGAAATTCACCAAGAGGTTTTCTTAGCCAGAAAAAAATATTCTGTTTCTCAGAGTAACCCAGACAGATGCAAAGAATTTAGGATGTTCCTTCAAAGACTACTGCCAGCAATTATGCAGTATGCCCTTTCCTACGAACACATCCAGACTGTATGTATAATATGTACATAGCATAATGTACTCTATGTATAATATAAGTAGGAGAACAGAATGCTGAAAATCTCCCAACACATCTCTTGAATATGACTGACTTGTGTGACAAAACCAATCAGTTTTCTTCTTATGTAGCTGGATGACAGTTACTTCAGTCTCCTGAGACACTCCTACTGGGCTTTTTGTCTCAGATTTGAAGGATTCCCAGGAATAAAAAGAATAAAACAGATAATACCTTTGCCCTAACAGCAACAGTGACAATAATGAAAAATAATATTTACACATCACTTTATGGTCTCATTCCTAAACTTTACCTATTGGGTTAAATAGGAATTATCTTGACCAAAGTGAAGAGTTATGTTATTCTGTTTATATGCTACAGTTTGAGGTGACACTAAAACTTTGCCCAGAAGCAGTGGATTTATGAATGCCAGTTGCCAGGGGATAAACCATAGAAGATGTGAGTTTCCTAGACGTAGCTTGTTGGTCACTCTTGGCAATTGGTGTCTGCATGTGAGGGATGTGAGATCAAGTCTGGCAAGACTATTTTCAAGGTAGAGTATTGTGTTTGATTTTCTTTCTTTTTCTCTTCTTTCTTCTCATACTCACAGATGTTTGCAGTTATCTTTCCATTAAATAAAAGTTTCTTCTTTCCATTAAATAAAAGCTTCCTCCTCCCCCGCTCCTCCTCTTCTCCTCCCGCTCCTCCTCTTCTCCTCCCCCTCCTCTTCTCCTCTCCATCCTCCATCCTCCTCCTCCTCCTCCTCCTCCTCCTCCTCCTCCTCCTCCTCCTCCTCCTCCTTCTCCTCCTCCTTCTCCTTCTCCTTCTCCTGACATGATTGCCTTCCCAAATTAGCCACAGGTAATCCCTCAAACTCCAATGCTCTTTCACCTTGTGGGACTTCATTTCAAAAAGGGGGAGAAATCATACTCATAATTCTAGTCTCAGTAAATTATTGCTAGAGGCTGTTCACAACTTTGTGCTAAAGCTGTCGATCGGAAGGTCGGCGGTTCGAAACCGCGCGGCGGGGTGAGCTCCCGTTGTTAATCCCAGCTCCTGCTCACCTAGCAGTTCGAAAACATGCAAATGTGAGTAGATCAATAGGTACCGCTTCGGCGGGAAGGTAACGGCGTTCCGAGTCGTCATGCTGGCCACATGACCCGGAAGTGTCTACGGACAACGCCGGCTCCAAGGCTTAGAAACGGAGATGAGCACCGCCCCCTAGAGTCGGATTCGACTGGACTTTACGTCAAGGGAAACCTTTACCTTTACTAGGCTAAATTAGCTTGGAGAGAGCACTAAACGGAGCTTTATAATTTTACATATTTGATGCTGTGCAGTTTATATATTATTTAGATTTCTTTTGCCACAAAGTTATTTTTGAAAGAGCCATTAGGGGATAATTTTGTAGGATAGAAATTCTTATTTCTGTTGTGCCAATGGAGACACAGTAATAGCCTGCCTGTTGTCTGTCTTTGGAACAGCATCTGCTTGGAAGTTTGTAGGGCTCCCATCCTCCAGATGTTTCAGAAGCCCTTGAAAACCTGGCTTTGCTCCAGATCTGGGGTTAGAATGATTGCTGAGTCACTGATGGTACTTTTTGTTGTTGTTTTTTTCAATGTGTGTGTGTGTGTGTGTGTTTTCCTGGACAAATACGGTTCTCTTTTCTATTTTATTGTTTCTTGTTCTTCAGATGTAAGCTGCCCAGCATCATTTGGGAGTCAGATCAGAGAAGGAAAAAGAAAGAAAGAAAAAAGAAAGAGAGGGAGGGAGGGAGGGAGGGAAGCAGGGAAGCACAGCCAAGCACAAAATAATGTTGCAACTAAGTCTCCTCACCTTCTTGAGGAACAAAGGAGGAAAAGTGCATTGTGAAGACAACACTGAAGACAGCATGGCAACATTTTTGAGTTGAGGGGATTCGTTGGTATCTTTTGGAAAGCTAGGGATAGGTGGGGGAGCAGAATTTGCCTCTCAAAACCAAACCATTATTACTTTTAAACCTCCAAACAGTAAAAAAAAAAAAAAAAAAAGCTGAAAATCATAGCATCCAACTTTACCCATTTTGCTGTACAATTTTGCAGCCAAATTTCAGCTATGGGGTTTTGGGACACTAGAGGTAGAAATCAAGTCATGAGAGTCATCTTCTGATGTGGGCCATCCACTCTAATCTAACAGAATAAAAACCTGTGTCTGACTATTCCTTGTCACTAATCGCTGAGCCTGCATTACACCACACATCTTTCCATAAAACCTATAGTATTTTTGTTCAAGCTAATCAGATCAATTTGCATTCTTTTGCAGAAAAGGTAGTTGTGTTACTACCATCCAAGATTGAGTGATAATGAAACTGTAATGCCCTTGGATGTTTTGGTCTATTTCAGCAGAGCAGGGAGTCATCTCGGGCTTAAAGAAATCTTTTTATAACAGGTAGTTTTCAAATTTTGGAGGTGAACGTTACCATCAGTCGTGGATGGTAGTAACACAACTATCTTTTTTGCAAAAGAATGCAACTCTCTAGAGTAGCAATTTGCTTTTCAGATGTTCTTGGACTTCCAACCCTCAGCAACCTTACCCAGGATGGCCACTGGTGTGGGATGCAGGGGATTTTTCAGCAAAATCTGGTGGGCCAGAGATTGCTCACACCTGCTTCACAATCAACATTTACTGGGTATTTCGTCCTCCTAGAATAATCTTGCTGTATGTGGATTCAGTATGTCACTTTTCTTCAAATATAGGAAGATGAGCAATATTCTCTTGTTCCAAAACAAATAAAATATGCTATGTTTAAAGATTTTAAAATATGGCATCTCTCATCTGTTGCAACCAACACTGAAATACTTGATTTTTTTTTTTTTTAATATATGTGTTTTTATGGACACTCTTCAGCTGTTTTCTTTTTTCTTATGACTTCAGTTGGATTTATAGCATGCAGGCAAGTCATTCATGCCCCACTGTTAGAGGAATCACTCTATGAATAGGAAAAAAAAAGTCATTGTGATAAACAGAATAGAAATATTAAAACCATTTTAGAAAGTAAAGTAAACCAACTGTTTGCACTTCAGCTTGATCATCTATCTATCTATCTATCTATCTATCTATCTATCTATCTATCTATCTATCTAACTATCTATCTATCTATCTATCTATCTATCTATCTATCTATCTATCTCTCATTTTAGTAATTTACCAAGTTATGACAAGAGTAATCCTCTCTTCCCTCTGCCCCCAAATCCAACCAATGAGTGCTCCTGATATGCTGGATTTTGCTCAGTCATGATTCACTATAAAACAAGTCAATATCCAGCAGACTTAAGACTCCTGTTTGGAACCACAGACAAAAAGACTGAATCCTTATCTTAATGCTCAGAAATTCCTTTCTCTGGACTTTAAATATTTGTTTGTTTGTTTGTTTGTTTTTTATCCCACCTTTATTATTTTTATAAATAACTCAAGGTGGCACACATACCTAATACTCCTTCCTCCTCCTCTTTTCCCCACAACAACAACCCTGTGAGGTGAGTTGGGCTGAAAGAGAGGGGGACTGGCCCGAGGTCACCCAGCTGGCTTTCATGCCTATGATTTATTTCATTTTTTGGTTCCCTTTGTATGAGGATTAGAGTTGGCTAAAGGTGGTGATTCAGCCATATTACAGGTTTAATGCTTATAACAAATGAATCATACTCCTATGATTAGAAAAAATAAAACCCTATTATTTAAATTAAATTAAATTTATTTATTTAATTTAATTAAAATGTAAATTTAAAAAAAATCCAATGATTAGAAAAATTAGAAAAATCTAAGCATCCTTAGATAAGAGGTTGGGGAAGAACTGGAGATTGAAGAGGGCCAGAAAACATATCTCAAAATTGAGATGGTTGCTAGATGACAAGAAACAGAAATAGAAAACTCTACTACTTCCTATTTGGTGTCCAGAGTTTTGCAGCCTAGATATGAAAGTGGGAAAGAACTATGTTCTCCTATTGGGATACTTGCCTCTCCAAAGCCAATCAGAACTTCTCCAAGCATCTTACAAGTTCACAACAGTGATGATGAAAGTTGGTCAAGAGCCAAATGGATGAAAGGTGCAGGCCTGCAAAGAAAGATCCCAAAGGGAGTTTTGAGCATCAGGGAACCTCTGAGGCTCAGGAGAAAACTGCCAATTTGAATTGAGCCAATACAGCCCAGGTGGATTAGTATAGAAGTATGGAGTCTGGGATATAAAACTAACCATTTGGAGATGACATGCATCTTTATCCTGTGTGCTTTTTAGCATCTTGTCTTGTCCCTGAGGTCTAACTACTTTTATCCAGTTCTAGTTTGCACTCTGACTTTGGTCTAAGCTTCAGGTTAGATGATCACTTTAGGTTTAGCTAAGGGCTTCTCTTAAACCTTTCTTTCTTTTTCCAACCCCTTTAGACTATCCACAAAAGTGGATTCTGTTTAGTGCTTTTGTTTTTAAAGTCTCTGGCCAAAACCGTTCCAGAGTCACTGATAATAAATTGAGATTGAGTGATGGAATTGCTAATAAATATATGTTAGAAGCTAAAAGATTACAGTAGTCAAAATTATTTTCCTGTCTGTGAAAAATGTGATTGTTTTATAAATCTTCTTTGCAATAGGCCTCTGCTTCATTTCAAATGGTGGAGGTACAGCAAAATCTAAGTGTAATGCAAATTGAAGTCCTTGGTGTATTGGAAATTGAATCCTAGGCTAAATATCACTGAAAACACTCCCATATTATCAACATATCCATACAAATTTTGGTCTGTCTTCCCTCCCTCCCTCCCTCTTTCTTTCTTTCTTTCTTTCTTTCTTTCTTTCTTTCTTTCTTTCTTTCTTTCATAGAATTTTTATTTCTAATAATTTCACAATAACCATAAACAGTAGAATAAAATGGTTAAAAAGGGAGACAAGAAACCCACTATTAATATATCCATAGTATTTTTCCCGCACATTAAGTTTCTTTCCATTGGTGTATTGTTAAAGGCCTATAAAGCATGGGGAGGAAAACAACTTCATCCTATTTCCCATATCTATCTTGATGTCACAGTGAATCTTCAGCTGCCCCTGTACTTAGGAATGGATGTCTGTGACTACAATTTTTTAAGTTGGTTGTATGTGGACAGTTTTATTATTTTTGTGTGTGAGACTGATTTTATTTTTTTATTTTATAGTTTTTATTGGACTGGAATCACCATACTTAATTGGTAAATGTGGATGCTAATGTGTAAATACCACATACCAATTTTAACTTAACCAAATTTTAACAATTGTGAAGAAAACACCAGGTTGTAGCCTTTTTGAAAAAAAAAATAGTATAAAGTATTTTTGTACTCTGTAATAAAGCATAACAGACTAAAAGAAAACAAGGTTTCTGATAATATTTTCAAGTTCTTGGACAAGCCTCTATTAGATAATAATGGAGCAATTATTAAAGCACAGATGATACTGGTTCCATTGGTGTATAACTTTTTCCAAAGTCTAGATAACTTGCACAGCTATATTGATCATGAATTTAATCTAAAACTTAGAACCAGTTGCAGACTAAAGGATGATAACCCGAAAATCCAGAGAATTAGCAGGAAACAAGATAGAAATTGAATTTCAAATCTAATTGAAAATTGCTTTTGGAATTCAGCCACAACATGAAAATCTTGTTCATTTGAACACCCACAGACACACACAGACACACACAGAGAGAGACAGATTTTAACTCAAACATTCTTCTGAAGATTTAGTTTTTTCCGATGGAATTGCCTGAGTCTCTCAAATTAGAGCTCCTGGTTCTTCCATCCAAGGTTCAGTTTTAGTGTGATTGGATGACTTTGTAATTTGCATGCCAGGGATCTTCTGGCTATGCCCTATATTAACTTTGTACTGGCCATCTTTATTATAGGATCAGAAATTTTCCCTCAGAAAATCCTTGATAAGATCAAAATAATATCTTTGAAATGTGAAGCCTATTTCTAAGTAGGCTAGAGCTCACCTTCAAAATGAGCTCAGATCTTGATAACTTTAAGTACCGACCCATGCAGTTCCTTGGCAGGAAGACAGAGATGGGTTGCCATTGCCTTCTTCTGGCTTTGTGCTTGTTTTTGTACTTCCCAGTCTCCCTGGAATATTCCCTGGAGTTTTCTCATCTGAGTATTAACTTCTCCCATCTATGATCCAACCAGATCCAGCCCTGCTTAGCTTTCAAACCCTCTTTCAGAAATATACCATTACCCATTATTCCAAATATTCTTTCTGGCTCCCACCTAGAAATGTAAATTTAGACAACATGCCTTCCTGCCTTCAATGTCTTCTCATCTTCTGAGACTCTGAACTTGAGATAGCACAGCTGATCTCAGCTTTTAGGGCAGGAACTTATGGCTTTCCAGTTTTGGACAATAATTCCAGCCCTTCTGCTTAGGGGGAAAAAAAATCACCAACATGATCTTGAAGGCATGGAACGTGCCAGCTGTCAGCTAGTTTGCTGAAAGCTGTCAAATAGACCAATATTCTCAACCAAAGCTAGTCAGCCATAGAATTGTCTCATATTTTCCTGTGGAGCATTTCTTCAAACTTGAAAGCTTTCAGTGTTCACTTGTGCCGCTTCAGTCCAACACATTTTCAGCGTGAAGTGTTTTGTGCTGACCTGCTCCTTGAATGAACACCTGAGGGATGTTCCTGCTTCATATTATGTTAGGCAGGAGCTTGGCCTGGGATGCAAGTAAAAACATGAGTTTAATATTGAATGGAAGTGGGAATAGAGAAAAATACACTTTGAATCCAGATTATGGGTGTTTTAGCCTTTAGTAATAAGGGATATCCATCCAATGTTATGAATTTCTGTTGGAGTTTAGCACTGTATTTAGCTGGTTTTTGCTTCTTTTTCCTCTCTAAACCTTTTCAATTACAATGTGTGTGTGCAGAGTGCACTACAGAGTATATATGTGTACCTGAAGAGTACCAAATAACAGCTTTTACTGGAGCAAGATTTGTGTTATTAGATTCTATGGTGAAACATGGAAGGTTTTATCAATTGCCGTACTATGCGAGAAAGTTTATACATGAAGAATATCTAACAGTCATATATAATGTGCATAATATGAATAGGAGCAAATGAATTTTCATGAATATGCTAAAGAAGGAGGAGGATGGGGGGAATCAGTCCACTGAGGAACTGGGTGCTCTAGTCCTCCTTTGGGCACAGAAGAGAGGTAGATGTCTTTACGACAGTTAGTCTCTCTCAACCCTACCAACCTACAGTACAATGGACCAATATGATAGATTATGGTTTGTTACCTTTAGGGAAGAGATAGATAGATAGATAGATAGATAGATAGATAGATAGATAGATAGATAGATAGATGAGACAGAAGTTGCAAGCACATCCATCAGAATTCATCAGCTTCTAGCAGCTCAACTGGATGATTAATGTGATGATAGCCACTAGTTGAAGCTGCTGCAACGAGAGGGAGTGAGTCCATATTATGAAATAGACTTAATTATTTATCTCTGTCTCTTAGCAGGTGGCAACTGCTTTGTCCATAAGCTGAGTTGGGCTGGTTAGTATTTGGATGCAAGCCTAATTGTAGACTAGGCTGGGAAGTTAAAAAACACTTTCTGGAAGAATAAAATAGCAAATCATTTCCATATCTCACCAAGAAATGCCAAGGATGTCACTGGAGAGAGACTTTACTGAGACTGTCAGCCTCCTGTTCATACATTATTTATTTTACTAATGGATTAAAAACAATGCCTACCCATACGACATACAGTAGTTGGGGGTGAATTTTACTAAAGTAGTAGAAGTCAGGTTTCCTTAGTGTACAGCGTAGCTGGACCTTCCTTTAATGTTTCATGTCACTGAGATTCTTAGCAACCGCATAGATTTATTCCATGATGATCTGTCCCCAAACTGGTCTTTCAAGTCTTCCAATGGTGCATTCATTGCTTCTGTAATTGAGTCCATCCACCTCACTGCTGGTCATCCTCTTCTCTTTCCTTCCACATTTCTAATCATTATAGACTTCTCAAGGGAGCTAGGTATTCCTACTGATAGACTGATTATGTGCCATCAAGTTGGTGACTCTTAATGACATAGATTTCACAATCTGTCCCTAACCTGGTCCTTCATTTCTTCCAATGGTGCACTCATTGCCACAATAACTGAGTCCATCCCCCTTGCTGCAGATCCTCCTCCTCTTTCCTTCCACCTTTCCTAGGATTAGAGCCTTCTCCAGAGAGTTGGGTCTTCACATAATGTCTCTGAAATAGGATAATTGGATCCTGGTCATTTGTTCCTCAAGTGAGAACTCTGGGTTGATTTGTTCAGTGATCCATTTATTTCTTTTCATACACACACAGAGAGACACAGAGAGAGAGAGAATAAACAAGCAAGTGAATTAAAAAAAAAAATGATGTAGAGATATAGTATCAGTAAGTGGACAAAGTTACCAAGATTGTACAGTTCATGTTCAGTATAGCATTGATGGAACCATAACAAAACAAAATACACTAGGTTATTTTTGCAACAAGAAAAAGGATTCTAGAGAACCCTTTTGTATCTCTGAGCTTAAGTTTTGAGCATAGCTCTCCCTTCCCTTGCTCCTCCCAAATATGTAGAGATCCACTTTGTAGCATGCAGCAGTTTCAAATAATCACTGCCAGAAACAAGGGAGAATGATGCATCCTATTTTGTCCTGCATTAAATACTCCTGAGGCCCTCTATAACTGGACTGGGAAATGCAACATTGAACATACGCTACTAATTTTTATTTTATTCATAGTATTATGCTATGAATTTTTTCAGACATCACAGGAATCAAAGTGATAAGAACTTCATTAGCGACATAACGTAAAAACTGCCAAGAGCACAATTGTGGCTTGCCTTGTGATGTTGATTGTCAAAATGCAAAAACTGTTAGCAACCACTTGTAACCAGTCAACACAGTGACGGCTACCTTTGCAAAATGCAATTGCTTTTAACAATAAAAAAGTTACATTCTATAATAATAATAATAATAATAATAATAATAATAATAATAATAATGAAAGATTATAAGTATAAATAAGCTAACGAACATATTCATCACTGTACATGACTCAGGTTCAAATTCCTAAATGCCATTTGATTATAATGACAGGTATTGCCATGCTATCAGAAGCTATTTTTAAAGTTGCTTCATTTTTGTTTTTGTTTTGAATTATCCTGTATTTATGTTGAAGAATTTGTTTTCAACAGTCAACAACAATCACAACAGTGTTCTGCAATTTCTAGTAGCTTGCCTGTCCTTGACAATTATGTGTCATGAGGCCACTTTGAGTAAAGCTAGAATGAGTTTTGATCTCAGTGGATTCTGCACTAAGTATTTGAGAAACAGCTAGCTGATTTCCACATACATATGCCATTGATTTGTTTTTCTCAAAATTCTATGAATACAGAATGCTGTTCAATTTAAAAAAAAATAATAATAATAATAAGTGTGCAATGTGCTTTTGGGAAATAAAGCCATTGCAAGGATAACATCTGTAATCAAACATATTCCATCTTTGATACTGTTTAGATCATATAATGCATAGTACAAGCTATTTTAATGTGCAGGCCAGCACTGGGAATCTCTTCTTATAAATCTGTGTTAATGCTTCTATGTTGATGATCATGCAGTGATATATATATATATATATAATGATTTGCCATGCAACTAGGCATTCAAGTGGACAGCTCAATTTATAGTGGATGAATGGAACTCAATCCTATATTACAAGTTACCTTGCCAGTTTCTTTTATGGGTAGAATAATGTAGCATTACTGATACACTGGGATTTGTCTCAGAGGACCTCAGCAATTCCATTAATCCAGCTTCTGATGATCTGGAATCTGAGAGACTATTTTTAGAGAGTAATCTGGTTGAAAGACTAAAGAATCTAACAGGGAGAGGCACCATCTAATCAGATGCAGCAAAATTCATTCAGGTTATCAGCTTTGTAGAATTAATTGCATTGCCCATATGCCTCTCCTAATCTAAGGGTGCAAACATTCAACGATATCCATCTCCAGGGATATTAAAAAAATATCTTGGGTAAAATCATGTGAAAGTGAGTTTCTATGACTTCTTGGGTCTGCACTTCATTATAAATCACAGAGTAAATTATAGACTTCAGCATTTTCAGACAGAGATGGGAAGGATCTCTCTTTGAAACTATAGAGAAACAATTCCACCAGAGCAAAGAAAGATGTGCTTAATAAATGTTCCAACTCAGAGTAAGTCAGCTCCCTGGGGAAAAAAATGCTGTTTAAGTTAGACAGAGAATAAGTACATATTTTTTTTAGGTGGTTTTTCAAACATCCCTTGCTAAAGTATTTCATCCTAACATTGTCCTTGACTATATGATACCATATCTGATGTGTGACCCTTGGTTCAGTAGGATCAGACATACAACGAATCCAAGAAGGATAAAGAAACAACACACAAAGAGAAGGAGAACATTGAGAAGTAAACACATGTGTGCATGTTTGTGTGTACATGGAGGGAATATATATATATGTATGTAGGTATGTATGTAGGTATATATATCCAGCAGAATCTATAGCCTACTAAAAAAAAAAAAACTGAGGCAATGAAACTCTCAGTACAGAGTTCCATATTGCATAAAGTATATGCATTCTTCTTAAGAAGATGGTGGTTACTTAAATAATTAGGAAGGTTTAGTTATTCATTTTGAGAATAGAACCAAAGAAAATATATCAGGGGCTCTTGAAAACAAAAAGTGTTTTCAACCTTGAACACATTAAAATGTTTGAACATCATTCTGAAAACTCCCCTGCTTGAAAATTTCAGACTGAATCACTTCAAACCAAAACAGAAAAAAATTATCACAAGTCATTTATTAAAAAAAAAAAAAAAAGACAGACAGACAGTACAACAAATAAAGAGCCCTTTCATGCACTGCCTCAAAATGAATAATATCCTTGATTTCTGATCTTCTTCCTATTAATTTGACAAATACCATTTCCTTGAAAGGCTTATTGTAAATCTTTCCAGCTTCTCGTTGGGGGAATATAAGAACTTTTGCCAACAGAGATGTTGAACTGAACAAAAGCTTGATTGAGCCAGGTTGCACTTCAAGATATGCCTGCTACTTGTTGATATCTCAGTAGTTCTTCTTATCCTACAAGTGTCAAATCGCTTTTATATGAATTATTGACACCCATACAATAATCTCCTCTGTGGTCTTCATTCCACTCACCCCATTGTCCTGGTAAAAACACACACAATGAAAGAAAGATGCAAACATTAAAATTGTGGAGATGATTACACTTTACAAATTCTCTGTTGCTTCTTAACTTTAGTTCTCTCATTATCTCTGCATGTGAGTGCCTGTGTGTGAGTTAAGTGTGTACCCCAAAGAGTTTCATAAAGGTTTAACAGCATAGCTTCTGTCAGCTTTACTGGAAGTCGTATGGCTAAAAACTTTGTTTTTTTAAAGCTTTGAAAATCTGTCAGAAAATAGCTAGTTAGGGGCTTTATTTCCCCTGCAGACTGCTTTATTTCAACAATTTGTCCAGTTTCCTCTTGAGCAAGTCTGCAATATGTTTCTCCCTTTGTTGATTTTGGCAGTCTACTTTTTTTTCACTTAGTCCTTTGTGTTAATAACAAAAGAGATCTACCTGCAAGGGCAGAGGACCATTGCTGGAGTCCATCTGTGTTTTCCATCAAATTACAGATTCTTCTAACAATAAAATTATAGTCCTAACTACTCAAAAGTAACCCCTTTGAACTCAAAAAGCTTACGCTTGTGTATGTATATGAGAATGTGCTTACATTTTCCGGTTTGATCTGTACATGTAATGAATAGAATATTTTTTTTATTACAGTCACTGACCAAAATTGCAAACAGAAACACATTTAAAATAATAATTAAAAAAAATGTAAAAACAAAACAAGATAAAATATTACAATTTGTGGTGGGTTGATTTTACAGGCAGTATAACAAAATTTAGCTACGTTCAAGGAGACTGAGTCATACTGATCTGATAACAACAACCATACATAAAAATTATCAGAATTTCCTGGTAAGGAGTTATAAAGTGAGTCCTTGAATCCTTATAGAGGATACAGTATAGCAGGACTTGAGCTGCAGTTTCAACAGCCCCTTGTCCATGGGGTTACAGTCTCAGCTCATAGGAGACCCCCAGAACTGCTGTTGGAAGAGTGTTGAAGCGTCCTCAAGTTAGTGCTCTTCGGAATTTGGAAACAGCTAAATGATGTACTGTAAGTATTTAGCTGCTTTGTAAAAAGGGCCTTGATTGCTCAGAAAAACAATCTTAAGTAGAGCAGACTGATCCTGTTGGGCTTCCAGGTCTTTAAATGTGCTGAGTGCACACACATAACCCATTATTAAGAACACCTCCCTGGAAAAGCTGAGATGTTGAAGTTTTTGTGAGCTTGTCCTGAACCATATTGATTTGTAATTGTCCTTAATAAGGAAAGAACTCAAACCTGTGAGAAAGAACAGTAACTTCAGCCAATGTGCTATGATTCAGGTCCATGTTCTCCTTTTGACTTAAGATAGACCTGCCTTCCTCCTTAAAACTACATTTGGAAAATGCAAGAGGCTGCCTATATTCCTATAGCCCTTAGGAATTTAGATTGGACCCTTTCAAGAAGGATAAAGGAAGTGTAAGATCCTAGCTGCTCAATGAAAAATAGTTGTGTGCAAGCCTTAGGTGAATATAGCTTCAGTACTGCTGGAATTAAATGTAATGATCAATTGATAAACAGAGTATTTGAGTGATTGCATCTTTAACTCATTCATTTTCTTTTTCTTATATAATGCTTAATACATTTTTATTAAGCATTATAGTTATACACATGCAAAATAATACAAACTACAAAAAATAAAAGAATAAAGAGAAAAATAGTGCGAAAAGAAAGGGAAAAAAAAGAAAAAAAGAAAAAAGAAAAATAGAAAAAAAAAAAAAGAATATAGCAAAGAAAAATAAGAAATATATAAAGCATTATTTTGCTACCATGTGATATTTCAAAAAAAATCCCAAAGATTTATAAGCTTGCTCAGTGCCAGATTTTTGATGATTGTTTCATTTATGAACTGAATGCCTTCTAGTGAATTTTCCTCCTTTTTTACCTCAATAATTGTACATTTATCAAGTTCAAATTCCATTGAATTGCTATATTGGTATTAAATATTTGAACAATATTTAGTATTGATTCCAGTTCATCTTTTGATTTAGCACACAGTTTAAGTCATCCATGTAAATATATATATATACATTTTTTAAACCTTGCTTTGAAAGTTGAATGCTGTGTTTTGCCTTGTCAGTGGGATCATCACCAAATTGAATAATAAAGGTGATAATGAATCACCTTGAAGGATGCCCTTTTTATGTTGACTTCACCGAATTTATTATCATTAAACATTAACTTTGTCCCCTATGCTTTCATTGTTGTGACTATAAAACCTTGGGTATTTGATACAAAAAAAATTCCACACTTTTCAAAAGCCAGCTACATGGAAGGGTATCGAATGCTTTCTTCTAATGGATCCAAGCTGTACATTAATTCATTTTTCTTCATTTTGAATTTTTACAGATTGCTTTTTCAATAAGTAATTGATCTTTGGTTCCCTGTGAATTTTTGCAGTTAACTTATTGCTCCACTGTAGAAAGATTTTTCCTTGAGATAAACATACACTGAATTTGCTATTATTCCAATATACATTTTGAGCTTGATAGGCTAACAAGTTATCCATCTATAGTTTTGGGATGTGTTTTATTGTTTTATTCTTTAGTAGAATATTAAACTGATCAGATATCTATGTATATAACCTGGTTAGACCAAATCCATGTAGGCCATCAATCCCAGGTGCACTCCAGTTCTTGATTTTCTTTATTTCTGAACCATTTCTTCTGTGATAGTTAAGTTTTCCATAGTTTTTTTTTCCTTTTAATTCAATTATGCTGGTTTAAATCCATAGATGTCCCTTCTTGTTATGTTCTTTGGGATTCCCACAGTCCTCTCTAAAAATGCAAACATTATTCATTGTCAGGTGTCTTTGCTTCACTTTGATATTGCCTGGAGCCAATATTCCTATAGAAATTATGCTGATTTTTCTAAACTGTAGATTTTGTTTGTGTTGGCATCAACCTGCTGATTTTTCTGGATAATGCCATTACCCTGTTTTGGTTCTTTCTGAACTTCAGCTATGGTTTGGATTATACTGTGTGTTAAATAATATTTCTAGGTCCACTTTCAGTTCTTAATATTTCAATTTTCCTAGGTTTTTTTTTCTCCTTCAAATTGCTGATCTGCCTGCAGTTTTTTCACTTTATGTATTTATTTTATTCATTTATCAAATTTTGCCACTGCCCATCTCCCCCTGAAGGAGATGGGGAGTTCTGAACCCATTTTCCACTTAGCTTTACTTTTTTTTTTTTTTTTTAATGTTTTCATTCCTTAGTTCCTTGGTGACAATATTGTTGTTGTGGTTATATTAATTAAATTTATATGCAATACACAATATTAGCTGGTCTCTTTCCCTGAGGGTTGCTGCTGAAATGGTTTCCAGTGCTTTGCTTATGTCTTGAAGAATCTCAGATAAGACTTTGCTATTTGTTTGATTTAAGACAGGTAGTCTCATTCTTGCTGTCAATTCCAATAACATTTTCATGTCTTTTTCAGCCAATTCTTTTTGCCTTTCAGTTAGCTATGGTTGCTTGTCTCTACAAATTGCTGCATTTTGTTGCCTAAGCAGATCATTTTCTTGTGAATCTTGAATCTCTTTCTTTTTCTACTGACAGATCAAGAAAGACTCTATCATGCATTTGCAGCTGTTCCAATTTTTCAGATTGCCCAATTGATTCATCTTCCGATGGTCTAATTCAGCTTCTGTTAGTCTTCTTTTCCCTTAAATAATTTTTAGCATGAACTATTGTTGGTCCATAAACCTTTGCTTAGTAATGGCTGATATTTTTTTTTTCTTTCTAAATCTGGTACAGTACATCCATTGTTGAAGTCCTCTTGCTGAGGGATTAGATTAAAATTAGCATTTCATAATTATATTGTTATCAGCAGTAGACTAGAATTTCCCTTTTTCTTTGTCTTCCAGTTGCTATACAGTTCCTTGTCCTGCTGCCTGGCAGAGGTAATCAAGCATAGTAGCGTACTTGACATCTTATGCTTTGTGCCCTCTTAACATCAGTAGCCCTACCACCACAGCAAGGGACATTCCCATGGCAGAAATGAGGAGTAGGATGGTATGCCACTCTTGATCACACAAAGATCATCCTGACTTGTGTGTTTAATCATACCCATACAACGTTCTAGCCCCAGCTGAGATCCCCTTCACTCCTAAATCTTCCTACCCTTCCCTCTTCTCAGTAAGGGAGTCTTGGATATGGCATTTACCACACTATTCTCTTGCCTTTCCTTGGCTCTTAGCCTGACATGTCCCTTTCTTAAAGGAGAAGAGTGTTTTTTGGAGTGCTAGCCCAATTTTTCTCCCAATCTTTACTTTACCCCTTTTCCTCTTTGGAGTGTAAAATTACCTCTCCAATTTTTAACTTCTGTCATTTCCTTTTGAATTTTGGGCTGCCAATAACAATAAAGAACTATCTTGCCCTTTAACTAAATTTGTCATGTCCAATTTTTAATAACATTTTAAAGTTGCTGTTCAACTAGGCGGGGGGGGGGGCATTTGCAATGGAAACTATGGGGAATACACACACACACACACACACACACACACACACATCTGAACCATCCCTGGATCAGATCTATGTTTGTTTGCTGTTACTACCTTTAGCAGTATACCAGAGAAAGATACCCAAGTGAAACAATCAAAACGGAACCTATTTATTCAACATTTAGTAAGCTTTTTGAACATTTCAGAATAAATCATGGACAACTTCAGGGAAGTCAAAGATAATATGTGTGTTGGGAGATGGTAGTATGTTTCTGTGATTTATGTACTGAAGTTAGATATTGAAATATCCAGATACAAAATGTAATGTCAGCATTTATATAATGATATCATACTGCACATGGGGACATTCTGGTTTCTTTGCATTTTGCTACAGATGGTGTTGGAATGAATATTCTCAGATTTTTACTGTGAAGATCAAATAGATCATTGATATTCATTGTGAGAAAAAGTCTTGATAAGAATTTGTGGCTGAGAATAAAATAGTACATGCAGACACACATACACAAACACACACACACACACCATTTCTTATACCAAATAAGTTATGTGCCTGCCTAGAGCAATACTTTAGGTATTGTTATTGTTTTAAAATTAAAGAAAAAAACATTATTTGTTATTGTTTATCAATACTGGAATCTGGAAGTTTTGAGAATCTACCTTGGTCTGGGCACATTATGCAGTGCAAAATATTTTGTCTCCTGCAATTCATTTGAATTCAACTCCAGCTGCCTGATCTGCTTCAGCGTTAGAGGTCTTGTGGAAACACAGGAAAACCAATCAGTTTAAGACTTAGCTAGGCTCAAAAGGAACTAGCATCCCAACCTAGAAATTTTGTGTCCAAAAAGAGAAGTACTGTAATGAAGTTTAAGGGAAAGTATTCCAAGATACCCCTCCAGTGCCCAAGAGGAAATCGGATTGCATATTGTTGGGTAATTCCATAAAAATGTACAATAGACAAATGGGCATTGGTCTTGATGTTCCATTCATAACAAAATCCTACTTTTACTTCCTTTTAACAAAGGATGTCTTCCCCTCCTCCCTTAAATAACTTCTTAAATAAGGCAAAGATCTGCATTATTAATCTGAAATAGAATTTGTGTTTGTTCTTATTGTGGTCTGACAGGAGGGATTTTTATTCAAAAATTATTTTGGCAGCTGGAAAGGTGTATGTTTGTGTCTGTGTCTGTGTGTGTGTCTAAGCTATCATCTCTGGAGAGTGTGTTTTTCAGACGAGAAGAATGGGTTGTTTATTATTTGAAAAATGAAGGTGGCATTAGAAATCTCAATTATTTCTACTTTCTTCAGTTTCTAAGTGGTGATAAAATTACTGTTAATGTCAGATGTTTCTCTAGTACTTTCAGCTGCTTTGGCTCTTCAGGGAAAAGCTTCTTAACAGGATGCAAAAATAATTTGTCATCTATAGTGAAGAGGATGGTTTTGTTGTATGCAAAAATTGTGTATGTGTGTGTGTGTGTAGGCATATATTCCTTTTCTTTTGTTTTTAATTCATTGGTGTTTAAATATATTATTGTATTTAGTTACTGAAGAATACTTTATAACACAAACTCTTTTCATGCAGGACATAATTATTGGTCTTGCTATGTATTTTGATACCCATGTCCCATATTTCTTCCATAATGGCACAAATGTGACTCCCAGGTCTGCCATCCAGATATTAGTTAGCTGCACCAACCTGGCTGTATGTTCTCCTGAATTTCTGTTCTTTGGTTGATTATTAGGTACTCCAGAATCCTCTGTCCAGAAAATATTCATCCCTTGATATGCTTAACTTTATCAAAGTGGATGCATGAGATTTTTAACTACTGCTTGGTATATTCTAAATTTAAACTTTTGGTATTTCTGTATCACTCTGAACCATGATTTAGTGTGATATGCACCAAATTCAGTAAGCCTAGGCTTTCATATGGCTGAGAAATAACTGGATTTTTTTTTTCATTCTTTTTATATAGCCTTGGCTTGAGGTATTTTCTAGATTAGCAAGTGATTAGAACTAACTTACAACTGGTCAGCTTCAAAGGCTTGTTTAAACTAGCCATAGTTTCAGAGTTGCTACCAAATATTCCCAAAGCATCTTTTGATGTTTCTGCTATAGTTTTTGAGAGATTTTGAGGAAGCACTACCTTTTTAATAACAGTAGTCTTGGGAAATGCCAGTGCTGAGGAATGATGGAAAACATGAATGCCTATAGATGTCCTTTATCTCTTAAGCAGCAGTTGATGAACTGAGGTCACCTAAATTGGTAAAGAAATGCTAATAGAATGGTAGATTTCATATATGTATGTCCCAAAGTCGCCCAGGAGACCATGAGCTCCATACCTGTTTTAAGCCCAAAAGCCAGCTGAGTGATTTTGGGCCAGATACTCTCTCTTAGTCCTTGGAAGAAGGCAAGGGCAACCCACTTTTGAAAATGTTGCCAAGAAAATTATAAAGACTGGTTCGCACAGTTGCCAGGAGTCAAGGCTGATTCAAAGGCACCAAAAAAAATCAAGCAAGCAACCAGCAACCCTAGGATCACTTGAAAAACTGTCTGCCTGACAAAAGAACAGATGGCATTCCTAACTTACCTGCCCATTGAACTGACTGGACTGCATTCCATACTCAAGTAAGATGCAATACTGGTGGTAGGACTGAATTTGGAAGACTGTAAAATAGGTCAGGAGATACACAGAGATTTGACCTCCAACAAAGAGTGCAAACAACTAGTTCTTCATCACCATAAGGCTAAATCCTTTTCCCCCATCCCTATTTTCACCTTTGCAGCAGTTACCTTTCTGTTTATATATTCACTCTACCTTTTAAAACTGATAATATTATTTTTAATTAGTCTTCCAGACATTTGTAGAATTATCATGTATTAAAATATATGTCTGAGCTTTGGCTTCTCTCTCTTCTTCTTCTTCTTCTCTCTCCATTTCTTTTTATTTATCATTCACATAACCTCTTCTAATCCTTCTTTATCCATTTTTAGGTAGATCTTATGCCCATTGGGGAAAAGGATTTTTGACAGCTATAGAAAAAAAAATATTTTAAGTGGTTTTCAAACAATAAATTATAGTTATTGGAGTGGAATGAAACTGAGAGAATTCTAATAAAGGAGATAGGGTATTTATTATACTTTTTGTACTTTTATGGCCAGTAACTGAATCTCTAGGTAGGTTGACATAAAATATGAAAGCTTAAGACTAAGTTAAATCTAAGGGAGTCTTAAGGGAGTGTAAGGTCATTCAAATCATATTATACTGTTGATCTGTTGATCCGATTTGATTTAAATCTTAAGACCAATTGTAAGAATGCATACAAATGGGAAAATGTACAATAGAGCATGTGCACCTATATACAAGATGTGCATTAAACTGTTGAGTTGATTCAAAAACAACTGATTCACTTTGGCATATCAAATTGATTTGGTGATTCAGTTTGAACACTTGATCTGAAGGAATGATCTGAATGAATTCCCTTTGAATCAGAGTCCTACTAAGAATATAAGCCAAGAATGAATTCAAATTAGAAGCAATTTAAAGCATAAGAGATGTTCACTTTAAAAAAGGCTTTAAAGTAATCATAGTAGAATATCTTCAGATAATTTCAAGACGATGAGAGTAGGAAGAACCATATAAAACAAATGGATCTTCTATATTAAGTTATGTAAGGCTTTCAAAACATTAAACAGCATTGCAAAACTTACTGCACACAAAACAGGGTTGAAAATGTGTATGCACACACACACACACACAGATATATATACATTTATATTCCTGTAAGTCACTGAAACCCTGAATAATTTATTCCGAATACATATTCAAATGTCAAATTAGTTTTTCTGGACAGAGAGAGGAAAAAAATAAAATGGAAGGAATCTACAATTAATGGAATTGGTAACAATATTGCAAATGTTTTAGTAGATTGCTTTAAATATTCAGAGCAGATGTTGCTTAATAAATGCTGCCACAGATCTGTGGGAGGCCTGTAATTTATAGCTAGTATTTTTCTTCTCAGATCACACAATTGCAAAACTGCATTTCCAGATTAATAAAGTACAAATGGCATTCACAGGAACTGCAATAATTGTAGCAAGAACAGTAGGAAAAATGAATGCATCTTTCCATATTAAAAGTTTTAATCTCACATTTTTGAAGTACAGAAACAACCAACACATGACATCATTGCAAACCTCATTGTACAACTCAAATTTGATTGTGGGAATCTTTGGCCAAGCACGCAAGAGTAAATGTTTCAAATATTTAAGTATCTCAGATGACCCATGTAAAGGTAGGATTTACTGTATATATTGGGTACAACAATGCTATGATATAGATATTGAGTCTTCAATCATTTCTATTAAAGTTACAATATCATCAGTATTGTCCCCTCCAGAAGGGATGTCATCTTCTCTTCTCTGCTCTGCTTCCTACCACATCTTTCCTTATATGCCTGCATTCCATGTTTGTGACATACTCTAAAACCTATATATGAGGACACCATGCTTAATAACAGCTCAGTTTGACACATGTGTAACTCTGCCTTTACATATATGTTTTACATTTTTAATAGGTCTGTGTGAGGCATCTTGGATTCCCCTTGAGAAAAAACGTCATATCATTAGGATAATCCAATTACCCCCCCCACCCTTAGACCAAGACATGAGAGTTTAATCTTAAAGCATTATCTCAAAGCATCAACCAAGATTTTTAATGGCCTGAAGGCATCAACCAGTACTTTCAATAATCCAAGAAGGCTCCCATGCATGGGTTGTGCATGTGCAGAAGCCTCTTCCAGCTGTTGAAAGTATCAGAGGAGGCTTCAATGGAGAGCATGAAATCAAGCAACCTGAGCGCTTTGCTTCCATCTTCATAAATAAGGGGTGTGTCTTTCAACACAGCTCCAAGGAGGTGCTTCATTTAAAGTTTCATCAATATTGCCTTACTATTTTGGTATTAACACTTTTACTTTTGCATCTCATAATGTATTGAGGATGATTGATAGATTCTCAAAAAAGTGCATAACTATATAAGATTGAAAACTGAGATGATGCAAGTCAGAGACAGAGAAAGATACTGGTTCATTTTTGATTTTTGTGGTTCATAAATCTAGTAGTCTAATTGGCAAGAAACTTGATGACTGATTTAGAACAATGAACTCTGATATTTCAACTCTGCTTCCAGATGATATAATCTACTTGACATTGATTCGTTTGAAACATATAACCACTGTCGCTCTTTTCTGCTTTATTTCTTCCTGAATTTGTATCTAGCTTCTGTGTTGGCATCCTGAATTCCTTTTGTTCCATGATGTATATTTCTTCATTATTTAATGTAACTAGGATGGCTCAAAGAGATGAAATGACAGGTGAGTGGTGAGTTATATATTTAATTTGTCGATTTTGAGTACTTTAAAGCTGTTTCAATCATAGGATATAAGCAACGTACACCAATATCTTCAGACAATATACTGTACAGCAATATCTTCAATCACTAAGACCAAGCCACAACTTTTGAACAACAGCAACAAAAATATCATAAAAACAAACCTACATCACATCCAACATTACATTCCATACTCACATAATAACTAATCAAAAGTGCAATTACTCATCATATTAGCCTGAATGGTCTCTGGGATATCAGGATTTAAGCAGGTTTCAATTTTTTGGCTAAGATGAAGTAAGGTTCTTAGCAGCTTCCTAAAGATCAAGAAAAAGAGTGCCAATGTTATACCTGACGAGATGATGTTCCATAGGAGGGGAGCTCCTGCAGAAAATGGTTGTCCACAGGTTCCCTCCCATCATAACTCCCAAGGACTGGGGTCTGCAAGCATGCTATAGAGAAATTTAACCCTGACCTTGAGAAGGAAGTAGGAGAGATGTAATGGTGCTCAGACCTGGGGAAAGAGAAAGCATGAGCAAGGACTCAGTGTAGTGATGATATAATGTCCTAAACTGTCAAATTACCTCAACTAGTGGCTTCATGTAGATGTTAAATAAGGTTGAACCCTGTGGCTTCACATTTCCTCCCCTACGTATTGACTGGGACTTTCTGCTCAGGAATGGGGAGAATCAGAGTAAAATGATGCCCCCAATTCCCAAAATCAAGTTTAGCAGGATACCACGGTTGATGTCATCAATGGCCACTGGCAAGACCATATCCCTCCCCTGCCCCATCATGTTGAAACATAGAAAAAGTTACAAAATGGAGGGAGGAGAGGGAGGGTTTCAAGAACAGCACAGGTAGGTCAAGAAGGTGGTGAAGACATCTCCATTGCATGTTGAGGTTTGTTATAGCAGTTCCTTGTGAAAATCATACTAGAATTCTCAAACCCTGTCCACTTTTTTCTATTGTATTCACCAAATGCATAATCACATCAGAACTCCTAGTCCACTAGAATAAAGAGAGAAGGCCAAATGTAGAGTGAAAAGGCCACAATTTTATATAAAGACATGAATAATCCACGAGAAACAAGGGTATTTTTAGGAGGCTCTGGAGCTGAGCAATTGCTGTATGGGACAACCTTGAAAGTTTCAGTCCACCCAGTTCTATTTCAGTGTGCAAACTACTAGAAATCTTGGGAAGATGCTTCCAAGGTACTCAGAGAAAAGTAAGTTTTGCATTTCATGGTCTATATATTCCCAATCTGTATTATTTCTGCTGATAGTTAAAATGATAACAAGATATACCCATATCCACAAACATACACAGCAACTCCTCATTTAACCTGACCTTCTTCATCTACTAACTGAACAAGCTATGATGATGATGATGATGATATTAAACTCAGAAGGAAAAATATCAGTGGAATCATATTGTGCTCAGCCTCGTAACAGATATACAAGTGAGACTATATAATTCCCCTTTTTTCACCTGAGGACTAGACTTAACTAGACATAGCAAGAATAAAAATCTTTCTGGACAGCTTTTTCAAAGCAGCTGGCTCATTTTGTCCCTATAATAAAAAGTCTGTCTCCAACCAACAGCGAGCAAACTATCCAAAGTCTGAGTTAGCTGTATGAAATATTTACCTGAAGTTGGAATAATGTATTCTGCAGCCTGAGACACAGAGGAGATGACATTTAAATTTGTACTTTAAATGCAGACCAAGCACAGAAGGAAGAGGTGGGAGGAAACAGGCTTGTTTAAAAAAGGTAGGACTGCAAATGAAGAACCTTTCCACATATAACAAACACAAAATAAGTGCCTTTTCTCTAACCATGCTCTGCAGCAATTCTGAAACTCAAAGGAACACTAATTTCAAAATCACCAAACTGCTGCCTGATGCAACTCCACCTTGATAAAATATTTCTCGGTATGGGGTAGTGAACCACGGACAAGCAAATGAGGAGACAACTGTTGCTAGCATGAGGTCATATAAGTACTAACACTTATCGTAGACAGCACACTTTGGCTAGAAGAGTTACATCATTCCTTTCAAAGAGGGGTGTGCACCATCTATCCAATCCAGTCTGCACTGCAATCTAAACTTCTGGAGATGGCCAATTTGGCCTAAACGGCTTTAAACATGGTTCAATTCTAACACAGCATCTAGCTCTAGAGTCTGCTTTCCCATAGATTAGCAACTCAATATTTGGGGGCTAGTGGGCACATTTAAATTTTTGACAACAAGTTGCATGTATTCTCATAAAACGGCTTTGGAAGTTGTGGGCATCCATTCACAAATGATGGCCATGAGGGACATATCCACTTATACTGTTTATTATATCAAGGATGTGGATGCTCTTCCTCTTCTTTCTTGCTTTGTTTTCTTCTTTCAGTGTATTTTTAACCCTCCTTTCACTCCATCTTGAGCTGCTTTGAAATTGGGCAGAGGTAGAGATTGAATAATTGGATAAAACTAGTGAGGTGTCTCTGTTATTATTAACAAACCTTTGACTTTTTGTTTTAGCTTGGTTTTTTGATGTTCTTAATTTTCATAATTATAGTGTTGTTTTAGGTATTTATTGCTGTTTTAACTTGTAAGCCACCCAGAGTCGCTTGTAAAAATGAGATGCTTCTTATCAAATTAGATGGAAGGAAGGAAGGAAGGAAGGAAGGAAGGAAGGAAGGAAGGAAGGAAGGAAGGAAGGAAGGAAGGAGAAAGAGAACAAATTAACCAGGATGTGTAATTAGCAGGAACAGAAGCAGAAATAGAAAGGGTTAATTCCCTTTTTTCTCCATAAAAGAAATACTGTTGCTGCCTAACATGGCTCATCAAACATCTTGTATTGCTTAGGACAAGAAACAAGGAAACAACAAGGAGTCAATGGGTGAGATCTCTCTCAATTCCCATTTTCTCTTAATTTATCAAGATGAATTTCTTGGGACAATAAGGGGTTTTCTGTTTGCAAGGGTGCACACTAACCGGAGCACTGACACTTCTCATCCTTCCCTACCAAGACATTTATGTAAAAGGATATATCTATGTTTTGTTCTTGGTATACTGTAGATATCACAGCACAATTTGCAGTATGCCAAAGTTTTAAAGAAAGAAATCTGGACAGAGCTTCATAGTGGTTCAGAATAAGGACAGGGCAGATAAGTGAAAATCTAATCCAAATTATCCAACTGTGCCTCAGAATCTGCCTTCATCTGAACCAGAAGGACACTCATACTTCAAAAGATGTATGGAACCCGCATCCAAAGTTTGTAGGAGCATATTTGATACACACCACCCAACTCAGATGGACATCAGTTAATCCAATTAATTTGGGGAACAATTCATAGATGTTGGGAGTTTTTATTATGGACTCATTACTTTGAGCATAATGAAATCAACAGGCTTTTGATGCTACTGTTATTTGTGTACCAGCTATGCTACAGTAGTAGCTATGAAGTGCATCTAATACAGTTGCTTGCATTTTGGAGAGTTCTTTAAGCATGCATAATGATGAAGAGTGTTGGAGTCAGGAGAAAACATAGTGGACGAACTGAAGGAGATAAAAACGATACACCTCCTTGTATCCTTTTGTCTATTCTTCATCCAGTTTCAAGACTGTACTCAGAAATTCATTGACAAATCTTTATCCAGTTATGAACTTCACTAGAAGTGTAACGTTAAGAAAAGGCAGAGGAACTAGGGACCAAATTGCCAATATCCGCTGGATAATGGAAAAAGCCAGGGAGTTTCAGAAAAAACATTGATTTCTGTTTTATTGACTATTCTAAAGCCTTTGACTGTGTGGACCATAACAAATTGTGGCAAGTTCTTAGTGGTATGGGGATACCAAGTCATCTTGAATGCCTCCTGAAGAATCTGTATAACGACCAAGTAGCAACAGTAAGAACAGACCATGGAACAATGGACTGGTTTAAGATTGGGAAAGGAGTATGGCAGGGCTGTATCCTCTCACCCTACCTATTCAACTTGTATGCAGAACACATCATGCGACAAGCTGGCCTTGAGGAATCCAAGGCTGGGGTTAAAATCACTGGAAGAAACATTAACAATCTCAGATATGCAGATGATACCACTTTGATGGCTGAAAGCGAAGAGGAACTGAGGAGCCTTATGATAAAGGTGAAAGAAGAAAGTGCAAAAGCTGGCTTGCAGCTAAACCTCAAAAAAACCAAGATTATGGCAACCAGCTTGATTGATAACTGGCAAATAGAGGGAGAAAATGTAGAAGCTGTGAAAGACTTTGTATTTCTATGTGCAAAGATTACTGCAGATGCTGACTGCAGTCAGGAAATCAGAAGATGCTTAATCCTTGGGAGAAGAGCAATGACAAATCTCGATCAAATAGTTAAGAGCAGAGACATCACACTGACAACAAAGGTCCGCATAGTTAAAGCAATGGTGTTCCCCGTAGTGACATATGGCTTCAAGAGCTGGACCATAAGGAAGGCTGAGAGAAGGAAAATAGATGCTTTTGAACTGTGGTGTTGGAGGAAGATTCTGAGAGTACCTTAGACTGCAAGAAGATCAAACCAGTCCATCCTCCAGGAAATAAAGCCAGACTGCTCACTTGAGGGAAAGATATTAAAGGCAAAACTGAAATACTTTGGCCACATAATGAGAAGACAGGACACCCTGGAGAAGATGCTGATGCTAGGGAGAGTGGAGGGCAAAAGGAAGAGGGGCCGACCAAGGGCAAGGTGGATGGATGATATTCTAGAGGTGATGGATTCGTCCCTGGGGGAGCTGGGGATGTTGATGACCGAGAGGAAGCTCTGGCGTGGGCTGGTCCATGAAGGCACGAAGAGTCGGAAGCAACTAAACGAATGAACAACAAAAAGAAGTGTAACAGGATTCCAGGCAGAATTCCTGTGGGACTGAATTTGCTTTATTCACCTGAGTAGACTAGTGCACAGTCTGAGTAGTGCTTGTACTTCTGTTCAGAAATCCACAGAGAGATTCGAGAATTGAATTTATTTTTGTTTAATAAATGAGATGCCAGAGGGAGCTGTTCCACCTTGCTTTAAATTTAACAAGCCAAGTGTATTTATCAGCAGTGCCAGAACGTTGTAAAAATGCTTCTTTTTCTCTAGTACTTCCTGGAATGACCTTGTGACATATAATGATGTGTATCATGTGGATTTTCTAGAACCTCTACAGGCAAAGAAAAAAGGGTGACTTGTGATTAATACTATGCTTTTTCAAGACATTAACTAAGGAATTTAAAATATTCTTTTGTTAAAATTAAAACTTCGTATATTACAAAAGGGAGGATGGGAGGACAATCACCTTCTGATGAGAGATAGAGAGAGAGAGAGAGAGAGAGAGAACTGAAAACTGCCCTACTAAAGTAGGCTGCAGATAAAACTAGATTTTTTAGGATTCTGCAAATCCCCAAATTTCTCCCCATCATAACTTTATCATCCCATCTATTTCTTGAGATATAAGACAGAGTCCTTGAAGTTACCACCCAAGCTACTAGAATTATTCAGTAGCCCCATGTTATGAACATCTGCACTACCAGCATGTAGTGGATCCAGGGAGGTAGAAACTCTTGCCCATGTTCTCATATGGTGTCCTTTTTATGATGCCCCGAGACATGCTCTGATCTCCCCAATTATTTCTAAATTTGTGGGCCACACTGACAAATTTTATGTTTATTTCTTTTAAGAGATGCTGATTCCACACTCACACCCCAGGTGGCCAAATATTTTTATCAAGCTATACAATTATGCAAAACTGTTAATTAGATATATTGTTTTACTGTTTTATTGTTTCCCTTTTTCTTGACCATGAATTGTTGAATAAAACTATTTTCTTTTATTGTAAAGGCTGGTCAAAGACGGTAATAAAGATATTCATATTCATTCACAGCCGCACATCTTACATCAAACAGCCCCTCATGGTAAGGTAATAAAAAGGCTGAACTGTAACTATTACCTGGCAACTCTCTGGTACAGTAGTTATCTTCTGAAAAAGGACCAGGAACAATACCTGTCTTTTTCCTGTGAATGTCTCTTGGTTTTCAGTGAACTTTCCATCACATTCTTGTAACCAATAAACAAAACTTTCCATTCTCTGCAACCCTGGATGAAATGTTATATGAGTCTTGTTCCTAACAATGTTCTTGCATGTTAATTAATGCCAAGTTATTGTTGAAATCCCTTTGACATTTTTACTCATTCAAAACAAGCTTATGGTAATGATTATCATCACACAATATAGGACCAAAAAAAATCACACTCTGTAATAACCTAGCTATTATATTAAAATGCTGCCATGCCTTTATGAATACTTTATATTTATATATTTAGTATCTTTTATGACAAAATATAATAAGTCATATAAATCAATATTTTTCAGTATGGGACATATTAGCATTAAGCATGGCAAATTTTAGCGTTTTTAAGTAATGCAAGTGCAGCAGTAAATGTAACAGAATTCTAATGAAATTTAATGTTCAATGCAGAACACAGCAGTTGACAGTCTAACTTCCTTTTGAAGTTGTCACACTTGTTTTCTTTCAATCTTTTTTCCTTCTTCTTTGTATCTAGCGACATTGTGAGATGAAAGGCAAATTAATAGCTTTTCTGCTGAAGGAATAGCAGCACACATAAGGACACATAAATGCACAGATTGAAGTTCTTGAAATGACTATCATAGTTATCTCACAGATAACATTATCTCATTGCTTCAATAGCTAAAGCAAACTTTCTGATAGTTTCCTGAATTTTTACATATTTCCTTATCACTTTTTTTCCTGAAAATCCACAAATTAACATGAATGTTCACTTAAACTCCTTTGTGCTCCTTTGTACATTCCTCTTCCTAAGTAGCTTGATAAAGATTTTTTAATGTTTTAAGTCAAATGTTGGTTTATAGATTTAAATCTCTGTTCTTCTTAAATCTTCATCTCTGTTAAATCACTTTATCTATCTATCTATCTATCTATCTATCTATCTATCTATCTATCTATTTATCTATCTAATTTATCCCCGCCCATCTCCTCCTGTCGGAGGCCTCTGGGCAGTTTATTACTTTTATCTGGACCAGGGGCATAGAAAAAAGGAAACTATACCAGTTTCATAAAACAGAGTAAATTTCTTACAGTCAAAAAGGTTACTTTTGTGTTTGGACTTGTTTTGCCATATCTGAATTGTTTCATCTTTACCAGCTGTCAGTACAGGGAGTCTGCGGGAAGATGGATCAAAAAAGTTAAGATGACTTCCATGACAATGTAATCAAACCCCCTCCCCTTTTTAGTTGCATCCCACATTAAAAAAGAGGTGGAACTTCAATCATGCAGCATTGGCTGCCATCTTGACTTTATTTAAGGCCCTTCCTCTATTATAGATGTGCCAATCCCAGTATGATTTTTATAGAGTGGTAACAATCGAAGGGAATATTTGTAGCTCAGGGTTGAACTGTGGAGTCCTTGGTGCTCTCTGAGCCTTGTTGTTTTCTTGCAGATGTTTCATTGCCAGACTAGGCAACATCTTCAGTGTGAAGAGGGAGTGGCCCTTGTGTTGGTAGGGGTGTTGTTCTCTCCTTGGGTTCCTTCTGAACCAGTAGCAGTCAGAAGACACAATGAGAACTCTGTAATCTCACAACACATGGACAGACTCAACATTCGTTTCAACTGGGAAACTGTGAGCATCCTAAATCAAGCCAAATCCAACAGCACCAGAGAATTCCTGGAAGCCTGGCACTCAGACAAAGCAGCCATCAACAGACACATAGAGGTAAACAACATTTACATACCACTCAAAAGGGACAATAGAAAAGCCAAAAGACCAGTACACTCCCTTGCCAGCAATCAACACCTAGATATGCAAAAATCAACACTAGGATTGACACCAGATGAGCCATCAAACAGCCCAATACACCCTAATCAAGGAACTATCAACTCAGTCAATCACCCAAGCAGCAAACAACAGCCCAATCAAAGAACTCCCAAGGAGAGAGCAACACCCCTACCAACAGAAGCAGGGCAAGCCACGGTATACGGTTAGCCCCCTCTCTTCTGGACTTCAGAAAACAGCTGAAAACCTGGTTTTGTCACCATGCTTGGAGTGGGGAGAGGAAGAGCCATTTCTGGGGCTGGTTAGTTCCCTAGCCCTGCAGGGACCAGCCTTATCCCTTATGGGCTGAATTGATCTGCCCTTATTTGGATTTTATTGTATTTTATATTTATTGAAATATTGGTATTATTTATAAATTTATTGAATTTTAAATTGTTTTTACTGTAAACTGCCCAGGGTCCCCCACATGGGGGAGATGGGCGGTGATACAAATATGATAAATAAATAAATAAATAAAATATAAACTGAGAGCCAGGCCCACTCCCTCTTTGCACTAAAGATGTTGCCTAGTCTGGCAATGAAACGTCTGCAAGAAAACAACAAGGCTCAGAGAGTGGTAACTTCCACCTAAAGAATTCCAAATGTCATTACAACATAGGTAGGATCTTTTCATCTTTAAGCTGTTACTGATGCCACACATTAACTCTTTGGTGGAGAAGGGAGATCTAAACTGTTTAGGCAGGCATGGTTTCTATCTGACAGATTCAAATCAGTGAACAGAGAAACATCTGTTTGCTTAAAGATAAAAAACAAATATTCCAGAAAGAACTTTACATATGCAAGTGTAATTCTATACCACAGGATCATCTGGAACCATCTGATACTGGTTCCATCTGAACAGAGGGCAAGGTTTCCCTAGCAAAACAAGTCTGTGAATGTTTGTGTATTTATAAAGTATACATTTCTGGATGGGGAAGAACAGATTTAGGCTCAACCCTGACAAGACTAAGTGGCTGTGGATGTTTGGGCTGCCTTGGCCTGGGATGGTTTCAACTTTGGATGGAGTTGTACTTCCCTACTCAAGAGTAATGTGCAATTTGGGGGTCCTCAAAGCTACTGTTCAAAGAGCAGGTGGCATCTATGGCTACGAGGGCCTCCACCTCATCCTCCCAGTCACTCATGCTCTAGTCACCTCAACATTGGACTACTGGAATGTGTTCTACTTGGGGCTGGCCTTGAAGACCACTTAGAAGCTACAGCTGGTTTAAAATGCAGCATAATGGGCAGTAATTAGCACTTCTGATTATGCCTATGTGTCATTGCTGCTTCACAAGCTGCATTAGTTACCAATCAGCTTCTGGGTGAAATTCAAGGTGTTGGTCATCATGTATAAAGCCCTTTATGGCAGAAAGCCTGGTCATGTGAGGAACCACCTATCTTCAATTGTTTCTGACCACCTGGTATGATCAGGCAGAGTGGGAGTGCTCAATTAAATGTTGTCACCTTGGAGAACCAAGCAGTGTGCCTTCTCTGTCACAGCCCCAGGCCTCTGGAACTGCTCCCACTCTTCAAGTATGCTGGAAGGGTCTTAAGATCTGGTTCTGTTCCCAGGCCTGCAGTTAGGACGTACAGTATGTGGAGTCTGTGTGATTTTTTTTCTGCATGTTGTTGATGTGGTTTTGTCCAAGCAGTCATTTTTCTTTAAATTGTGTATTTTAAAAAAAAATATGTAAGCCACTCAGAGTCTTTTTAGAACTGGGAACTGGGAACTGGGAACTGGGAACTGGGAACTGGGAACTGGGAACTGGGAACTGGGAACTGGGAAGGAAGGAAGGAAGGAAGGAAGGAAGGAAGGAAGGAAGGAAGGAAGGAAGGAAGGAAGGAAGATTCCAGGACTGATCTGGGAGAAATCCAGCACACAATCAAATAGTATTATGGATTCTCCTAGACATGTGCACTCTGACACAAACCTTTTCACTCTAAGAAAATGGAAGTGGCTAGAAGAGGTATAACCCAACTGTTTTTCCTCCTACTCTTTCAGAACTGTCCAGGAAGATTCAGGTGCCATTTGGCTTTTGCAATTAGTTATTTGTGAGTTATGAAGAAAATGTGCAGAACAAAGAATTCAGGGCAGTCAAGAGATTTGGAAAAAGATCCTAGGATTTAGCCAGTGATAGCTTACCTGTAACTCTTTCTGCTGTATACTGTTCATCATAAGACATAAATTAAAAGAATGAAACAAAATTGGGAGTTATCAGTATAAATTATGCCATAACTCATCACAGCCTGGGTACTCATTTTTCATATTACTGGTTGCATGCATGAAACTGTTTTCTGTGACTGAGCATATATACCATATATATGACTTTCTTTTTACTTCCTCCCAGGTACAAAATTCACAGAAAAAGGGTGCATAATTACTGGAATAGAGACACATCTATAAAACATTGTATCTGAAAATAATCTCATCCTCAGACAACATTGAAATCTAATAATAACAACAACAATAACAACAACAAAAACATACCATACCTGTTATATGATACGCTGCTGGAATTATTAACCAGACACAAGCTGAACTGGACAGTTTAGACCAAAAAACAAAAAATCCCAAGAAAGCTCATAACTATTCACTATGCATTACATCCCCCTAGAGATATTGATACATCATACCTGCCCTGCAGAAATTGAGGCAAAGGTTTTCCTCCAATCAAACTGTCAAAGAAGAAAAGCATGCATCGGCTGATTATGTAAAAGACAGTCAAGAGCTAGAGTTGATGCAGGTTAAAAATTGGAACTTATCGGATGTACGGGAAATAAAACATGAATATCAAAATAATGTAATAAAAACATGAACAGAATGCTAGCAAGGAAAAGCATTACATGGTCAATTTCTACAAAAGATCCAGGGAAAAGTGGATAAAGATAAAACCAGTGCCAATGGCTTACAACTGGAACATTAAAATAAATAAATAAATAAACCAAAAGCTTGATTTTGGCTGCTCAGGAGCAAACTATTTGAACTAATGCAATCAAGGCCAGAACTGAAAAAAAATCATCAAATGATTCAAAGTGCAGATTCTGCAAAGAAGCAGAAGAAAGAGTAGCTCATATACTCAGCTCATGCAAGAAGATCGCACACACTGATTATAAACGACGACATAACACACTCACCAAAATGATTCACAGGAACATCTGTGAAAATTATCATTTGCCAGTAATGAAAAATTGGTGGGAACGTATAGTTGAAAAAGTAGTCGAAAATGAGCAGGTTAAAATGATGTGGGATTTCTGAATACAAGCTGATAAAGTCTTGGTGCATAACACACCGGATTTAACTGTGGTTGAAAAGAAGAAAGTGTGGATAACTGATGTGGCAATACTAGGGGATAGCAGAAGAGAAGACAAAGAATTGGAGAAGATCACAAAGAATTAAGATCCGAAAATTGAAGTTGAATGTTTATGGCATAAACCGGCCGTGGTTGTCCCAGTGGTTATTGGCACACTGGGTGCCATGCCAAAAGACTTGGATGGCACTTAGAAAATCTGCTTATTGACAAAATTTCCATCTGTCAATTACAAAAGGCCACACTGCTTGGATCCACACATATCAATCAATCAAGCTTTAATACGATCACAGACCAGAATTGCAAATTAAAAAAGAAAAAAAGAAATACATTGAAATAAAATACATTAAAAATACATTAAATGAAATGAACAAAACATGATAATATATTTACAGATCAATAGAGTTGTCAATGGGCAGTCAAGGCCTGCCTAATTTGCAGACAGTATAGCAAAATTTAGCTATGTCCAGGGAAACTAAGTCATTCTGATCAGATAGCAACAAGTGAACATAAAAGAGATCAGAATTTCCTGGATATTTTATCAAATGAGTTTGTGAATCCTTATAAAGAATACAGTATAGCAGGACACTTTCTATAGTTTCAATAGCCCCTTGTCCACAGGGGCACAGTCTCAACTCGTATGGGACTTCTTTGTAGCGGCCCTCCAAAACTGCTGTGGGAAGCACATTACAGTGTGCCAAAGTGCCCTCCAAAATTTGGAGACAGTTATATGATTTTGGTATCTCGCTGGCTTATAAGAAAAGGCTTATACTACACACACATACTATGCCAATACCTTGCAACATCCTAGGTTCTTGGGAAGAACTCAATGAGAATGAAGGCCAACACCAGCTAAAGAACTGGCAGCTGTGATTTCACATTGTTGTGTATATAATAAGGATGATGAAACAAAATGTACAATGGGAGAGAAAAATATCTGAAAAAATATGACTTTCTCGCTCAATGGTGGTCATTCCCTATAAGGTATTTCCATAATATTGTGTTAGGGTGATGGAATGTGTTCCTGAAGGAGGGAATCATGTGGTGGATCCCTACGCTTCCTCTGGTTCCCAGGGAGGAAACACATTCAAGACAGATAAGAGGCTTTGGATCCCTGGGCTCTATTGCTGGGAAAGTTAAGAGGTGAAGAGGTCCCACCCTAGAGCCCTTCTGGGTTAGTTGAGTAGCCTTAGTCTGGCAAGTTTCTGTCTATATGGTGAAAATAAAGAACTAGAGTTGGATATAACAGATCAGCGTGGTTCTTGGCCTGGTTCCTGACAGTTAGGTACTTGTTAAATGTCTTTTTCAGTGTAGTTAGGATGTTAGAATAAGCTTATTCAGATCTTTTGTCAACTCTGCCTGAACTAATCACCCTACAAAGTTTGCTGTAATTATTGTACAGCATACTCCAGATTTTTCTGCAATATGGTTTCTATACAGAAAATAACCTGTTTATTAAAAAAAAAAAAAAAAACGGTACATTCAAAGTATATAGGATAAGTTCTCATAGAACAATGAAGACTAAAACTGTTCCTTAAATTTAATCCACTGAAACTGTTTCCAATTCCATTTTAAGCATTACTGTACTCTTTGAGCTGATGTGTTCTTCTATTTGTGCTAGCTTCATTTTTAAAACTTTGGAACAATTATTATTTCATAATTCTGTAACTTAACTTCTTACTTACAGTAGAAGTTAGTACTTATCCTTATAGTGCTCATATGCACTAAATCTTTTTAGCTCTATTTCTACATAATTCTTCCTTTAGCTTTCCCTTACTTTATCCTGCTTCACTCTTCACCTTGTTCCCTGTCCTCTAGTTATATCACCACTATGTGTTTTGAATTCCCAGGGCCCTCTGATATGGTCTCCAAATCCATGATTTGATGGATTTTAAATTGGTTTTGTCCAGGACCTGTTATTGCACTTCAGATGTCATTCCACTGACTGGCACGTATCAGCTCTTTTCTTGTTCTATTTCATATGTGTACGTTTTTGGTACTTGCACCATTTTTATGTCTCCATTTTTACCTTAGACCTGTGATACATCAGTGCTGACCTCAGCTCTTTCAAGAACCCACTTCTCCAAATATTTTGGGCATCATTATTTTGCCTTCAGTGAATGTTCTACGCACTATTTTATTAGGTCTTGCAGGATTCTGGAATGATGCCGTGATATTATTTGAGAAGGTGTAAACTCAAGTTCAAGGCTTGGGTGGCATCCATCTCTTCTGATGTGGGAAAGGACTTCTGGATGAGTAGGAATATGGAAGTAGCCTCTGTCTGTAGCATCTCCAAGCAGCTGCATCTTTTGCTAGGATTCTGTGACTACCCTCTAGAGTTGCTATGCAATTCTGGAAAAAGCATTGTTGCCTTGCAGACAGATGCTACAGTCATGCTCCCATGTGCTTGAAACTGCCTTTTGAAGATCAACTGTGCCAACCCTACTTGGTATGCTCTCTCTCTCTCTTAACAGATATGTAAATTGATTAACTTCAGAGGGTAAGTTGGGACCTGTGGCTGAGAGAATGTGATGGGGATGAAGGAAACCGTCTAATGAGGATACAGTTGAGTGAGAGGCCAATTGAGAATTCCTTGTTCATGGTCTCACAACACAATCTTATCCTAAACATGTTAAATTAGGAACAAAACTCACAAAGTTTAATGGAACAGATTGAGCACATATGGTTTGTAGCCTTAATTTCTCAGACCTCATGCTCTTCTGCTTCCATCACTATGATGATGCCTCCCTGGGGCCAAGGCAATATGATTGTTACATATTTTTTTTAAATGTTATTCCATTCCATTTTTTTTCCAAAGCACTTACAATAGCTCCATAGAAGCAGCATATAACAGTGGCACTCATAGCAAGAGGCAGAAAATAAAAGCAGCGCACCAGCAATATAATTAATAAAAGCATCCGGTAAACAATTTTCCTTGCAAAAGTGATTCACACTTTATAAAAAAGATCACCTCAAAAAAACCAAGATTATGGCAACCAGCTTGATTGATAACTGGCAAATAGAGGGAGAAAATGTAGAAGCAGTGAAAGACTTCGTATTCCTAGGTGCAAAGATTACTGCAGATGCTGACTGCAGTCAGGAAATCAGAAGATGCTTAATCCTTGGGAGAAGAGCAATGACAAATCTCGATAAAATAGTTAAGAGCAGAGACGTCACACTGACAACAAAGGTCCGCATAGTTAAAGCAATGGTGTTCCCCGTAGTAACATATGGCTGCGAGAGCTGGACCATAAGGAAGGCTGAGCGAAGGAAGATCGATGCTTTTGAACTGTGGTGTTGGAGGAAAATTCTGAGAGTGCTTTGGACTGCAAGAAGATCCAACCAGTCCATCCTCCAGGAAATAAAGCCAGACTGCTCACTTGAGGGAATGATATTAAAGGCAAAACTGAAATACTTTGGCCACATCATGAGAAGACAGGACACCCTGGAGAAGATGCTGATGCTAGGGAGAGTGGAAGGCAAAAGGAAGAGGGGTCGACCAAGGGCAAGATGGATGGATGATATTCTAGAGGTAACGGACTCGTCCCTGGGGGAGCTGGGGGTGTTGACGACCGACAGGAAGCTCTGGCGTGGGCTGGTCCATGAAGTCACGAAGAGTCGGAAGCGACTAAACGAATAAACAACAAAATTAGATTGACATAGATTTCAGAAGGAAGAGTATAAAAATACGTGACTAAATATACCAACCTTAGTCTAACAGCCAATTAAACTTAGTAAGAAAGGTTTCAAGCAGTCTCCTTTGGAAGCACATTCCATAAAAAATGACAGTTTAAGTGGAGAGTGTAATGGTTGCCCTAGCCCCAAATACTCAGACTCACAAGAGGCTGCTAAATGAAATCTGATTTATTTAGAGTACTAAAGGCAGATACAGAGAAAGCTGAGAATAAGCAAAAGCGCGCCAAATACAAACTTAAACCCTTGGTACAAACGTATCCCGCCTCCCTCGTAACAGCCCCGCCCGGCACAGGTGCTAGCAATCGTCAGAGTTGCTAGCCTGGGAAAGTAACCTTGAGCGCAGTAGATAATACAAATACATTCCAAAGCAAAGCCAAAAGATAACCGTTCCCATCCTCCCGAGAAAGATGAAACACGCATCCAATTAATGACATGCGAAACGTTACGATGCATCAAAGACATTGAAACGGCGAACATGACATACCGCCCTCCTAAAAATACACTTAGGGACCCGGTTTTGTGGGATAAGCAGAGTGGAAGCGGGCGACCAAAACAGGGGAAGCCACATCTGGTGCAGCGACCCACTCAGGATGAGGGAAATGTTTCCAACGAACTAAATATTGCAAAGAATTGCGAAGGCGTCTAGAGTCTAGAATTTCTTTAACTTCGAAGTGTTGCTGACCATCAATCATGATGGGGCTGGGAGGTGGAGGTTGACGATGCCATCGGTCAGAAGGAATAGTCGGTTTGAGTAAGCTGCAATGAAAAACAGGGTGTAAGCGTTTAAGGTTATGCGGCAAGTCAAGTTTAAAAGTCACAGGGTTAATCTGAGCGATAATCGGGAAAGGACCCACAAACTTAGGTGCAAGTTTCTTTGAAGGTTGGGATGACTTGATAAACTTTGTTGAAAGGTACACAGAGTCCCCCACTTGGAATGCCGGTTGGGGGGCCCGCTTCCGATCAGCATATAGTTTATAATCTGCTTGTGCATCTGCCAATGCCATTTGAATCATTGGCCAGGAGTCAGCCAGTTGTGTTGTCCAATCATCTGGAGTGACTGCACCAGCCGGAGGTTGTGGTAGATCAGAGATAGGTACAAAGTCTTTACCCAGGGCAACCCGAAAGGGGGTTTGGCCAGTGCTTTGATGCACTGCATTGTTGTAAGCCACTTCAGCAAATGGTAGGAGGTCTACCCAATTGTCCTGCTGGTAATTCACAAAAGCTCGAAGGTACTGTTCTAGAGTCGAGTTAAGCGCCTCAGTGGCCCCGTCCGTCTGAGGATGCCAAGCCGTGGATAGGGCTTGTTTCGTGCCCAACAGCTTGAGAAACGCCCGCCAAAATTGCGAGGTAAATTGTGTACCTCTGTCCGAAATTAAGCGGGAGGGACATCCGTGTAACCTGTACACGTGTACAAGGAATAGGCGAGCCAATTGACGGGCCGACGGAATGGACACGCAAGGGATGAAGTGAGCCTGTTTGGAGAAATAGTCTTTGACCACCCAAATGACCGTTTTGCGTTGGCTGGGCGGGAGCTCGACAATAAAGTCCATGGAGATTTCCTCCCAAGGGGAAGAAGGGGCTGCCACCGGTTGCAGCAGTCCTTGGGGCTTGCCCACCTTGCGCTTGGACATTGCACAAACAGTGCAGGAGGCAATGTAGTCTTTGACATCTTTACGTAATGTGGGCCACCAGAATTGCCTCCGAACGAGGTGCAAGGTTTTTACAAACCCGAAGTGACCTGCAAGTTTGTCATCGTGTGAACGGAGTAAGACATCTTTTCTGAGGCTTTCAGGGACGTAGAGGCGGTCGGATTTCCAAGCAAAGCCTCTGTCAAAAGTAACATTGTCTTTATTTGCAAGCAACCAAGTATCCGTTTTCAGTTCTTTTAGAAACTTTTGTTGCAACTGGGAGGGAATTGACAAAGGACTTGGCTGAACAGCGCTTGTAGTGGGCGGCTGCTGCGCGCGCGTCTGGCTTCGCGTCACAGCCTGCATGCCCAATTGGGGCGCCGTCCATAGGGTGCTTACCACATCTGGCGCTGCCCCAGAGTCCTGAGGTTGCCTTGACAAGGCATCAGCCAAGAAGTTCTTTTTCCCTGGAATAAATTTAAACTGAAAATTGAATCGGTTGAAAAATTGAGCCCAACGAACTTGTTTGGGGCTCAGTTTTCGAGGGGTACTAAGCGCCTCCAAGTTTTTATGGTCAGTCCATACTTCAAAGGGATGATTTGCCCCTTCTAACAGATGCCTCCAAGCTTCTAATGCAGCTTTTACTGCAAATGCCTCCTTCTCCCAAACATGCCAACGCCTTTCAGTCTCAGAGAATTTGCGGGATAAGTAGGCACAGGGCTTGAGGCATCCTGCCTCATCCTTCTGCATCAACAATGCCCCAATAGAATAATCGGAAGCATCTGCCTGTACAACAAACGGCTTGGAGGGATCAGGATGCTGTAAAATTGGCTCTTTGACAAAAGCTGCTTTCAGGCGCTCAAACGCCGTTTGACAAGCAGGCGTCCACCTCAACAGCGCTCCGGGATTCTTGACTCTCCTAGTATCTCCCACCCCTTTGGTTCGCAGCAGCTCAGTTAGGGGCAAGGCAATCTCAGCGAATCCCCTTATGAACAATCTGTAATAGTTGCTGAACCCCAAGAAACTTTGAAGTTGCCTGCGGGTGCGGGGACTCTCCCAGTCCATGATAGCCTGCACCTTGGCAGGATCCATTTCTATGCCTTTATCAGAAATTCTATACCCCAAGTAGTCAATTTGGGTCTGATGAAAGGCACATTTCGACAGCTTAGCATACAATTCAGCCGATCTGAGTTTACACAATACTTGCTTTACCAGAGCCACATGCTCTTTCATGGTTTCAGTATAAATCAATACATCATCCAAATACACAAGTACACCTTTGAACAGATGTTCATGCAAAACCTCATTGATTAATTGCATAAATACCCCAGGGGCCCCAGCCAACCCAAACGGCAACACCTTATACTGGAAAGCTCCCAACGGGCAATTGAATGCGGTTTTCCACTCATCCCCCTCCTTGATCCGTACACGATAGTAGGCTTCTCTTAAATCCAGTTTAGAGAAGATCTTGCCCTTGGCCAGATGTGACAACATGTCCTTTATCAATGGCAAGGGATATTTGTTGGAAATTGAGACGGCATTTAATCCGCGGAAATCCGTACAAAGTCTCAATGTCCCGTCCTTTTTTGGGCGAAAAAGAACCGGCGCCCCCACGGGTGAATTTGCCGGCTCAATAAATCCGCGCGCCAGGTTTTTGTCCACAAATTCCCTCAACAGAGTTAGTTCCTTCTGAGTCATGGAATAAATTTTTGGTTTAGGCAATTGGGTGTTGGGCAACAGTTCTATGGCACAGTCCGTCTTTCGATGGGGGGGCAACTGATCGGCTTCCTTTTCACCGAATACATCAGCAAACATCCAGTACTCGGCCGGCAAGCCTTCCAGAGGAGAGGCCGGGTAAGGCGGAGTCGCAGCTGCCGCAACCCCCACCATCTCCTCTGGGGCACCCTTCCCCTCGGCCGCTTGATAAAACCCATCCCTAAACGTGATAGTTCGGTAGACCCAGTTTATGTGGGGGTTTTGCTGCACCAACCAGGGTACCCCCAACACCACCAGTGGCCCCCCAACCGGAGCCACCACAAAAGACAGCTTTTCCTGGTGACTGCCCAGTTGCAAGGCTGCACGCCCTGTAAAATGGGTGACCGGTTGGCCCCCTGCCACGGACCCATCCAGCTGAGTAAAAGCGATGGGTCGCTGTAAAGGGAACGTGGGGAGCTCCAAAGCCGCCACCACGTCGGGGTGCATAAGACAGCGGGAACACCCCGAATCAATCATGGCCCATACTTCCACAGTCTTGGATTGGGAGCCCAATTTCAATTTCACCATGAGTATGCGGTAAGTGCCACTCACCGATGGAGGCTCGCGCCCATCCTCTACCACCTGCCCAGCGGCGCCCTTTAGAGCAGGTGGCTGGCGTTTCCCGCCGGCTGCGGGATTTCGGTCTCCCCCTCAATTTCGAAGAACATCACATCGTCTCCTTCGGTTTCAGCCACCGCAGCTTTTTGCTTCCTAGGCAATGCAGGGGACTTTGCTGGCGGTTTTCCGGGCCGTTCCTCCACCTTTGCCTTCGGGCATGCTGCCACTCTATGCCCCTCCTTACCACATCTCAGGCACAAGCCTTTTGCGTACCGCTTCTCCCGCTCCTCGTCCCAGGGTCGTTGTCCCGGTTTCCCCCCGGTGGTCGATGGGCGGCTGGGCTTCACCTCCCGCCCCGACTTGGCGGTCCTCCGCTGGGCAAAGATCTCCTGTGCATGTTCAGCCCTCCCCGCCAGCAGGATCCACTCATATAGCGTGTATGGGTCGTCCCTCCCCAGGGACCAGCGCAGCACCTCTGTATTCAAGCCATCCTTGAAGAGCTCGATAATGGTGGCTTGGGACCAGTCATCCACCTTCCCAGCTAGCGCTTTAAACTCCAAAGCATAATCGGCCACTGATCTGAACCCCTGCTTGAGTTCCTTCAGGGCTCGCTTTGCTCTCTCCTTTGCTAAGGGGTCCTCGAAGTGTTGTTTCAACGCCCAGAGGAACTCCTCAAGACTGTCCAGTTCGGGCGCCTCCGACTGGCACATCTGGACATACCAGTCTGCCGCCCTCCCCTTCAGTTTGGTGGCAATGGTGATGATCCTTGCCTTTTCCGATTGGAAAAACGCCCCCCATTCTTCCATATAGGCTTTCGCGTTCGTCAGGAAGAACGAGAGTTTGGTCGGGTCCCCATCAAACTTGACAGGGAAGTCTCGCATGCCGCCTCCCGCCGCGCTGCGCCCCACCACCGGTGCTGCCGCGGCTTGTGTTCCCCTAGCTTGGGGCGGCACGGGGCCCCGGGGCGATCGCCCTGGCGATGCTGCGATTTCCATCCGGACCGACTGGTCCCCTTCGCGCCTCCGCACCGCCCGTCGCCGTTCCGGGGACAGCCCCTGGGAAGAGGGGGTTGAATGCCTTTGGCTTGATTCTTCCCGGACCTCTCGCAACGAGGTCACATCCAAGCTCAGCTGTTTCAATATAGCCTCCAACGAATCCATTTTGGACTCCAACACTCGGATCCGATCCGGAGTGGGTGAGCCCTCCGTTGGCTGCACCTGCACCACGTTGGGGGACAATGGGTATCTCTGCCTCCAGGAGGGACCCCCCGCTGCCGTGGCATCTCCTTGGGTCGTATCCCAGGTGAGCAGCTCGCCCGGAGAATTTACGGTGGTCTCTGGGGCCGTTTTCAGCCCCCCGGCTTCACCCTCCGACTCGGAGCTCGCCTCCTCTCGGATGGCTGACAGCTCCCCACCTTGGGACGGTCGGCCGGACTGCCTCACGGTCGAGTCCGGTTCCCCTTCCTCCATCATCAGGATGTCGGGTTCAGTCATCGCGGGCTCTCTCCCTCACAGGGTTAGACGCTTGTCTTTCCTGGACAGGGGCCAGCGGAGTTAGGAACTTAGATTCTCAGCTTTATGTAATGGTTGCCCTAGCCCCAAATACTCAGACTCACAAGAGGCTGCTAAATGAAATCTGATTTATTTAGAGTACTAAAGGCAGATACAGAGAAAGCTGAGAATAAGCAAAAGCGCGCCAAATACAAACTTAAACCCTTGGTACAAACGTATCCCGCCTCCCTCGTAACAGCCCCGCCCGGCACAGGTGCTAGCAATCGTCAGAGTTGCTAGCCTGGGAAAGTAACCTTGAGCGCAGTAGATAATACAAATACATTCCAAAGCAAAGCCAAAAGATAACCGTTCCCATCCTCCCGAGAAAGATGAAACACGCATCCAATTAATGACATGCGAAACGTTACGATGCATCAAAGACATTGAAACGGCGAACATGACAGAGAGGCAACTGAAAGTCTATGGATTTCAAATCAAGGACAGCTTTACAGATTGGTTGAAAGTTGATTGAAGTGGCTTGAATGCTGCAGGCATACCGGTTTTTTATTCATGCGTGAATCAGTGTGGATGGAAAAGTCCATGTGTTTAAAAAAGGATGGACCTTTTGGTGAGCAAAATTCCTTAGCCACACCACAAATTTATCAAAAAGCAGAGCCGTATTAATGGCAGGATTTCACAAGGTCCATATGTGATTTTGTAAATGTTGCTTAGTTGTTGCAGCTCAGAACGTACATGGACATAAACATATTTTTTGCACAAACACACAACCTGTAAAGACATAATCTAGAGAGGAAGGGTATTCATTTGATTCTTTGGCCAAGCATCTTCCAACATTACAAAATGATGTATTTGTTCCATATTTAAATACACACTTAAAATGATCATTTCAGATTCCTTTTCAAAAGCAAATTTCCAAGTAGCTTAAATATGCTGGGGGAAAAAAAAAACAGTAGACAAAATATATACTTTAAGAAACTTGACTTTGTACTTCTGAAGTATTAGAAGAAAAAAACCCTTAGTTAAAAAAAGATACAGCTACAAATCTTCTTAAAGGTATATGGAAGGACAACATCCAATAATTCTTTTTTATTGCAATTCAAAGAAAGATAATGAAAAACCATCCATTTTTGGACTACCAGACAACCTTGTGAAACTTGTGTAAATAAAAGAGAATTGTCAGTGTTGCAATAAATCCAGTGTCACCAATATAACAATGATAATTAAGCCCACAGTGAGTTATGACCCATACTTGCCTTAGGCTTCATAAGCCAGCAAGGAAAGTCTGTAAAATCCACTTTAAACAAATCTCCAAGGCTTGTAAGATTAACTAGATTTGCTTAGAAAACAAGGCAATTAAACTCTAAAGCTTGAAAGCCTTCCATTTTTTTTTTCCTTCTGAAAATGTGACAGTTAATATAAGGGACATCTCATCTTCTTCGACCTATCTTGGGCATTCCAATATCTAGGCATGATTGACCTACTTTGGAGAGTCACAATTTCCAAGAGTGGGCTGCATCAAATGCAAGTCTTCTTAGGTATTTTTCCACCTGGGTAAAATGAGAGAACGAGAGAGCAGATGTGGCCAGGCACTAAAATGTCAATTTGGATCAATCCCAAGATTGCAAGAAAGATGCCACCACCTCTGGCTCTGTTATAACTTTGGTATCAGAGAGGGCCCAGCTTGTGCTGAGAGCTACAAATTTAACCCAGACAGCAGAAAAAATATGGAGCACCTTGAAAACCTGGAGCAGTTGTGTCTGTGCACAGTGAGACAAAATGATCCTTATTTTAGAAGAAACAACAACACAATGGCACTATTCATCAGGAACTTACTCTAGGAGATCCCTTTGCAGCGAAGAGGAGCTATCAATTCATTTTACCATGTCTTCCAATAAGCAAACTTCCTGATGGACTGAGTACAAGGGAACAATAGAAAATTAGTAATTGAACAATCCATCTTTAAAAAAGCTTTTGTACGTTTCTTGGAACTCTGGAGGAACAGAGTAGCCACTCGTCCTAACAATGAATACAAATGTTTAATGCAGCAAAGCGAAGCGTGTGCTAAAACAAATCCACTGTAATGGAGAAATCCACTGTTTTATACATATATACATAAATACATATACATACACGTATACACATATACACATGTGCGCGCATGCGCACACACACACACACACACATATAATTGAATGGGTCTGGGGGCGGACCCATTCAATTGGTCCGCCCCTGGCGACAGATGGACCCTGCTGGGTTTCAGGGGGAGCTGGGGGCTATACCCAAGTCTCTCCTGCATGGTCCAGCAGAGGCCCTGGCTGCCATCTAGAATAGGGAGGCAGCCCGAGCCTTGGACACGATCACACCTGTGTGCCCTCTCTTGCCCACCCAGACCTGGTACTCCCTGTGGTTTATGGAGGAGCTGAGGGTTTTGAAGAGGGTCAAGAGATGCCTAGAGCCCTGCTGTAAGAAGACAAAAACCGAACCTGAACAAACACAAGCTAGAGCCCCGATTAAGGCCTACCTTGTGGGGATAAGAGAGGCAAAGCGCCAGTACTTCTCCAGTCTTATTGTGTCCACAGAATGCTGCCTGGTGGCCCTGTTCAAGATTACCCAATCCCTTTTGGGGAAAGGGGACTCAGAAATCCATCTATAGGGCCGTGCTGAGGAACTTTTGGGGCACCTGCAGGATAACATCGCTGGGATCCAGATTGAGTTAGACTCCGAGCGTGAGACAGAGTTGGAGCAGATACCCTGGGAACGTACTTACCAGGTTATCTGGGACCAGTTTGATCCTGTTGAACCTGAGAAAGTGGACAGGATCCTCTGGACTGTAAATGCCACCACCTGCCAATTAGATCCTTGTCCCTCCTGGCTCGAGAAAGCAGCTCAGGAGGTGACATGTGGTTGGGTCCAGGCAATGGTAAATACATCCTTGAGAGAGGGGGTGTTCCCAGCAGCCTTTAAGGAAGTGCTGGTGCACCCCTTCCTCAAGAAACCATTGCTGGACCCTACTATACTGGACAATTTTTGCCCAGTCTCCCACCTCCCCTTTTTGGGGAAGGTGGTTGAGAAAGTGTTGGCTTTACAGCTCCAGAGGATTCTGGATGAAATGGATTATCTAGACCCCTTTCAGTCAGGTTTCAGGCCCAGTTATGGGATGGAAATGGCATTGGTCGCACTTATGGATGACCTCTGGCGGGAGCAGGATGGAGTCAGTGCATCCATCCTTACTCTTCTTGACCTCTCAGCAGCTTTTGATACCATCAGCCATGGTATCCTTCTGGACCAACTCAGGGAGTTGGGGGTGGGGGTGGGCAGTGTGGTTGTGCACTGGTTCACCTCCTTCCTCCAGGGTCAGTCCCAGTTGGTGTTGATAGGTAGCGAGAGATCCGCCCGTGCCCCCTCCTTTGTGGGGTGTCGCAGGGTTTGGTAGTCTCTCCACTCCTTTTTAACATCTACATGAAAACACTGGGTGAGATCATCCGTCACTATGGGGTGAGGTATCATCAATATGCAGATGATACCCAATTATACATCTCCATCCCAGGTGAAGTAAGTGATGCCATGGCCACCCTTTCCAAGTGCCTGGGGGCTGTGGGGGCCTGGATGGGGGACAACAGGTTGCGGCTGAACCCAGGGAAGATGGAGTGGCTGTGGATTAATGGCTCCTCAATGTCCAGGAAATTGTCATCTTTAGTTCTGGATGGGGTTGCACTGAATAATTTGGGGGGTCCTCCTGGACTCATGGGTCCTGCTCAATTCCATCTGGCAGGGTCCAGGAGGTGGGCCTTCTCTGCAACAGCCCCTGCCCTTTGGAATATCCTTCCCCTGGAAGTGAGATTGGCTCCCTCCCTCCTGGACTTTAGGAAACAACTAAAGACCTGGTTCTGTTATCATGCCTGAGGTGGGAGAGAGAGTAATAATTCTTGGGGATGGTTAGTTTCTTAGAAGGACCTTGCTCTGATTGCAGATCACAGCCATTGGGTTTGTTATCATATTTATTTTCTTATGTATTATAGTATTTAATAGTTTTACATTTTTCTTATTTATGTTTTATTGTAAACCTCCCAGAGTTCCTTTTGAGAGAGGGGCGGTGATATATTTGATTTGAGATATATACCATACATACATACATACATACATACATCAGACTAATAATAAAATCCCTCCACTGAAACATATTTATAATCACATTCAAAAGAATCCTAGGGGTACAGAAAAAATGTGATTTGACAGTGACTGTTTACATGAACAAGCACATGGGACTTGTAAAATAGATGTGAAAGAACATTGTTCAGATCAGTCATGAGAAGGACTTATGGAAAAGCCAAGACCTTGCCTTGAATTATATAGCAAATTGTGTAAAATCTCTGACTGCAAATTGGCTCATATCAGCCCCTTTCAAAGTATCATGTTCACCTACTGCTGCTATAAGTATTCCTTGAGTTCAGGGAATGCAGATTCTCAGACAATAAGATTATGAAGCAGAGTGTGTACATCTAATGGTACAGCCAACAAAAGATAAGAAGAGCTTCCGTGGTGGCACAGAATAGTAAAAAAAAGTAAGGCGACTTTTATTCAGGCACAGCTTACTTAACCCAAAGAATAAACTTCAAGAGGTACCTAATCCCATTAATTTCCATATAGCGAACTGCAGGCTGATGGCTAATGCACACATGTACAAACAAAAAGAGGAAATTGGAGTGGGAGAAAGCAACCACTTGAACACTGAGATTTCTCAATAGCTGACTATTAAAGAAAAAGTCCAGACAAAGTGCAGCATAAGACAGTTCAAGCAGTTTCTAGGTGTGTTTCTTTCTTGAGGCCATTGCAAGCATGTACATTAAACACAAAACCTTCTTTTGTTTGGCTTTTCAAGCATCATAGCCTCTCCTCCCATTGCATTACTTTCTACTCCTTACTCCCCTGAGCTATAGAAATCTCACAAATAACTTTTAGCAAATATAATTCTTTGCAAAGGCTAAGTAGCAGGGAAGCAGTATTTATTTATTTAAGAGACAAGAGCATTTAAGTATGACGGCTGAGGAAGGAGAACCTATATGCAGAACGGCTGTATTTGGTGCTAGAAATTGCAAGTCTACATATAAATCATCATTCACAATAGGATGAACCATATCTGGCTGGCCTGAAAATTTCTAGATAACCAATAGAAGGCATCAAAGAATTTCAGGCCATCAGGAAGTCCACTTACTGAAAAGCACTTATTGAAAGGGAAATATCTATGTGTGCTACATGATGCATTTTTCAAATATAACAGCTTTTAAAACTAAGGAATGTATTCATATACTGCCGCTAGCCATGGATCAGAACAATATTCAAGTTTCTGCTTGATCGATTATCTACTCTTGTTTAGGAGCTTGGACTCTGCTGGGAATGGAAGACATGGGCTTCTCCCATCTCCATTCAGCCTTTCCTTTCTTTTAACAAATGTTTTGAATCTTAGTTCCTTACACGTCATCAGGAATGCACAAAGCATTTGAAAGAGATTTTTTTAGCATGTCTTAGCAGAAACCAAGCATCACCATTGGAAGAATTAAAGAGCCATAAACTTTGCAGGCTACAGTGCTGCACCCTTTGCTTCAAAAGCCACCACCAGTGGTCAACACATGTGTGAGCATGCAGAGGCAACAGTTCCATGTGCAAAATACTGTAGCTGTGCATTCATGTGCATTTGACAATGGCCAGGACCAGCTCTGACAAAGACAGCTTTGTTTACAATTGCCTTTCCTTCAAAAGATTTTCATAGCCCTCCAGTCTGAGTTAAAGACCATTGTCAAGAATGGAACCAGAATAAGTATATCTTCAACAGATATCCTCTCCTAGCTAGGTACAAGTTGTGTCAACTTTGTCCCTTGAAAGGGAGACCAGAAAAAGGCTAGCAATACACCGGATCTGATGATGAACTGAATTTTGGAAGCACTAAATAAACAAAGAGTTATTTAATGAAAGGTGTGACTGTTTAGATTTGAAAATGCTGAAAACTAACACAATTTAAATAAATATTCTCTAGGCTTTCTATCTATCCTATTAATCATCTATCTTGTTATTGTTATCTGAACTAGGTTTTAGGATTTCATTATCTTACTAGAAAAAGAAAGTCAAAAGAAGGTTGGTAGCACACTATATGTATGTATGTATGTATGTACGTATGTATGTGTATGCATGCATGCATGCATGCATGCATGTGTGTGTGTGTATGTATATATATATATATATATATATATATATATATATATAGCATAAATTCGTTAGTTGGGAAAAAATGCTACCAGTCTCCTGATGTTTTGCTATTATAGACTAACACAGCTCTATTCCTACATTATTTCACTACTGTAGATACCATCTTCAATGGAGGAGATGTGAGTAAGTGAGGCTCCTTGGTTGACAAGTGGTGTATATATCTTTCAGTTACTCCAGTTACTGTATGTGAATGATTTCAGGGGTGGGTGGGGGTAGGGGGCGGAAGGGGTTCTCTGGCTGGCTGGCAATTTGTATGTGAATGAAATGTTTGCATAGATCTTTTTATAGGTCCATAGACAGGGCCTACATCTATATATAACCTGCCTTGACTTGTGCATAATAAAGGCAGGCTATAAATCTAATAATAAATGAAAAGAAGGAAAAAAAAGAAAGCATGTCTATTATGTTGGTGCATAACTGACACAATAGGAAGATACTGTATATACAACCCATGGCAAATAAGGAAGATCACTTCCCCACATTTCCTACACCAAAGATGTTGTGTAGGAAGGGAATGTGAAGAAGTGTCTGTGACAAAAACACCCAGTTCAGAAAATGCTGACAAGATAGCATGCCAACTCTAAATGACACAGATTCTCTTGTATATAATGTTTCAGTATGCATTTAGCATTTCTTTTTCTCCTTTACGTTCTTTATAATTAGAAAATAAAGGATAGTTGGGATTAAAGTTATACAGGGACTGGTTCAAGCACTTAATACCTTCTTTTTTTTTTTTAAAGAGGTTAAAATCACATGAGTTTTAATTAGTATTTTTAATTACTTTAGAAACCACTGTACCATGCTGTGTACCATGAAGCTCTGACTTAAAAAAATAACCAACAGCATCAAGGGAATAGCGCCCAACCTTTTAATGATCTTTGAAAGTTCTCATGCCACTAAAATGAACAAGATTTTAAGAGAGGAAGATAGTCATTTTTGGGGAACAGTGTTGAAATAAATAGCAGCTGGAACTTGTATTTCCCAGCCTGATTTGTGAAAGCTCCTCATATTAAGTCAGGCCACTGGTTCAATTTGTTCTTGGATTCATCTTTTTTATCTATAATCTTTCAACTAACGGTACCAAACAGAAGAGTTGGAATATAATGCTTTCATTGTTCATATTTTATCACTGAACTACAGATTTAGATACACGGATTTTGAACTCAAGGCAGTTTAATGCTTTATGCATACAAGGGACAGCACTGTTAAATATTCCTTTAGTCACCACAAAATGAAACATTCTGAGAATATGTTTATACTTTACACATGCACACTCTTACCAGTTGGAGAATTCCACATGTGTCCATACCTAGGACAGATAAGAAATTTGTTGGGACCAAATTATTAGGTGAATGTATCTGTTTTTCATCTCCTAAACTAATATGTAGATTGGTTCTTAGTTCAAATTAGAAAGCTTTATTACACAACAAAATGTAATAAAGTACAATAGCTTCTAGACTGCCTTTTATCACCATCACCACCACCACCACGACTATCATCCACCATCATCGCCATCATTCAACTATACTGTATATATTCATAGATGCTTTAATCATGATTGCTACATGGAAAAAGTGGGCTTACTCATGCCCTTTGGTGGATATGACAAACTGTAACATTTTGTGGACAAAAATATTGTCCTACATTATTGTCCTCCTAACCATCCTGGAAAAAAAAAAAAACAAGATTATGGCAACCAGCTTGATTGATAACTGGCAAATAGAGGGAGAAAATGTAGAAGCAGTGAAAGACTTTGTATTCCTAGGTTCAAAGATTACTGCAGATGCTGACTGCAGTCAGGAAATCAGAAGATGCTTAATCCTTGGGAGAAGAGCAATGACAAATCTCGATCAAATAGTTAAGAGCAGAGACATCACACTGACAACAAAGGTCCGCATAGTTAAAGCAATGGTGCTCCCCGTAGTAACATATGGCTGTGAGAGCTGGACCCTAAGGAAGGCTGAGTGAAGGAAGATCGATGCTTTTGAACTGTGGTGTTGGAGGACAATTCTGAGAGTGCCTTGGACTGCAAGAAGATCAAACCAGTCCGTCCTCCAGGAAATAAAGCCAGACTGCTCACTTGAGGGAATGGTATTAAAGGCAAAACTGAAATACTTTGGCCACATAATGAGAAGACAGGACACCCTGGAGAAGATGCTGATGCTAGGGAGAGTGGGGGGCAAAAGGAAGAGGGGACGACCAAGGGCAAGGTGGATGGATGATATTCTAGAGGTGACGGACTCATCCCTGGGGGAGCTGGGGATGTTGACAACCGACAGGAAGCTCTGGCGTGGGCTGGTCCATGAAGTCACGAAGAGTCGGAAGCGACTAAACGAATAAACAACAAAAACCATCCTGGGTAGGAGGATAGAAGCAAACACTTTTTTCTCATGATGAAAAGCGGCCAAAATCCCGAGCAATTCCACATAATCTCTTGTTATACTCTAGGCCTTTCGGAAAATGAGAAGTGTTCGGAGAAATTTCTCCTCTCTTCTCTAAAGAAAATTAGTAGCTATATTTATTGAGGTAGAATATGTTCAGGAAGCTGGAAAGAAAATCCAGTCTAGCTTTATTCAAAATGTATAAGTCAAGCTATTGACCAGAACACAAACAGTCAATTACATACTGATAGTGTGAAAATATCTTGTTGGTAGCACTCTGCTTCTAGATGAGGTTGGATTTATTGGAATTAAACCACCTAGGAACTTTATCCTCTTACATTCATTTTCTTTAAGTCCCTGCTCCAGAAACTTTGTCATGGTACCACTTGGCAAGCAAGTTTATCCATTGCCTGCATTCTTATTCTGGGGTATTAGTTGTGTTTTTTTCTCTGACTTTGGTATCACATGGCGTGATTTTAAGGAATGATAATTAATATTTTGTTTTAGTAGATAACATCGCAATCTGTTTTCCTGCACTGGAGTTCAGCTGATTTTATGTATTGTTCTGTTGCACTAAATCAGTTGCAAGCCACCATAGAGATCTATCTGATGAAAAGGCGAGATGTAATTGCTCTAAATGGATAAATTTAACTCACTGTTACCTTTAAGATATTTCATGTTAATTGCTTTAGTGTTGATGATAAATCTTAATGTCATTAAATCCATTTCTATTAAAGCTTAATACAAAGCTGCAATTGCCAGGCTTGAGATAATAACAACATTTAGGAACATAGCAACTTAACATTGAAGAAAAAATGTATTAATTATGTGTTGTACTAGTTTCCTTTCTAAAGGGATAGAAAAGTGTAGAAATCAGTGTAAACCAATTCATTCTTTCTGCTGCAATCCCACCTACTGAGCTGAATCTTATTCTGATTATTGCATCATTGTACAGCAAATGTTAGATAAGGTAAATATTATCCTTTTTTATGCAGACTGCCTAAATATTAACATGGTTTTTCATGTTAAAATAGTCTGGCAAAATCAGTACTTATCTATCCTCCATCTAGGAATGATCAGATATGGAACACTAAACACATGAGCCTTACAGATAACCTTTAAGTCCCTGCAACTTTATTTTAGCAGTGTTGGTAGAGGGGACAAACTAAATATGAAGCACATTGAATAATATAATTCCTAAACAAGTTTTCAGTCAAGCTGTGTCATGTTCGCCGTTTCAATGTCTTTGATACATCGTAACGTTTCGCATGTCATTAGCTGGATGCGTGTTTCATCTTTCGCGGGAGGATGAGAGGGGTTTATCTCTTGGCTCTGCTTTTGGAATGTATTTGGGTTATCTCTTGTGTTCAAGGTTACTTTCCCAGGCTAGCAGTTCTGACGGTTGCCAGCACCTGGGACGGGCGGTGCTGCTGGTAGGGAGGCGGGGTACGTTTGCACCGAGGGTTTTAAGTTTGTATTTGGCGCACTTTTGCTCATTCTCAGCTTTCTCTGTATTTGTCCTAAGTACCTGAATAAATCAGATTTCATTTAGCAACCTCTTGTGAGTCTGAGTATTTGGGCTGGGCAACCATTACAAGCTGCTAGAAAATGCACATTTTTTAATTTGCTATGAATTAAATTGTCTCTGTAATGCAAGTACAGTAGCCTTTACAAATAGAACTTTTAACTCTTCTTAATTCAGATCCAACACCTAACTTAGTCTTCCTGCCTTACACTTCTCATGCTTGGCTGTTAATGGCAATAGCAAGTTTACATTCTCAACTTTCTCCTCTGAGCATCTCTTGCGACTAGTGGATTTCCGAGCCCAGACCTGTAGCCATTTCATCCTACATTAGCTAGACCATAGATGATCCTTATCCCAACTGGTGCATCTCTAGGAGACCTCATCAACAATACAGGGCCCTAAGCTTCGGTGTAGTGCAACAGGACAATGATGTTGGATTTCTATGATATTTCAAATCTCAGATATGAAGGTGGTTCCCCCTGAAATCTGGGTAGCTGCTGCCCTGACAGCATTCCAGAGGGCCTTAAAGACCTAATTCTTCTCCCTCTGAGCCAGGGTGGATGGATTCCCTGTTGGGTAGATGATGTTTGTTTTATGTAGTGACCTGATTCACCATCTGTTAACTGTTATGTAGATTGTTATTTTTATATTACTTGTATTGTGAGCTGCTCAGAGTTAGTCTGGGGTTCAATGGCATCTAAATTGAACAAACAAGTGGACCAGCAAACAAATCATTAAAGTGGCTCCCAGTATTCTTGGGTTATAGTATTCCAATAGCTCCTATGATGTCTGAACGCGGCCTATATATGTTTGATAGGATTTTACTGTAAGAGCACTCCCTGTAAGGTCTGCTTGCAGAAATAACTATGGAAAAGAACTTATGGGTTTGCCACAGTGTATTATAGGGGATCTGCCCAGTGTGTGTTCCAGGATTTCTCTGTCAGAACTCCTGGCTTGAGCAAGATCAACTCACTAAAGGTGTCTGCCTGAGCTGTTATGGAAGAAAGGCTCCCTGCTGTGCTTCATACCTAAGTTAGTGATTTGCCCGTTAACACTTTGTAATCAGAGCACATCACAGCTGTTGTAAGTGATACACAAAGACAGGCTTGTTTAACAACTGGCTCTGCTGGCTCCATTGCCACCTCAGCACCACTAGCTGCTGAACAGCTAGGTGTTGTGGCTCAGTTCTGCTCTCAACCAGCTTGCAAAATTCCAGAAAATTTAAGAATTGGCTCTTGTAAGCCAGCATGAGCTGGCTGCAGTACACCATTGCTCTTAGACTTATCCCTTATTCCATCTGTGAAAAGAGCTAATTACAGAGGCAGGATTGACATATACTTCCCATTGGCTGGTAAATCTCCTAAACAGGCACGTAGCAGTCCCCTCCATACACCAACACACATAAAAGGAGAAGAGGAAGGATTTTCAACCTTCTGTGAGCAGCACTGGTTGAAACTAGCAAGGAAGCATGCTTCCACAAAAAGGGCTTTACTGTTCTTCCAATGAAGAAATCTTTCCAGAATCCTGAGTCCCTCGTATTCTTCCAAATCATGCCATAGTTGTATTTGGATTATTGTTACAATGATGACAACACTGGTTAATTATTAAAAGCCTCAGCCTTTGCCAAGGTGGACACCATAATAGCTTCATGGATATGGGGGTTTCTGAATGACTGTTTGTGATAGCTCAACATGAAACCTCTTATGTTTGAAGGAAACCTTATTGCCATTTTATTTCCTTCAAGATGAAAGAACTGGTTATTGCAACCTCAGTTCATTCATACCTCTGTGTGGGTATATATGTGTGTATGTGCATTTGTTTCCAGTTCGGGTCTGTACATTTAAAGTAATTCCATTAGATGATCTCAGCTTAGATTTTTTTTAAAAAAAGAGTTCTGGATCACAGCCTATATTATTCAATGTCCTCTGATGTAACCCTGCTTTGTAATATTCAGGACAATGTAAATATACAGGATTTTCTTGAAGAGAAGCTTGACATCTTATTTATTGATATAAAGATGATTTATTTAAACATCTTATACTGTAAGTGTTTTGGGCAGTCAGCAAGTTTTCCAATATAATTGGCCCAACAACCAAGTTGTTTTGCACTCAAAACTCTGTCAAATTGCTGGAAACATCTATTTCACCTCAAAACAGGTGTTTCATACTCCAAGAAGACTCAGGACAGCATTTGGAAATTTTGTTCACACCAGTTCAAAATCCTCTCATTTTAAGAAGATTCCTGTTGTATCCACCTTATACTCTGTTTATATACCTATGGATTAAAGATACCCTTGAATTCATGGAGTTTCTCAATTCTACCCTTCTGTATCAATTAAAAATAACTAAGAAATCTATCCTCTATATTTTTTTTCTGTTAATTTATTCAAGCCACATATCCTGAAATAGTTGGTAAATTAGCTTGCAAATATATCTCACTATCCACACTTTTCCAAATTCTTCATCGTGGTTTACAATTCAAGAAATACATGCAAAAGGCCAAGTCGAGTAATCTTTATTTGGTCAATGACCAGAACAACATTCAGAAGGTGTAAATTAAAGGGAAAAAATGTACCCATAATTATATAGACTATGGCAAAATGCATCAAAATGCATTATATTGCATGGCTGGGGAATCCTGGGAGTTGAAGTCCACATATCTTCAAGCTGCCAAGGTTGGGAAACACTGGTTTAAACTCTGAAGCATCATTCATGTGTCTGCCGGGGATGACTGTGAATAATGGGATGTGATTGTTCCTCAGCAGTGGGGAAATTATACTTGTTGTGTTTTAGTTTTCAATTTTATTAATCTTCGGGAGGTCTGTAAGCCACTCACAGTCAGGTATCATTGGATCAGGACGTAAACCTAGCTAAATAAATTAATTAATCTTGGATTTTATATATTGACGGCCTGGAGCAAACGTATAGACTAGCTTACTCCTCTCTAAAGATATTTCTACATAATGTACTTCACTGCTAATGTCTTTTTTTTTGTTTCCCTCTGCTAAAATGAGGTTCAGTTCTCACTTCTTTCTTCTAACTCTAAGGAAAGTACGAACTCTGAACAAAGATGAGGCTTAAACAGAGATTCAATTACTACTGTAATTTATTTGATGAGCCCTCATCAGCCCTAGAATTCATGGTCAGCAAAAGTTCATGTTGTATAATTGCCTCTGGAGGTTTAGACAGTCTTGGCAAGATAATAATTGGAAAACAAGTGACAGTTAAATAGATTAATCTAGTAATGTTCTTCTAGTCATTCTTTAGGAAGATTATTTTAAAAGAGGAGTTTATAATTAGATATTTTATCTGAAACATTTTAGATCATGGATGTTCTGATTAAAATAAAACAATTCTATTAGCTTTTCTATTAAGTACAACAAAAAATACAAGTTGAAAACACAAAGATTTTGAAGATTAGAAGAAAACCATTGTAGAGTAACAAATAATCAAGTTATAACTCAGCATATAGGTAACCTAACTATACAAAAATTAGCCTCTACAAGAAAAAAATGACTTGCACATTTGTTCCATTTTTCTTAAGGCAAATTTAAATTCTTGGCATGTATCTGTAGTGAACTGAGCCATCTAAATTGTTGAATATGTTTAACATAGCATGCAGTCAATATGTTGCATTTGTTCTAAGTGATCACATTCTGTGTAAATTCATGAAACAATGTGGTGCAATGCTGTTTAGAGCACCCTGTTACCAGTTCACTGCAGATGTTGTAAAGCTTATTTATCATTCCTATGGGATGAAAACAATACAAAACAGTGATGTTGTATAAAGGTGTCTTCAGTATGTACACCTGCTGATTACCTGTGGGAAAAGATATGAGGGATGCACAATGAGTATGAATAATTGCATAATAACTTATGAATTTATTATGAATAAATGCATGATAAAGCATTGGATCAAATAATGATAAACATGTTTTCTTAAAGCCAAAAAATGAAAGGATAGAGTAACAATGCCAGTGAGATAGTATATAAATATATATAAAATATATATAAAATAAAGTTATATAAAATACCAGCAGAATTCAGGCAACAGAAACAATTGAGACAATGCAGGTGTGATGGAAGAGCCAGCCTGGTGGAGTGGTTAAGACACCAGGCTAGAAACCAGGGGACTGGAGTTCTAGTCCTGCCTTAGGCACAAAGGCATCTGGGTGACCTTGGGGCAGTTATTCTCTCTCAGCTCAAGGAAGGAGGCAATGGCAAACCACTTCTGAAAAACCTTGCAGGGACTTATCCAGGCAGCCACCAGGAGTCAAGACTGACTCAAAGGCACCCAAAAAACAAACAAACAAAAAATTATGATAGACAAGGCAGATTCTAACAGAACCTGGAAATTATTCTGCCCTACTAAATAGTTGCTATTTCTACTTATAGAAAATAATATTTATAATACAGCTACTTTAAGGGGTTGATTCAGAATGAGATTCGTAAATCAACTGCATCTTTTATTTTTTGGACTCGCATGGGAAACCTGAAAATAAGAAAGACTGGACCACTTCATCTGAATCATTGTTAATGCATGCAGGGTGTGTGTTTCAAGTAATTGAGCTAACACAATTCATCAGCCATCAGTAGTAGCCCCAAGGACCAGTCAAGTTCCTCTTTTTTCTGCCTATCTGGGCTTTTAAACAGAGGGAGGCTATTGATCATGTGGCATCTCACATTGTGTGGGTGGCTGTGCTCTGCAAAGCAACAAAAGAGATCCATTCATCTTAAGATTTCAAAAGATGTTACCCACCCAGAATCTCAAATAGACAGGAGAGCAGCTCAAAATGAAAACCTAGGCAGACTTTACTTGTCTTCCCTGTTCCGTTGTAAATTAGCTCAAGGTAGTGAGAAGCTACTGTACATGAAAATAATAATAATAAAAAGTTTAGCTTGTTTTCTGAGTCACCTCACTCTTTCCCAATCTCCATCCAACCCAACTTATCTTCTCCACTCAATCAAAATGTCAAAGGGTAGATATAATGCTACAGCTGCAGTGGAAAAAACAAATGGATATTCTGATCTGTCCAGTCACCCTTAAATGACAGTGGGCCAGGAAGGAAGTTTTCAAGCTGCACCCAACCTTTTTCCAGATGTACTTGGAACACATCCAAGAATGGTAACAAAAAGAAAAATGGGTCTCCCTTCTTCTTTCATCTGGCAGCTGTCATCCCATTGTCCTTCTTGCCCCGAGTGGATTACACAAAAACAAACAAGTTTTGACAAATCAGAGATTGGGTAGGTAAGCTGGAAGATGTTACTGGGCATGCAAAAAACCTAAGACTTCTTCTCTAGCCTGAATTTAAATCCAAGCGATTCAACAATTCACAGATCATTTTCTTTAAGGTGGGCATGACTAGCCCTGAAAAGTCACATCCAGGCCCATGCCAGGCAAGCATCTCTACATGAGACTTTGGTATCATTTTCTTCTTAACTAGCTTCTCATACTTTGTACCCAACTGGAGGAGAATTGAAGAGTATTTGGAAGGTTACAGATTGTGGGTGGAGAAGCTTCTGAAAGTTTCATCTGGAGTACAAATAGACCACTTTATTGGCATCAAGGGAGTTTATCTAACACCCCACTACACACACACACCTTATAATGAAGAAAAAAACAGGAAGCAGTATAACACAACATGACTTTTATCTATTGTTCAGTTGGGTCCCCAGTAATCAGTTTAGATTCTACCTTATCAGTGAAAGCAAACCGACTAAGTACTCTTTTTACCACTCTGTAAATGGGGATTTAATGCTAAACTATGCAATTATATAGTCTACACTTCATTCTCTTAAACATGCCACTTTTCTGCATATCTGTTTATTTTATAAGGGGGGCATTTGAGGAGGAAGTTTCTTCCTTCCTCTTCCTTCCTTTGAGGCCCAGGTGGTGAAACTCCTATGGATGATTTAATCACACAACTTTTGTTCTCACACACTTAAAGATCCACTTACATGTCATCATCATGATACTGCTGCTACTATCCCTACATTAGAAAGGAGACACGTGTATAGGTATAACACATGTTCCTATGTTAAATATTGAGTGATTGTACTGTGGTTATAGGAGGAATGGAGTGCCTATGGTAAGAAGAGTTATGGAAAGATTTATTCCTGTAAGCAAGGCATCTGTGGTGCTCTTATTGTGTTTCCAAAAATGTTATTCACCATTTCAAACTAAATAAATAAATAAATAAATAAAAATAAAAATAAAAATGGAGATTTGCCTTAAGAGCCCTGCCATGCCACATCTCAGTCAACTGGTAGGCCATCCCCAATACAGTGTGACACCAACCTCCTTTTCTTCCTTTTGGCCTCACTAATTGCAAATCTCAAATGTTTCAGGAGCTTACTACTGCTATCTCACTAAGCATGACATGCAATCTGGGAGAGGAGAGAAGAATCAGTCCGTTTCTCCAATGAAGAAACAAAACTTGGGAGAAACACAATGAAATTTATGATCCAGTTAATGCACAGGTCTATAGGGGTGGGGGGAACAGGCTTCCTGACCTGTAGAGCATCTGGTGGTCTGGTTTTTGTTTTTGTTTTTGCCTGCAATACTCTAGTATCGGTTTGCAATTGATGTCATATGTTTGGTGGGGATACATAGAAATATAAGCACATGGCATAACGTCTGTTGATCCAGAGTTGTGACAACTCCATGTCAAAGGAGTGTGTTAGAGCCTTCCACTTAGACTTAGGTTTTCATAGGAGAAAATGAATGAGATATATAAGAGAGAGAAGATCCCTGAGATGAGAGGCCTAATGGAGCATCCTGGCTGCCAATTGCCTAACCCTAATTTAAATAATTAGTTTGCATGACCCATTAAACTAATACAAAGAGTGGGCAAATAGATGAGTACTGTTTTCCAGGGTGTAGGTGGTATTTCTGTATTTATTTCTTCTCTGAAGAAGGTGAATAATTAATAGTTATTGCATCTTTATTATTTATAGAAACCCCTCTGATTTTGAATTATTTGAAAATGGGAAGTTCATAAATACACTGAATTGAGATTTAATCTCTGTAGATACCAGTTTTCTGTAAATACAGCAGTCTCAGTCTCATATTTCATGCTTCATGCTTCATGCTTCATTTTTCAGTGGCTATTTATTTGTTATGATCTGCTGAAGAAATAATGCATGTTTTAAATTCCATCCCAGCCATTAGAATTTTTTATAATCACAAAATATGCAATCACAGGTGCCTGGAGGAAGCCATGATAACGTCACACATGTCATCACACAAATGATGTGAATGCTATTTATAAGTAAATAACTTTATTGCAGTCATTAACCAGCACAATGTCATTTATATGAGTTCCATCATGACACAAATGAGACACAGCACATAAATCACATTATTTCCACAATGTTGGTCATGATGTCATTTGTCTTGCCATCCCATGAATGTACATGCATGCGATGAAATTCCCAATCATCAATTAGTAATATTTTTTTCCAAAATTATATCATTCAGCAAAGAACAGGAGAAGGCTGGTAGATTCAGTTCTTGTTGGTGGGCTTCTCAAGCTATTTGGTCTGATCCAGTAAGACTTGTCCTACATTTTTATGGAAAAGCTGGCCCATAAATTCACTCAAAAATGAGGGTTTCAAGGCAGGTAAAACATATGAAAAAAGGTAAAGGGATATGATATAATCAACACATAACTAAATATAGATAAATTCTTATAGATCTTGCAAAAAAGTAAACTATCTTTCTGTACATAGGCACAAAGCTTTGTATATTTCAACAGAAAAACTTATATTTATATAATCTGTTACTGTTAAATCAAATGAAATTGCTGTGAACAACTGATCCCCTGAGTATGAAAGAGAGACTTAAGCCTTTCCCCAAGCATAAGATACTATGCTGTCAGTTGAAGCTCTAATAAGGACAGGAGAAGAGAGGGAGGGAGGGAGATCACTAAATTAATCTGGTCCTCACCATAAGGGGGTCCAGGAAACTGGTTCCAGTTACACTTACTTTTTAAAGGAGGTGAGTACAAAAGCACAAAATGCAAAAGGGAAACCCCTCTTTAATTTCCTAAGATTGGCCAATTCTCTTAGGAAATCTCAGCAAATATTAATATTATTGGTTGATGGAACAGCACTTGATGGCACAGCATTTTCTCCCTTTTAGGTCTCTTGAAGGGAGTATCTGATATGGCTTGATTCCAACAAGAATGAGGAAAAGAATGAGAACTATATTGCTGCATAAAGGCAGAAATGTCAGCTACCAAAGAGAATCCATGTAACCTGCTTGGTAAACCCAGGCTGTCATTTGCCTTAACTTACTTGGGCAAAATAGAAGTTAAGATGCTAGGAATATGCTTAGAATAGCTGGAAGAGAGATCTTCTCTTTAATCTAATGTCAGTCCATTGAATAGGGCAGATTAAAAAGACAAAAAAACACAAAAAAACCCAGACACTGCAGTGATTCCAGGAATGTTTTTTTTAAAAAAAATATTTTAGGGTAATCTTGGAAGCCTGCCGGGGTTTTCATCCTGCGCCATCTTATACTAAACAAAATCAAGGTGGGGCTCTTTTGAGTTTTTTTCTCATCCCTACTTCAATCTTTGGACTGTGTAATCTCTTCTCCAAATCCTTCCTTAACAGCTTGTTCCTTCTCCCACCTCCACCCCTCAGTGTCTCTTTCATACCTTCCCCAAGGTCAGCTCTAACTTCCTTTAGATCTGGGGATATCACATAGAGTATTTATTTGGCATGCATCTTCAATAAAATTGAGTCTCTTTTGAGTTAAGCTCAACTCCTGGTGACTTCATAGACACTCTCATGCAGGTTTCTTGTCAGTGCTATGGCTGGTGACTTCATAGACACCCTCATGCAGGTTTCTTGTCAGTGCTATGGAAATAGTCTGCCATTGCCTTTTTCCAGGATTTTCTTTCTTATTAGTCTACCCCACAGCCCAGTATTCCCCTTCCCACTCAAGTACTAACCAGTGCCAATCATGTTTCACTTCCAGCAGCAGACAAGGTTAGCCAGATATGACAACGTGCTGAAGGCATATCTGCAGCCTTTAAGTAAAAGCAAAACATTTGGCTTCCATCAACGTTCCTCAAGTGACACTTTCACATTCAAGTTGGACTTCAGATCAGGTGACAGCTGACCTTCTATTTTATATGTTACCCAAATGAATCCATGTTAAAGTGGCACTATTGGTCCCTTGAATAAAAAACATTTATTTCTACAGCCAACTACTTCCCGCAACTCCATCCGATGTTCCTTTTCTTATTTTTGTTCTAGTAAATATGCCTACACATGTCAGTACTGTATACAACAGCAGAAAAGAAATTGACCCATCTGATGCATTTCTGTTCAGTGATTGCTCTCCAGGTCACAGGGCTAAATTGTCTGGCGGTTCACATAGAAACAAGTTATTGGCTTCTATTTTCACAAGTGCTTCTGAAAAGACATTCCCTGCTCACTTTGTATTCATGGTCAAAATACCATGGAAGGCGGGGAGGGGTGAAGGAGTATGGCGGCAGGACGAGCGATGTGAGAGCTCGAGAATATTCTCATCTACAACGCAGGATGAAGGTGGCTTTGCGGAGTCGAAGAGAGGCAGCACTGGAGGAAGAGCTCTGCTGATGAAGAGCTTCAGCAGCTTTGGAGCAGCAGGTGAAAGCTTTAACTTTCACTTTTGCCGTAAAAGAGCAGCCGGGAAGCCAGGAAGCAAGAACCGTAGAGCCTGCGTGAGTAGCCTAGCTTTCTAGGCAATTCTGCTGCCCCCTTCACTTCGATGAAAGGAACAATAATCACTGACTAAATAAAGAAAAAGGAAGAAACTTCCTAAGTAGGGGGGAAAAAAAACTTTACGATTGGGGGGGAAAATCTTTATTATAAGTCCTTGCTGCAATAAGGGGAAAAGTGATTTATTTAATTAATTCATCACGCCATATTGTAATATACTATAGCTTTATATAAATACTTAAGCATATTTTGTACTGCATAAGTAGAAATAGATATTGTATATTGTAACATATAAACAAATAGTGTATTAGGATTAATAGTTAAGATAAGCTAAAAAATTAAGAAGGATATTTACAAAACAAAATGAATACAAGAAGACAGATTAGGAGAGGCTCAGAAGCGGGGGAAGGTGAATGGTTGAAAGCCACGTCTGAAGACTTTACACAGAAAACAATTCAAAACATCACTCAAAATTTAACTCATTTATTGGAAGAGAAAATTGATGGCTTTGAGAACAGATTAGACCATAAATTAGAGACAATGGACAAAATAATAAAAGCAGATATCCAAGAAGTAAGAGAAAGAGTGGAGAAATTAGAATGGGAAAAGGACACTGAATTAGACCGTTTAACTGTGTTAGAGTTAAAAGAAAAAGAATACTGTATTAGGCTTAGAGGAGTACCAGAAAAAAAAGAGCCAGAAATTAGAGAAATAGTGATTCAATGCTTGCCAATTTAATTGACTGGGATGAAGAAAAAATAGAAGAAAATATAGAAAAAAAAACATATAGAGTTAACTCGAAATATGCAAAGGTTCATAGGAAACCAAGATACATAATAATTGAATTTGCAAGAACAAGGACAAAAGAATTGATAATACAGACCTCTTATGGTAAAAAAAAAAAACATTGAAGGAGAGGAAATCATGATCCTGAAGGACATACCACTGAAAATAATTAAAAAGAGAAGAGAATACTTTTTTCTTACTGATGTCTTAAAAAGAAATAAAATTTCCTTCAGATGGGAAATTCTGGAGGGAGTTAATGTTATGTTTAAACAATGAAGATACAAACTGAATATTATCTCAAAAGCGCAGGAATTTCTTAAAAAACATAAGAAAGATCTGGAAACAGATGCAGAGGGGAGTGACATTTAAAAGTAAAGAAAGTAAAGGAAAGTGTCTAGATTCTGAAGACCCCAGTGTAGAAGAATTAGCTTCTAGTTCTAAAGAGTTTACAATACTTTTCTCAAATGAATGAACTAAAGTGCCTCTCCTGGAACATAAATGGAGTCAACTCCCCAGTTAAAAGGAAAAAAAGTTTTTCATTATTTACATAAATTGAAACAAGATATTCTATGTCTTCAGGAAACGCACATTGCTAAAAAAGATGATAAATATTTGATAAACAAGAAATTAGGAAATGAATTTATAGCAGCAAATGAAAAAACAAAACAAAACAAATGGAATTGTAATATATGCAAAGTCTCATTTAAACTCTAAATTGATAAGTGCTGACAAAAATGGAAGATATATAATAATAGAAGTGGAACGGCCAAGCCTTAAAGTATTAGTGGTTGGAGTATATGCCCCGAATGATAATCAGAAAAAAAGTTATCAAAATTTACTTAATGTACTTTCTGAACTACCCTATAATAATTCGATTATGATGTTTGATTGGAATGGGGTTACTTTACCTATCATTGATAGAAAGTCTGAACAACAAATTAAAAAAAAAAATCAAGGAAAATTACCTCAGTCTTTTTTTGATATGACCGAAAATTTGGCTATTGTAGATGCCTGGAGACATAAAGATGGCTTGGCCAGAGATTGTACCTTCTACTCAGATAGATTCAAATCGTTCTCCAGGATTGATATGATATGGCTATCTAAAAATCTGGCAAATAAAATCTCTGATGTAACAACCCTCCCCAGATCCTTCTCAGACCATAACTTGATTCAATTGAGCATAAAACTCCACCCAAACCATTATAGGTGGAGATTAAATGAAACTTTGCTGAGAAATAAAGAATTTGTAGAAGATTGCAAAAAGAAACTAAAGGAATTCTTTGAATGGAATCTAAATAAAGAAGTAAGTATTGGTACTGTGTGGGATACTAGTAAGGCCTATATGAGAGGGTTCTTTATGTATCAAAATAGGTGTTTGAAAAGGAAAGCACAACAAAAAACTCAAATAATTTTAGATCAAATTAAGTTAAAAGAAAAAGAGCTCCAATTAAAGCCATCTGATGAGGAAATAAATCGCCAAATAAAAAGATTGCAACAATTAAAAATACTTACAACAGATGAAATTGAAAGGAAACTGAGATATATCAAACAAAGAAACTTTGAACATGCTAATAAAGCAGGTAAATGGTTGGCATATAAATTAAGAAAAGATAAGAAAAAAAAAACATTACCAACATTTGAGAAAATGGGGAAGAATTAGTTGACAATGAAAAAATTAAGAAGGCATTTTATAACTTTTTTACAAATTTATATAAGAAACAAGCAATATCAATTGACAAAATTGAAAACTATTTGCTAAAACACAATTTAAAGAAACTAACTAAAGATCAAAAAGCAACATTAACAACCCCATTACAACACAGGAAATTATAGATGGTATTAGAAAACTGAAAACAGGCAAAGCCCCGGGACCAGATGGTTTTTCTGCAGGATACTATAAATATTTCCAAGATCAAATACTACTACCATTTAAGGATGTATTGAATATGATTGTATCAGGAAATCCAATACCTCAATCTTGGTCTGAGGTGAATATTATAGTAATTCCGAAAGAGAAACAGGATCCAACACTATGTAGAAATTATAGGCCTATTTCGCTACTGAATAATGACTACAAAATATTTACATTAATTCTAACTGAAAGATTAAAAATTATATTACAAGAAATAATTGATCATGACCAAAGTGGATTTCTACTCCGAAGACACATAAAAGATAACACAAGGACTATCACAAATATAATAGCGTATGCCAAACTTCATAATGAAAAACAGATTATGCTACTCTTTTTAGACGCAGAAAAAGCCTTTGACAATTTAAACTGGAATTTTATGCTTAAAACCTTGGAATTTATGGACTTTGGTGACACATTTATAAAGGCAGTCAAAGCAATCTATACATTCCAAAATGCCAAAATTGTGATAAACGAAGATACAACACAAGAATGCATAATAGAAAAAGGTACCAGGCAGGGTTGTCCACTCTCCCCCTTACTATTCATATTGGTTTTGGAAGTCTTAACAGAGAATATTAGAAAGGAAAATCAGATTGAGGGAATAAAGGTAAAACAAGAAATATATAAATTAAGAGCGTTTGCAGATGATTTAGTTATTACCCTACAAAATCCACTAACATCTCTTGACTACTTATTAAAAACGCTACAAGAATATGGAAAATTAGCTGGTTTCAAAATAAATAAACAAAAAATGAAAATGATAAACTTAAATATGTCACAAAATATTCAGAATATATTAGAAAATAAATCAGGATTCTCTAGTGTTACAAAAGTCAGATATTTAGGGATAGAGATTACAGCTAAAACTAACGATCTATACCAAAACAACTATGCAAAAATATGGAAGGAAATTCATCAAGACTTAGGGAAGTGCAAAAACTAAATTTATCACTTATGGGGCGAATCTCTGTAATCAAAATGAATATCTTGCCAAGGATGTTATTTTTATTTCAAAATATTCCATTATTATTAACTGACAAAACTTTTAAATTATGGCAAAAAGACCTATCAAAGTTCATTTGGCAAAGGAAAAGTCCAAGGATTAGACTTAAATTAATGCAGGATGCTAAAGAACGAGGAGGCTGGGGTCTTCCAGATTTTAAATTATATTATGAAACATGTGGATTATTATGGGTAAAAGAGTGGAATACTTTACAAAATTATAGATTATTAAATCTAGAAGGCCACGACCTGAAATTTGGTTGGCATGGATTCCTATGGTATAACAAATTGAAAGTAAATAAAGTATTTAATAATCATTGTATTAGAAAGTCCCTTCTTAGAATTTGGGAAAATATAAATCTACTCTAACACCCACTCTACCATTATGGATTTCCCTGCAAGAAGCGTATAGTAGGAGAGAAAAAACAGGAATTTGCAAATGGCTAAGATATTTGGACCTAATAAAATTTGAAGGGGCTATATATAAAATGAAAATAAGAGATGATTTGGAAAATGAAGGACATCCATGCCAATGGTTTTTGTATTTTCAATTGAAGGAACAATTTAAAATTGATGCCCAAAGTTACAAATTCACAAAAGATTTAACCTGGTGGGATAATTTAGTTTATGCCAACAATGACCACATTATTTCCAAAATATATAAAATGTTATTACAAATAAGAATGGCAAATGTACAAATTAAACAATGTATGATTAAATGGGAGAGAAATCTTGGACATCACATTGACTATGATGTTTGGGAAAGAATGTGGACCAAAGGGCTGAAATTTACTTTAAATTATAATTTAAAATATTTTTTTTACAAAATGAGGTACATGTGGTACATTACTCTGGACAAAATATCCAAAATGTTTCAGAATACTTCAAATGTCTGCTGGAAGTGTAAAAAAGAAACAGGAACATTTTATCATATGTGGTGGACTTGTAAGAAGGCGAAAAAATTTTGGACATCTATACACAATATAATCTGTAAAATGTTGACTAAAGAAATTAATAGAACACCGGAACTCTATTTATTGGGCATCATGGACAAGGATTTGGAACATGAACATGGAAAACTTTTACCATACTTGATCACCGCAGCTAGAATTATGAATGTATCAAAGTGGAAGGAAGAACTGACCCCCTCAATGGAAGAATGGACATTTAAATCCCTGGATCTGGCGCAGATGGCAAAACTTACGGACCAGCTAAATGATAAAAACGTGGAGGATTTTCAAAATGACTGGACCCCCTTCTTCAACTATGTAGAATCGACCCAAAAATTAACATAAATGTGTAAAACATATGAATATAATACAAGATGTAAAAATTATGTATTTGACTTATATAATCTCAAAGGAACTGTAGAATTATTGTAACCAAATTAGTGAACTGTGAAAAGAAATTATTTAGTTAAGGTATGAAATAGTATTATTTAGGAAGTTGGAAATCCATTTCCTTTCTTTTAAACCTCTTCTTCTCTTTCTTCTTTCTCCTTTCCTTTTTTCTTTCTCTTGTTTTTGCATTTTATGTTTATTGTTGATTTGTCATTCTATGTTTGTATTATTTGTGTAAATAATTTAATAAATACTATTTTTTAAAAAAAATGCCATGGAAGGGCAGGGGAAGCAACACTGAAACATGACTATTGGCAATATTTGAGCGATTTCAGTTTTGAATATATTTTTGAATTTTTTAAAAGTAGGTGCTTAATCTGTGAATTATTAGTCACTCATCTCATTCGAAACTGCCGAGTTTTAAAAGTTCTATTAAAAATGGGTAAAAAAGAAAGGTTCAGATGCTGCAATGTTAGTCTTACAGGGAGCCTTACAAGACTCGAGATTGGGATATCTATGTATGTATGTATGTATGTATGTATCTATCTATCTATCTATCTATCTATCTATCTATCTATCTATCTATCTATCTATCTATCTATCTCAGGCCTGCAAAAGTTTTGAAAACGATTAGGTGTCAGTGGTGAGACAGAGAATATTCTAAGTAATTGTCTAGAGCTAATGGTCATGCAGATTAGTACAGTCCATTTCTATGTTCTTCTTTCTACTGAGTCCATTTTAGTAGTCTTACTTCCTCTCCTGACAATTGACTATCCATAAGAGCATAAGATTGGTCCAGCAGAATCACACCCATGCCTGTCTTAATCTTACATTTTGATTCTTACGCTGGATGACTCCTGGGTGCATGCTAATAGGAGACTCTCTCCCCATTGTTCACCTGCAACTGGTAACAGGGGAATCCACCACTTGGAGGCTATGGTGACCACCATCAGGACAAAACTAAAGCTTGAGATTCAGCCAAAAATTTCTTAAGCCAACTTCTTTCTCAGATGGTATCAGAATGGGAGTAATGATGGGTTAAAGTTGCCATATGGTCACTAAGTTTCAAAAACTAAGAGATGAATAGAAACTTGTTAGAGTCGGTTCAAGTGGCATATAAGCCTGAGAAGTAAATATATAACACAGTTTGATTAATGAAACAGTCCTTTATGAATTTATGGAATCCCCTAATAAAGAAAAAAGAAATATAATAGATTGGGCCCTGACATTTAGTGTTTAATTATATTTATCTGAAATGACCATGGGCATCTTTCTGTGTAAGCAGAAAAGCATTATTAGTGAGGAAAAGGGAACCATGGACTTTTGTAACCAATGAATATTCGTTGAGAGGATCCCAAATTTCAAGGCCATCAGCAGTGAAAGCACTTGGTTAAGTTTGGCTGATGTCAAAATTGCTAAGCAGCATGGATTGTGATAAATATTTGGTTGGAAGATCTTCAAGAAAGAGATAGGCTTTAGGCAAGACTGGGGAGTCAAAAACCAAAATGTATCTCAAACGAAAGCAATATTAAACCACATTCATAATGTGAAGAAAACATGGACATGTTAATGAAGTCAAAGATATTGAGTTTTAGCTGAGGAAGCATTACCTTTGTCTTCTAAGATGGACATTTGTACAAACAGCTGTCCCTGAAAATGTCAAGAGCAGAAATACTCCTTGAGTTTCTGAGTTACACTGTATATGTATATTGAAAAGCAGTCTTTGAAAGGCTATAAAATCCATGACAGAAATGATCCAGATGTTTGCAAACTCTAGAGATTTGGAATTACTCATGTATTCCAGCTTTCCCTTTTGGTATATTTTTTTGTGCAGAATGTATTGTACTGTATATTATTTGGGTCTAAACCTTGGACTTACTTTGATTTTATTCAAGGATTATGGCTTCTCCAACTTCAAAGTTGTTATCTTGGTCTCTAAAATTTAGAAAATATCTTGCCATGTTCTGAGAGTATGCAGCACAATCCTAGATCTGATCTGGTCTCCCATGAATTTTTCAGCAACAAAACAGGAAACAAACAATGCTGGAATTATAAGCAAATCTGGGAGTAAAAATGTCTTTGAAGATAAATGATTCATACCCAAAGCTGTTTACTAAAGGAAGGTGAAGACATTTCTCCTCAAATCAAATCATTTTAATGCATGATTTCCCCCCACCACATACCAGTTTAAATACAGTAGATAGCTGATTCAAGTATGTGCCACTCAAATAAATCACCAGGAATTAATCTCCAATCCAGTATGGGTATTGATATAATACTTTTGGGACTTCCTGAAAAGGAGCTCAAAGTGAATAATCTTTTATAAACTTGCAGATTATGGACTTAATTCACTCTATGAAGGGTCATTTGATTTCATAAAAGTAATAGTATTGTGGGGGGAGACTGGATCTTGAAGGTTAAAATTCATGCAGAGAGACATCAAAGCACCCAGATAGCCTGTTATCTTCTGAAACTGTGTTTTTTTTTTAAAAAGCATAGACTACCCAAACTAAAATAAGAAGGGGGGGGGGCAGATATTAGCAAGCCTGCACACAATAGCTGCATCCAATGGACTCCAAACCAAAATGTTTCTCAGCTCAACTCTGCTCACTATGTCTGTATTCACTTCATGAAATCCTGTCGAATCCTTTGAATGGACAGGATGCAGCATTGCAATTTAGTGGCTGGGGCTCTGAAGGCTGCAGATGACATAGCATGATTCCTCAGAAGCAGCTACATTTCCAGTCAACATAGTGACCTTATTATATGCTGACTTTTTATGTGCTGCAAAGTGCAACAAATCTGGATTTTCCACTGAGACTTCTTCTGAGCTTCCTGCCCTCCCTCCCCTGCATTTATATCCCAGCCCAATCAAATATACCTCTGGCAGTTTACAAGATATACAGAAAATGACTAAAGCATCCATTGTAAACTAATTAAAAGCAGCTAATCAATAAACCATAAAGTAATCAAACATAATGGACTAAAACATACACTATCATGTTGAATCAATATATACATTGATGGATAATTCTAGATTATAAATGCTCTACAAAACAGCTGAGTTTTAACATTTCCCTAAAAGCAATCAAAGAGGATCCAGTCAGATTTTCATGGGAAGGCTGTTCCAAACAGCCAACATTGCTACTGAGAAGTAGTGTCTTCTGGCTTCACACCAGTTTGCTTCTCAGAAGTGTGCAAGTGTCAAATATCAACTTGTATGTCCTTAGCAGTCATGCCAGTTCTGTTTGGAATAACCAATATTGGACATAACAGGCTGCATCAAGGAGACAGCTACTGAGGAACACATCATTGTCTCAGTTCTCCTCAGTCTATTGTCTTGAGGCCCATTCTTCCACAATGCCAGTGGCCACATCAATATAGGTGACCATGAATCTCCTGCAACTGTCATCAAGACTGGTCTATTGGAGGAAGAAATGGATAGATAATAGAGAAAGATGGAGATAGGGAAGGATGTTATTATCTAGAAAATAATGGTGATATAAAGAAGCACTATTGATCTGAAGAAGCAGAACAAAATAAGAAAAGATTCTACTGGATATGGAAATAAATTCATCCTTCTCCATCTCCAGCTGCCTTCACCATCTTTTATTTATTTATTTATTTATTTATTTATTTATTTATTTATTTATCACATTTCTTCACCGCCCATCTTGACAAATGACTCTGGGCTTTCCATTCCATTCCATTCCATTCCATTCCATCCTTTCCATTTCCATCTTTCCAATCCTTCCTCCAATCCAGCTGTTTATTCAGGCACAACTTCGTTACAAGGATTCAAACTGCAATATCCAAACATGTACAACCTTTATATTTAGGTCAAGAGGGTGCAAGTTCCATCAGCCCCAAAGCTGTGCCAGGTTTTGTGTGGCATGCTACATTCCCAAGGCGTGTGCATGGGTGGGGGAGTGGAGAATGAAGGGATGAATGTGTGCCTTAAGTTCTCCCCTTCCGCCAAATGAGAAGATGTCTTAAATGTCCTAAAATTTCTTTATGCTCTTATGTCTTGCAACTAAACTGGGTTCCCTGGAAGCCTTCTTGTTGAGTTTGTGTCTTTGAAAACAGTGTGTCATGCTTAGACTTATTTAAACTATAATTTGTATCATGACATTTCCCTTTCTTTTTTCTTCTCATTAGAAAGCTGCTGTAAACTGGCTGAAATAAAATAAAACTTGAACTATCACCCAGTGGTAGGATGGCGAATGTGAACAAAGGAGGAAAATATTGTATGTCATTGAGTATGTCTAGCTATTCTCTTTCCTGTTAGGTGGGCACAATCCTTCATTTGTTAAAACATCCTTCATGAAGAACTGGGTTATACGGTGTTGCCTGTCTGTATATTCCATTCTTTAGCATTTTCAGTGCTTCTTATAGGTTATAAAAAAGGAACAAAAATACTTTTGAAGGTGGACTTTTTTAGCGATTTTATCCTGAATATTTCCAAAGAGAAGTCCTTTGAATGTTGCCTTGACCTTAGGCTCAGATCCAAAAATGCCCTTTTACTAGCTAAAACATTTTCCAATCGATTTTATACATTATAGGTTTCAGTCATGTAAAAGCTTTTATGGGCTGTTTTAGAATAATCCTTGGACTGCATAGAGTAAAACTAGAAATCCATAGAACCCAACAAAAGGACGGGGAAAATAAATAGCAGAAAATAAACAGTTAAAAACAACAGCGTTGCATATAATGGCCCCAACAGAATTTCAACTCTGCTGAAAAAAGATGAAGATTTTTCGTGACTACAAGGACACATTCAAGAAGTTTCTTGGCAGTCACAGAACTAGATTTCCTAGATTTCCCCCCCCCCCTTCATTTCTCAGTCAAGCCTACTTTCCCTAATATTTCCTGGCAGCTTCCCAGGCAAATACTAGCCAGATGCTGCCTTATGTTTTGACATCTGCTGCAGTCCTTGATAAAATAGAGAACATTAGAAGCCCCAGTAGACAGTCTGAGGTAATGGAGCCTGTAGATTCTTCACATCTAATGTAACAGTAGCAAGGGGCCTTTACTAAGAAGGACCTGTATCTCAGACCCATCAGCATATTTTCCCTTGGAGACAGGCATATGAATTGAACCTGTATCTTCCTTGAGATGTCGCATTCTGACACTGTGGAGTGAGAAGTTCTCCACTACCTTGTTCAGAAGTATAGGAAACCCAGACATTTTGTACCCCATGCCAGGAACTCCAGAGGGCTTACCTTCCTGATGCTCATCTCAAAGTGTCTAATTATCTCTACAAACTTAACCCCAATTCACAATGAATTACAGTGGCAGCTATTAACATCTCCTCATTGTGCCAAACTATATTGAGATTCCTTTCTTTTTGAGCAAACTTTTCTTGCCCCCAATAAGTTTTAGGAATGTGGCAACCCTGGTGTTGGTGTTGGGGATGACACCAGATTGTTTCTGGTTCAGGTTCCTCTTAAAGCTAAGCCATCGCCAATCTATCATATTTATCTTACAATGTCCCAACTCTCTTTCTGTTCTAATAAAGCCAAGAGTGTTCCTCCAGGTTGCTCATGTCACAAAAACTGCATAATATGTGAGCCACCAAGCCAATAGCATTCAACCCAGCTCTTTAACAACAACAGCAGCAGCAGCAGCAGCAGCAACAACAAAAAGTGATAGGAGTCAATTTTTGCAGTCCCTGCTTGCAACCAAAGGCAAGATATTTGATGAAGTTCTTGTGAGAAGCAGGCAGGCTGTGTTTGGTATACTGGTGCACAGATGGTGTTGCTTGAACACATGGTATGCAATTGTGGTTGTAAGCACTTAGCTGTGGAAGTTATTTCCCATGAGGCACTGCTATAGTTTACATCCCCACGAATGTGATGACAGTGTTAGTTTATATAGGCATGCCTTAAGGAGCTTACAACCTAACATTTGGCTGAGGAAAGAGAAATAGGTGTGAGACTAAACAGGAAAACCATATTCATGAGGTAGAGATGAGAGATGAGAGATAGAGAGAGATGATAGAGAGAGAGAGAGAGAGAGAGAGAGATGAGAGAGAGACAGACAGAGAGATAAGGTATAAAGATTAAAGGATATTGCCAGTGATAAACAGGACAGAAAAGACTCATTTAGCGTTATGAAGGTCTCTGAAGTCCTAAACATTGATCAGAAGGGGAAAGAGAGAATGGAATGTAAGGCAACATTTACTTCTTGTCCCTTCTATACTGTCCCTTCTGAGAAATACATTTATTTTCCCTTCAAGGCTTTGCTTCTAAAGGAATGCTTGTTGGGCATTGGGATTAATTAGGTTACAAGGTACAATTACTACTGCAATCACATTTTTATGCTGATGTATAGCTAGGATAACTTTTATGTGTTTTGATATTATTGATTTTAGCGTTGAGTTGATCAATAGTTTTATATTAGTTGGTTTTCATTAGTATTTTGATTACTCTTGCACATGGCTTTGAGCATTGTTGGAGAAATGATTCACAGATGACCAAAATAATTATAACAATAAAAAAAATCAACTCGATAAAGATTAACAATATCTTTGTCAAGGCCAGTAGATGTCATGAATCTCTAATTCAATATAGAGTGCTAAGGATAAGTTGAGGATAACACAGTATTTATCTTCAACAAAAGTGCTAAATAGTATGAATCAGCAACCAGTTATCTTGGATCAAACTCAGAAAGATTTCAACATTATGTTCCTATGTATGAAACAAAGTCCAGAAATGAGAACAAACGTTTACTGAAAGCTGAAATTGAAATTGGAACAGTTCTAAAGGAAAAAATGCAGATGTTTCAAACAACTTTGCACTGATTTATATATCTGCATTTAAGGTTAATACAATCTAAATATATATTAAAAAATACAGTGTATATAGCCGTTATCTGTTTTCTGCACCAATTTTCAATAAAGGCAAAAATGTGGAAGTTACTCCATGCTGTCCTCACCAGTCTCCCTTAATGGTTATGTTCTCTTTTGGGCTGAAGCCAGTTACTAATTTTATAACAATGCTTATTTTTTCAAATCCAGTGAAATTCCTGTAAATAGCAACAAATTGAGATTTTGTAGCCTGCTGGCATCCTTTAATTTTTTTTCCCCCAATGTTATTCTTTTTTGTTTCATTTTGTTTTAACAAAACAGCAAGCTGAGTTGGGCCATGGGCGTCTTAGGCACCAAAGAAGGTGTAGTGGTTTTTTTTTTTTTTTTAAAGTATTTTAGTCCTACTTTCTCACTGAAGGGAACCCTTGCCTTATCCCTTCTTCTAGTTCCTGGTCTTCAAGTCTTGTAAGGATAATGCTATGTTAAGGGTTCTGTGCTTGATGAAAAAGCCAGGTATTAAGTGCTTTTTGAAAGGTTAAATGGGTAGGGGCCTGTCGAATATCAAGGGGAAGAGAGTTCCCTAGGGCAAGGGCTGCATGGGAAAGGCAAGTTTCCTAGGTCCTGTATGATGCCAACATTTAAGAGAATAGACCCAGAGCATGCTTACCCTATCAGATCTGGTGAGATGGGCAGATACCCTCATATGCCATGTAAGCCACCTGTACTTCATTTAGCAAGTGGGTTACAAGTGATGCAAAATAAATAAAGTATTAGTTTGTTTGATGCTTTCATAATTGAGGCATGGGCAATAATTTACAAGGTAGGTTTCCTGAAGAAGTCTTTATGAAATCTAGAGATAATAGAGCTTTTGCATATTTCCCATTCCTTTCAACAGAGCTTCTGTGGAATCACTGGTGGGAGGATCCTGCAAGAAAAAAATCTTGTATGGGAGCACACTCATCCCAACATTTAGCATGTTGCCCAGTTACTTGAATGCTGAAAATAATAAACATGACATGATGCCGTGGTAAGAGGCAAATGAATTAAGTGAATGAACTTCCCCCCTCCCTCCCTCCCTCCCTCCCTCCCTCCCTCCCTTCCTTCCTTCCTTCCTTCCTTCCTTCCTTCCTTCCTTCCTTCCTTCCTTCCTTTTTTTCCACAGAAAATGACCAATCTTTAACACATTTGTAATAGCATGAGAAATGCCATTTAGATTTTCTACCTCAGGTTCCAAATTGTCTAGGCAAGAATGTAACTTGGGTAGAAATAAAAGAATGAACAAATTGGGATACCAACAAGGATGAGATGTATATAAAAGGATGTCTCTGACTGAATGACACATCATCAGAGAAATGTCAAGGCCAGAGCTTTTGTAAGAATGCAGAGGAATGATCTACAGGCACAATGTGCTATAACTAAGCAGGTCAACATTTTGACAGAAATGTTGACTAGGCAAATCTGTCAGAAGAGTTGCTTTGCAGCATGAGGTTCTGAGGTCTAGAGTTAGCAAGGAAGGGAAGAAACAGTATGGCCATTTTGTAAGCACAGGCCAGGTGCAACCAGCCGGCATGGCCAATAGATTTTAAGCAGTCCATTGCAGCAAAAAGGTGGGAAGAATAAACTCAGGATTTAAACCTTTGGGCATACTTGATATACACAGCAGATTATCTTACCTACTGAAGCTGAATTCTTGACTTCCCATGGGATCACCAAGTTCCAGAGAAATAATTATTCCAGGAGCCTGGAGGCAACCTCTGACAGCAAGAAAATGTATGCAGCTTTTTTTCTTTGAATAATTAAAGTAGCCACATTTTTTCCAGGTTCATGCCAATGTGTGCTTCACTTTTTTTTTTTTCTTTTCCAATTTTAATCATTAAAAAAAAGGAACCTTGGACACACATCCAGTCTTCCTGAGCACTTTCCAAGAATTTACACAGCCCACCTTGGATGAATCTCCTACATCTGAGATTCAGAGAACTCTACTAATCCTAGTGTTGAGATTACCAGTTAAATATAACTGAATGTGTAACACTTTCTCAGGACTACACTATGGAATTGATGAGTTGGACTGTGATTCCCTAAGAACTTTTGTGACAGTGTGATGCAGAGATTCAGATTCAAAGTGTAAAAGCTGAGGGCACATATTAGGAACATCTTAAACTGAACACAATATTCCCCATTACTATGGACAGTAGCCATGCAACCCAGGAAAATATGCAGTTTAAGACAAGGACACACAGAAACAACAGAGCATATGCTTCTCCGGTGCCTGTACCACAGAGACATTTGTATGAGCCTCATCTCACCAGCGCTGCATAAATACCCAGGGGGCACAGGACAATGCTACACCTCCCTGCTGCTTTCAGGTATCAACACTGCCACAACATACAAAATTGCCAGGTTCTGCACAGCAGCACTCAAAATTCGTAGGATGATGGCCTGTGCCATAATCCAGATTTAATGAGCATCTAGTTTGCCATTGTAGATTGCTCTGTAACTTGATAGATATAGGCTTCCACAAATAGTACTAGCTTTTTATGCTCCCCTACACACATCAAATGAACATACCCATTTTAGATTGTTTTTTTATATATATACTTCCTGTTTTTACTTCCTGTATATTTTATACCTTCTAGCTTTACATTATTTCTTAGATTTTAGATTTTTATTTTTACTCTGGTATATCATCTATGCTTAATAGATGATATATCAGAGTAAAATAAAAATCTTGTTAATGACAATACCACACCCGCTTTATGCTGGTTTGTGACCAAACAAAGATTTGATTTGATCTGATCTGATGCAGCTTTAAATATTCCTTGCAGGTCTTAGGTGCCTGGGTGCACATTCCGAATCACATTTTCCTCTCTGAATCCAGGTCTCTGCACAGCTCTATTGAGTGATGGTAAGTTCTGTTGTCTTTAAGGTGGCTTAAATTCCTTATTGATTTTGCGGCAAAGGACCAACATGGATATCCCTTTGAAACTGCGCAATGGCTGAAGCTAATAGGACCTGGGACTACACTCATCATTTCAGTGTGTGGCCAATTTATTGGGAAAATTGTTCTTTGGGTAAAGTTCCTATTTAAAAAGAACCAGCTAAAGAATTTCAAGCAGAATGATTTTATAAAAGACCATTAAAATGCCCAGAGGTAGGTGAGTGAGGAATAATATTTTTTTTCCCCATACCTAATGAGACAATAATTTTCAAGCGTGCTAATGTTGCTGCTCCTTAACAACAGTCCAGACAAACGGCCTGTCTTTATTGAGAAATGCTGCTGCTGTTGTTGCTGCTGCTGCTGCTCGAAGACAGTAATTTCCCCGTCCTAAGGTTGCATGCTAAAAGCAATGCCTCCGTATCGGATAATCAGGCTTCCTATCAGGATCTTGCAGAGAATGAGATGCGAGGCAAGCAGGGACTGGTCCTGTCAGAGATTGTGGATATCAGCTGCTTTTTTCATTATATGGTGTTGCGATGAGTCCAGGTGCTTTGATAAAGGTGTGAAGGCCTAGTGTTTACTTGGGAGTGCACAACTAACACTTATCAAAGAGCCCCAATGTGTGCTTTCATAAGATTTCACAGGCATTTGCACATTTGCATTAGATTATTTCAACGTGAATAGGATATTCTTGAAAGCCGAGAGGATAAAACTTGGTTGTTTGGGCAGCTGAAAATGACAAAATATATAAAAGCTCGCACAATTGTTCAGTATTCAGAGAAGAAGTTCCTGATTTTTATGGTTGCGATTTATCTAATATGCTCCATTTTTGTACAGTCCTTTGTATAATATAAAGGGGCTTTAATATACAAACTGTCACGGAAGATGCAAGCAAGAAATGGATTTTCCAAACCAGTGCCATTAAAGCTTTAGAAAAGCAAGTATAGAACAAATCATCAAACTGGGCAACTTTGGGGCCTGAGTTAATTTTATATAAACGTTGATGTCAGTGTGGTGTCAAGGAGAGGTTGCACTAATGGCAAAATGCATAGTGCCAGAGGCCGTTAGCCTGTAATTCTCTAGAATAGTTCTGAAAATGCAGGGAAACAAAACAAAAGAATGCATCGGAAAGTTTGAAAATGTACGGTCTTTTTGGCAGTTAGTCCTGAGGGAAACAGCTAATTTGACATTAGCAAGGTATATTGCCCAGTGGTGATGACTCAGACTGTATCGCTTAGGTGCAAGGCAGAAGGCACTGACGTTCTTTCAATTGACTTGAAGCATGACTCAGTAATACTAAGCCAGAACAGATTTCTACACATTATTATACATCAGAGGAAGTATATTCTGGCTGATGAAACTGTTGGAGGAAGCCTAAGAGTGAAACCAAAGCAATGGATCCACTCCACTTTTAGAAGTATCAGAGGCATTGCTTTGTGGATCTGCTTCAAAGGACATCTGCCAAAGTTTTCAAAAGTTTAAGCTATAATAATTTTTTCAGTTCCCTGTCTGTCTTCCTCAAAAGAAGCAAATAGTCTCTTGCAACCAGTAGAGAAACAGTCAAGGATTAACACTTTTGAATAATTCTGTCCAAGCCAATATTTTAAGATAAATTTAGAGTCCCATGTTGTAGCAGAACATAGAACATTTCCAGCATTTCAGTCAGAATATACAACATGATCAACCAGAGATATTTCTCAATGCCAGAGTAGAAAGCAATTAAGTTTCAGGTACAGTGCTAATAATATTCATAATTAAAAGAACATGAAATGATAGGGCATCTCCACTTGTTAACTATGGCTAAAAATAAGGTAACCAAGCCAAAAACAAAACAAAAAAAAGTAGCAACAAAGTTCCAGTTCAAGAAATGAAGCACACTTCTTCCCAATTCATACCAAGCATTGGGGCTGGCTTCCCTTAATAGCTTTCTTTTTGCTATGTTTTATTCACAAAGCAATTAAGTTAACCATGGAAAGAAATTAAACGACACATGCTAATGATGAAAACAGTAACCTATGTCCGCAGCCCAACAGGTGATGGATACCATGAGAAATTAGTCTTTTTCCTCCTGATTTTAATTCTAAACGTTGCCCAGAATACCAAATCCATTATCGGTGTTCTTGCAGCTTTTAAGCAGCAAAACAAATTGCACAGCTTCAGAGGTTTGTCTTTTTCCACAGGGATCCTCCTAACCTTCCTTCACTTCAGCAATAAAAGGTTGTTATTATTTGTTAAGTTTTATACTGATTCAGACAGATGAGAGGAACATCCCTAGGCTATTTCACGGATACAGCTCGACTGAGTCAGGGTGAGCCATCCAGAGAAGACACCAGCCTATCACCCCTGCTGAATTTCATCCTTCTGAGAAAAAACAGGTGCAGATTAAGAATGTGTGTGTCCTTGACTGCTACCCAAGAATGGCCAGCTACCATGTCTGGATACATCACTCCAAGGTAGAATTTATCCAGTAAGGGGGGGAGCATTCCATTGAGTCGTTATTTCCCTCTTTCTCAGAAGCGGCCTGGCTTATTAAGTAAGATTGTCGTTGTTGTTGTTGCAATTTGCATGACAGTAGACAAAGTGTTATGGCTTGCTCTGAATGCAGTAGTGAAAAATCTTTTCTTGTGCTTTGAAGAATACTCTTCTGGTGCTAACAGTCCAAGGTGCAGTTGGATTCCTTTAGGAAACACCAGCAAAATGGAAAATATAATTTACAAACACATCCCTGGCAATATGAACATTGGTCCATGAATTGAGTGATGAAAAATGGAGGAGGAGGAGGGGGAGGAGGAGGAGGAGGAGGAGAATAAACTAATGATGAGTTGAAATACTATCGTCAGGCCCTTTGGCATCTCCCTCAGACTGAAACCAATCCTTTTCCAAACACAATTTTCACCAAGTGTCTTTAGCAAGATTACTGACAAGAAAGGGATGTTCTAGCACCTAAAGTCCAGAAACTGAACTATTTCCCAACTACAAGCAATGTATCCCAAAATACATTAGAGGGGATAATTATTTATTTTCATTGCCATCCTGTGAACTGGCAGTGATGGGAGTTTGCAGCTGGCTGTTTATGACTATTACATCTATTTTGTTAATAATATCAGATGAAAATCATTGCAAAAATTTCTGTGCAAGATCTTTATAAGGCCTTGAAGACCTGGTTATGTGCCCAGGCCTGGGGCCCCAAGTGTGTTAGGGGCCCCGTTTCCTGGTTATATTGATATCTATGGTTTGATTTTTTCTCAGCTGATATATATATTACATATATATAGAATTTTTAGTTGGTTTTAATCAATTTTATGATTGTTTGCTGCCCAAGTCACTTGTCTGAGATAGGAAGCCATAGAAATTGAATAAATAAATAAACAAACAAGTTCTAGACATAAGACAATCTTTGAGCACAAAGCAGCAGAGACTTACCCAATATCCAATATGAATCATATCCATCCCGCTGAAAAATACATTGCTTTTGAAATGTGGGGATCAAAAGACTCTCCTGATCCAGTGCAAGAAAGTGCTAACAATTGCAGAGGAATGGAGATTGTAAAAATCCACATCTCTTTATGGAATGGTTCTTAGGAAAATGCTATCTTTTCTTCAGCAAACAAAATAAGAAACAGCTTTAAAGGAACTATATCCTTAAAAATAGGATCATAAAGTTCAAAGGAGCCATTTAAGCTGTCAGATCCAAACTCAGTATTATTCAGCTGCTCCAGAAAGCAAGGCAAGAAATAATGGGTTTAAATTTCAAGGAAATAAATGTTGGTTGGCCATCAAGAAAAAAATTCCCATTGGTAAGAACTGTTGGGAGGTGGTTGGCATTCTCTCCTGGAGAATGCCAACAAAAATAGGAGGAGGAAGGAGTATTTGGTATGTTCACTGCCTTGAGTTAATATAAAAATAATAAAGGTGTGATATAAATAAAATGAAATAAATAATAAATAAAAGCTGCATGGCCCTGTCAGGGATGCTGTGGTGCAGTCTTTCTCAATCTTTTGAACCTGAAGGAACCCTTGAAATATTTTTCAGGCCTTGGGGAACCCGTGCACATTCAGGCTCAAAGCCACAAGCTACAAGATTATTTTATTCATTTCACAGGTAGGCCTGTATAGATGAATTAACAGTGTTCTTAAACTAAAAATAAAGGATGAAACATACCTCTTTAATGTGAAGTTGATTTTTTTTAAAATAAATCATGATCTCCCAGGAAACCCCTAGTGACCTCTCGCAAACCTGAGGGTGCCATGGAACCCTGGTTGAGAGACCCTGCTCAGGTATATTCCTGTATCTGGCTTGAGGCTGAACTAAAGGTTCACCAAAGATCCTTTCTTGGGGAAATATCCAAAGTGAATCAATCAAGAAGGTAGAGAGAATTAACAAGGAATACCTTGAAAAACTTGAACAAAGAACAATAGAAGGATACATGCACTAAAGTAGAAATAAGACCAGAATATAAATATTTCCAGTATACATATATACATAAGCAATCAACTAATTTCCATGTAATTAATAAAGAATAACCAAGCAAGGTTACATCATAAATATGGACACATTAGTTCTTTGAGAAGATGCCTTACACCTGCATACCACATAAACATTCTTACCTTGAGTGCAAATAAGAACTGGTTTTGAGCAGCTGGAGACTAAAGGTGGTTGAACCAACCCATCATATCAGATCAAATCAAGTAACTTTATTACAGCCATAAGGCCAGAAAACAATGATATAAAACCTAAAAAGTAAGTGAATATAAATATGCATACTGTATATATCAATTGACAAGTATGTATAGAGCAGATAAAAGAGATATAAGAATAAGATATAGAATAATAGGATATAGAAGTACAGGGATAAAAGTACAATAATAATAGAATAAAGTAACATAAAATACTGGTAAAGTAAGTCATCAGATCAGCTAGCATCTACTTGAGGATATTTCTTCAAGACTATCTAATGCCTGCCTAATTTGCATAATTTGTTAGCTTCACATTTTCCCCTTTATTAATCCTGCCTCTTCCAATCGTTACATTCTATAACTCTATGAGCTTCCTAGAGCAGTCACTCAGGATTTTATTTCTCAGAGTGAGTAAAAGGAACCATTAGGACCTTTCCTATTTTAGATGCCAGCTTCAGAATATCATAACCAGGGCATTCTGTGCTTCCAAGCCTGAAAACTATGACAGGCTGCCAGGACCCCTTTTCTTGCATTTTCAGGAATTATGAATTGCTATCATTCCTGGAATTTATAGCAAGTAATAAACACAACCTTTCACCCAAGAAGATTCAGTTTTAATTGTTGTATTTATAGTGTTGAGTCCTTGGTGCTCTCTGAGCTTGGTTGTTTGCTTGCAGATGTTTCATTACCCGGCTCGGTAACATCATCAGTGCGAGGGAGGGTGGGGTTTGCTCCCTGTTTATATACAGTAGCTTGCCCTGACAGTGTTGGTGGGGGTGTGGTTTTCTCCTTGCTAGTTCCATGATCAGGGTATTGCTTTCCGCTTGATTGTTTGCCTGCTTGATTGTTTGTCTCCTTGGTACTTCGGTGATTGCAGCATTGTTTTTGTTTGATTGTTTGTCTGGTGTTAATCCCTGCTTGCCTGGGTGTAGGCTGCTGGAGGGGATGTGTTCTGGTCTTTTTGTTAACTTCTTAGCTTTTTTAATTGTCTCTTTGGAATGGCGTGTAAATGTGGTTTATCTCTATGTGTCTACTGATGGCTGATTTGTCTGAATGCCAAGCTTCCAGGAATTCCATAGTGTTTTTGGATTTAGCATGGTCTAGGATGCTCACAGTTTCCCAGTTGAAACTATTGTTGAGTTTGTCCCTGTGCTGTGAGATTTTCATCCTGTCTTCTCGTTGCTAGTTGATACTCATGGATATGCTCTTCGAGTCTTCTGCTCGTCTGTCCTACACAGTGGCTGTTTTATCTGCATCTACACTGCAGATGACTCCTGGTTTTTCTTTTTGGGCTACTGGGTCTTTTGTTTTCCTTAAGGTGTTTTGGAGGGCTTTAGTTGGTTTGTGTGTTATGGTGACACTGTGTGGTTGTAATAGTCGGTTGGTGGTTTCTGAGATGTTTTTGATTATGGCAGTGTTATCCTTTTCATAGTTTGTGTTGGTTGTGCTGTAGTGGGTTGAGTGGTCAGCTGCTTTTTGATAAAGTTGAGCAGGTATCCATTTTGTTGGAAGATGTTGTGTAGGTGGCCTGTTTCTTTTTTCTGGTGCTCTGGGTTTGTACTCATCTGAATAATGTTTTTACACAGCTCCTCTTGGGGGAAGTTGGGTTGTTACTTTGGTAATGGAGCAAATGCGTTTGTAGTGAAGGACGATTCACTTTTCCAGAGTTTTCCTTCAATCTCTTGAAGGACCAGCTAAGTACAAACATGTTACAGTCTAGCAATAGGTGGGACCACTTCCCAGGCTAAGCTGAAGGACTAAATCAACTCATTTCCAAATCAGTGTGCACGTTAAAGAATCAAGCAGAGTAATCAGAAATAGGCCACTGCTTTTAAAAGAAAAGAAAACAAACAGAAATTTAGAGCCCATCTATAGGCAATGTTTGTCCCTACATGGTCATTTCTTTGTGGAGCTATGCTAATTTATGGCTGGTTTTGGATCAGCAACACTGGAGTTGACTGGTTATCCATTGGAGAGGAGGAGGAGGAGGACAACAACGACAATGATGATGTTGATTCTGCCTCTCTGTCTTTCTCTCTCTTGCCAACTCAAGGAGGTGAATGTAGCTAATACTCCTGCCTCCTCTTTTCCCCACAACAACACTCTGTGATGTGGGTTGGACTGGGAAAGAGGGACTGGCCCAAAGCTGGCTTTCATGCCAAAGGGCGGCCTAGAATTCACAGTCTCCTAGTTTCTAGGTCAGCACCTTTACCACTACACCAAACTGGCTCTCATTATTTTTCATCTCCTGGCCCTTGATCTATCCATCTTTGCAGACACCATCCTAGATTGCTATCCTGCTCCCTTTTCACTGGTCTCTTCTTACAACAGAACAACAGCCTCAGCTCTCACTCATCTTGTCTATCTCATTTCTCAGACTTCCCTGCTCGGAATCTGGATTAGAAAAAATCCAAAGAATAAGTCTCTTATCTGAGCTCTGACGAATAATATTTATGAGAAGAAGTTGCTGTTACAGCCCAAGAACTCCAATAAGTACTCTTATTTCAAATGAGAAGCCTATATATAGGCAATCTAAGGTGGCAAATTTCTGGTCCACTTCCTGGCAGATTTTCAACACAAAAGGAAGCAAGCTTGACTCTTTTGGGAAGTTCAGGCAATATGCATCTATTGATTATTTTGATAATTACTGCTGCTTTCTGACCAGTGTGAGAAATTATTCTCACAGACTTTTTCATAGATATTTGCATTGGCAACCAGGAGGGGAAAAAAAAATAATAATGTCCCTTAATTCCCCCTCCCAACCCACCCCCAGGTTGCTCATGCAAATAGGCTGTGAGAGTTAATGGCAATTTTTGTCATTAAATTGCCTTGAAATTTCCAATTGATATGGGTTTTATAGAGAAAGATTTAATAAAACAAATTTAATAGAAGTATTTCTCATTAAGGGGAAAAAAAGTAAGGTTGCTACGAAGAATCTACATCTACAACCACGTGTCAGATGATGTGGATGAAATTGTGCCAAATTACTTTGTGAAAGCTGAGGTAGAACTGAGCAGAACACGGCAGACAAATAAGGAAGCTTTGTGTCAGCATAAATTTGATGCACATTTAAATAGGATTATTTTAGTTTTAGATATGTTCTAATTGAAGCATGGTTTCTACGTTTAAGCTAAGTCATGCCTCAGTGACCATTTATAACATACATTAAGCTTCCTGGGAGAAAGAAGAGCATTAAGTCAGCAATAGGAAATGCTGTAATTTACTTTTATCCCCTTATTAACAGTGTAATAAGAGTTATATTATGTACTATTAGTACTTTATGCCAGAATTCAGTAAGTACTGTATGTTCTCAGAGAAAATACCAGGGTAATTGATACAGCTAGCCTAGAAAGTTCTTGGTTAAGTAACAGTGTTAAGATAATCATATTTATGATTCATAAAACAGATTTTTTACAGTGTCTGGGATCCTTTATGGGTACACCTAAAGCCTTTGTACCTTAAAACAATTGTGAATGTGGCAAAAGCTTATATTCTGTCAGTGTTACATTGGACTGATTGCTCCCTCTTAATTCACCTTGTTCATGAAATTTTGGGGAAAATTGTAGGAGAGTTCACAGGGATATTTAAAATGTTAATAGAATATAACTTTTTCTTCTTTCATAATTTTTTATATTCTTTTTCTTTTTATTGTTTAGCTAATTTTTTAAAAAAGTAGCAAGAAGGTGAGAATTGTCACATAGATTAAAACACACACACACATACACACATATATATACACAAACACAGTATGTGTGTGTGTATGTATGTATACACACATACACACATGCACATACAATACACACACAGTATGTATGTGTGTCTGTGTGTGTGTGTATTGTTAAAGCACAGCTAGAGAGGCCTTCTGCTAGGCAAGATGATCTTTCCTGTTCTTCCCCTTTTTAAAGAAATTGTATTATTCCCTGAAAAGAAGTAATTCTCAAGGATAAACTTACATCTAACTTCTTTGGAGGTATTCTCTTCTGAAAGGTAGAAACAGTTTTAAAGCCAACTTCTTTTTAAATCAATGCTTGGTAGCAAATCTGAGGTTGTTTATTTGTTTGCTTTAAAATGCTCATCAGGAGTCAATATCATTGTTGTATAAATCATAAATCAAGATGTTGACTGATGTATTGCCTAATTTTCCTTTAGGCTTTTTGAGCTGAACAACTTTAGGTGGCTTTCCATAATAGCTTAAAAGAACAAGTCAAAACAACAAGATAAATATCAAATGATGTCCATGTTGTTGCCAAGAAAGCTATATGAGCTGGTCCATAAAGTCATTAGAAGACAAGCTTAACTTGATGGAAAACTTATATGACCTCCTGGTTATGGGTCTGACATCCAAAACAGCTTCCGTGGTTCCCTATGAGAATAATTCTTGCTGATGCAGAGCTGATAAACAACCTCAGTAGTTACAAAGATTTAAAAGTGGCCCATTAACTGTTTATATTAGTTTAGCATAAGGTCTTTTATTATTCAACAAATGTTGATTCTATGAAAGTAGGTTATTGTATCATTTGTTGCCTCTGGATTGATGGCTTATGGGCTATAAATAATATATAAATAAATGGTTAGTAATATTTTTTCCACTTTTTCTCCACTGCACGTCAAATGGTCATATTGTTAACTGAGATAATCTGAGCTAGATTAATTATAGGCATTTAGAACAATTAAGATAAGGGCTTGGACACAATAGAAGGCAACTAGTCAAAGTAAATCACCAGTTAGTTTCATAGACTTGGGTAGAAAAGAAATATGCATTTTGATTTCCCAATCTTTTATTCTATTTATTTTAAGTGATATAATTTGTTACCATATAATTTGTTACCATATTAGAAGAGCTGGTTTTTATTAACATTTCATGGGTGGCAATATATATTCTGTTTCCCAAAGAGCAGAAGCTTTTCAATTATTAATTGTTAATTTCAATTCTCAATGTAGCATCATTTTACCTCTAAAGAAAAATAAGTTGCATATGTTATCTTCGCTTTGTGCCACCTGGAATTCTTTTATATAAAGAAGTGATATTATACTTTTTTTCCCTTTTTTCTCTTTTTGCAGCATGTGTTTCCTTTATATATAGCTTAAAATAAACAACAAATAGATTTTGAGTCATAAGTCAGAGCTATCTTTTCAAAGTTATATATAAAAATAAGTAAATTATTGAAGAGTGATAAGTTTTAATGAAATGCTTCAGTTTCCATCTTCTTGAGTGATATAGCTGATCTTTCAAAATGATCTCTTTCAAAAAGATCTCTTTCAAAAAGATAAAGAATACTCAGGATGAAATAATTCAAACAAAAAAGACATATGGTATGTAGATGATGCAAGAAAAAAAATCTGTTTAGCTTTTGATTTGATGTTGATGATATGTATTAAGTCCATGGGAGGAGAGAGTCTTGAAACTATCCATTCTAGTTAATGATAAAATTTGATGGAATTATGTGATAGAATTAATGAGGAATTAATGAGATATCACAAAGCTACAAGACTTTTAAAAACCTCCTAAGGTAATCTATTCAGTTACCAAACAGTTTTCATAATTAGGAAATGTCTCATAAAATGGTGTTCCTATGAGTCCCATTGATGGGTTCTGGCCTAAGTAAAATTTAGGTATCTATTATGATGTTATCCTTCAATCTTCTTTTCCCCAAGGTCAGCATGTATAACTTCAGTCTTCATATAGGATTTGATTTGCAACTCCCTCAGTTCCCTAGCTGCTGTTCTATGGACATACTTGCTACAGACTTTCTTATTAAATGCATCTAAAATTTGACTGAAACTTCCAAACACAGCCTAATGCAGAATAGAGTGGAGTTAAAATTGCATGCGACTTCGACATAATGAGCACCACCAGTGAGTAGGTCTCCTGAATTGAAAGTTGAGTAATGAATGGATGTCAACCATAGAAGGAACAGTGCAGAAGTTGTAATAAATTGCATTACATATAATGAAGTTTCCTGAATTTTTTTTATTCAGGTACTAAGGTTTCCTTATGAAGAAAGATGGTGTCCATTGGGCTATATAGCTGAATTAGATGAGGTGGTCCATCAGCTATTGCTAAGCCTTTGACGAAGAAATTTATAGTTGCCCTGCACTTATAGTCCTTTCTGTTCACTGTTCCAGATTAACTCAGAACAGTTCATATAGTCAAGTCAGTTTGATGAATCAAATCAAGTCAAGTCAAGTCACATCAGACCAGACCACACCAGACCAAGTCAAATGCATCTGTATCAATTTGGACTGTTTCAATTGCTTTCTACACATGTGTTTGATAGTTCAATTTGGACTGCATCCAACCCAATCAACTGGATCATTTATCCAGGATGAACCAGATCATGCATCTACAATCCTTTCTAGAGCATCAGCAGCATCCTGATCCAAATACCCTGCAGAGTATGAATCCAAAAAGAATGTTTTTTGCTGTCAAAAATGCTCAATATAATCTGATCTGGACTTCCATTAGAACTGTTGTCTCTGCATTTGGAGCCCTGATGATGACTTTGGAGGATTTGGATGACATAGGGTATGTTCATCAGATAATGTTGGAATTGTAGAAGATCAAAGTATTCTGTCTGTGTGTGACCATCCCTGAGAGCAAAAAAATATAAAATAAACAAGAATTAGTGTAACAGGGTTTATAACTATAACATAAAGGAAATTTATTTCTGGGATATTTATAGGGATAGATAAAGCTTAGCACCTGGCTAGCTATATCTTATCAGGAGAAGTTCCGAGGATCAAGTATCTGTGCAAGTGTGCCTTGGAAGGAAGGCAGAAGGAAGTGACATTAGATTAGTAAACTCTTAGACAAAGAGCAGAATGATAGGCACACAGGGGATATAAAATAAATCTGTAACTCTCAATGTACAGTATACTTCGCTAGAGCCTAAAACAGACATTTCTCTTACCCTTTGTGCAGCGGCTAGGAAAGGGACACTGAGACTTTGTGACGGGCAGCTTCTATTTAAATAACAGCAGCCACAGCTGTCCAATAGAGGACTGCTCACAGCATGGGTGACTTCACAGATGCCTGGCAGACTTTTCTTTATTCTTTCAGTGAAGCTCTATGCTGGAAGAGCAGTTGAAAAGGAGAAGTGAGTAGAGCACCTTTACATTGTTCATAATAGGAAGAGAGATGATTAAGGCAGAGGTTTCCTGCCATGACAGGATAGGTGTCTCCAAAGCAGCTAAATGAAAATGAATGGCCATGGAGCCACCAAGGGATGATTCAGCCCCCCAGCATGTGATATCGAAGTGATGCAAACCCTCACCCTCTTAATAAAAGAGAGATAAGACAGCAAGCAGCACCAAGGGGTCCTTCATCTCCCACTTCTCTTCCTTGTGCCAAACAAATTTTTATCACCTGTTGGAAAAGCTAAGGACAGCTCAAGAATCTCCTAGAAGAAATGTGCAACAATTTTCTTTTGGAAGGCATAGGGACTGACCTATGCCTTTTACTGTCCTTTTGTTCTTTCCTTTTTGCAATCCTACCTGTATCCCCAAACATACTTTTTTTTTCTTTTTTTCAGATTAATGTCATTTCTCTCACCTTAAATATATCCATGGTTGCTTAATATAGTTTGATTGAAGGCTACAAGTTACTTAGGAACTAATAGTCACGGTACAGGAATAATACATACTGCCTCTACATTATAATTATGTATGCATAGCAGAAGGCTGTGTATTATTTTTGTGATGTTAAGCAAATGCTGCCCAGAATCTTGATCTGTTCCATTGTGAAGGCAGGTATCATATTCAAAAGTGTCTATTCTCAAATCATGTTCTGTGTCTTGGTAGCAATTATATAGAAATGGTGTCTAGTCTTAATTCAAGTGTCTTCTCCACCTCACATTCCTTGGCTGTTGGCCATCACAGTCATTCACTGCTGCTATGAATGGAGAAAAACTCTATCCATTTTCAGTTCAATATAGACTATTGCAACACACTCTACATGTGGCTACCCTTGAAGAGCATCCAGAAGCTACAGCTGGTTCAGAATGAGACTGCACAAGCAGTTTTAGGAGCCCCTAGAAGGGCACATATAACACCTTTGCTGCACAAGCTGCATTGGGTGCCGGTTTGCTTCCGGGTCCAATTCAAGGTGTTGGATATCACCTTTAAAGCCCTACATGTCATGGGTCCAGGTTACCTGAGGGACCATCTCATCCCCATCACATCGCCCCATCCCAGGCAGAGAGGGCATGTTACGGACCCTGTCCATTAGAAATTGTTGATTGGCAGGTTCCAGGAAGTGGCCCTTCTCTGCTGTGGCCCCTGCCCTGTGGAATACCTTACCCACAGAGGTGAGGCAGACCCCCCCTCTCCCGGCCTTCTGAAAAGGAGTGAAAGCCTGGCTTGCCACCTCGCTTGGGGTGGGAGGGGGGATAGTCAATCATGGGAATGGTCAGTGCCATAACGTGGCCCCGAGGAATTTATATTTTATATAAATTGTAAATTTTAATGTAAATTTTTATTTTTATGATGTACTTGTTTTTGTGATTTTCCTCACTTGTTATTTTAACTGAACTGTAAAACCCCCCAGAGTCGCTTGCAAGATGAGAGGTGCAGAAATGTGAGAAATAAAATAAATAATAAATATGTTACCTAGCCTGACTGTGTCTGGTAATAGTAGGAATCTGAGGCTGGATTTCTGCATCAAGTGTGGGTTTAAAGTCTCACTGATGGAAACAACAACAACAACAACCAATGAAAACAGTATTGTCTTTACAAGAGGCTGGGGAGGCTCACTAGATCCGTGTCCCCTTTAAATAACTCAGACTTAGATTACCTGTTTCAGAAGAAATGAGAGGAAAAGACAAAGGACATCGAGCTACAGAAAGTGCTACCCTGTTTATGTATGTATGTACTGTATGTAATTGTGCTATCTTCTAGCAATTTCTGGTGACTGGGTGCTTTTTATCTTTTTGTTCATCTTCTTGTATTCATGCCCCTTAAATCTTCTGAAATGATGACTGGACATCCTGTGTGGTTGTTATCTGAGAACCATAATAAAACCAGTGTGGGTTGATCAATTATCGTTATGATTATTACAATTTTTAATCACCTTATAAATACACAAAGAGGACTCTAAATTAACAGAGTGGATAACTGCATTCCAACCTCTGTCAGAAATCAGATACTCTGCAGGTCTGGGGAAGTGTTGCAGTTTGCCTGTTTAAGAAAACAATTAGTTTAATGGAAATGTAAGGACAGATGGGAATGAGTGCTTGGAGAAAACGGGATGAATGAATTTTCTTATCCTTATAGGAATCTATGGCAATGAAAGATTGACAGCTGCCTCTTCATCAGTTTTCAAATTTAATGAAATGGTCCAGGTTGGGTGACAACAGTAGAATGTCAATGTACCTTCTTGCATTTGTTCAAATTTGCTGAGAAGTTTGGAATTGTTCATCATGAAGTGTAGCTCTCATTGAAATAAATGGTAGATCTTCCCGTTAATTTTTGAAGGAGGATTTCTTGGGAATTTATCCCTTTACAGCCAGGAGAAATCTTGAAATTACATTTTCATGACTATAGCTTAACTGTATTTCTTGCCAGACGGTGCATTTTTCAACCATAATCTGTCATCTAAACTTTTTAATTTTAAATTTTCAGACTCTTCAAAACTCTTCAGTGTTTGGATAGCATTTTCTGAAATCCCCATTTCAATATTGGGATCTCAGATGTTGTAGGGTTTTGGTTAAGTGAAATGCTTGCTTATGTCCACAATAGTTAAGCAATGAGATAACATTTTAAAAAATGTTCTAGCTTTACTTATTATCCCATTATCCCTATCAACCTCATGATGACACTAGTACAGTATTTAAAGTGGATTCCCCCAGGTTTCTCAGCTTATGGTGTAAGCCTTCTGATGGAAAATCTTAGAACAGTGGTATTGTCATCCATCCTGTCCTTCTCTATGCCCCATGGGTCCTCTTGATTACTGTTTAAAGTACAACCAAACATTGATTTAAAATAAATCAATCAATAACAACCACATGTTTTTGCAATACCAGTGAAGCTGATCCAGACATGAGATGAGAAATGGAAATATCCTGATGTTGTGATGCAATAGTCTAATAAATACATGCATACTTGCATGCATACATATGCACACATACAAATGAACTTTATACCACAGGTACAAAAAATGCTGAGCTGTTGAACCAAATGGAGATGACTCTCCCAGGATCCTGCAAGGCTCTTTAAGCACCCAGAGGTTTTTAGATCATATCATTGTCACTGTAGAAAATAATGAGCTTCGTATGCAAAACCTCAAGGAAGCATTGTAGTGAGTGGCAGATTTTGGATACTGAGCATGACACAACAAAGATGGGTCCTTTAAACCTAGTATTCCATATTCCAGTGTCACCACTGAAGCAAAGGGCTACACAAGTATACCGAGAAAATATGAGCAGTCATGAATATCCCAAGACATGTTACAGCCTCAGTCCATTTTAGGACACTTTTTTTCAAAATATAGCCAACATATTCCATCCCTTGAAAGCTTGTTTGCAGTGTTACATACACCATCTTGTAGTAGATGGTTTATATAACACTTGTTTATTCATTCAGTCACTTCTGACTCTTCATGACTTCATGGACCAACCCCACCAGAGCTTCCTGTTGGTTGTCACCACCCCCAGCTCCCCCAAGGACGCGTCCGTCACCTCTGGAATATCATCCACCCATCTAGCCCTTGGTCGGCCCCTCTTCCTTTTGCCTTCCACTCTCCCCAGCATCAGCATCTTCTCCAGGGTGTCCTGTCTTCTAATTATGTATCCAAAGTATTTCAGTTTTGCCTTTAATATCATTCCCTCAAGTGAGCAGTCTGGCTTTATTTCCTGGAGGATGGACTGGTTTGATCTTCTAGCAGTCCAAGGCACTCTCGGAATTTTCCTCCAGCCCCACAGTTCCAAAGCATCGATCTTCCTTCTCTCATTCTTCCTTATGGTCAACAAGCTTTCACCAAAGCAAAGAAAAAAGTAGCATCAATGCTGACATGTCCAATTGCCTTGGAAGCCCCACATTTTTAAAAAAATTAGAAATCATTGAAATGTGTGAGTAATTTATGTTTCCTGGAACATGAATGCACCAGTATAAATTCTGAAAGACTTTATTCTGAATTGCTGGTCTGGAAAAAATGTATGAACCTATAGATACCATTGCAGCCCAAATCCATCTACAAAAGGAGCTTGATCCTTCTACTTCTCTGCACCAGTGCAAAGAAGTCAGTGGGATTAATAACAATAGGAAAAATAATTGGAAACAAGGTAATACAGCAGCTAGAATTTAGGTGATGGTGGACAAAGTTCAGGGAAATCTAGAGTATGCAAACTCCTTGACTCAGGTGACAGTCATTCACTGTCCTGTGTAACAAAGCAGATCAAGAAGCAATCAGTGGATTACTCTTTCTCTGTTTATATGTCATCTCTGTACTCTAGAAGCAGTCAACATAGAGGAATGTTGAAATCTATTGGCTAACCAGCCTCGAGTATACAAAACTTCCCCACTTTGATGTTGATGTTAACCGGGTGACGAGAAAGTGTGGCTCTGTAACTATTACTATTTTTAAAATAATGTCATGCTATTAGTACTAAATGTGTAATTCTAATAAACAGTGTGAAATAAATGTAATTACGTTGTGCTTTGAATTCATTCCTATCTGATGCTAACAGCAGGAGATTTCTTCAAACAATTATGATAACTCATTTGATAAAATGATAACATTATTTTTTTTAAAAAAATAAAGAGATGATACTAACAGCATCTCAAATATATTCTTTCTGTGTAGACTTAGAAAAAAATAATCAGCTCAATCTTCAGGACATTCAAAGAAAGCAAAATACAGTGATATCAACAACCATTTGAGACAGAAAAGGGAGTCTTCCTTTTGAATTAAATAAAAATAAAAACAGAGCCTACAATTCTATGCACAGTTAGCAAATGCTGGGAGATTTATAGCTAGGTAAATATATAAATAATTGCTTTGCATTGCACTGTAGTGTTCATCCAGTCATCATCATAAAATTTGCTTCCTAATGTTACATTTCATGGATTAAGGCCATACATCACATTCATTTACCAGCACTGAATCTTATTATTGGATTATCAAAGCTGTGATCTCTGCCCTTGGTGTACGGCTAGAATACTCCTCAGTTCAAAATAAAATATTTGCAGGTATGTATCTTAGTAATTTACAATATTATGTATTCTGGTTTTCCTACCAAAGGAGCTCTTTAACATGTTGTTAGTGTTTGAGTGTTTGTCTACGTGACTACAGTATGTGTGAGCCATAACACCAGCAACAACTCCTTATTCCCAACCTCGTGCATCCTAAATTCTCATGGGAGTAAATATAATGCTAAATACCATGGAATATGTGGTAAGTTCTGTAAATTGTACATTCAGATATAAACACAGTTTTGGGGCAGGCGGGAGTGTCATGAGATTTCAGGAAGGCAAAAAGTTGTGAATTGTTGCACTAGATTATTATGAGATGGCTGAATTGTAAAGAAGGGGTGGAAGTATTTAGAGAGGAAATCAGTAAATCCTGACATAAGGAGTGGTTGAAATGTTGTCATATTTTGCTGCTAAACACTTGCACAGGGCTAAAAGGGGAGGGAATGAGCATGAATTATGTCTAATACATTGAGGAACAACTCCTAAAGTCTCTCTTCTTATGACTGCTAGCAACATGGATAAGATATCTTGACATGATTACTATTATTGATCAGACAAATCTTTTCTCTGGCATTAAAAATTAGCAGCTGGCTTCTACTGGGAGAACAAAGATGCAGTGTGTGTGGTGTGTGTGTGTGTGTGTGGGTGTTTTAAAAAAATGGTGGGTTGCCAAGGAACAGAAGTACTGATCCTGTTGCTATGTAGAAGAAAGTATCTTTTGTCTGTGAGGTGCTGGTCTCTCATTATGACATTTGAAATCTTTTACTTTTAACACCAAATAGAAGAATGACAGAGGAGTTTCAAAATAGGCCCTAGAAGCGAGTGGGGGATCTGAGGAAAACAAGAAGGCAGAAAAACCAATAGAGGCACAAAATGCAGAAAAGCTTTGAAGTTAATGCCTTTTCCAAATTCTGTGATGCAGTTTGCCAATCAAGAAAGGTGCTTAAAAAGTAATACAGTGTCACACAGTGAGAAAAAGTGCTCCAGAAAATTAGCATTTTAGTTTTAGCTGAAACTAAATCCCATATTTAAAGAAAATTCTTCACACAAGCATGAATTTTAGGTAACTTTTCCATCAGGAGAATTGCTCATAAAAACGCTACAAATAAAAATGCTACAGAATGATCAGAAACATCATAAACCAGATTCAGGAATGTGAATGTAAGAAATTGAAGGAACCCTAAGTTGAAGATGTATCAGCTGCAAAAAAAAAAAAAAAGTTATTATATAGTAAATGTTTAATCAACCCTGAGCAAAGCCTCATGTTAATATTCAGTCATAACATAGTAATGAAGCAGTTATGATCCTCAAGTTGTAAGAAAGTTTTAAGACGTTATTTCACCACTTTAGTTTTAAAATAAATCTTCTGTTTATTTCCTTTTGTTATAAAGGAAATTCATCATTATATGAGAAAAGATGAGAGTAGACAATGAAGGATAAGCAAGAAAATTTATCGCACGTGATGCTATCGCTGTAGACTTAAACTTAAAGGGTGAATCTTATGTTTAGTTTCAGTTCAGTGGACTAAAAGTGCATTTATGAATAGTATGGCCTGCATACTCAGAGGTTTTAATCCCTTATTTAGTTGAAGCAGGGCTTATGTTCCCTGGATCTGCGGCCCTTAAACTTTTTAAACAGTTACAGTATTTCCTAGTTTACATAGGAAGCTGTTCTAAAATTCACAAGAGCTTTTTCCACAATCAAATCACCCTTCTAAAATTATTTACTACAGGACACACTCCTCTGCCCTGCCCTACAAGCACTTCATTACACCACCCTACAGAAGCCCATCTATTCCTCTAATGTAACATTGGGTACTGGGAAGGTGAGAGATGTGAGCTAGGGACTTGGATCAGAGGAAGTTTAAATCCCCCCTCAGCCATGAAACCCATGGGGTGACTTTGGGCCAATCACTCCCTCTTTCTTCCTACACCATTTCATTTGTTTTTGTAGGGGAAAAATAGTGGAGAACCCCCATGTGCGCTGTTCGAGCTTTCAGATAAAAGTGTTGAATCTAAAGGCAATAATCCATAAATAATCCACAGAGCTTCTTTTCTACAAGTAGAGATATTTTATGTGCAACCTTTCTATCTAGAGAAATCTCTGCTTCAAGGCCTGGGTAACCTGCTTATCTTCTCTTGTGGCAAGGCTGTTTCTAAGAAGTGCTATAGGTTTAATGCAGAGTGGCTTAAGCAGACTTTTTACGGGGAAAATTATTAGATTTCATTTGACACCTTTCTGCACATGTTGTCCTTCACATTTTGCAGATTCATACATTAGCCTTTAGCACTTGAAGTTTCATGCAATCAGCCATGTAATTAAGCTTAGCTGGGACCAGATACCTAAACTGTTCTTGTGAAATATCTTTTAGTAGCTATTAACCTCATTAGAGTTTTGCCAGCTGGAAACTCCCTAGCTATTCTGTGAAGAAGCTGTGCCCTAAAAAAATTCTATCCCTCTTTCATGCAATTGGTCCCCAAGAGTCCTGCATTGCAGATTTGAGAGTGGAATTTTCCAAAGGATAGCATATTGTATTGGTATTCTATCACTTTGTTCATGGAAATGAGTCTCTAATGAGCTATATCAAGGCTACCTACAGTACATATCAATACACTTTAGCAGGTGAGGTGCAGGGGCTTTATTTTATACCACCTTTAATATTCTAGCCAAGAGGGGAAAAAAGGATATATAGAAAATTAAGAAGACAAATTTAATAATTCCAATTGCATAATATTGCGTGGTTAGTTAAGCCATAGGTAGAAGTAGAAAAATAAGGTTGTATAAGGATGGAAAGAATGAATCAAAAGAAAATGTTATGTTAGCAGTTTGCTGATGATTTTTTTTTTTAAGATAAAGAGTGCAGTGGGCCCAGAATGAGTTAGGACCCTGACATAAGAGATAGGTGAGCTTCTTGTTTGCCCTACTATGGTCCTAATCTGCACAAGGGTGCAGCACCTATACCTTGTATGTGGGGCAAAAAGGTCTCATTAGAACAAATGGGAAACTTTTCCTCCCATTAAAACTGCAAATTAATAGTTATAACGTGACTTGAATATGGTCCCTGCCCACTTGTGATAAAACCATGATCTCAAACTAAATGGGGCTCCGTATACTGGGTTTCTGGAGAAATAATGCACATTCAGAAAAGTAAACAACCCAATATCGTGTGTGGTTTGAACCTAAGAGGACCTGGAAGGAAGGTTGTTGGCAAATGAAATCACATATAAAATTTGCTACAAATATTGGGTTTTGTAACGATTGCCCTACTCCAATAAAATGCTCAGACTCCAAATCTAAGTTTAAGGTCTGGTTTTATTTAGAATAAGGTGCAAACAGAGAGAAAGCTGAGAATGAGAAAAGCGCGCCTAAACTCAAACTAAATAGCTCTGTTTCCAACAACAACCCCCCCCCCCTTGCATACAGAACAATCCCACATTCCCAGGTGCTCCTAACAAGCTCTGCTGATGGACGGGCAAAAAGACCTTGACATTTAAGAGATAACCCAAACACATTCCTTCCTGGCACAGCCCCACACATCTCCCCGTACAAGGTTTATCAGCAGCACCCTCCCAGCCAGGAACACGCACCAACACTCTGGCATGAGAACCGTTACGATGGAGTGAACATCGCAACGGTGATCATGACAGGTTTCCTTCTCAAATAAACCTCTAAAAATGCAGACGTATTTGAGGAGAAAGATTAAGGTAACATGAAGCCTTACTTATCACCAATAAATAAGACAGAGGTCTATCAAGGGAAGAATTTTCAATTATTAAAAATTTTGCAAGAAATTCTAAATCAGTGTTTCTCAGTCTGATGGGCTCCAGAAATATAGGGCTATACCTCTCAGCCAACTTATTCTTATTTTTATTGGCTGGGAATGCATCTGCAGGACAGTAGGCTGTAATGTTTAGCTTGATTTCATTATTCAGTATCTTACATACCTATGTCACACATGTGTGATCTGCCTACTGTATTACTTCTATACTAGATGTATAGCACCATGAGGGGCAGGGGGGGAGTCAGACTTGTGTTTTTATGCCCCAAGATACAGTATTTAAAACAGATATTAACTGGTGCAGATAGATAAAAGCAGAATGTACATGCGGTTTATATGACGTTCCTAGGCTAAACATTCATACTTGATAGCTCTATTTGGGTGGGAAAAGACTAATGAGAAAAGATGGTTTCAAAATAAGCATTGGTTTTCCTTATTTTGAAAATATCCCTTCCCCCACCCCCAAAATTAAATTGGTCAGAGAAATTCATAGGGGAAGGAAACCTTGCATTATTTAAAAATAAAGGATACCAATGCTCTTAAATTAGGTTTCTAAGGAACCTGGTGTTCCTCAGAAATGTACAACAGAAAGGCTTTCATCCTCAGCTTTTTCTGATGAAGGATTATGGTGGTCCCTGGAGAAAGCGTCCACTTCACTTCATAGAAGGAATTGTCCAATATCTCCGGTAAGCTATCTGAAATGTAATAAACAGCTTCCATGCCTGTGCAGCACAGAAGCTGAAGGTTCTTCCAGTTATTGCAAATGTTGATCAAGACAGTCAGAAATGCAGAAGTAGTTCGCCTGCTTCACCTAAATGAGGAGCATCCCAGTTCTCCAAGGGATAAAGTACCCCATGGAGGCATCTCAAAACCACTTTACATAGACCTAATCTGTGTTGAATCATGGACATTGCTAAACCAAAGGATTCTGGATCCAAGAGGCAAAAGAGATGTCCATTTGAAATCAGCTACTACTACTCTTCTTGATACTGACTGAGGAACAACAGGAAGATCTGACTGGCATCATGGTGGTAACCCACCACAGATAACGTAGTCATGCATGGTGCAACAATTGCCCTTTTTCCCTTTATCCCTTGTTTGCAATTAGTTTGGCAACAGCCACCACATTCTTAACACAGCACAGTTCTTTGCCACCCTCTACAACATTAAAAGCAGCTCATTGCTGCCTGAACCCTCCTAGTAGAGTTCTCCAAATGTCTCCATACTTCCCCTTTTTGCTTTAAAACCATGATTTGACTGCTAAAGGAAAGTTTGGGGTGGTGGTGTCACAGTCCTTCTCTCTTCAAGCCACTTTGTTCCACAGCTAACATGGAATGTCACAACCTGATATTATTTTCAGCCTCTTCTTCTGTTATACCGTAATGGTATGTGGGAATGACCTTGGGAGACTGGGCAAAGAGAGGTTGCCCAGGGGATGGTCAGATAAGAGATGGCATAGCCCGTAGCTGGATAGTGGGTGGGGCAAGAGGTACAGAAGAGACCCTCCCTAGATTCCCATGCTGTAAAAAAGATGGTGGGAGATTTGTACTTTCAGATCTGCAAGATTCTGTTAATGTAGCTTTACAATAAAGTAGAAATAGCTCATCTGGTTGTGGTTCCTATCTGGTTTACCCTGTGAGGCCAACATCTACAGATTGATCCATCAGAAGAGTCTGGCTGACCAGCTGTCTTTTTGATGCTGAGGTTGAATAAAACCATCCAGTTCTTTGCATCCCAGAAGTGTTATGATTCTTTTGTGAAGAGCCCACCATTTTAATAACCCAGCCTTGTCTAGCCAAGTGTTTTTAGGAACACAGCCAAATGTTATATAGAATAACTGGCCCATTTCCTCCTCTTCTTCTTAATTACTTTCCTCTCTCATAAACTACATGAGCAATTTATAAACAGCTTCTCTGCAGATAAATTTAGAGATAGATCAGTAATCCCTATTTCTGGTCTGTGCCACTTCCACACGTACTCATCCAGATATCCGGCAATCATCTGTGAATGTTCAGAATTTTCAACATTGAACCTAAATGCCAATAATTAATATTTTAAATATTATAATTTAATAATTATTAATTGTTTATGTACCATAGATAATATGTAACAGATTATTCATTTCTCAGTTTCTTGTGGTGTTCTTTTGAGAGAAGGACTTTATCAGAGCAGTTGGGCAGGGTGAAAGCCAGAGAAGAAATATAGTCCATTTCACATAATAGCAAAGTACAGGTCTGCCTGGAATAAAAAAAAAAAATGAATTCTCCAAGCATCCCTAGCTGTAGTAGGTTCTCATGAATTCTAGAGCCTTGCTTTGAAGTAAGCAAGCAAGCATATTTTTCATAATCATAAGCAGTCTCCTTCATTAGCTGCAAGTAACATTTAGGCTATACATTCAGATGTATCCTTAGAGAATGATAATGAGTCAACCCCCAGCCATCATTAATATGGAAGATTATGTTGCCTACTGGTTTACTGATTACCGTGATAATGTATAAGCATCAGGCATCATGGGACTCACACCAGAAATCCAAGCAGCAAGTTGAAGATAGCTTATCTCCTTTCCTAGTCTTGCAGAGAATCATACTATAAATTAGCATGAGGGTGGATGTGGGTTACTTCCCACTGCCTTTTCCTACATTGATAAAGAGGACTTAATATTAATGGAGGCATCAAGGAAGACAGCACATGTGTCAGAATCTTGGTGTCCATGTGTCAGCTCCACTAGATAGATCAGACCAGGAAATTAACTCCATAGTTAATTTAAATATGTTAAACTACTTTCAGATTGACTAGAATAAGAGAAATGTGTAAAACGGATTGTGCTGTACCTTCTCTCCCTTTTTATACTCCAATGAAACAGGGAGGCATATGCCTGAGCTACTTCTGAATATCATCCCCTTTCTCAGAGCTTAAAAAAAGTTTCAGCTCCCTTTGCCTAGGTAAGGGTTCTTGCATATTTCCATCAAGGTCCTTGCTCTCTACACCATGGTATAAATAGGTACAGTATTGCCTGCTTGGACCACTTAAAAAAATAGAAGTCTTTGGATTTAAGGTGGTAGAACTACCTTAGATTAGACTGATGCCTATGGTAGACTAATGCTACCATTATGAGTGAGAAGGAATTCAAGAAGAAACAGATTATTGCAGAAATTTCACCTAAATTCTATGTTTGATTCTGATTGACTCACACTTAAGTTAAAGGTAGAAGAGTTCTCAAGCTGCATTTAACTCTTGGTGACTACATGGACACTTCCACACTGCTCTAGTCCCCCATCCAAGTAGTAACCAAGTCCAAGCTAGCTTAATGTTCAGGCTGAAGCAAGATTAAATCAGATGGCTTCACCTGATGAGAAGTGCTGAACTTATAGTAAGCTAACTGAAATCAGTGGACTTAAGTCTGAATCCAATCCTAGATCTGAAGCTTAAAAAAGAAAGAAAAACCTTCCATTGAGTCATCTGTAAAACAGGTAAGGATCATTACTGTACTGTCCAACCTTCTTTCTTCCTCAGAGGCAGCCTGCTAATCTATTGTTGAGCAGATGTAAGAGAAAATAAACAAAATACATTTCAAGTCAACCAATTTATTGTATACAGACCAAAAAGCATTGCAAAGAGCTCAAAATTGCAGATATATTTCATTTAACATTCCAAGTCATTTTCAGGAGCAGATCTCCTTCAGATACCTTGACTTGTAGCCACACAAAAGAAAGATACTTAATGAAGCATGCAAGTTTGGATCATAGGGAATCTGCAGGTTTTCAGTGAAAACCATGGAATTTCATTTAAATTAATTAGAAAGATGAATCTTGATTCTTTCTGTGAATCTCTGCTGGAAAAAGAAAATTTTTAAAACTTCTCAAACTTACAAAAACTTTGACAAAGCCGTTAAGTTATCAAGCAAGATTTCTCTAGAGCCTAAGGGCTGATTTACACAGGCAGCCTTTCCTCATTACTGATGATTGATAAGAATCCCTACTTTAGGTAATCATCACTAATGAGGAAAGGCTTCTCATACAGGGTTCTGACATATCAAAAATAACAGATAGATATAGAAGATATAGATATTTAGATAGATAGATAGATAGATAGATAGATAGATAGATAGATAGATAGATAATATAAGACACACGCACATAGAGACACCTATATAGAACAAGCTCCTTGCTATAGTCATATAGCAATAGAGCAAAGAGAGAGAGAGATCATCTGGTGGGGTAATTTACAAGCATCACATGGAAGGCATGGAATCATAGATCTAAGTCCACTAGAAATGCAAAACTATCAACAACTGGTGTTTGTTTCAGGAGTGAATCTTGCATAACTTTGACTATGAAAAAAATATTTCATGTACAGTTTGAATGGGGGAGTGACTGGGGCTAGAAATGAATTTGGAGTTTGGGTGAATCCAAACAAAAAGTCATAGGTTAGATGTGAAAGGTGAAAGGTCGGTGCAAGCACCGAGTCATGTCTGACCCTTTGGGGGGACCCCGCTTTCGCAATGTTTCTTGGCAGACTCTAGCGGGGTGGTTCATAGGTTAGATAGTAAAGGTAAAGGTTTCCCTTGACATTAAGTCCAGTCGTGTCCGACTCTAGGGGGTGGTGCTCATCTTCTTTTCAAAGCCGAAGAGCCGGCGTTTGTCCATAGACACTTCCGTGGTCATGTGGCCAGCATGACTACACAGAACACCGTTACCTGCCCGCCAAAGCAGTACCTATTAATCTACTCACATTTGCATGTTTTCAAACTGCTAGGTTGGCAGGAGCTGGGACTAGCAACAGGAGCTCACCCCGTCACGCGGATTCGAACCGCCGACCTTCTGATTGGCAAGCTCAGCAGCTCAGCAGTTTAACCCGCAGTGCCACTACGTCCCTTTCATAGGTTAGATACTATGTTTTAAATTAAAAGCAATGTTCATGTTAACATTTTGTTTTGTTTTTAACTACATCCTGATGCAAAAATTGCATCCCTGGATACTTGCAAAATCATTTATCTATGAAATAGCCTGAAATATAAGCAAAAAGAAATAACCGGTAACCTGATGGGAGCAAAGATTAGTTATAGTCAGCTATTTAAACAGAAAAGACAATTATGCACAATAATGATAAGATGTGATGCAACAATTATGGAGACCTGTTCTTTCAAAACTAGCATATCTAACTCAGAGAGAGAGAGAGAGAGGGAGAGAGAGAGGGAGAGAGACTAATACTGGTACCATTACTGGCACCATTATTCTTTCCATAATTGTCTAACGGTGCTATTATTCCTTGGATCTTGCTACAGTGAATGGGAAAGTCTGTAGAAAAAATGTATTTGGAAATCATTTCAGAATATGTGTTTAATTGCGCAGAGAGACTCTTTTCTATATATGTTTTCCTTTAGTACATAAGGATCAGAGGAGGTAGGGAAAAAGAAAGACTTTTTCTCCCCTTTTAATGCCTGATAACGGCTAACCGGGTGGACATTTTCATGAAGGTAATTTGACAAGTTTGATGCAGCCCCTGTTTTCTTTTTCTTTTTTTAGAGAAACCCTATGGACATCACAAACTGTAGAAATTGGCTAGAGTTATTTCTTTCTGATTTTGCATATTTTCATTTATTCATTTCTTTGCTTATTTATTTACTGCATTCTTGTTGTTTATTCGTTCAGTGGCTTCCGACTCTTCGTGACTTCATGGACCAGCCCACGCCAGAGCTTCCTGTCGGTCATCAATACCCCCAACTCCCCCAGGGATGAGTCCATCACCTCTAGAATATCATCTATCCATCTTGCCCTTGGTCGGCCCCTCTTCCTTTTGCCTTCCACTTTCCCTAGCATCAGCATCTTCTCCAGGGTGTCCTGTCTTCTCATTATGTGGCCAAAGTATTTCAGTTTTGCCTTTAATATCATTCCCTCCAGTGAGCAGTCTGGCTTTATTTCCTGGAGGATGGACTGGTTTGATCTTCTTGCAGTCCAAGGCACTCTCAGGATTTTCCTCCAACACCACAGTTCCAAAGCATCGATCTTCCTTCGCTCAGCCTTCCTTGGTCCAACTGCATTCTTACATCACCGTATTTCCCAAGAACTCTATTCCTTTTATTAAGGGTTTCCCTTTTTTTATTTTTTCCTAGGATGCCTCTGGACATTCCTGAAGCGATGGTGTAATTTGGAGAGCTAAAATTCAAGTACCTCATAGAACCAGGGGTGGGGGGTGGGGATGAGATTCAGAAGCACATGAAGTAGGCTAATTCTTGATGCCAATTAGGCTTCAGGAATTCTCTCTCTCTTTCTGCGTCTTAGCTCATCACTCTGCCATTCAGCCTCACTTTACTTGGAGCCAACCCAATGTTCAAGGAATCTAAATGCTGACATGCTTTGTGGACTGGAACTAATGTGATTAATCAAAAGCTTGAAGGAAAGTGAATGTCCTAAACAATAGCTAAAGCCACAGCACTATGGCCTCCTATGGTTGTAAATGATTAAAAAAAAGCAAAGGGAGGGAGGAAGTCGATCAATAGCTTCTTAAAATATTGTTTGGAGGGCAATTCTTTCTCTGGGAGATCTTGCTCAAGTGAATTCTGTGGGAATTCTGAAGGAAGCCGAATGAATTTCTTAAATGCTTCTGGTGGGAGAAGGCAATAGCCTCACGCTTCTCAGCAAAAACCCAGTAAATCTCAGTAATCAGATTAAAACTAGTAAATCTCAGTAATCAGATTAAGACTAATAAGATTAATTGGTCTGTGCAGAGACCTGGATTCTAAGAACAAAACACAATTTGGAGCACATGTAGGTTTACTTGTTGAGAGCACTGTGGGGATCTTTTTCAAGCAGATGCATCTTTTCTATGGTTATCCCCCATGCTTTGCTTTGCCTAGTCTATCTTCTTCAGGTTGGGTACAAGTAAATTGGAGTCTCTTCTAAGGTATAATTCTGCTATACTCTTGCTGTGAGAAAATAACCTATAATTGATAATTTCATGGAAAGAGGAAGAGAAAATGTGTGTTGGACCACTTTTCAGGATGCCTTTGTCTATGACAAAGAAAATAATAGATTTTCAATCATGGGTGATCTCAAAAAGGAAGGAGGTTTGACCCTGGTTATCACCTGGATGAAAGATCACATGGGTTGTAAAATAGACTGGGACTCCCCCCTGAAAAAAAAAAAAAAATCTCAGAAGAAGTTAGTGGTACACCACTTCCCTAACTTTGCCAAGAAAACTGCACAATAGCAGTCACCAGAAGTCAAACACAATTTAAGGACTAGGTTAATTAAGCAGAAGGGAATTCAGGAATATGTCTCCATGAGTTTGGGGGAGATAATTTAGTTTGTGAAAAATGATGACCGGTATATGAATGAATATAAGATCAGTATAGCCTACACAGAAATGAGAAATCTTATGAAAGACACTATTAAGAGGATCTAGTCTTCCTGATTTTTAGACAGATGATTGTACCATGAGTGAGGTGTATGGATGAAGAACAATTTCATGCCTAAACCAATTCATTTACTGCACCACTAACTTGGGATTTTATTTTTTTGGGGGGAGGGGGGTGGTCTGTTCGCTTTTGTTACCCAAGACACCTGTATATTAAAACTGCTGTGGCTATTTTTTTTTTTTTTTAATCTTTTCAATCGTGTCTGATACTCAGAGACTGCCTGGACTCACCAGTTTTCTTGGCAAGGGTTTTCAGAAGTGGGTTGCCATTGCCTCCTTCCTAGGGCTGAGAGAGAGGGACTGGCCCAGGGTCACCCAGCTGGCTTTGTGCCTAAGGTGGGACTAGAACTCCTAGTCTCCAGGTTTCTAGCCCAGTGCCTTAACTACACCAAACTGGTTCCTTGCTGTGTCTATAGTAATATGCTAACAATAATTGCACTGCAATTATTTACTTTTTAAAATTTATCTTATTCCACTTATAATAAGTATTCAAGTAATATTTAATAATAATAATAATAAATAAATAAATGATACTTATTAATAAGTATTCCAGTAAGGACTTGTCTTTCCTCTGGGTTCTGATCTACTGTCTTTTCCCAGACATTTTTGGTGGGTCCCATTCTGATTCCACAAATGCAGAGAAGATTCTTAATCCTCTTATAGATAGTTTAAGTTACTATTTCAGATGAATACAAATGGCCCGGCACCATGAGTAAATCCCAATAAGTCTATGAGTGTTAGACAAAATATACATATTTAAAATCCAAGTATTGCTTAAATTATTTCAATAATCTGAATACTTTGATCTTTGCATTATGGACTCTTGCTCTCCAAATAAGAATGCAAAGCATATTAATTAAAAAGCAGAATATGCATATGTATATGTATATGTATATACACACATACTGAGAAGGGAGAGCATAAGACCCAACAGAGAAGAAATGCCTTGCAGCAACTTTGATTTGCAGACAGAAGCAAAGGCTTATAACCATCTGGCGTTTTGACAGAATGGATCAGCTGTCTGGCTGCAACTCTTTCATTCCTTTGAAACAGCAAGGTTAACTGCTGCCTTGCCTTGCAGGTCAGTAAGAGCAAACACAGTTTTAGAAGTTTGGGTTTGCTTGTAAGGAAAGGAAAACAATAATCCAGAGAACTTTCCCATTTACTGACAATTACATTATTATTTGATATGCATATACAGTACTTGACCTAGCATCATGCTTTGTTAGTGGAAATTGTCACTAGTAAAGACAAATGTAAAGGAAACATGAGGAAGCCCCAGTCCAATAGAATGCAGCCAGGCTGTCCAAACCATTAACAAGTTCTTGTTTTCTTTGAGTCAAATTTGATTTCTAGTGTTTGCATGGACAAAACCATGTTGCTTTCTTAGCAATGATACCGAAATACTTTAGCATTCCCTTCTGAGATTTATTTTTTATGGACTTGCCGGTCTAATCTACAGTACTTGGAGTTCCTCTCATGCAAGGCCTCACCATGCTTAGCTTCTCTGAGATCTCCCAAGGCATTTAGATGCTGGCATATGGCTGGACATAAAACCTTTTTGAAATAAAGCCCAATACTTGGTGATTCCATGACACAACCATGCTGTTCTCCTCGCATCCGTATAAAAGTGGTTTCATAATTTCCATTCATCACCTAATGGGAATCAGATACAAAACCAACTTTACCTTTGACTTTTAATTACCTGACTAGCATAGAAAACCCTTAGAACTGATTTCAACCAAAATTAAGGAAAACTATTATTTCCTTAATTTTAAGTATTTTATAATTTTATATTTATAAAATTAGATATGTAGATAGATAGATAGATAGATAGATAGATAGATAGATAGATAGATAGATAGTATTTTATAGATAGTACTTAGCACCAAGGATACTCAAGATGATACATTTCAGTATAAAACCCATGTGTTGGTGAAAACATTACCATACAGTATATGGTGGTTTTGTAACATTGTTCATTATTTTTTTGTGGACTGAGCTTTTCATTAAAGTAGGACAAATCACAACTCAGAGTATTACATTGAATCCTAAAATGGCCTAACTAAGGGTTTGTTTATTTGTTTATTTTGATAATCCAAATGGCACTTTGAAACATAAAGAACTCATAGTTTTCTCATTGGTTGCATCCAGACAGGTAGTAGCAAGATTTGAATATTTCCATATAGTAGCAAGGAAAGAAACAAGGAAACACTGGAAAATCATTCTAATGGGGAAAAAATGAACAAAAAAAGATGGCAGTATTTCAGTAACACAGAAGAAGGTTTTTACTTCACCTGATTGAAATGTATTATTTATGTGCCTGGAAAACATAATGACTGTCTACTACCAGTTCCAGGTGTTTAGATAATCTGATTAAGTAAGATTACAAGCATTTTGCTTCTGTTCATACTCCTTGCTGGTTATTAAAATAGACAATAGGTAGAAGTAGTTTGTCATAGACTGTTAGGGACATTTTTTTCAACTTTCCATCCTAGTCTGCAGCCCTTCTGTTCCTTGGTGGTCTCCCATTTGAATGCTAAAAACATATCAAACATAAGCTGAGAATTGTGTGTCCTTAGAGCAGAGAAATCACTTGTGTCATCATTAACTGTTTAGCTTCAAAACCATCTAGGGCAGAGTGGATTCCATTCAAATATGTGAAAATTTGAGAAGAGGACTCAATGGGTTTGAACTGCTATTTAATTGTTGAGACTATAAGATGCAAGTGCATTCGAAGAGAATTATCAGCTGTTCAAGGTGGCTTCGTTATAGTTTGCAGCAAAGATTCTTATTCAGATGTGTATGTTGTGTGTTGGGGGAACTTCAGGTGAGTCTGACCCAAGCAGCCTAGTTAAGCCATGAGAAATCAGGAAACTGAGATTTATTGCTGCATCCAGATCTGTGAAGCTTGGCCCCAATCCTGTTCATTTACTGCACCCAGACAATAACTACCTGATTATTTATTGGGACAATATGTCATGAGTACGGATACTGAGCAGGAGGAGGCCCCTATCCCGGGGGGAAAACGCATGCGTAGTTTAGAGACTTTGAGCTGTCATTCAAAGAAACCCAGAACAGACCCACCTTGAGTTTTGGGGTTTATCTGTCTGGGTTTTCCCACACTTCTTCAGTTTGGTAGGATTTTCTTTCTACAATAGCAGTAAATAAAACATTAGAGACTTTCTCCTCATCTCGGCGTGGTCTTTGCTTAGTCAGGACACAATATAAGAATTGCACTGTTCAGAGTTTGGGGATTGAATCAGAGAGATTTAGGCTGTCCTATGTTTTGCCTGACAACCTAATAGCTGAATAGAAATGCAGCACTGATTCTTAATAGCAGAAATCTCTCTTCAGCCTTGGAATCTGATGCCCACTCACTGATTCATTGGGAAATGAATATAGTGATAGCTAGAAGGAGGGTGCAATCATCTGGAATCTGATTTAGATCCAGAATGACTCCAGGGTGCCTGATAGTCATTTTAAAGCAAAGTAGGAGGTGCACATGGAAAGGATGAAATGGTTGAGATGAAACATTTTGGAAACAATGTTTCATTCTTAACATTTGCTAGTTTGCTCTGCATATGACTGATTTCATAACAGTTTCCAAACAGCTCTCTGGGCCCTTGTCATTCTAAGAAAGATGCCAGGAAAGTGGGAAGAAAGAAAGGCTGAGACCAAATTAGTAGGGAACTGACAGGTCTATCTGTCAACAGAATAACTTCTGACACTGCCTGAAGTCTTGCACTTCTAAAGGTCCCTGTTAATTGATTCAACTCTCTCCATGCCTTGCTCTTCTTTCAATAAAGTTGCCTAGGAGAAACTTGAAGAAGGTGTTTCTGAATCTCTTCATCTCTGTCTTATGGAGGTCAAAGTGTATGGGATACCAACATGTCCCCTTGGGAACTATGTTCATTTTGAAAGAAGTGATTTTCATTAGGATTTGGAGGGTAAGGGTGGAATTGTTAGCTGTTATCTGTAATTTGATCCAGAGAGACCAGCTTTTTTGGAATATGACTCTATATCAATTGGGTATAAAGCAATTATTTAAAGAACTTTTAAGAAGCAATGTGATAATTAAAATTCCTGTACTTTGTTGTTGTTGTTTTGTTTTTGCAGAGCTTTCTCCTTGAGTTTTGCACAAATATTTTGCTTAACAAAACAGGCAAGCAGGATAGCGGAACTTTCTTTAGTCTTTTTATAAAAAAAAAATAATGGCATCAACCTGTCTACAGGAAATGTCTGCAGTCTCATGGGTTTGATCACAAACTTCATCACATTTTTTTTTTTTTTTTGGAATGCTTGTAGCAAAAGTATCTTTCCAAAGGAACCAACAGTCCCTTTGATTGTTTAAATTGCTGTCTACATATCAATTTGAATTTTGGCAAAGAAGTACAAAGGGACAGGAGATTTGAGCCAGCTCTAGCGGGCTGGTAGCATTCTAAAAAGTGGAAGGTGGGCTCCATGTCATAGCTTGGAGAGGTCTAACACAGGATCAGTAGCTTTGCTACCTGATGTTGAAGTCTCTTTCCTGTATCCTCTGCTTCTGTATTTATGCATTAAAACACACCTTTTCAACAGCAACCTTTTTCATGAGAGGAGGGAAATTATGGACTCTGGGCTCAGGCCATTGTTGGAGCAAACCAAGCAAAAACTAAGATTGTTTGGCAAGGAAGAAAAATAAAATAAAATAATAAAATAAAATAGGGTCCTTATAAAGAAGGGGCCTATTTTTTAAAATAAAAAGTGAATATATTGTTCCAAGAAAATGTCACATTAATTGAGTCATCAGGAGTCAATTAACTAGAAATCAAAGGAGACATTACTTTTTAATTGTCACAGCATGTAGAACACCAGACAAACTTTGCTGAACAAAACAAGGTCAGAACAAAGCAAGGTCAGTTCTAGGTAGTACATGGATGAGAGATCATGAGCCAATCCCAGGAGTGTAGGTGTGATGAACGCCTACCCAAGTTTCCAACCAGCCTCACACAAGAAGCTTATGGATATCTGATTTGTTACGGGATAGTATGCAAGTTCAAGAGCAAAGTTGAGAATGGCAAAAGTGCTGGTCTTTCAAACAATTAAAGCTTAGACAGTTCCAATCCCTCCATCCAGAGTCAGAAAGAGTCCACTCCCCGCAGCCTGCAGGTGTTCCTAATGGTTCCTGCCGGTCTTTGAGAAAATGTCCTTGAACAGGCGAGATAACCCAAATAGACATTCCAAAGTCTCTACATCAGTGCCTGGTACAAAAGAACAAGAGCAGTGCCCTCCCGAACAGTAACACATGTCAGCACCAGCATGGCATGGGAACTAGTTGCAATGTTCACAGAAACATTGAAACAGGAACCATGACAGTAGGATAGATTGGAAAGGTGGGTTTTTTTGTTTTTGTTTGTTTTTGTTTGTTTTTAAGTCCCAGAAGAAAGAAATGGCAAACCACAGTGATCCTCCGTCTCCTTCTCCTTCTTCTTCTGATTTTATTCCTTAAGCCAAGAGGCTCCCATCACCATAACAAACATAATGCTTCTCCATTGTCTGATAATGGGTAATGGAATGTGAGAATGACCTTCTGGATGGGGGGGAAGAAATGCTGCCTAGAGGGCAATCAGTTAAAAGAGGGAGAAGCCATCCAATGGGCAGAGAAAAAATGTAGAAAGGATCCACCCTAACTGATCAGGGATGGCCTGATTTATACTTTCAGACTTGCAAATTCTGTTAATGCAGCCTAACAATAAAGTAGAATTAGCTCATCTGGTTGTGTTGCTGTGTTTCCTGTCTGGTCTATTTGGGAAGCTGGCAGAATGTGACTAGAGGTTATGTGGTTTTCCTTCAGGTCACTGGCCTGGGGAAATGTACCAATCATTGGTACTGTGGGGGATAGGAGTAATTGGTGGGAGATTTGATTGAGTCAAGTTTGAACTTACTTCTTTGCTGGCAAAGAAGAATTCTAGGGACCAGTGAAGGAGATTCAAAGAGTCATTTTGGTAGTAACTTAAGATGGTATGGATGTGTATGGATGTGTGTGATTGTAATATTGTAGAGAAACCAAGTGTCAGTGAAACTTGAAAGGAACCGGGATTCATAAATAAAGCATGACTTTGTACCCACATACTTAACAGCCTCCTTCTGAAAGAAGGAAGATCTTTTCAGATATTTCCTTATCTCTGTTAAGTTCAACAAAGTCTGCTGGTTAGGGAAATATTTGTTATGGGATTCTAGTTAATAAGATCACACCTATTTGTAAGGAATTACCTTGAAATAAAAGTTGTTAGCAGACGGAGATGGATCCCAGAAACAGATTATTGCTCTCAAAGTGGTGGTGGTGAGACCTTAGCCCTGTGATACCACATTCAGATATTAACCAGCATTTAACTTGAAAATATTGGCAACCAACTTATGAGGACATCTTTGGTTAAGCAAGATGAACACAGATGGAAGTCTCAATCTGGACAATTCAATTTATAGCAGCAGTCCTTTTGACCAATTTAAGGACTGGATGGTGCATAAAAACCATTCATGAGGAAAAGGCCTGAAACAATCTATCCTTTCTCTACCATTTTTATTGGATATATAGCTACAAAGTCATAGCCAACCCTGTCTGATTTAAGAAAGCAAAGTCAAGTAGAGTCAGATCTGATTTTACTTGAATAGAAGATCTTGAAGAAATCCCAAAGCTGTAGGCTAGACTGGAAAGTTAAACAAACAAACAAAAAAAAAAAGCATAGCAAATCATTTCCATCCAGTTTTCAAGAAAACAACATGAATATATCTATGAAATTTGACCATGTGGTGAAGGGGCTATCAAAACTGCTAAACAGATTTTATTATACAAGATTGCCTTTTTAATATTTACACATGGTCAAAGTTGAAAACCTTACATTTAAGCTAATTTCTGATCAATTTTACTTACAATTTTTATTCTTTCTTTAACTTTATTGATTAGTCAATTGACCATATCAAAAAGTTGGGCATCAGCCACTATAAGATATAAAATATAAAATATAATACCATAAAACAGATAAAATACAGTAAGATAAGATAAAATATACTATGGTAAGATAAAATACAATAAAATACAGTAGGGTAAAATAGAGATAAAATTGTAAGATAAAAATGCAAGATATAATAAAACAAATAATAAAATACAGAAGCAATGTGAGTTTAGGTGAATTCATCACCTTTACATGCCACCCCAATGTGTTCTATGAATTGCGTTCTCAGTTGGACAGCCCTAACTATAAACTTAACAGTTCTATTGACCACATATGTATTTGTGCCCTGGAGGAAGTAACATAGTCTTTTGTTAAGGTCCCAGTATGTGGTTCTGTCAATTAATGTCTGAAGGTACTGAGCCCTTGCTGGGGCATATAGTTGGCAGTTAAATAGGACATGTGCAATGTCTTCTACTTTGGATGATACACAAACACATGTCCTCTCAAGGTAAGGCACTTGGTGGAATCGTCCATATTGACCATAGAATCTAGTTCCTCAAATCTTGCCCTAGTAACAGCTATCCTATGGTATTGAGTCAGACCCATTGCCAGGTATTTTTCTATTTGAAAGGACAGTTTATTCTTGGCCATTCATTTTGACGACCTATTGTGTGCAAGTGACTCAATGCCTGTTTGGGCATTAACATCCAAGACTCTTTGTGTGGATATTGCCTTGGCCTGGTCTCTGGCTGAAAGTAAATATTGTGGTCAAAAGCCGAGGAATGTGATAGTTTGGAGGAGTTGATTGATCCATGTGGTGGGTTGAGGTGTGCCCATCTGTTCTTCAAGGCACATTTTTGGTAGTCTATCATGTTCCATTGAAAGAATCCTCCACCAGTAGTCGAAGACTTTGATTACTGATAGACTGCAAATGGAATGGGTATCTGTTTCAGCTCTTACTGCTGTTGTGGGTGTATTCCTGTTGGTCCACAGAATGGTTCTTAAAAAGCGTGCTTGATTTCGTTCAAGTAAGGAGGCCTTTGATAGGCCCCACAGTTCGGCACCATATATTAGCACTGGTGCAAATTTTGCCTTATAGACCTTCAAAATGGAGAGCAGAGAGCAAGGGTGGTTGTAACTAAGTAGTTTGATTAGCGTTTTAGAACTTGCTTTTGCCTTCGTAGAACTTTGCTTGTAATTATTAACCCAGGGCCCTGTATCTGTAAAAAACACCCCTAAGTATGAGAAAGAGTTTGTTTTATAGGCTCCTCATCCAAGTGCCAATTGTATTTGGCCCATCTTTTCCCAAAAACCACCACTTTGGATTTGGACTTACTGTTTGAGGCACAGTAAGCACCAAATTTCCCCATCAGTCTTCTCAGGCCTACTTGAGAATGTGCCATCAAAACCTACACTTTTTACTTACAGATATCCATGACTTTGTCACCTTAAATTCTAAATGTAGCTTAATTCTGCTACATTGTATGCAAAATGCACAGCCAACTGATTGACAAGGCCTGTTAATTTAACATTTTATTTTTTTATACTGTTTTTTACTATTAGGTTTTATTTCATACTGGTCCTTGACCCCAATAAAGATACTTGACTTGACTATCTATAAAGTCATTAAGACCTGACTCAAGAAATCTTTTTCTTTACTAGGTAAAAAGAAAGAAGGCTTACGTTTCTGTCCTCTTCAATGATTTTGACAAAATATGCTGGTAATATTACCTGAAGTTGAGTTGGTGGGGGGGGGAAGCTGTGTTGGTTGCAAGGTTGATGCCATTCCAAGATGCAATGACACTGTTCAAAAAATATCCCAGTAAATACTTAAATCATAAGTTGGATGCTACTATTTTCAAGCCACTCAGACTAAAAATTGATTAATATCTGATTGTGGTATCTCAAAAATCAAGTTCCCAAAACTGCTTCTTTTTCCTGCAGATAAGCAGGGCTCCTTTCAGAATGAATGAATGAATGAATGAATGAATGAATGAATGAATGAATGAATGAATGAATATCTTTATTACAGCCTTTGACCAGTCTTTAAGTAAAAGGTAAAGGTTTCCCTTGACGTAAAGTCCAGTCGAATCCGACTCTAGGGGGCGGTGCTCATCTCCGTTTCTAAGCCATGGAGCCGGCGTTGTCATAGACACTTCCGGGTCATGTGGCCAGCATGACGACTCGGAACGCCGTTACCTTCCCGCCGAAGCGGTACCTATTGATCTACTCACATTTGCATGTTTTCGAACTGCTAGGTGAGCAGGAGCTGGGACGAGCAACGGGAGCTCACCCCGCCGCGCGGTTTCGAACCGCCGACCTTCCGATCAACAGCTCAGCGGTTTAACCCGCAGCGCCACCGCGTCCCTCTAGTCTTTACAATAAAACCAGTCTTTACAATAAAAGAAAATAGTTTAACAATATCTTGTCAGAAAAGAGGAAAACAGTAAAACAGTAAAACAATATATCTAACTAAAAGTTTTGTGCAATTATATGACTTGATAACAAAAACTGATGTTTCAGAATAATACAGATATTATATAGAGATCCTTGGAGGCTTAAAAACTCTCTTAATGCTGAGTTCATTTCCTTCCAAACTTTCTGCCCACTGTATTTTTAACCTCCTCCAAGAATCAAAGGCAATCACTATGCAACAAGGTACAATTGTTGTAACTGGACACAGTATTTTAGTAAACCTGTGATATGAATGCTGATTTTGCTTTTAATTGCATAAATTCTGTTATTTTTCATGCTCTGTATTTTTCATTGTTATAAGCCATCTTGAGTGCCAAAATAAAACAATAGAACAGTGGGGTATACATTCATTAATACATTAAAAAAAAAAGTTTTTCAGTGGATGTTTCTAGAAAATTGCAAAAATAACTTACCTTTTTCTATGTGCTTACTTTCTTAGCTCTTTTTGCCAAGTTAAGACTGGTAAACCTTTATCCTCCTCCTAATCTTTGATGGACATCCACCTCGTCATAGATGTTATCTAATGTATTTTGACCTCTCAGATGCTGATGCCAAGAGATTTACAACACTCCTATTGAGATGATAACGTGGCAGATATTATTTCTGGTTTATAAGATTCATCTCTAGTGTGCCTCGTTCCCAGGGAAGCAAAAGGTAGCAGAGAAGAAAACTTGAAACTGTGTGCACAAAGAGCATATTTAGGAAAACTAATAAAAACAAACAAGGAGAAATGATTTCCCCTTTTTATATCATACTTATACAATTCTTTCCTCTCTTTTCTATTCACAGTTTTACATCTTCATATCTCAAGATGTTTGATGGCTGAATTGTTTTCTTTGCCAGAAGTATCTATCAGCAGAGGATGCAGAAGCATTGCTCAGGTCTGGATTTGGTAAATGCCAATGCTTAGGCAACTTTCCATTACAGTAGATGCCAATGCTTCAACTTTGATAGCACTGGTTCCTACTACCATTAGACAATGAGCCTTCTGAGCCTGGAAAAGGGTATGCTTAATGCATAGCATCTGAATGTGTGAATTTATTCCAATGGAAAGATTGTGTGCAAGGAAGAATTTGATATGACCCATTCACCACCTGATGTTGATCTTCAATTCCTATTATAAGCCAAGAAATGGAAATTTATTACATCCCAGCATCATTTTTGCAGCCCAGATCATTCCCTCCAAAATACAGTGGCAATACTGCATTTTTGCATGCTTTTTAGCTGTGTGAAATAAACACACTAAGCCTCCACATATTCTAACAAACTGCTGTGGCAATCTGAATCTTTGAAGCCCTACTTTGCAAAAAAAAAAAAAAAAAAGAATAGGCTAAAACTATGCAATCTTGTCTCCAAGTTGACATCACCAGTTCCTGACCATTTCTATTTAGAGTACTAAAGAAAAATTAAAAATATTTTCCTATCTGCTATTGTAAGCAATAACCAGTCTGTTTTTCTTTTTCCCCCAAATGTTGTATGCAGTATTATTCTTAACAGCAATTGTGTAACTATTACCATGGGGAAGTAATTCTCCTCTCTGATATCGAAAGGTCTGATAAATAGTAAAGACTGGTCTTAAAGGTTTAGAGTCACCAAACAACCCTTAACTGTGACTGTATGTCAAAATATTACATAAATACTATAAATATGTCAAAGAGAAGTCAAAGGAAAGCAGCATGAAAGGATATACTTCTTGCTCCAAGCAGTAGCCTGTTCTGACCAGCACAAGAGGGCCACCCAGGTAATCCTGTTAAGGTATATCTACCACATCCTGACATCTGACAGGGATTTGTCTTATTTTATAGGCATTTCTGTTCAAACATTCTGCAATTTGCCTTGAGCCACAGAGATGAGCTTTGCAAATATCATTTGCTCTATTAGAAAAGTGAGTTTTCTACATGCAGACATGCTGAGAACCCTGAGGGACCCGTGTCTGTACTTATGGAAAGAAAATCTAGGGATGCGGGAAAAATAGGGTAATTAATAACGATCATAATGATGATGATTTCTACCTTCCCTTTCCAGCTGTAGGAACCTCAAGATAATGAATAATATAAATAAAAAAGACAACCCAAGCTTTTCTTTTACATCTCAAAAACTGGCAGGGGTCAAGAACTATTGCTTTTGATTGCTTTGGCCTCTTTCTGAATCTTTGTAGCTAAATAAAACACATCTCCATCCCCCGTCCTAAGGCTGCTGATCCATTTCCCTTCCTCCCCTTTGGCTAGCAACTTTTCACGCCAAGAAATGAGTTGGAACCCTATATCCAGCATGTCCCATGGCAAAAAGGTTGCTGAAAATAGTGTTCTTCATCAGGAAACATCTGATAAAATGGGTAATCCAACAGATTGAACTTGTCAATGAGAAGGGTTAGATTTGCCATTTAAGCTTGCAAAGTATAGTAATTACAGAGGGAAAAAAAGCTAGCATGTAAGTAAAGCTATCCATCTGTCTGTCTGTCTGTCTGTCTATCTATCTATCTATCATCTATCATCTATCTATAATCTATTATATATCATTATCTATTCATCTATCTATCTGTCACAGAGGGTCATCCCTTTAACATCTGTGATCGTTCTGTTCAATCTGTAACATCACAGCTGCTTTATACCAAAGGCTCCACTCTGTCACCAAATCTTCTTAGCCTATAATATAACTTTATGGATAATCTCCAGATTTTGTTTTAATGCCAGCCAACATGTGGAGCTTAGACAGACTTTGCCCTGCTGAGAAGCCTGTTCTTTTTTTCTTTTTCTTTTTCTTTTTTTCTTTTTTAATAATAATTTTATTAAACATTATAGGGAAACAGATAAAAGCTAACACAAACTACAAAAAAGAAAATAATAAAAAGAAAAAAATGAAGAGTGCAGGAAAAATATAGATAGAAAAATAAAAGAAAGAAATATACTGTAGCAGAGGAAAAGAAATATATAAAGAAATGACTTCCCCCTCCATCACAAGTATAAACAACTTTAACAACTTATCACCTTCTCTTAAAATACAACAGCAAAAACAAAAAAAAATATCTTCATCCCATATTTATTTATTTATTTATTTATTAATTATTCAAATTTAATTACATATCTCATCTGATATCTATAAACAGTTCCTTACAACCTCGTTATTCAGTCCTGGTCAGCAAAAGTCCATTAAGGGTTGCCAGAAATAACAACATATCTATAAAACTTAATCAAATAAACCAGTTTTATATTCCTACCTTTTACTTTTAACAATCTTTTAGTCCCTTCAAATAATGTCCTAGAGCTTGTTTTCTTTTCATTTTTTCTTTGTCCCTGTCATGAGTACTGATGGTGAGCAGGAGGGGGCCCCTATCCAGGAGGTAAAATGCATGCGTAGTACTGAGGAGTTGAGCAGCCATTCAAAGAGACACAGATCAGACCCGCCTTAACTTTTGGGGTTTATCTGTCTGGGTTTTTCCCACACTTCTTCAGTTTGTTAGGATTTTCTGTCTAATGTAGCAGTAATAAACACTAGAGACCTATTCCTTGGCTCAGCATGGTTCCTGGCTGTTAGGACATCAATCCTAACAAACTCCCTACTCCCATTGAAAGAGGGAGGAACAAAAAAAAAAAAAGAAAGAAAGAGACATTTGGGAAAATGACTTTGGGAAACCAGGAAATTTGGCAAGCCATCCAACAACTGGCAGCAGCATTGCAACAACATCAACAACAAGTAGATCTCCAGATCAACACATTACAAGCAGCCATGCTATAGCCATTACAACAACCAGCTCCGATTAACCCACAACCGGTGCCAGCAGCAGCAGTAGCAGCTCCACCAGTAGTCTTGAGATCCCAGGGCAGTCTACCAGAGAGGTCTGGAGGAGAAGCAGGACAGTTGAGAACTTTTCTCACACAGTGCACAATGTTTTTCGACAGCAGACCGGCAGAGTTTCCCACAGACAGGACCAGAGTCACCTTCATTTTAAGTCTGCTAAAGGGCCCAGCAGCCAAATGGGCTATTCCCATAGTGGAGAACAACAACCCAATTCTTGATAATGACCAGAATTTAATGGCAGGGTTCCGAGCACACTTTGACAACCTGATCAGAGAGGTCACTGCCAGCCGGGAAATTCAGAGGCTCAAGCAAGGCAACAAGAGGGTGGGAATTTACATTGCTGATTTCAAGCTGTTAGCAGGAGATCTGGACTGGAATGAGAGTGCCTTGAAAGACCAATTCAAACAGGGGCTGGATGAAGAAATTAAAAATGAATTAGTGCTCCAGGGAACACCAGCTACCCTAGAAGGTTTATATCAACTGTCTGTGGTCATAGATGCCAGGCTAGAAGAGCTCAGACAGATGCAGCCGGGGAGAGGCAGGGCCCTCAGAGCACTTCCAGGATTTCCAACTCCCTCCACAGCATCTCTCTACTCAGGACCAGAGGAGCCAATGCAGATCAGGGTGAGCAGGAAACTTATTTCCGAGGCTGAGATGCAGAGAAGGAGAGAGAGAACCCTCTGTTTCTACTGCGGAGTCCAGGGGCACATGGTGAGAGCTTGCCCAGTGAGAAGCCAAGCAACTTCAGTATGACCCCCAGGGCAAGCAGCTGAAACAAGAGCCACCTCCACCTTGACTTCCAACCAGGGAAACTCCATTGGTCTCCCTCCACAGAGTTCAGCAGGGAGACCATCAATCAATTAAGGGCTCATTCCGAGGATCTCAGGCAATCCTTTTACTACTTACCAGTCATAATGCATGTAAACCCAGAGCACCAGGTCAGGCTAGAGGCCCTCGTGGATTCCGGAGCTTCCACCAATTTTATTGATGTACAGACTGTACAAGACCTCAACATCCCAACCATAGAATTGCCACGTCCCATAGAAGTTTATGTTATGGCATCACTTAATGTGCCTATAGTCCTGGGCACATCTTGGCTGAAGATCCACAACCCATTGTTGAACTGGACTATGGGAGCAATCTCCTTCCCAGCTAAGGAAAGCCAGCACCACAAGATTCAAACAGCTTTCCTCTCTCCAGCAACCAATGAAGTCATGGAAGCAGGGGGGGTACAGTCGCCAGCCAAGAATGCAGATTTCGCAGACGTTTTCAGTGAACAAGAGGCCACAGCACTACCCCCCCCCCCCATAGGGACTTTGATTGCACCATTGAGTTGATACCAGGAGCCAAGATTCCAGCAAGGAAACAACATACCATGTCCCCCAAGGAACTAGCCACCTTAAAGGATTACTTGGATTCTAATCTCCAAAAGGGTTTCATCCGACCATCTACTTCCCCAGCGTCTACTCCTACCTTCTTCATACCAAAGAAGCCTGACCCATTGGCACTGGCAAACCAGGAGGCACCCATGAGAGTGGTGCATGATTTCAGTTCCCTCAATAAAGTCATGGTCAAGGAAAATTACCCACTCCCCCTAATATTTGATCTGCTGGATCGCTTACAGAAAGCACACATCTTTACTAGGTTGGATCTCAGGAATGTGTGCAATCTGATCTGGATGAAAGAGGGGCATGAATATCTGACTGCCTTCGATACCACGTTTGGTAAATTTGAGTACCTTGTTTTGCCCTTTGGCTTGTCTAATGCAGGAGCCATATTTTCCCGATTTATGAATAAAATTTTCTCTGATTTACTAAATAAGTATCTGGTCATTTATCTAGATGACATTAATATTCTCTGAGGATGCTACAACTCATGTAACCCATGTACATAATGTCTTACAAAGAATGAGAGAGAACAAGCTGTTCGCCAAGCTAGAGAAGTTTCCCTTCGATTTAACTGAATTACATTTCCTAGGTTATAAAATATCAACAGAAGGCATATCCATGGATCCTTCTAAGGTCCAGGCAATTCAATCTTGGCAACCCCCCTGAAAGGTGAAAGAGGTACAAAGATTTCTAGAGTTCTGCAATTTTTACAGGAGATTCATAAATAAATTTAGTGACAGGGCTAAACCCCTCACACAGCTTTTGAAGAAAGGATCAAAATTCATTTGGGAGGAGAGGGAGCAAGCAGCCTTCCAAGAATTTAAGCAACTCTTTGCATCCCAGCTGCTTTTGAAGCATCCTGATTCCACAAAGCAATTCATACTGCATTCAGATGCTTCAGATTTTGCAATCGCTGCAGTTTTATTGCAATATACTAACAAAACAGAGAATACATTGCTACCTTGTGCATTTTTCTCCCGCACGCTCTCACCAGCAGAGAGAAACTATGATGTTTTTAACAAGGAGTTGCTGGCAATTAAAGCAGCATTTCAAGAGTGGAGGCACTGGCTAGAAGGTGCAACCTTTCCTGTGAAAGTTTGCACCAATCACAAGAATTTACAGCTTCTACAAAACACCAGATCCCTCACCCCACGCCAAATCAGATGGAGCCAGTTTTTCTCCCGTTTCAATTTTGTTATTTCTTATGTTCCCAGGGCTCAAAACTGTTCGGCAGATGCCCTCTCTCGATCCATTCAGGCAACCCCCGCCACTCACCAAGAGGTACAGGCATTTTTCTCCCCATTTAATGTAGAGGCAGGAATTCTCTGGCATAGCGGGCAATTATACATCCCCCCCTCATTGAGGGAATAAGTACTGAGACTTTGCCATGACCACCAAACGGCAGGCCACGGAGGTGTTTTCAAACCTCTCCATAGAGCTCTGAGAGACTACTGGTGGCCTAAGATGACTGCAGACATAAAGGGTTATGTTGCTTCTTGTCATATCTGTAGATGAGCCAAGCCTCTCCCAGGGAAGCCCACAGGACTCTTGCAACCCCTACCCACCCCCAGTAGGCTTTGGGATACAATCTCCATGGATTTCATCACTGATTTACTCCCGGTCCAGGGGCTGACTTCCATACTAGTGGTGGTGGACCTTTTCACTAAAATGGCGTATTTTATTCCTTGTAAGGGCCTCCCATCTGTGCAAGCCACAGTGCAGTTGTTTATGGACCATGTTTTTAGGTATAGAGGTATGATAAATCACTTGGTGAGTGACAGAGGCCCTCAGTTCACTTCCAGGTTCTGGAGGGCCCTTTCCCAATCATTAGGGGTCCAGATCCATCTATCATCATTGCATCATCCTGCTAGTAATGGGCAAGCTGAGAAAATTAACCAATGGTTACAGTAGTATCTCAGGTGTTACACCACTTATCAGCAAGACAATTGGCCGGCCCTGCTCCCCATGGCAGAATTTACTTATAAGAACTCTGTCCAATCCTCGACCAAGATGTCCCCTTTCCAGGCACTCTATGGGGTTAACCCTCGGGTGTTGCCCACCTCCTCCCAGCAGGGAGCTGTTCCAGCTGTGGCTGATTTTCTTAAAGAGCAACAAGCCGCACAGGAGTTGTTAAAGGGACAGCTGAACATGGCAAAGAGTGCTTACAAGACAGCTGCAGATGCTCACAGACAAGAGGGGCCAGCGATTGCAGTAGGAGACAAAGTGTGGCTCTCTACCAAGTTTTTGACCTCTACCAGGCCCTCTAAGAAATTGGACTCTAAGTTTGTGGGCCGTTTCACCGTGGTACAGCAGATAAATCCAATGGCTTATCGCTTAAAGCTGCCAGCATCCATGAAAATCCATCCATTCTTTCACAGAGCCTTGCTAGCCAAGGACCCTCCCCCAAGTGCCTTGCGATCGCAACTGCCCCCCCCCACCTCCAGTAATTGTGGAGGGGGAGGAGGAATACGAAGTTGAGGAAATTCTGGACTCTAGGAGGAGGGGAAGGGGCATCCAATATTTAATACACTGGAAAGGGTACCCTGAGGAAGAGCGCATGTGGGAAAATGCCAGAGATGTGCACGCACCAGCGCTGGTTCAATGATTCCATCAGCTTTTCCCTCACAAACTCAAGCCTTGCACTCTACCAGTGATTCCTCACTTGACTGAGTAAGCAGAGGAATTCCAAGCAGAGGAGTTCGTAAGTTGGCAGCCTCCGCCCCCGCCAGAGGCTCTGAGGCCAGAGAGAGAGGAGGAGGGAGAGCCTCAGCCCTCCACCTCAGGCTTGCATTTCCCAAGGGGGAGGGGGGAAGACTCTTCTAATTATCTAGCTATTTTCCAGCAGCAGCCACCTGGGCCAGAAGCCTTATCAGACCTGGAGAGCAGCACTGATTCATCCTTGGAGGAGTTTTCCTTTGAAGAATTTCCATTGTTGCCCAGTTCCCATGGGAGCTTGGAGGGGGAGGGGGACTCTCATGAGACCTCTGGAAAGGAGGGGGCTGAAATGGAATGTGAATCTGGAGGGGAGGGTGATGTCATGAGTACTCATGGTGAGCAGGAGGGGGCCCCTATCCAGGGGGTAAAATGCATGTGTAGTACTGAGGAGTTGAGCAGCCATTCAAAGAGACAGAGATCAGACCCGCCTTGACTTTTGGGGTTTATCTGTCTGGGTTTTTCCCACACTTCTTCAGTTTGTTAGGATTTTCTGTCTAATGTAGCAGTAATAAACACTAGAGACCTATTCCTTGTCTCAGCTTGGTTCCTGGCTGTTAGGACAGTCCCTTTTCACAAAATCCTTCTGAACTTTAAGAGATCTCTTCTGTAGATCCAATATAAGAACGTTATCCAAGTCGCTCTTTCCGTTTGCACATCCCTTTCAATTATTAAAACATTGGTTGGTTTCATGTGTATATCCAATGTTGCATTTTTTTCCATATCTCTCTTGCAGCTGGTCATTTTCAAATCCACTTTCAGATCAGTCCCAGTCCCATCTGGCAGAATTTGTTCCTCTTCCACTACATCTCTTAAAAGCAGTCTATATATAATGGCAGACACGTTTAAGATTAATTTCTGGAACCATTGTTCACAAATACCCTAGAATACTTCCAGTGTTAAAGTTATTTCCTCCATTCAGAGTCAAATTTAAGTGTTCTTCTCCTTTAATTGTAATCTATAGTTCCCTCTGGTTCCCTTTAATGTTCAACATTCAGATTTCCATCCTATCACATTTTCTTTCCAGAACTCAAAACAACAGCTTTTTTTTCCACAGGAAGGATAGCCACAATCAATTTCAAAATTACATCTCATATCCATCTGAACTCCTAATCTATTTGTAACTTTCCAAAATCAGTGCTCTAATTGTCCTTTTGTTGCTCATGTTGCAGAATGCTGGGAAAGCCTTTAGCCCAGGAGAGGTCAAAAAAGTCACACACCAAGCATTTCTATAAAAATAATTTATTTACAGAAAACAAAAACAAAAGCAAAACATTTAAAGGACCTAGCTCCCTTTTTGGAGCAAGCCTTGCTGAGCTACATTTCCAGCAGAGAGAAAAAGAAGAAGTGAAGAACAAGTCCGGGCAGGTCCTCCCCCCAGGCTATTTTGCATGAAGCACGTGAGAGGAGACAATCTAATACAACCCCTTCACCTGGCCAAAATGATTTGATACAATAGCAGTCTTAATCTGTTAGTAGGAAAACCTCAACACTCCCCTTTTTACACTACAGATTAAGATGCAAACCAATCTTCTCTGACTTTATATGTCTTTCCATTCACATTACCATTATCTCCCCTTTGGTTTAACAGAAAGTTACCATTTTTCTTCCTGTGTTTTTCCAAACCTAGGTTATTATAATTCCAAGGCTTTTTAATGTGAAATGGCTTTTCATGCAGGCTTTAAAATCAAGCCTTTGTTTTTCTGTTGATGTGAATAGCAGCAAATCAACATAAATGCACAGATACATACAGCCTTGTTTGTCCTTCTTCATATATACACAGGGATCTGCTTTTCCTTTTTCAAAACCAAAATTCTGCAGTTTTTCATCTACTTTTTGGTTCCAGGATCTAGCAGCTTGTTTTAACCCATAGACTGACTTCTGCAGTTCACAGACTAGATTCTCCCCTTTTTCATAGCCAGTGGGTTGCTGCATAATCTGTGGTCTAAATCACCATAGAGAAATGCAGTTTGAATGTCATAGTGGTTAACTGACATTCCCTTGAGTGCAGCAACTTTTAACAGTAATCTAATTGATTCACCTTTAGTAACTGGTGCAAAAGTCTTGTCAAAGTCTAAATCTTTCCTTTGAGTGAACCCTTTTGCAACCAACCTTGCTTTATATTTTTGGATTTTGCCATCAGCATCCCTTTTCAGTTTGAAAACCCACCTACAACCCAGACAGCGTTCATTGGGAGGTAGATTTACCAGTTTCCATGTTTTATTTTCTTTCAAGGATGCTAATTCCTGTTGCATGGCAGAATGCCAATTTTGTGCAATCTCAGGTGGTAAAGCATTCACTTGTTCTAAAGACTCAGGTTCTGTGAATATGTGAAAAGCCTTTACTGTTTCAGCCTGAAAACGTAATGGAGGAATGCCTTTATTACTCCTCTGAGATCTGCTAGGTAATACAGGGCTTAAATTTTGACTCCTATCACTTTCCTGAGAAGCATCTGTCTCATCAGACAGATCTTCAGTTTGCTTTTCTGATTTAATGTCCTCATCAGGCAAAAGATCACCATCAGCAAGTCCTTGCTGTTCTCTTGTGGTGGTCAGTTCAACTGGAGAGCTAGAATTTAATCTCCCCCAGTTTTGGTCAGCAAAAGAAGCGCTTTTGCTAATTATTAATTTCTCCCCCATTATGAACCTGTAGCTCCTCTGGCTTTGTTCATAGCCAACAAAGATGGCTTTCTTTGTTGTGGGGCCTCCTTTCCTTCTCTGTTGTTTTGGAATGTGAACCCATGCAGTGCTACCAAACACTCTAAGATGGCTTACCTTTGGTTTCACACCATAAAACAAATGGAATGGAGTGTCCTGAATCATAGAGTTATACAACCTGTTCTGAACATAACAAGCAGTCGATAAAGCTTCTCCCCAGAACTTAAAACATAATCGTGAATCTTTTAACATGCATTCCATCGCATTTTGCAAGGTTCTGCCCTTTCTTTCAGCAACACCATTTTGCTGAGGGGTGTACCGGTTAGAAAGAATTTGTTCTATCCCTTTTTCCACTAGGAACCTTCTGAATTTGTGAGAAAGGTATTCTCCTCCTCTATCACATTGGAGTGCAGATACAGGCCTAGGGAATTTTCCATTTGCCCATGTCACAAAACTTTTAAATTTCTCAAATGCCTCATCTTTATGTTTTAAGATGTAGATAAATGTGTATCTTGAGAAATCATCAATGATGGTCATTGCATACCTTGCTTGTCCAAGACTTGGAGCAAAAGGACCAATAATATCAGAGTGTACAATTTCCAAAGGTCTAGTTGTAACTCTGTCACTGTGCTTACTCACAGGAGCTTTTAGTGTTTTGCATTCTTTGCAAACTACACAATCTAAGTATTTATCACAGGGTTTTATCTTTAGGTCAGCACACAGCTGTGGCATTTGTGCTATATACTTGTAATTAGCATGACCAAGTCTCCTGTGCATCAGGTGTACACATTGGTCATGATATGGTGTGTTGCCAACTGCAGCCTTGCAGCTTGGCTTCCTTGCATTTTGCACAATGTACAAGGAGTCTTTTAACATACCAGTAGCACACAATTTCCCATTTTTACGTATCTCACAACCATTTTTCTTAAATGTTATGATATACCCTGTTGCAGCCAATTGTGCCACAGATAAAAGGTTTGATTGTAAATTTGGCACATACAACACACCTTTTACAGTTTCTCCTAAGCAGGATAAATACAAGTCACCTTGTCCCATAATTTTGGTGACAGACCCATCAGCCAAAGATACACTTTGTCTTTCAGTTTTAGACAGTGACACAAAAGAGCTTTTACAATTACATAAATGACAACTGGCCCCAGAATCTAACACCCATACATCAGAATTACCCTTCTCAGCAACCTGTGCAATTTGGGTTGTCTGAAGAGCCTTCTTCTGTGTTGCCCTTGTGTTCTTCTGCTCTGTCTTTCTACTCTTGGGTCTCATGGCACAGTCTCTTTGCAAATGTCCAGCTGAACCACAAGTGAAGCATCGCTGGCTTGCTAGCGCTGTGGCCTCAGGTTCCTTTCCCTTCTTTTCCCTCATTTTCTGGTCTTGCAGCTTTCCAGAAGAGATGGGGGGGGGATCTTTCCTCTCTCTTCTCCCATTCAGCGAGTAAGCGCTGTGTAACATACGATGGGGTGAGGTCTGCTTCAGGCATAGCCTCCAGGGTACAAATCAGCGTGTCCCACGTTTCATTTAGTGAGGACAGGAGGATATAGGATTTTGTGAGAGGTGTAAATTCCATTCCTCTCTCCTGCAACTCAACAAACAGCTGCTGAATATGATGCAGGTGCTCAGGAAGGCTATCTCCTTCTGCAAGGAAGGCTTTGTACAGCTTTTTTGTCAGGGTAACTTTACTCCCTGCTGTTGCCTTTACATATAAGTCTCTCAAAGCGTCCCAAAGTTGCTTTGCAGACTGCATACCTCGCACGTGGACTAGCTGATTGTCCTCAACTCCCAAGATAATGGTGGCTCTAGCCCGCTCATCCTGTCTCAGCCATTCAGCATTGGGATTTTGGGGGGTTTGCTCACCAATTTGCAGCCAAAGATTCTCTCTGCGAAGATACATCTCCATCTTCAGGGCCCAATTCAAATAGTTGGTCTCTGATAGGCGCTCCAGAGGCATCGCTGAGGGCTGGGAGGTAGCCATGGCTTCTTCCTTCTTTTGCAAGTCACCTCAGCTAGCTTCTTTGTCCTGCAGACCGGCAGTTGCTGGAAAATCTCCAGGTGGCTCCAAAGAAAATCTTCACAGGTCTTTGCTACCTGCCTTTAAATTGTGCATGAGGTGTGGAGTTGATCTCTCTTTTCTCTCTGGGTTTTACTGGGCTGCTCACTGGGCCCATAACCTGTTGCAGAATGCTGGGAAAGCCTTTAGCCCAGGAGAGGTCAAAAAAGTCACACACCAAGCATTTCTATAAAAATAATTTATTTACAGAAAACAAAAACAAAAGCAAAACATTTAAAGGACCTAGCTCCCTTTTTGGAGCAAGCCTTGCTGAGCTACATTTCCAGCAGAGAGAAAAAGAAGAAGTGAAGAACAAGTCCGGGCAGGTCCTCCCCCCAGGCTATTTTGCATGAAGCACGTGAGAGGAGACAATCTAATACAACCCCTTCACCTGGCCAAAATGATTTGATACAATAGCAGTCTTAATCTGTTAGTAGGAAAACCTCAACAGCTCATACCACAAAAAGTTTATATCCTTAAACTTATCTTTAAAACTTTTGTCAAAGATAAAAGGAAACTCATCTGGTATATCTTATCAAACTTGTTGATCAGAATGTTCTTAATAGTTGAAAAGCAATTAATAAGCAATTTCCAAAGTGATTAAGAAATGAGGCAGGGCAGAACTTTGTGTCCACAAGACTACATTGCGGTTGCAAACTGTGTGGAAATCCCTCGACTCCCACCTGCTCAATTAATGAGCCAGCTCCAGAAAACAAATTTCCTGCATTGTATTCATGAAGAGCAGCTGTCTGGAGTGCAAGTGGGAAATCTCACAATCTCTTTCTTTTCCAGAGAGGTTTGGCCAGCCAGAAAACAGTGGATGGCCACCAATCTCACCACAATGCCGTCTCTGTTTCCTTGAAGATGTCGAGTTCGCCATGAGTCCTCACTGGAAGTCAGAAGCTGTTTTTTTTCCAAGTAATATGAAAATAAGGACTGGTTTATATAACTGTGAATCAGTTGTGTCTGTAATTTTCTTACAGCATATATTTAAAGCTCTTCCACAATAATTTTAAGGGTTCTGTTACATCAGTATTTACCCTACTTCCTCACTTAATATTAATATCCCTTGTGAATACACACACACACACACACAGAGAGAAACATATATATTCTCATTATATTTGGAATTATAAAAACACACATCATGCAGGGCCTTCCAGGATACATTGAAAGAAAGCCTGTCGATTTTGCCATGCAAAAAATTCTTTAGCTGAGTTCCAAATGCCATCCACTAATTGAATGATTCCAGCTAATCAAATCATTTCACATCAACTGGTTTTCAAAATTTATTCTTGTTTTCTAATGGAATGGTCCCTCGCAGAATGCCCTGAAGCTCAGTTGAAAGGTTGGGCAGGTAGGATATTGGAATAAGTATACATGAGCAGTAAGTTTGACCTCTGAATTCTAGATGCTGGGTAGAAACAAGTGGGAATCAGAGTTGCTTGGAAACTGAGAAAAGGTATAGCTGAATTTTTGGCCTGATGGGATCCAGCTCAGCTCTTTGTCCTGATGAGATAACAAGAAAAACAAAATAAATAATGCACCCTACCATCAAATGTTGGCAAATGTATTTAAAAACAACCACTATTTGCAGATTGTTCCTGCAGAATTTTGTCTAATGTCCCTAAATAGGAGACAATAATTGGTTTGGAAGTTCTGCAAAATGAAGAGTGCTGAGCCCAGGGTTGTACTCACCATGCTTAATGCCATGTCCTTAAACAAATTATTCTGAAACAAGTATCAGTGAAACTTTAACCCCCCCCCCCCAAAAAAAAATGAACGGCCTTACTTTCTGGGAAAACCCTGTTGTATTTTGTATTCTTGGCACGCCGTTGGAAATCAGCAGTCAGTATAACCATGTCAGTTGGATGAATATAATACATTCCACAGAACAATGGTATTTGATATATAGCGCCAAGACAAAAACAAGCTCTCTCCCTTTTTTCCTCTCTCTCCTTATGTTGGCTAACATACAGTAGTCTTTCAGAAAGTTTTCTTTTTTTCTTTAACTAAACCACATGAACAGCAGGTGGCCAGACCAACTGAGAGAGAACGGCATGGTTTCTCTTATGTAGTCAGGCACACATTTGTGGTATTTCAAAAATTTCACACTTTAACTGTGAGGCTTATTTTTTTCCCTTCTCTTTTGGCAAGGAAAACCTTTCATGCTCTTCTTCTCCTTCTCCTTCTCCTTCTCCTTCTCCTTCTCCTTCTCCTTCTCCTCTGTCTCTCTCTGACCCCCTCACCAAGTAAAAATCACATTGTTTTAACTTACTCTGGTGGATGGTGTGAATGGAAAACGGCGACCATTTTATTTTTCTGTTTACTTTTTGGAGTTTGCAAGCCCTGCCTATTACTAGAACTTTTAAGAGCCTGCAGATCAAGAGACAGCTGCTTTCTGAGGTCTATTGGGGGGGGGGGGGAATAACCAACCAAAACTTAAAACAAATCAGGTTGATGCATAAATCTTCCTGTCAGATCCTTACTTAAAGTCATCCAGAGCAGACCAGAAGGAATCCAGTTTTTGTCAGTTAAATACATAACCAGAAGTCAGCAAACCGATGGATGATATTTTGCTCAGCCTTTAAGATTAAACTCAATACTTTTTTGATACATAATATTAAGTCATGTGGCTCCCCCCCCCTTTATATCTCCTCATAGTCATATCATCCAGCCTCTACAGGAAATGATTTGTACTATATGTGAAATGAGGCTTTTCCCCCCATCTCTTGGAACTTGTTGCCTGCTTTGATCTGGCTAGAAGACTTATTCTACGTGGGGTTAATAAGGTTCCCCCACCCCCAGGAAGATAACCTTAAATCAATTATTCCAAAACAGATGAAAGGATCTACAAATTTCTATTTTGCCACTAATTATGGGATATAATTTACAGCAAGGATTTTTCAAAGCTTGCATAGAAATCTATGGGGAAAGTAATATGAAACTGTATGGGTTGTGTTGTTATTCTAATTTTCTTGAGATTATAAAACCCAACTCCTCTCTTTTGGTGAAAGCTAGAAACTAAGATATGTAATCTGGGATGATGGATGTTACCTCTCCAGATTCCGATGGTCTGTATATCAGGAATGTCCACCATCATTTGAGTGGCAAAATTCATCAGGCATATGCAGAGTAATGCATTCCTGGACAATTTTCACTCTCAGTTGGAGTTTGCCTGAAGTGGCTCTTATAAAACAATATTCAGATTCAAAGTTGTGTGTCCTGCTCTTTACCACAGTCACATCACTAACAAGGTAGATTTCTGACCCAAACTCAAGCTGTCATAGACTTTTCCTTCATTCCTGGGATCTTTCTGGCTCTATTTCGCTAGTCATACAAAGGAACGCCCTTTGGCTGCTCTGAAACATCCCATAATCTGAATAGCAGCAGTTCTAGCAGATTTAGGGGATTACCTTAAGGAATCAAGGCCATCTGTGAAGCTTAGACTGATGGTTAATATGAATCCTTGGACAATCATCAGATATATATTACCAAAGTAAAAAGGAGCATAGGCTGTTCTTGTTGCTTTAATTGAAATCAGCTTTGCATCCCTCTTTACAGTTTGTCATGTACACAGAAAAAGGACACTGGCATTTTGTTCTACCTCCATGCACACAGCAGTCCAAAATCAGCAGGCAACAGCTCTTCAGCTGCTGTTGCCATATGCCCACAAAGGATAGAAAATGTGGTCTAATGCCAGTTTGCTCAGAAAGAGAGCGAGAGTGAGAATGCCATTCTGCCTTGAACGTCAGAGAGGACAGCATGTGTTAGCTTTTCCGTTTGACATTTCTTTTGATCTAAGGGGACATAATTGATTTATTACCCAAACTATATTTTAATATTCACATGATGGCACAGCCAGGCCTATTCCAACACAACGCTTCTTTTTCCCCATAGTTGTTCTTAGTAAACGTTTCATTTGCTCTGCTGAATGAGAAATTATGGTGCTGGAACTAGCCAAAAGAGATGATTTTGATCTCAACACATGAAAAAGCCAGATCGAAAGTTGAGTTATTTCAATCTGGGCATGAGACAAGTTCTGATTCCTAATTGTAATTAACTGTCAAAATTTAAAACTACAGGGTTAGTGCCCTAGTCCAATAACAGCTGGAAGATTGCACCTAGGACAGGCAGATATTTACTCTTTAATAGTTCTGAAAACACAATTCTTTTCACTATATAAATATGACAATAACACTTTTGAAAAATCAATAGCTAAGTGTTTATGTTATTAATGTACTGTCCATCCTTCCCTTCCTCCTTCATTCCCTCCTCCCTTTTTTTTTTTTATTATTATTATGTTGTGTAGGAGACAGAAGCAAAGCAAAGTGAACTAATATGGCTAGTGGAGGACCCTTCAAAGGGATGTTTGCACAGATGTTGGCAGTCTCAAGCATGCCTTTGCAACCTTGAACAAGTCTGATTTTGACCACCATCATTCTTCTGTATTTTGGTGGCCCAAATTGTGGAAGAAAGAACAAGGCTGCTAGGAATCAACAGTTCATTTCCCCTTCCCCCAGGGAGGGATCAAACAATCATTTTACTAAATAGGTGCATGATAGGTAGCTGGTTTGTGTGTATGGTGAATATATTTTTGCCTTTCATTAGGAATTCAGCTAGATCTTAGTGACTCAGAGGAAAGATGTGCATTGCGCTATGGTCAAACTTAGCATAGTATATATACAGACATTCAGACTGTTCAATAACTCCCAACTTTATGAAAGCTGCTCACCCATTTTACTGGATATTTGGTGCAGTTACCCATTCTCCGTTGTTGTGAAGAAGAAAAAGAATCTTGAAGCCTTTAAGCAATGCTTTGTGAAGTCCTAACAGCAGTAATTTTGTTCCCTCCTAAAGTCCAGAGTAGTTCACAACTTCTACTACTAGTCTCTCCTGCAACATTTGGACAACTTATTGCCTAGACTCCACTCTTTTGGTTTTTTTGGGGGGGGAAAGTGGTTGAAAATGTGGTTTGTCACTCTGATTTATGACATTTGTTGGGACGAGGATGGGGGAAGTGCAACCTTTTTGGTCCTACCTAATGAAGACCATGGTATCCCCCTAGATTATATGTGTGGGTTAGGTCTTGGGGCACTGTGATTCACTGGTTCTGCTCCTACCTGAGTGATCAGAGCCAGTGAAAGGCAAGCCAAAGGTACCATGGAAGTCTTGAAATGCTATTTGGCCTGGAGTATTTTTATTTATGGGTCTCTTAGCATTTGATCCTCTCCCCACTGCTGTTTAACAAATATGAAGCCACTGGGAGATGTAATCCATCCCTTTGGGGTGAGATACAACCAATCCAGTGACAAAAAACAGCCATACATTTCCATCACAAGCCAAGCCAAAGGTACCATGGAAGTCTTGAGATACTATTTGGAAGCTGTTTGGGTGTGAATGGGATAAAGACAAGGTTGTAGTTGAACCAAAGCATAATGGGGTTATTTTTTTTTTTTGCAAAAGGAATCTATGGTGGCTTCCTACCTGGTGGGGAGGCTCTACCTGCAGTGACTCATGCTCTTATACCTAGTTTAGTTTAGATTACTGCAGTGCATGATACATGTGGCTGCTTCTGAAGATCACTTAGAAGCTGCAACTGGGCAAAAGATGAAATTAGTGAATTGATGATTTATAAACATGTTACATGCAATTTGGTTTGGCGCATCTCCTGTGTTTGATGACTCAGCCACACAAACCTCCATATCTTGGGTCACCAATATATCAAAGAACTGTTCCCTGCCTTTTTCATGCCTGACTTCCCTGAGAAAATCAGATCTTCTGGAGGGACATCCCCCCCACCCCATTTTTAACTCCTACTGGTAGATGTATTCTGGTAAGATCTTCTGTTCATATTTTCCTTTACATGTGACTGTTTGAATTAACACCAAAGTTCCTGAATCTTGTGGTTTTTATTTAAGTCAGGCTCTCAGCTTCATAGCTAGCTTATTATGGCCACTATAGAAGTTGTGTTTGTTTTAACTGGCTCTTGTTTTCATTAGTGTTTTAATGTTTTGATTGTTGTTTTATGTTTTGTTTTGCATGTGCTATTGGAAGTTGCCTTGAGCACCATTTAATGGAAATGTTGGGACATAAATTTAGCAAACAAGTAAAACATTCAGGCATTTCACTAGCTAATTCATGTATCCATAGACAGGAAGTCTAAAGTCTGTTTTCTTTAAAATGAAAGGTGATACACAGAGGAAAATAATTTCCTCATACATATTTTTATGCTATATTGTTTTGAGAGGTTTATTTTATTTTATTTTATTTTTAATTTCATTCTGTGTTTTGGTTTTAGATTAGTCCAGATATATGCAGCCTTGGGAATAGGACAAGCAGTACCCAACCCAGCCCCACTGTCCCACCCCAACAATTCCATGTCTTGGGAAAGAGGTAGTTAGCTGACTTTTCCCATCAAAAGTTGCTGTTTTAGCCCAGCTAGTTTAATCCAGTTACTTTTTAGTGCTCAGTGGTTTATCTCTGAATTGTAATTATACATTTAGCTTTATAAAATAATATATGACTTTAAAGGAGAAATAAATGCTTGCCCACTGGAAAAGAAATGGTAACCCACACACACACACACACACCAAAAAGGGGGGAATCTGTCTTGTTCACAACTTGTTAAATGGATTGGAACACCTCCAGGTTCAACCTGCTTCTTCCATTTTCCACTTTTCAGTGACATAGCTGAACTTTCGGGAAATAAAAATGAAACATTCCTTTTGCCTGTTTAAACCGGTAAGTTATTGTTGAGTCACCGAAAACTGGCAAATGTTGCCCAGTCTCTCTCTCTCTCTCATTCTCTTCTCTCACCCCCACCCCCCAAATCCCCCCAAGATCAACAACAACCCTGGACTGATATGAATTCAACTGATCTCTGCCAGGACAAATGAAGACAACTTGTGTTAGAGGCGTGCCAAACAATTCAATAATATGTCCTGCTTTCCAATGCCATCATCTCTTTATTTATTTTCTGAAATGGAGAATATTTTTTTTAAAAAAGACATTATTGAAAGGGAAAGTTAGAATCCAAATCTACAGGAAGTGTTTCAGTGAAACACAACTGAAATGAACAGGAATCACTTGAGAATGCAATAAGAGGGTCTCCCGGTTTACTCTTCTCATTCTGAATTAAACTACTAATATGAGGCAAATACAATAATGTTCACTTGCCCCAAACTTATTAATTTAGTTTCTTGATTTTTCTTCATGCAGTACTTCCCCTCACCCTCCTCCCCTTCCTCCCTCTCTAAAATTTCCCCTGATAGATAGTATACTAATGTGAATTTCTTAGATATTTTGCATATAAATTAAGGGCATGTGAAAGGAGAAAAGAATATATAGCTAACTCTAGTTTATGGAAACACCCAGCACTATACCACAAACTCTATTGTCTTCCACCATGTCCATAGGCCAATTCAAGCATTGCCTTTTGCTCCTTAAACTTCTTACCACCCTTTTCATGAGGATCTCATCAACTCCATCCAACCACATCTTCCTTGGTTTTCCTATTCTTCTTGACTTATTTACTCTTTTGTCATGCATTTGTTTTGCAATTCAATCCAAATTCTTTCTCAGCATACACATTCAGTCCACATTTATTCAGCATCCACACATACTTGAACTTGTATATTACTATCCACACTTCTTAGGTATCCCATTCCAACTGCATTCAGCAAATAACAAGGTCACACAATTAAAAGGTAGTTGATACAGAAAATTGTATGACTATTTCTGATGTGCCAGGTTTCCATGTTCAAAGATTCATTTCTTATATGAAGAAGTACTCAGTCACAGGCATTCCCTCCCACTATCCATTTTATTAAAACCCTTTCCCAAGATGGTATAACTGAGGTCCCCAGTTAATAGGTTGTACTGACTGGGAATTCTGTGAAATCTCAGAAGCCTGTTGGCTACCAGTTTAGAGAAGACTGTCTTAAGCACAACCTTTCTCAGTGAGAACTAGATCTAAAATTCAAGTCATTTTTTTAAATAGCATAGTGAAAAAAATAAATTCAGCTAGTGACGTTTATCACATGTATATGAATTATTAAAATAAGTTGGTCTGAACCAGAAACAAAACTAAGAAATACACCAGCTGAAGGCAAATGATGAGAACTACAGCTTTGCCCTGCAGATGTGGACTAATTTAAGTGGCTGACACTTTCCTGAAAGGAAAATTGTGAGAAAGCCATGAGGAAAGCAAGCATTTTAGGGATTAAGAATTCCCAATGTATTTTCTGCAATGTGGGAACCATTTCTTTCATGGAACAATGAGGGACAAACTTTTAATAACAAAGGGATGAAGCTGCCCCCACTGAACCAATTAGCTGGAGCTACACAGAAGAGTTCTCAGTTGTGTGGATATATTCAAATATTTGTTTTCTTGAAAGAATACTCAGAACTGCACTGAGCTAGTTTGTGAAATTAATTGTATGCCTCAAAATATTTCTACCAGCTTTTAAGTTATCCATGGCAGATTATTTTGTGAGATATAGCATCTGTAAGTGACACATTTGCAAGTTACTGTGCCAAGTTTAGGCTGTAGGTCGATGTGATGAACCTCTAATGATCCAATTCCAAGATCTGTTGTGCCAGCCAATGAATAAAAATGTTTGTGATAACAGACTTAAAAGTTTATGCAAAGCAGAGGAGCTTTCAGGTTGGTGAGCTCTGAAGTTCCTTAGAACCATGCCCCAATGACTTCCATAAGAGGTTTAGCTGGTGGAGAACAAGCTTCTCTAAATGCCAACTTGTCCCATCTTCCTGTACAGTCTATAGCTGCAGGAAATATTTCAGCAAAACATATGGCCAGCTCAGTCAGGAACATGACTTAAGTCCTGAAGAAGTCCTCCACTTCTATGAATCCTTTGCAATACACATAATTCCTTAGCTGAAAATTGCATGCACAAGTTTTGGCATGTTCAAAGCAATTTGTGGATCCCCCCTTGACAGTTAGCAAGTTCTATCTTTGTAGAGGGCCACAGAGATGACCTTGGAGAACTGATTCAGATAGGCTAACCTACAGTATATTAGCCCATCTCAGTAAAGGATAAGTAGTTCTAGTCCTCTTGTGGAGTTTGTTTCCTGATATGGTCAGCTTTGAAGGACTGACAATCACTACTGTTACACCTAGATTTTTACCGAAATGCTTATTTTAGTAGCCTTCATGTAATTAATTAACAGACTGCTTTACTTGGGCAAGATTGAATGTACTGTACAGTATTTCTGTCACAGGTTCTGCAGGGACGAAGTGCAGGAATTAACCTGTCTTTGAGGGCTTTTCCATGTAATGAATAGGAAATCAAGTCTGTGGAGTCTTGCCTCCTGTCCTTTACTATTTATACTTGAATCCAGCAGCAATTAATAACACCTCTATTGACTTCATTGCCAGACAGATCCACTCAGTTTTCAACAAATATGTGTTGAAAAATAAAATTCCAGGCATGACTTATTACAGATAAGTTTCTATCAATGGATATTAGAATAAGTAATCAATTCGCTGGTTGAAGGACTTACACAACAGGGGTTAGTGGGTGGGTAGGTGTGTCACTGTTCTTTTGTTTTTATGTTCTATTAGGTACTACTAATACCAAATCTGGGATGCAAACGTCGGAACCATCACTAGGTGGCAGCAAAGGGATGCTGTTGTTTTTTTCGTTTAGTCGCTTCCAACTCTTCGTGACCTCATGGACCAGCCCACGCCAGAGCTTCCTGTCGGTCGTCAACACCCCCAGCTCCCCCGGGGACGATTCCATCACCTCTAGAATATCATCCATCCACCTTGCCCTTGGTCGGCCCCTCTTCCTTTTGCCCTCCACTCTCCCTAGCATCAGCATCTTCTCCAGGGTGTCCTGTCTTCTCATTATGTGACCAAAGTATTTCAGTTTTGCCTTCCCTCAAGTGAGCAGTCTGGCTTTATTTCCTGGAGGATGGACTGGTTTGATCTTCTTGCAGTCCAAGGCACTCTCTGAATTTTCCTCCAACACCACAGTTCAAAAGCATCGATCTTCCTTCTCTCAGCCTTCCTTATGGTCCAGCTCTCGCAGCCATATGTTACTACGGGGAACACCATTGCTTTAACTATGTGGACCTTTGTTGTCAGTGTGATGTCTCTGCTCTTCACTATTTTATTGAGATTGGTCATTGCTCTTCTCCCAAGGATTAAGCGTCTTCTGATTTCCTGACTGCAGTCAGCATCTGCAGTAATCTTCGCACCTAGAAATACAAAGTCTTTCACTGCTTCTACATCTTCTCCCTCTATTTGCGAGTTATCAATCAAGCTGGTTGCCATAATCTTGGGTTTTTTTAGGTTTAGCTGCAAGCCAGTTTTTGCACTTTCTTCTTTCACCTTCATCATAAGGCTCCTCAGTTCCTCTTTGTTTTCAGCCATCAAAGTGGTATCATCTGCATATCTGAGATTGTTAATGTTTCTTCCAGTGATTTTAACTCCAGCCTTGGATTCCTCAAGCCCAGCTTGTCGCATGATGTGTTCTGCGTACAAGTTGAATAGGTAGGGTGAGAGTACACAGCCCTGCCGTACTCCTGTCCCAATCTTAAACCAGTCCATTGTTCCGTGGTCTGTTCTTACTGTTGCTGCTTGGTCGTTATATGGATTCTTCAGGAGGCAGACAAGATGACTTGGTAAACCCATACCACTAAGAACTTGCCACAGTTTGTTATGGTCTACACAGTCAAAGGCTTTAGAATAGTCACTAAAACAGAAATAAATGTTTGTTTGTTTGTTTTTTTCTGAAACTCCCTGGCCTTTTCCATTATCCATTGGATATTGGCAATTTGGTTCCTAGTTCCTCTGCCTTTTCTAAACCCAGCTTGCACATCTGGCAATTCTCACTCCATGAATTGCTGAAGTCTACCTTGCAGGATCTTGAGCATTACCTTACTGGCATGTGAAATGAGTGCCACTGTTCAATAGTCTGAACATTCTTTAGTGTTTCCCTTTTTTGGTATGGGGATATAAGTTGATTTTTTTCCAATCTGATGGCCATTCCTGTGTTTTCCAAATTTGCTGGCATATAGCATGCATTACCTTGACAGCATCATCTTGCAAGGTTTTGAACAGTTCAGCTGGGGTGCCATTGTCTCCTGCTGCCTTGTTATTTGCAATGCTTCTTAAGGCCCATTCAACCTCACTCTTCAGGATGTCTGGCTCTAGCTCACTGACCAAAGCTATCCCCGATATTGTTATCCTTCCTATACAGGTCTTCCGTATATCCTTGCCACCTTTTCTTGATCTCTTCTTCTTCTGTTAGGTCCTTGCCATCTTTGTTTTTCATCATACCCATTTTGGCCTGGAATTTACCTCCAATGTTTCTAATTTTCTGGAAGAGGTCTCTTGTCGTTCCTATTCTATTGTCTTCTTCCACTTCCATGCATTGCTTGTTTAAAAATAATTCCTTATCTCTTCTGGCGAACCTCTGGAATTTTGCATTTAATTGGGCATATCTCCCCCTATCACTGTTACCTTTTGCCTTCCTTCTTTCTTGGGCTACTAACAGTGTCTCAGCAGACAGCCATTTTGCCTTCTTGGTTTTCTCTTTCTTTGGGATGTATTTTGTTGCTGCCTCCTGAACAATGTTGCAAACTTCTGTCCAGAGTTCTTCCGGGACCCTATCTCTTAAGTCCAGTCCCTTAAATCAATTCTTCACCTCCACTGAATATTCCTTAGGAATATTAGTGAGCTCATATCTAGCTGATCTGTGGGTCTTCCCTAATCTCTTTAGTCTGATCCTAAATTGTGCAAGAAGAAGTTCGTGATCTGAACTACAGTCAGCTCCAGGTGTTGTTTTTACTGACTGTATAGATGTCTGCCACCTTTGGCTGCAAAGGATGTAGTCAATCTGATTTCGGTGTTGTCCATCTGGTGAAGTCCATGTATAAAGCCATCTCTTAGGTTGTTGGAAGAGAGTGTTTGTTATACAGAGTGAATTGTCTTGGCAAAATTCTATCAGCCTATGTCCTGCTTCGTTTTGTTCTCCCAGGCCAGGCTTACCTGTAATTTGACTGCCCACATTAGCATCCCAGTCTCCTGTGATGAACATAACGTCTCTTTTAGGCGTGTTGTCCAGTAGGTGCTGCAGATCCTCACAGAACTGCTCTACTTTACCTTCTTCAGCATCTGTGGTTGGGGCGTATATTTGGATCACTGTGATGTTAGATGGCTTGCCCTGAATTCGAATTGAGATCATTCTGTCATTTTTTGGATTGTATCTAAGCACTGTTTTAGCCACTTTACTATTAATTATGAAGGCTACTCCATTTCTTCTGTGGTCCTCTTGTCCACAGTAGTAGATCTGGTGGTCATTTGATGTGAAGTGGCCCATTCCAGTCCATTTCAGTTCACTGACGCCCAAAATGTCTATCTTTAATCTTGACATCTCACCAATAACCACATCCAATTTGACCTGGCTCATAGTTCTTACATTCCAGCTTCCAATGGTGTGTTGATCCTTAGAACATCAGATTCACGTTCACCACCAACACCGTTGGCCACTAGCCGTCCTTTCGGCTTTGAGCTAGCTGCGTCATCACATCTGGGGCTAGTTGAACTCATCCTCTGTTCCTCCCCAGTAGCATTTTGACCATCTTTCGACCTGGGGGTCTCATCTTCCGATGGTATGCCAACATATCTCTGGTTGTACTGATCCCTTTAGTTTTCACGGCAAGAATACTGGGGTGGGTTGCCATTACCTTCCCCAGGGATCACATTTAGTCTGATCTCTCTGTCATGACCTTCCCGTCTTGGGTGGCCCTTCATGGTTTAGCTCATGTCATCATTGAGGTGCTCAAGCTCCAGCACCATGACAAGGTAACGATCCTTTGCTGAAGCAAAGGGATATAGAATACTCAAATTTCTTGAGACCATCTAGTAGCCATCTGGATATTTGCAAACTGTAGATTGTAAACCTTTGTACAAAATATTGGTTCTTGTATTTATATTCTTTGTTATATGCACTCTATTATTGGTGCCTTTGTTCTGCTCTATTGACTGTAACAAAATGTGTCTCTTTTATATCTACATCCTGGTAGCTCCGCCCTCTTCAGTATTCACATCACTAGCCCCATCACCATCTATTAGCTAGAGGGCTGAACATATTCAGTGGGAAACCTGATACCCTTGCCTAGGCTCCTTGTGAAGTTACAGAATTGTTCTGGGAGGCTTCTTAAGTATTGTGTGTTCCCTCCTGCAGGCATCCAGCTCTCTTAAGTGTGAAGAACACCATAACCAACAGTAGGGATATGTCACCACTGTCCTGCTCTTCCTGTTCCTGCATACTACATTGGAAATACATGAGTAGATCTTATCTTGTTGTTCCCCCCCCAAAAAAAAAATCATCCTTGCATGTAACAAAAATCTATGTGTACTCAGACATAAGGTTAACTCTTTTCAAAAGCGGTAACGGAAGGGGGACGTCTTCTGCCAATCTATGGCAACATCTTCCCTCTTTTTTGTAAATCCTTGTGTTCTCCACTATTCTAGAGAGTTCCCCACATCTTCTGGATTAAAGTACTTTTTTTGTCGGGGGGGACATCAAATGATAGCAGAAGGCAAACTAAAAATGTTCTGATTTTACCAAAAGCCTTCTGCAGAAGTAGATAGGTTGTTACTTTTTTGTCCTTGAATCTGTGCCTAAGGGTTCATTCTCTGGCACATCTTACTAATTCTGAACCTTTGGCTCATGGTGCACAAGAAAATTCTTGCTGATGACTTGTGCTTTTGAGTAATACATGAGCTTTTCTGCTGTTATTGTTCAATTCCAAAATTACTGGTCAGTCGAGCATAACAGCAGCAGCACCTGAGCTTCAGTTCTGCAGAGAACTCGGAATCCATAAAGCCCTTCTTATTATTGGGTATATTTGGCATCCTAATACAAGAAAGATTCTCCTTTTCAGAATGGAAACATGCAGTTCTCATGGGGAAAAAAAAATCAAACAGTGCAAATTCTTCTGTGTTGAGTAGCATAGTCTTCTAGGCTTATGAACCAAACTTTCAAAATGAAACTAAGGTTTATTACAGTTACTTGGTTCAATTCAGCCCCCAAGACCAGTATATGTGATGCCCATGTACCAGATACATGAAACAGAGCTTTGCAGTTTTGCACCCATCACCATCCATAAACCATCTGATGTAAGCCAGAGGTGATATGCAGAAAAGGACTCATTTCAAATGCTGTGGCAACCAGAGAGAACAGATATTCAGAAGTTCTGAGCTGTTTAATGAAAGTCCTGAATCAAACTTACATTCTGCAAAGGGGAAGTGAAGAGTAGTAAGTCCATGTCTTGTTTACAAGCTGTGCCGCACACTAAGGAAAGCTGGAGGGGAGAGGGGGGAAGGAGTTCAAGAATATCACTTTAATATTAGATCATATTAATGCCCATTATTGCAACTGTTAGCCAGCAATTGTAATATGAGATCAGTTGCACACCTGAGACCAGCTCAAAATACTGTTATAAACCTAAATGCTTTGTGACCAGTTTGTGAGTTTCCCTGAAGTCTGAGATTAATCTCCTCTGAGGTGGTTTTCAATCCATCTAGTAGGTACTGTATGCTTGGATTGGGAGAGAAATCAGACATGGTATTTTCAATGGTGTTCTGTTTTTTCTAGAACTTTTTTTCCCTAAGAATAAAATAAAATAAAAGTTATATATCAGCCCCCTCTTTGTTTGCTTTCGAGAAAGTTCTGAGACATTTTGGTATTTATCTACCTGATGTGAAATTGGTTTATTTGTTACTGTTGATGACAGTAAATCAAACTGGCCTTTTGAAGATTTCTATATTTTATACTCCCTTTTTTTAACCATTAGGTGTATGGATTATTTTACAGATTTTTGTTGTTGTTGTTGTTGTTGTTGTTTAATAAGTGAAAGTTTTATTATTTACTTTGCATCATGTCAGAGTTATAAGTCAAACCACTTTGAGAGACCTTCCTAGTTCCAAAAAGCAACATAAATTATCTGAAATAACAAATAAGTTAGAGTAATCCAACAAACTGACTATTTCTATTTGATGCTACATCCAACATTTTTAGATATGACTTTTTTTTTGCATCTCCCTTAATTTATTACATAGCACTTCTTCAAGAATTACCATCTGCCTGTAAAGTAACTCCATTTCACTTCTGTCTTTCCCTTGCTTTTTAAATAATGTGAATCATGTTGATCAGGTGTGATCTAAAGAGTGCTGGCAGTAAAATATATCCAAATATCTTCCAATTTTAAGCTAGTTTTAAACATATGGATACTCTTTTTCGACATCCTAAAAATATAGTGTGAACATGCATTTTTTTCTGAGATAATTTGATTTGCAGGGTAAAAGGAATCAAGAAAAAATAAAAATAAAAAGTTTGGAGCCAGAAGGGAGGAAATGGCAGAAGATGGCAATCTGGCAGTCACTTGACAGGTCTGATTGTAGTGACATAAAACAACATGTTTAGAACTTCACATTTGCCATATTTAACCTGCGCATCCCAAAGAGGAAGCTTTTTTCAGCTCATTGAAACATACTTCTGAACAGATGTATATAGTATACAGTAAGTTTGTACAGAAAGCCACTTATACTGTTCTAATGCCTGTACATCTATTCCTCCCTCCCTCCCTCTCTCTTTCCCTCCTACAATATATGTGAATGGTGAAGCATTGCCACTATGTGTCATGTTCATCGTTCCAATGGTTTGAATACATCGTAACGTTTCACATGTCACTCTCCTGTTCCGTGTCTGTCATTTGCGGGGAGGGGAATTTCAGCCGTGCCAGGCTGTAATCTCCTTGCTGTTCTGCAGGAATGTATGTTTGGGTTATGACATGTATTCAAGGTTGCTTTCCCAGGCCGATGTGTGACGGTTGCCAACACCTGGGAGGGGGTGGTTACTATGGTGGGGTGAGGGGCGGGATTGGGTTTGAAGCGAGGGTATTTAGTTTGTATTTCGCGCGCTTTGGCTCATTCTCAGCTTTCTCTGTATTTGCATACTATTCCTTTGATAAATCAGTTATCTTTAAGCCCGAGCTTGTGAGACTGAGTATTTGGGATTAGGCAACCATTACACTATGGCTGTGGTATTGGTTCCCAACTGAGAAGACTTGGATTCAAGTTTACCTTCATCGTACAAGTTCAATGGGTGATTTTGGCCAGTCACTCTCTCAGCCTTACTAACTTCCTGAGCAACTGGAGTTATTATTATTTTATTTTATTTTATTTTATTTAAAATACAAATTACAAAACACACAACCAATAGTAACAAAGATAAAATAAAATAATTCACTCAAACAACCAAAACATAACACATTTAACTTTACAACTTAACCTCTATGTGCACCCATCACCCGTGGGACCTATAACCCTCCTTATCTCTTTACTTTTAATTATCAGACATTTTAACTGGAGTTAAAACAGTATATAACCCTGACAAAGAAACAATCTTATCAGCTGCATGTGCCTGAACTAGGCAAAACTTACTGCTGTCCTAAGATAATATCATCAGTTCTTTGTTGTGATGGTCATGACCCTTTAGCTATTAATTCAGAGACTCTTACTGTAAGCCGTCAAAGGATATAAAAGTTCTTTATTAATACAAGTGATCATTTCCAGTGCAAAGACTAGACTGAGAAAAAGCCCACACAAATGGCAGTTACATTCTCCACTTTCACACCACCACCACCCCAATGTCCTCACAGCTTCTATACAACCCAGTCACAAATCCTTCAGTACAAGCTGATAATGCCATTCGAGCTGACCTTGGTGTCAGGCTGTTCTAATAAACAATTGTAATCAACATTCCTAACAGCCCTGTAGGCATGCCAAACTACTACTTCAAAGCATTCCTAATGACCCTGCAGGTATGCTAAACTAATTACTACAACACCCATAAATGTGCTGGCAGGATATTCCAACCTGACATTAGTCTTGTTTCAGTTGATCCTACTAAGTTTTTTTTCCAGATGGATCAACACAGGTTATTGTTGCTATGAAATATTGCAATTCATCATCCACAGAGTCTGTCCTTAGAAGGAGATAACTTTCTACAATTCAGATGGATTGAACCTTTAGAGAATTTAGTACTTCACTAACTAGGTCTTTAATATCTCTAAGTGGATACCAACTTTTGGCTTGGGATTTGGTGGTTTTATTTTCCTTTTTTCCCTGTCTAGCTAGGAGTTTTTAGATTTCTATAAAGGTCAGAAAGAGAAGGGAAGGGAAAGGAAGGTGACTTCAGAACCTGATGAAGTCATTGTTTCCTTCTCCTTAAATCCTAGATGAAAGCCTTCCCCAATTTCATTTACCCACCTCATAAACACCATTTTCATGCAAAGCTTGAGCACCATCTGCCCAGATGTATTATTATTATTATTATTATTATTATTATTATTATTAATTTGTTTATTTGTTTATTTATTTATTTACTTGTTTACTTGTTCCTTCCCCATCTCCTGTTTTTGGAACATTCTGCCTGATGAAAAGTTCTGGAGAACTCAAGAGCTTGTACAATCTTGTGTAAAGTTAATTGATTCAAATAAAGATATTGTTCAACATAACACATGATAGTTGATAAGAAGATTCAAATCCATATTTCCCAAAAGTCTGCCTTCCCATATGTCCTCTCTCTCATACACATTTGGGCTTAGGGGATGGACACCTGGTAAGGCATCCTCTTAAAGATAACTACCACTCAGCCATCCTGAAGCAGGAGGAAAGACCAGGATTTGAAGACCCAAAGGAGTTTTGAGACCTTTATCTTTCTATCCCCAGGGTCAGTCATCTACTACATATTCCTTAGCTGTATTTCACTGGTCTGGATGAGGGATAAAGCCAGTAATTACAATACTAGAGAACCTAAGGCTGTTTGAAAGGAAATTCTGACAGAGTACATTTTATGATTCTTTTCCAAGAAAACATTCTCTCGAACACATGGTTTTTTGCATATCTACACTGCAAAAAGCAAACAAACAAACAAAAAATAAAGGACAAAACGGTAACAAAGAAGTCTGTAGTGATTTTCTGCCACCTACTGGTTCTCCATATTTTTGCCGTCCAGTTCAGATGGTACCACACTTGACTATTCCTTCCAGTTGATTTCTTTCTTGGAATAGGATGAAATAACATACAAAATGTACTCCCCCACAAAAAATCTCAATCCAGTAGAAATAGCCTAATATCTTCTGATTAATCAATGTCTAGTATTTCCTATAATGGCAGATCATAGTAGCTTAGTTTTAAAAGTACTGTCCACCTGTTCTGTATATTGTGTACTTTTCAACATAGAAGTTTCAGTGTGAAGATTGGTTGGGTGGCTTTCTTGCTCTTTTGATCAGTTCAACTATTAGAAATATAGAAATATTCTAGAAGGATAGCTAGAGATAGATGAGAGAGAGACACACAGAGAGAGAGAGATAATCAGGCAGTCATATTCCTTTACTGATGGCTTCCTTTTTATTAATGGTAGAAGATTCTGAATTCTGATAACTGGGAGAAAAAGAGTCATCTTCTGGGCTGGAAAAGGTAAAGTCTCCTTAGAATTGGGTTTAATTCCTGGTGAGTAACATTTATGTTGCTTTCTGCCCAACGAAAGGGTAGTGCTAACAAAGTTGGATTCTGCTAAACATGTGAAGACCAGGCATGTTCATCTAGGTGTTGACACCTAGATACAGGTAAATATTTTTGTGAGGAGAATGGGAGGAGGGAGAATTATGTATACTATCTTGAGTTGTAAAAAAAAAACAAAAAACAGAATTTTTAAATCAATTAAAAAGAAAATCAGTAAGTACATACATAAATAATGTCCTCAAGTCAAACTTAGTTACTCCTGTCTACATGGACATACAGGTTTTTGTTTCGTTTCAATTTGTATTTTTTGGAAGTAAGTTGTCATTGCCTTCTTCCAGAGTACATTGTGATTTCTTAGTCTATACACAGGCAACACTCTTGGTATTACCTGGTGCGAACCCATATAATGATTTCATGGACCAGTCCTTCTTACCTGTTAAGACCAAGAGATATTCTAGGTTGATATCAAAATATCACAGAATTTTAATATCCCTCAGTTCCTACTGCTCACCAAAATGCTGTTCATTTTGTTTTCAGTATGTTTAAACCTGCAATACTGACAGAACTGTCTCCCCTCCCCCTCCCCCTCCCCCTCCCCCTTATCCTTCTTTCTATGAATAAATCCAAGTTCACCTGAATTTTAAATCCAGCCTCACCTGATGCTTTTCTGATGTTTAATGTCCCTGGATAGTATACTGAATTATCAAGGTTCTGAAGTACGGAGATTTAACAACTCTCTAATTAAAGCCACAGCATTTGTGCAACAGATGAAGACTATTTGAGAATAAATTAATAATAAAACTAAGAAATGAGTTGGAGTGCTTAGTGGGAAGCTGTCAAAGTGGTCATGGGGGGTAAAATAATTTCCTCTGCATGTTTCAGGCTCACATAAAAGTATGACTTGAGTACCATTGTGAATTAGAAAAAAAGGAAGTTAATGAGTTGGAAAAGGCAACATAAAAAGCAGGTACCTTAGGACCCTCCAAGTTTTGATTAAACAGAGGGAAACAGAGTGCTTTGTGCTGAAAACACAGACGGTGTGTTACTGCCTAATGAACAAATGTAATATAAAAAGAGAAAGGATTCTGACAAATTATTTGCATATGATTGGAGTGGGAAGGGACGAGGGGAACTTTCCTTCCAAACTGAAACAAAAGGTGGCCTTGAGAATCTTGAATTCAAATGTGGCAATGAGAGTTTTGCATGTTTGCATGTAACAGATTTATCTAACACAAATGTGGGTCACACAGAAATGGGCTCCTTCTTAACTGAAATTCAATTGCTGTAGATTAAGAAAAGAAACACAATGAGCCTGTGTTTCCTGGATGATCACAAGAATTGCAAACACACCATTAAAGCACACAGATTGCAAAAAATGGGAAGATTGTTACTAAAGGGATGACTTTCTTTCTGTCTCGCTGATTATTTGCCTATGGGAGAAAATTGCACGCCTATGTTTAGCTAAGAAGGACAGGCACTTCAGTGAGGAAAGTGGAACACAGCAACATTCCTGGCCTTTGAAAAAAGATGCAGTTGTAATGTAGGAGGGAAGGAAAACTTACTTTTCTCGGTTATAAAGTTATTGGGGAGACAGACATTTCTATTGCTATATAACTAAAAAAAAAAAAAAAGACCTTGAATTTTAATATTAAAAATAGTCTGGATTCTGAGCCTTCCCATGTAAATTATTCCACCGAATTTCAGTGGCATATCAGGATGGTGTCCTGTCATTTTTTTTTTTTTTTAAAGCAGAACCTGCTCAGCAGATAGTAGCACATGTCCAACTATCTCCAGGCCCAGACTCTAAGCAAAGTTGGCCTGGTCACCACCAGGACTGTTCACTAGACTGTGAAATTAAGATATACCCAATGAAACAATAGCAAACCATTTCATAAAACTGCAGGCTATGTTCACGCTGTCATCAAGCTCAACTTTAAAAACAAAAAATCTGGTGAGGTTGATCGATTTCCAAAGACAGAAGGAAGGGTTGAATCACCTAGTTGCATGGCCAAGAGCATGCACAGATGAAATTACTTTGCATTTTGCATTTTTACTTTTTAATTACCAGAAAGTCAATACAGGTTGTAAAAACCTTATGTCTCTTACATGCCAGGATGACAAGCTAGAAGATCTGTGGTAGAAATGGGAATTGCCAAGCCGCTACCCCAAAACTAGCGGGGCTAGAGTGTGACAAATGAGAGAACATGCGATAGAGGAGTTTTGAGAACTTCTTTCTTCTACTTTGGCTCAGCCATTCCACCAGAGGGCTGAGTTTTCCCAATATACAGGGTATCCCAAAAGTCCTAGTACAGCTTTTAAGTGTAAAACTTTTGGGACACCCTGTTGTTTTTTTTGTTTTTTTTAATATTTTATTTCTAATAAACAATAAACAAAAATAGTGATATATTGGTTGTATCATTTTTTTTCTGAAACTGTTGGTACTCAATAGAATATAATGCTATATTTCTATTGGTATGGTGATGGTTTTACTGAGTATCCCTTGATCAAAGAGAAAAGAGAGAGAAAGCCTTTTTTTGTATTATGTGCTAATACAGTTAATATGGTTTAAAAATGGAGTAAATACACCAAAAGAAACAGTAGAATTTTTATATGATCAGTAAAAAAAAAACACTATTTTTCCTTCTATACAAAAGCTTAAATAATGCTTTCTTGTACTTTGCTCACTTTTGTCCTTTGCACATAATGTATCATTGAAGAGTTCATAATAGGAAGTTGGTTTTAACAGCTATTTCATATCTGCTACTCATTCTCCTCCAGTTTTGGTAGGGAATCTGCTATTTCTCAACAAACTCATACTATACAAATCCTTTGATCAAGAGAAGTCACCTATTGGTAGAAAAGGGTTTAATTACTTCAAAGATACACCTGTTAACCAAATCATTGTTCTGTGAACACAGCACCATCATTAGCATAATTCCATGACAGATAATTTACACCTTTGGAGATGTTAACCACCAGAGTTACAATGCAATATTTACATTTCCGATCTTTTCCCCATGCATTATAGATTCATTAGCCTGGGGTGGAGTGGGATGACTAAAGTAAAATGAGCTTAGTTTAAATTAGGAATCATACCTGTTACAGGAAGACTGAATAGGCCCAGCCATAATGAACCCCCTAGAATCCACTCAGAGTTACCATTATCAATAAAAGGTTCTGGGGTAGAAATAATGCTAATATTCGTCTGTTATAAATATGAGGAATAGGAGAGTGTAATGAGATTTATGTAGTGAAAAATACTGTATATAAAATATATATCTGCAGCATTCCATGATTAATGGTTAACTTTTGAATTAATGGGAAAGCATTTACGTATACAGTTTGGTCTAATGGTTAAGGGTCCAGGCTAGAAACCAGGAGCCCATGAGTTCTAGTCCTGCCTTAGGCATGAAAGCTGGCTGGGTGACCTTGGGCCAGTCCCTCTCTCTCAGCCCAAGAGCCAATCAGGCGTGGTATGAGAGTTCTAGTCCTGCCTTAGGCATGAAGGACAGCTGGGTGCCCTTGGGCCAGTCCCTCTCTCTCAGCCCAAGAGCCAATCAGGCGTGGTATGAGAGTTCTAGTCCCGCCTTGGGCATGAAAGACAGCTGGGAGACCTTGGGCCAGTCCCTCTCACTCAGCCCAACCCACCTCACAGGGCTGTTGTTGTGGGGAAAATAGGAGGAGGAAGGAGTATTAGGTGCGTTCACCACCTGGAGTTATTTATAAAAAAATAATAAAGGCAGGATAGAAAATAAATAAATAAACAAATAAATATGAACATGTATATGGGAAGATTTTCTTTTTAATGATAAGACTTTTAAAAGATACTGGTTTATATAAGCAGTTGCTATGTAGAATTACAAATGCAATAAGCATATAGATAGCTTCATTATGATGCTGGAAATATGAAGTGTTAGCAGACTCTAAGGACATGAGCAATTTTTTTTTCTATGTATGTATTTATTCATTTGCAGTTAATGACCAACGAAGTACTGTAGCTACTAAAACAGCACATAAAGGCGGGCTCAAATACAATAAGAGGAATAAGGCCACTATATAGAAGTATTAGGTATGTTCACCACCTTGAGTAAATTATGAAAAATAAATAATAATAAAGGCAGGATAGAAAATAATTAATTAATTAATCAATCAATCAATTAAATAATTAAATAAATAGAATGTAGACCTGCCCAGTAACATTTACACATATAAGGAGTAAACAAAAGAGAGTGAAATAAAACAAAGCAAAGTGAAATCTAGGAAATAAAAATAAAGTGTAGCTAAAAGAATAAAAGGGCTTCCTTGTGACATCATTCCAAGATTAAGACACTGTAAAAAAAAAAAAATTGGCAAAAGATGGGGCTAAGAACTTGGCCACTCTGTAATACCAGGGCTGTGGTCTGAGTAGAAAATAAGCTACCTCTCCCTCATTGAAAATGCAATCTCTGCTAAAAGGTGGTAGAGGTGTAGCAGCACGTGAGTTCTCCTAGAAACTTTGTTCTACATATCATGATTTGGCAAATATTTAGTTACTGGAACACTTGTCACTCTTATTGTGTGGAGTTCTGCTCACAGTCAGGGATGTTCTCCATCTTGACTGCCAACCATTGGAGCAAGAGAAAGGACAAGGAGTGGTTTCAGAGTTATGCTGGATTTTGGAAGCACGCAGGGGATTTCAGCAGACTGAGGAGTCTTTCAGATGAAGGTATAGCCCTAGGAGTGGGCAAGTTCAGACTCCCATAGAGCAAATGGCGTTGTGACTGGGAGCAGGCAATTACCAACTATTGCAACATCTCTCTGTGCCATGCGTGGTATCCATAGATGAGAATATACCATTTCCAGGCAGTGTTACATTGCCATGAAAAACTGGCAACAAATCAGTTTTCTGCTTGGAGAGGCAGTCTGTGCTGTCATTGTAGGAAAGTCTTGGCACACCCTTCCTCCCATTTTCTAGAATTCTGTCAAAGCAGCATTTTGGCATGACTAAATAAAGGAGCCCAAATGTAGAATCACTTGCATGCCAGCATTGATGCTTTGAAGGCAATGGGAGTTTGCCAGCATAGCAAGCTCAAACACTGGGGAATACTTTTATTTTTGTAAAGACAGGAAGGGAAGTGTGTTTAGGCACAGATCTGAAAGGGTGGAGAATGAGCACTGATTGATTGACAGATTTCTGTGTGCAGCTGTTGGTCAGAAAGGCAAATGCCGAATGGCTGCTGATTCTCTGTAAGCTATAGATTCACTGCCATATTAACATAGCATCCAGGTGTCCAAATGCATCTGAAAGCAATCAAAACAGCTCATATCCACTGGATTCAAAAGGAAGGACAAAAGCTTGCCTTGAACTGCCTCAAAATTAGATGCTTTGCCTTGGTTACCTTGAGAAGCCTCAAAACTAATTCACTTATGGTCTCCATTGATCCTTCAGCATACCTTTGGAGCTGGGAAAGAGACTGTTTTTTTGTTTGGGCACTTAGATGTCAGGGCCAAAACAGAAGCCCCAACCTTTGGGGCCCAACAACTTGGGCCTGAAATGCAGGTGGCAAGTCTTCTGCAGTTTCATTATGCATTTATGTTAAAACTTGTGTATTGCCCATTGAGAGACTTGAGGCACTTTACAATCACCATGACACATCCTATGTGGAATAAAACAATCCCCCCAAAGCAACAATCCAAGACTGCATAATTTACAGTCAATAAAACCTATTCAGGTAAGGAAGAATAGGAGGCATCCCATAGCCAGTGTTAGCCTCCAAATGATTGAGGGAAGAAGATGGTTTTAATGGTCTTGTGGAAGGCTAGCAGGTTAGAGGGATTCTTAACACTGTCACCTGGGAAAACCATACAAGACAGATTGGGACAAATGGTTTTGAAAAGAACATTATGTGCCTCACCTGGATTTATCCACTCTAAAACCCTTGGCAAGAGAAGGGAGAGAAAGGGATCCAAATTCTTTATTTTCTCTTCTCTTTGTCTCTGCTCTTTCTGGATTCTCTCTTGTTATCTCAGAAAAGATACTCAAGAAGGATGTCTCATAACACTCCAGGGAGACCAGCACAGGAATTTCCCTGCAAATTACCTCTATTAAAAGGGTGTCCTTTTTCCCCTGGATTTGTTCAAATGTTTTCGACACAGTCCTGCGTAAAGTATGTGGACATTCTGCCTTAGATAACTAGCTTTGTATTACATTGCAGAGGAAAGTGAAAGATGTAAGTTTCTCTTTTCCATAGCCTTATGTATATTCCATGCAGTCCTTCTCCAGTTTACCGTCTATCTTGTATCACTCTGTGGTATTAAAAAGTTAGTTCTTCTCTTGTCCTTGTTAGAATGTGGGCAGTTATTTCTCTGTTCTGATCTGAGATTTTATATGTGTGTCTTATCTATCTGTCCATCTATTTTAGCATAGTCTATTTTAATCTTCTTTTCATGGGGCTAAATTCTTCTGGCCTGACCTGATTTAATTTGTGTTGAAGATCTATTTTCAGAACTGAAGATTTCATCTGTGTAGAGGACAATCAATGTGCTGTTTGGGGGCGGGGAGGTACATATGGCCTAGAGATCTGAGCATACTGAGGGCAGAACCTGATGTTGGGAAAAGCTTAAAATCTTCTGCATTATTCTTCGTAATAATTGGTACTGACAATGGGGTGAGCTGGATTTTATTCTGAGTAAAATCTCTTGGCTGAATGGTGGGAGGTAGAGAAACCCCACAAAAATATCATCTCTTTCACACCCAGCCAGTAGAGCTGAACTTAACAACTTTCCCCTTTAGAATGCAAGCAAAGTGTGATTCCACACATGTATGCATGTTAATTGAAAATGAAGCTGTTGGATTTCAGCCTCCCAAAGAGAATGAATAATAAATACAGACTTGGAAAGCAGACCAATGTTTTGACTGTTATTAAGACATCACTCTTTCAGCCAATACTGTGATTGTCTTTTTATCATATGTAAGTTTTAATGTGATTTTTAGAATTGCTACATTCTAGTCATTTACTCAGGATTCACATTCCTTGGAGTTTAATCTTATTCTCTCTGTGATACGGCAAAGCAAAACAGGTATCAGAATGTGTGTGTGTATGTTATTCATTACATTTATGTTTCTTTTTTCTTTCTCTTTCCTCCTTCCTTTTCCTTTTCCTTTTTTTTTTTTTTTTTTTTTGAGGTAGCTTAACTAGGAACCTCATACTCAGAGGAGATACTCCCCTATCTCCCAACAGGAGTTGGTTGTGCAGAGAGAATATTAGTGGTCCAAAGTCACTCAGTGACTTTCTGGCTCCATACCAAAATTATTCATTCTTTTATCTAATCAATTTGCAGTCATAGATCAAAGGGTGAGGGGGAACACTAGGTTAAGAAGCATGGAGAGAGAGAGGGATAGAGACAGAGACAGGGACAGGGACAGGTATCTATCAGAGGAAGAAAACAAAATAATAATAATAGTAGGAGAAAGTATCAAAGGATCTACAGAAGTTCATAACTAGCATAGGAATTGTGGCCCCAACTAGTCAGACCCTGAAGATTGTAGTAATGATAGCTTTCACAAAGATTTTTCTGATGTGGTCAGTTAGTGGAATGAATGTATGAAGATAGATAGATAGATAGATAGATAGATAGATAGATAGATAGATAGATAGATAGATAGATATAAAGATATTTCAGGATCTAACATAAGGAGTGCTGAAAAGGGAGTAATAGGAGTGAAATCATGTTCTAGTTCTATCATTTTGCACAAAACTATGTGTCATATAAGACTAGCCTTATCTCCTTGTCTTGGAATAGACTAGTTGCTTCAGGATGCAGTTATACCCTTAATGGTGGAGTATTTGCTTAGAGAATTAATGTTCTTTCTTAATTTTTATTGAGAGTTTGGAAATGTGATGTTTCTAGGTGGAAGATTGGAAATAGTAACTAAATATTTGAAGGCCTTGACCTCTCAATTTGAATATCATTGATTTTCTGATTATCCAAAACATTAATACAACACTGCATGAATCCAGGTACCTTAGTTTTGGAATGTAATTTCCAGCTTTTCATTTTGTTAATATGATGTTAATGTACATAGGTTTTAGTGCAGGTTAATCTGGTACACCAATAGGATGACAGGATTATCATGTATAGAAGGATGTGAATTGACTTGTAGGTCAAACTTGGGGTGAAAATAACAGGTGGTGAAAGCCTGAACAATATTGTCAACATAAAAGTTAAATAATAAGGGGCCTGGAATACAATTCTGGTTGACTCTTTTAAGAATTGTGGAGTCCTTGGTGCTCTCTGAGCCTTGTTGTTTTTTTGGAAATGTTTCATTGCCAGATTAGGCAATATCTTCAGTGCAAAGAAGGAGTGGTTCATCTGGTGTTAATCCTAGATTTTTGCATATCTGACTGTTACCATCAAACAGCACAATACACCCTAATCAAGGAACTATTAACTCAGGCAATCAACCAAGCAGCAAACAACAGCCCAATCAAAGAACTCCCAAGGAGAGAACAACATCCCTACCAACACAAGCAGGGCAAACCACAGTATATAAACTGAGAGCAAGGCCCAATCCCTCTTTGCACTGAAGATGTTGCCTAGTCTGGCAATGAAATGTCTGCAAGAAAACAACAAGGCTCAGAGAGCCCCAAGGACTCCACAGTCCAACCCTGAGCTACAAATATTTGCTTTGATTGGTCTTTTAAGAATAAGCATGGACACGGTCAGGTCACTATTGGGCAAACACTTGACATACATAGAGGTATTCTGATATGTCATCATTATCAGCAGGAGAAGGTGGTGGTCAGTAGATAATGCTACTGCTTACCTCCATAGCTTCTCTTGGGAAACTGAGTCAAAAACTACCTTCAAGTTGATGAGACAGCATAGACAGAACTCCAAAGGAAGCAGCTAAGTTAGTGTAGTAAATTGCCTGCTGTTGACTAGCCAGGCCTGAAACCAGTTTTTTCTATGGCTAACACTTTCTCTTGGCTTGTTTGCCATGGACTTACAGTAAAGGTAAAGGTAAAGGTTCCCCTTGACATTAAGTCCAGTCGTGTCTGACTCTAGGGGGAGGTGCTCATCTCTGTTTCAAAGCCGAAGAGCCGGCGTTTGTCCGTAGACACTTCCGTGGTCATGTGGCCGGCATGACTACACGGAACACTGTTACCTGCCCGCCGAAGCGGTACCTATTAATCTACTCACATTTGCATGTTTTCAAACTGCTAGGTTGGCAGGATCTGGGACTAGCAACGGGAGCTCACCCCGTCACGCAGATTCAAAGCGCCGACTTTCCTATCGGCAAGCTCAGCAGCTCAGCAGTTTAACCCACAGCGTTATGGTGTAGGTGTTTTGCATCTAGCTTGCTGATTATGTTCAGCAGACTAATGGGACAGTAGTTGGCTGGGATTAAACTTCTCACCTTTTCCATGTGTTGGAATTCCTATAGAGTAGTTCCATTCTTTGAGCATAAAGTTGTATGAAGTTGTCAGAGTGAGAAAATAGGAAAGCTAGCACAGTAGTCCCCCATTCAGGATTTATTTTTAATAACTCTGGGGAGATCTGTTTTGCCCTTTAAAAGAAAAAAAAATGTCAGTAAGTCTGAGGATCTCCAGTGTGTTGGCAGAGTTGCAATCAGGTAATATGTTGGGGGAGACTGAGCATGGAGCCAAGCCACTGTTTGTTGAATGAAATAGATCCATATTTTGGTGCCTGTTTTCCAAGTAGCAACGAAGCCCAGTTTCAGAGTTCAAAAACTGATCTCACCAGAGACCTGAATTGCTCATTTCAGCAATCAGTTGAACACTATCAGACTGGCAAAATAAGTTATATTTTCCTCTGTTTCTGAACATGCTGGAAAGAGTTCTTATTCTCTTGTTCTGGAGCCTTGCTTCATAAGTTATTTATAACAGCACAATGGCCTGGAAACCCCAATTTTAGACCTTGTCCTTGTGGCACTGATTTATGCATCCACTGATTATTTTCCCTACTGGAAAAAATTGCAGGAGGAGAAAGAGAATAAGAAAAAAAAAAAAACCAACAACATTGTGATGCCAACAGTCTTCTATGGAATCTGCAAGAGCTGTATTCCTAACAGCAAGAAGAGGCTCCCAGAACTATAGGGAAAGAAAGAGAGGGAGAGATTTATAATGTTCATTAACAATAGGTCATATCTGCACTGGAAAAGGGCATCACAGCTTTGCTGGTGACCATCAGATGGAGTCAGTAGTTGACATTTTCTCTATCTCTTTGCTGCCTTATAGTGGTCATCTATTTTTTTTTCCAGCCCTGATCTGTTAGCCCTCCTAATAACACATCTTGGCTATTAGCTAAAACATGATCCCAGAAATAGCTTATGCTCTTTACTAAATTAGGATCACCCCTATTTCAGAAATACAAAAAAATGGGACTAACCATTTTTTGTTTGTTTTCTTTTAATGGACAAATATCACCCTGTACTGTTTCCCTACTTCTTTTGATTTTAATTTATTTTGGGGAAGTCCTCTGGATCTTAGATCCTTAATTCTTTGAGTTATTAACCTCACCAAAGGCTTGTTTGCAAGGGGCTTACTCATGTAGAGAACTACAGGCATTAGTGTGAAAGCCTATTTGATCACTGTGATAGACTTCAGCAATTAAATACGTTTTTAATCACTTTCACGTATAGATATGCAGCAAAAGTGAAGAGAACTGCCATTAAGCAGTGAATTTACAAAAGGCTGTTTTAAAAAAAAGCCTCTTTTGTTCCAGTTTCCTATAGAAAAAATTCAGACTCAAGCTTTCTACACAATGTATTGTCTCCTTTATCTAATAAATATACAATGATGTACTTAAATATATTAACCAAGTGAGCTGAAATCTCATCTGAAAATGCAAAGTTCTCAGGTTACTTGATGGTAAAGTTGACATTTCCATGTGTTTCCATTATATATATATATATATAGAGAGAGAGAGAGAGAGAGGGAGGGAGGGAGGGAGGGAGGGAGGGTTTTTATACCACTTTAGAAATACAGTAATCATCCACATCACCCTGAAATGATAATATTGAAGAGTTAGCTAAAGGAGAAAGAAAATTACAGAGCTTCATGTCCTTCGGGTGTGAGACCTCTTCTCGGCATTGTCCTTGGCCGATAAATAAAATCAACCTTTTGTATGGCTAGAGGTTGTTGACAACTTACCTAAACACGGTAACATTCTTCAGATTATACTTAGATGATTTCCAAAGGATACTTGCTGTTGATGTAAAACTGCATGTTAGCATTAATGATCCCTTAAGCAGTCTGTGTGGATTCTCCTCTGCGTTATCAGGCATCCTCATGCTGTATGCATGTGTAGAAAAGTTTTCACTTACACCCAGTGGGTTTCAGTTTCAGCTAACAGTCATGCAGCTGGCTGCATCTTAAGGTGTTATTGGCAAAGCAGACACAAATCCTATCAACCTCTATTGCTTCAAATCACTGGCATGGTTTCCTGTGTAAGGCAGAAACCCACAACAACTGTATTGTAAAGCCCTACAAAATATGCAGTTAGGATAGGCATATTTTTCTCAGTACTTACTAGTTTTGAAGATTCTCTAAGTGTATTTGTTTTCTGGATATACCCACAGTAAAATATTGCAAAGGGCCTTGAACAAGGGTTTTCAGATTTGGGACTCAGCATAGAGAACTGTATAATGTTTTTTTTTTTTTTTAGCTTAAGGCTTCCTCTGTTCTGACAACACAGGACTGAGACTTCAGCATTAGGAAAGATTATGCTGTTAGCTATATATATATATCATTGGGACATCTGCAGCAAAATAAGTTACACAGCTACTTCCCTTGGACCTGCCTGGTTTTCATGTAGTTCCATTATTTGGTGGGGAAAAGTTCCAAAATAAAAATCTCAGAGGACATTTCCTACAGTAATTAAACAGCCTCTCAAACCACCTGCAATCTGAATGTCTCACACAATTGAAAGTATCCTAAACATGAATGTACAAGGGCTTTCAGTACTATTTGAAGCTCCTTGTGATTATTGTTATGAGACTGTTCCATCAAAATATTAGAAAACAAGAGACACGAGTGATCTAGAGCCCAACTGAGAAGATCAGGAACTACATTCATGGAATTCATCTACAGTATAAACTGTGTATGTTCTGGTTTAGCATGCAAGTATAACTCAGTTGGATAACATTAATAGTTTGCTTCAGCGTAAGAAAATGACGATCTCAGACTGGATCTTCTCTGAATGAAACAATATGTGGCCTGTACAGATGCTTTATCAAACCATAATTTAGATGTGGGAACAGAAATGATATGCTGTCTGTTGACAGTCACTGAGGAAGACCTTCAAAAGTCAGACAATGACTTGTTTATAGGTTTTGCTGCACTGCAGCTGATCAAGGAAATGGTTCTTGAGGAATCATCTGAAAGTGTCAGCTTCTGTGCTCAGCCAAGGACTCTCCCAATCAGGAGAGAAAAATCTGCACTATGCATTAATGGATATCCTTTTTGAACAATTTGTGGATGTACTGTCAAACAGAAGACAACTTTGCAGTGTTTGGGTGTTAGTAAGTTTCCCAGGCCTCTCTGCCAGGTGCCTTGATGAAGAAGAACTGATCCATTTTGGCTATCCAGACTGTAACGTTTTCTACCATTCTAAGCACTTCCTCATTCTATGAAATATGTGTCACTCGTCTTACTCAGTGCTTTATACAATGGTATTTTCAGCATAGTCAAAAAATCAAATCTGAAACTAGAAGCTTTGGAGAAACGTCTACAGAAGGATCTTCTACATCTAGAGTATATTTGTAAGAAGACTGTATAGGTAGTAGAAATAATGTAGGGTTAGTGATGGCTTCAAAAATCAATATCCTCAAGAAATACAATTGTTCTGAATAATGCCCATCCATTGATTTTATCCACAAAACAAAATCTACAACCAAGAAATTTTACATGGAAAGAAGTTTCTCGAGCTTTGAGATGGACAAGTCAATGACAAATTCAGCTTTACTCCCAATTAGCTCTCCCTAATTAGATTCATTTCTTGGTCTGAGTTCAGTGAATTCCAAATAATGAGTCAATCCCAGTTACTAATGTCTCGATTGTCTGATCTGAGAGCATGTGTGTGGCAGGATAGGCAGAAACAAAATAAATACATCAGCAAACAAACAAACTTATTCACCATGCTGTGTGCTGCACAATGGCAGGTTGTGTATCATCTGTTTCTGATCCTGACATGTTGGTAGGTATAACTGACCATGGTCCCTGTTAAGACAGCAAAGGACAATCAATTTTCAGCTGAATTTTTCATAATGCAGAACTTTTTGCCTGTCACTTTCTAACAACAATTCTATATTACAAAATATGGCAGTCACACAACACAGCTGAATTTGCTACTGAGTTATGGCCCAGTGACATCAAATAGAATAACTTAAGGGGACGCGGTGGTGCTGCGGGTTAAACCGCTGAGCTGCCGATCGGAAGGTCGGCGGTTCGAAACCGTGCGGCGGGGTGAGCTCCCGTTGCTCGTCCCAGCTCCTGCTCACCTAGCAGTTCGAAAACATGCAAATGTGAGTAGATTAATTGGTACCGCTTCGGCGGGAAGGTAACGGCGTTCCGTGAGTCATACTGGCCACATGACCACGAATGGGTCCTTACGGACAACGCTGGCTCCAAGGCTTAGAAACGGAGATGAGCACCGCCCCCTAGAGTTGGACACGACTGGACTTTACGTCAAGGGAAACCTTTACCTTTACCTTTACCTATGGCCCAGTGACATCAAATAGAATAACTTAAGCAATCCATCCTGCTTCCTCAAGTCCAGATGGCTGCTGCTTTGCTTGGAAGCAGGGTTGGGTCCAGCAATAAAAATTAACCAGACACACATATCTCTTCCACAACTGTGTGTCCTTCCAAATCTTGAAAACTTTGTGAGGGTTCTCAGCCTAGTTCAGGGCAGTCTCACTTCAGTCTGGATGTCTCTTGAATCTGTGTAAAACAGCCTTATTTGTTATCCACTCAGACCCTTTTGTTTTTTTCCATGATCCTGGATCCCTAACCGTTGCAGAAATGTTAAGGTGTCTGTCACTCTTGCTCTCTTTGAAACAGAAAGTGTGTTGTGACTTTTTAGTACCAAGAAAACACTTTCTGAGAATAAGGAATAGTCAAGCAAAGTGTTATCTACCCCTCATTCTGTCGCTATATTTCAGAAGATAAGCCTGACAAGAATGCTGTGAGGATAGGGAAGTAATTTTATATTAGAAGTGACTTACAATATCTTCTCAGCAGGATGGCTGGTAAATTAGGATCTAGCTACAGGGCTGATGATGAGAGATGAGTGGTTGTGCCAAAACAGCACAAAGGGGCTAACTCACAAAACAAAGCCTCTTTTCTTTCTCCCACGTTGTCATTGAATAAGTATCTTCTCTTAGGTTTCTGCTAAGAGCAGCTGCTATTGTGAAGGAGATGACAGCCAAAGATGAATCAAGCACTTGTTTTCCTTATTTCAGAGCTGATATATGTATTCTGGTGCAACAAGAATGGGAAGGAAACACCTTCTACCATTACCTTTTCCATATTGCATGGGCTGGTGGATCACTTTAGCCTATCTGTCCATATGACAATTATCTGTTTGTTTGTTTGTTTGGTAGCTTTTTGAGTCTCATACTGGGATTTGTCATGTTTCTTATATAGAAAGTAAAATTGATCACATTGACAGTTTTTACTATGCTCACTGGATGAACTTTGCAGAAAGAGTAGAACTTTCTAAGGGGAACAAATTTACAAACTTGCATTTTAAATATGTCCAAGGGTCTTGTTTACTTTTTTTTTTCATATAGATCCTTTAAACTATATTCCTTCCTTCCTTCCTTCCTTCCTTCCTTCCTTCCTTCCTTCCTTCCTTCCTTCCTTCCTTCTTGCTTTCTTGCTTTCTTGCTTTCTTGCTTTCTTGCTTTCTTGCTTTCTTGCTTTCTTGCTTTCTTGCTTTCTTGCTTTCTTGCTTTCTTGCTTTCCAGAGAAATTATCCTATAACTTTTAAAACAACCGGTTAGGTGAAATTTCCCACGTCCATAAGGATGAAGTCTGCAACTATAATATATAGATGCAGTAGGTACAGAGGTGCTGGTGGAAGAAAATACATTTTAATGGGCTTAAAATAAATAAATAAACTGCTAATTCCCTCTGGTTAATTTCTGTGAGAAGAGAAACATTACTGAGAGCTCCCTTAGTGATACCTTTTTATTTTATTTTATTTTATTTAAGGTGAATAAGTTGTTGTGCTAGGTGGCACCACTGAAACTGATTTAGGGGTAAGAACAGAACGAAGAACATGGATTTATGATGGGCTGTAGAACAGGAAGGAATTTGTTAAAGGAAGTCAACATGTTGCATAGAAAGGGCATTGCTGAAAAAATAATAACTGATTCTGCATAACCAGAACACATGGTAATGACATGAGTGATAAAAACTATATTGTGACATTGTGTTAAAAGTTCCACCTTTTTTGGGTTTTTTTGGATGCATGCAATGTGGCTTCCCCCCCATCCTCTTGGCCCTCCTCAGTGCCAGATACCACTGAGTATTGGAGCTGTCTTGTTCTTCTTGGGAGAAGTTCAAAGCCTTGTTGGCCAAAAATGCTGCTACTACTCTGGGAAGGAGCAGGCTTCTCTTCCTTTCTCCCTCTTGACACCACCTTGCATACTCAGAGGAGCATCTAATGGTACTGATGCCTCTACCATTTCCCCCCTGTATGTGCTACTATTGCATTGTATTTAACTATAGCACAGACTGACTGATGAGGTGGAGGCATTCCTGCATTGGATGGATTTAAACCGGGTTGCCATCTTTATGACAATTCAGTCAGATCCTGCATTCCTGTTGGTACTTTGGCCAAGTGTTGGACTAAAGGTAAAGGTGTCCTTGAGGTGAGCTCAACTCCTAATGACTTCATGGAAATATATAGTTTTCTTGATAACAAAATAAAAGTGGATGCCCGGTCACCCAAATACTAACTAGGTCTGAACTTAGCTTGCTTTGAGATCAGTCATAGATACTTATTTGCTACCACCACAGCTAAGGTTTGAATTAAAACTAATGTTTGTGTTGGTTTCCTGATTCTAAGCAGAAGAGATATTATCAGAAATATGAGAATAAGCAATAGATTGAGGGGATTCAAGCCAATATTGTACGGGAATTCTAGCCAGGAGAAGGTCCCAGATCTGTGTTCTTCATATGACTTGCATACTGGAATACCACTCTTATAACCTGGTTAAGGAAGGAAGACACAGAGTCCTGCTGGAATTTGATAGGGTAGCATCTAGTGCTTCTCCAGTAGATTAGGTAGAGTTGTTATCGTTCACATAAGGTGAATAGATAGGGAATATTCACAAAGCACAACAAAATCTGCAGATTTTTGCAGCAAAGACACAGTGGCTCTAGCATTTGCAGCATCAATTTTTCCTGCTTGCTCACCATCCCTTGCTTAGTGGGGCAGCTAGAAGGCTGAGCACAGAAAGGGCAGCTGCTTCATCTCCTTATTATGGCAGAAGTGTGGACAAAGGCCAGGTCAGCTGAACAGTATGGCATCTACTCCTTAATTGCTTTCTTGCTTTTTCTCAGCCAAAATGAGCATGTAAGTCAATGCAAGAATTCTGCTAATTATCTCCCTTGAATTAGTCAAGGATGAAGTCTGTTCCTTAGGAGCTCTGTATAGAGTGCCATTTCCAACTTGCACCTAACCATGCCCCACATGTCCTGCTGACAGACATATCCTGCCAATCTCTTTCTCTGCTGTGTTCCCTTGATGTTGCCTTCAACTAATACACAACCCGTATCTATGAGTTTCCGTAGCTATTCTGCTCTCCTCCTCAAGCATGAAACCAGCCATGTCATTTCTACCATGAGTAAAATCTGACACAATTCACTGACGATTCTACTGGGGTCATAATCCTACAGGGTGACCTCTAAGCAATGGGATCACCCTATTTGCCATTTTGGGCTGATGTAGGTGTGCATCCTGATCATTCCAGGGTCTTTTCACTTTGTGCAGCTGGAGAGCCCCCTCCTTTCCAACCAGGTTCTTCTCCTTGTGCTTGGCAGGTTTCTGAGCTGATCCTTGGCTGAAAGACCTGGATAAACCTGAGGAGAAACTGACCAGAAGTGGTTGGGGTGGGACTGTATAGTGAAGCAAGAGAAAGAGAGAAACAGTTTTCTCTGCTTCACAGTGCAAGATGTCACCTGTCAGGGGCTGTTTTGTTTTGTTTTAACTCAGGATTAGCACGTTTCCAGAAAAGCAGTAAATCTATGTCCTAAAACCAACAGCTGATATTTAAGCTTCCTTTGAATGCACTCAGGCAAAATGCTTGTGCAAAACCAGAGTGGCTTACAGGTAGCTAAGCCTGCTAGTCTAGCTGTTTGTCAAAATGTGACTCTTCCCCAGGCCTAGTCCCATCCCACTTTAAGGAAACTGACAGTTGTTTTCTCATTGGCTGATGGCATTTGATGCAAGAGGAAGGAAACGAAGGTGGCAGATTTTACCCATCCCTTTTTCTTACAGTAACTTGCTCTGTATGCTGAGAGCCAGTGTGGTATAGCAGTGAAAGCACTGGATATGAAGAAGGGATTCTAGTCCCCGCTCAGCTGTGGAAGCTGCCTGAGGGATCCTGGGTCATTTTCAGTCTAACCTAATGGTGAGATTGTGATCTATGAACATTGCCTTAGCTCCTAAAGGAAAAGTAGATGATAAATCAATCATAAATACACTGCCATTTGGCGTAGCACATTTCAGGTCTGGGTAGTTCTGCTGGCTTGAGGACTGGTAGACAGTATTGTAGCTCAGTATGGAGAGAAGGCCAAAATCAGATGGCATGCTTCACTCCTGGTAGCTGTCGTGAGTAAGGATGGCGAGCAGGGGGCTCCCATCCAGGCTGTAAAGTGCATGCGTAGTACTGAGGAATTAGGTATCCATTCAAAGAGACACAGATCGGGCCCGCCTTAGCCTTTGGGTTTTATATGTCTGGGTTTTTCCCACACTTCTTCAGTTTGTTAGGATTTTCTGTTATGTAGCAGTAATAAAACACTAGAGACCTATTCCTTGTCTCAGCGTGGTTCCTGGCTGTTAGGACAGTAGCACCAACCTAGGGTACCACCTTAATTAAAGTATTCCCAGAATTATAGAGAAAGAAAAATGAATCTTTATTACTTCAGGGAAATAAATATAGCTCACATAGTAAGTTCAAATCTCAGTCTACTTTCAAAGTTGCTGAGCCTGCTTCTAAACTGGCCCTATACCTTTTCAATTTGCTGTACAGCTGTTATACTAGTTTAACACTAGGCTGTACACCATTTGACTTGGTGGTTTAGACAAATCATACCAAGGGAAAATCTGGTAAGCAACCTGATTACAAAAGGACTGTGTAGATAATTGATAGAGATAGATAGATAGATGATAGATAGATGATATACTGTAAATACACACAAGGTAGAGGAAGAAGTATACACACACACCAGCAGATTTATTAATTCATTGTGGTGGAATGTGAGGGCGACCTTGGAGAACAGAGGGAAGACATGCTGCCTTGGGAATGATCAGATAAAAGGAAAGGGAGTCTGAGAGAGGGTGACGGTCCTAAAGAAGAAACTTAGGAAAGACCCACCCTGACCACTCAAGCGATAAATAAAGAGGGTGGGTTTTGTACTTTCAGACTTGCAAGATTGATGTCAGCCCTTCCAGGTAAACCAGACAGGAAATATGACTAGATGAACTAATTCTACTTTATTGTAAGGCTACATTGACAAATCTCGCAAGTCTGAAAGTACAAATCGCTTGAGTGGTCAGGGTCTTTCCTAAGTTTCTTCTTTAGGACCATCACCCTCTCTCAGACTCCCTTTCCTTTTATCTGATTGTTCCCAAGGTAGCATGTCTTCCCTCTGTTCTCCAAGGTCGCCCTCACATTCCATCACATCCATATACATTCAAAATAATTAAATAAACTCAAAACATAACCCAAGCATGGAAGTTTTCAAAACGCAGAGCAGAGAGGGAGAAAGAATGAAGAACCCAAGCAGAAGGGAATAAAAGAAAAATGCAGCAATCAAACTATCCCCAAAACCTGAAGTAACCTTTTAAATGCTGGAAGCTAGCAAGCTTTCTGAACTGTTAACCTTTTAAGTGCTGAAAGCTAGCAAGGCTCAGTGGTCTTCCTTTCCAAGACAACCCTGAGTTTTGTTTTGTTTTTTTTAATTGATTTTGCAAATATTGGATACCATCTGTGAAGAACAGCAGACTGGAGGAAGCTACTGATTATTTATCAGTGAGTCTGACCTCTTGCAAACTTCAAGTGGAGAAGAGACCATTGATTTGTAAAAGGCAGTAGACATTTTTTTTGCTTTACAACTGACAAAAGTGGCAGGAATGATATACCACAACATAGTGTTTAAGCAATTGGCACTTAGGGGCAATTGTTTGGATCTCAGGATACTGCTGGTGGGCCCCTGGCATCAAAGCTCTCTACCAGTTAAATGAGGAATCCTCCTTTCTCCCACCTCTGCCAATGAACATTAATTACAAGCACTAAGTGTAACATCAAGTGTTACTCAGATTAGAAGTTACAAGATCTGGACTGCAAGAATCCAGATGAACACTAGCTGGTAACAGGGAGTCATCATTCTCTCCCCTTCCTTCCTTCCTTCCTTCCTTCCCATGATCTTTGGGGTTTTGTAGCCCAATTTAGAGTCAAGGGCTAATTAATAATCCTGGATGATTTTACCTAGCAAGCAGATGGAGCCCAAGAATGTTGATTCTTAGCCAGAGAAGGTTTCAGCTATCAGGTTATTCAGTATATTCATATTCAGTGTTTTTCATAGCAGTGTTTCCTTTCCCTAACAAGCCTATTCAGACCTGTTGTGCTACTTAGATTGACTTTCTCTACAAACTGTTAATTTATAGTAATCTTGAGGCTTCTGTTTACCAGAAAAACTGGCTTTCTTTCACACAGTTGGGCACAATCTGATTTATTCAATCACTTTTGCTAACAGCAATTACTCTATGAAGCATCCGTTAAAATGCTCCTCTATGATGCTATGTCAGAAGCCTGAGGTTATGACTGGAAATTTTAAACGCAGGCTGCAGACTGTTAGAGACAAGCATTTGGACCAAATTACTGATATATAGGAGAAAAGGTTCAGTACCGCATGTTTTTATAGTCAAAGACCAGCATATAGGGTTAGGGTTATTGTAAACCGCCCAGAGTCCCTCTTTTGGGGGAGATGGGTGGTAATTAAATTTGAATAATAAATAAATAAATAAATAAAGGGTACTGAGAAACAGAATGAAGCAACCTTCATACTATATATCCTAAATAGAAGTTAAAAGTAGTAACAGACCTTTATTTTAGTTTAGGCACTTCGACCTTAAACATATAAGTCAGAGACAGTTATAATTATATGTAGTATAAAACCCATAATACACTTTTGAAGACATCTGCATTCTGTGATAACCATAGATTCATAGGTTCAGTCCTGTGGATATACTGTATATGCCAGTTATTTCACAGAAAAAAGTAAGTGTTCCATTTTGGTGAAAAATAGTTTGTAAGTCAGCTGTCCACACATCTGGTAAAAATCCTTTAATTGTCATGAATTTGCTCATGCAAATTTTCATATGAATGCCAATGTAGGAAGTGTGTTTTTGTATTCTTAAACGTATGCATGTATCCATGATCAAATTAACTTTTTTCTTGTTTTTCTTATCCCTAGATAATGGATCTTATCCCTTACGAATGACCTGTACTACATTCATTTACTGCACTGGCTACGTTGCTTGCTACAATTAACAAGAACAATAAGTTTATTACACATTTCATGTAATTTTTAAAAAAGAGAGAGAATAAACTTTATGAACTCCTTGGGGAACAATAGAGATATAAATATCATTAACGTCATCTTTAAAAGCTGCACTTTTTAGAAGATAAAGAGACTGTTGTATTTTTTTTAAAATACATATACCTCTCTTCTTATTTGCAACTGAGTTTATCAAACATCAAGTTTTGGTTAAAAAAAAAAAGAAGGGAAAAAAAAGCAGCTTGAAAGAACAATTTGCTTTTGTAGAGAGCACTGAAGATAGATGCTCAGAACAGCACAATAAAATAAAATAAGAAAGAATCATAACTGCCAAGAAAATGAGAAGGGACAATTGGTTCAAGAAGCTGGCTTTAGATGTGCAAACAACTTAATGACTTCCAAATCACACATAACACAAACTGGTCAATTCACACTTGTTTCTTTGATGGGGCATTTATAGTTTATATGAAATATTTTAAACAGCAAGCCTTCCCAATTATTTCTTAAGGATATTGTCTGGAGTTTCCCTACAGTAGGAGTCAACAGCACAAAGACAATTTTTCTCTCTCAGCAAGGGGCAACTTGCAAAGCGACACTCCACATTCATGGAAAATCAGATACTTTAATCTATAAACCCTTCATGTTTCCATAACAAGTCCTGTGAAGAGACAACATTTGGGATTTTCTCCAAGCTTGAAAACCAACCTTTTGGTAGTGTTTCTGGGTCAGCACTGAAGAGGCAGAATGTTGGATGGGGCTACTTTGAGGAGATCTCAATTATTCTACATGCCCGCTCTGAAGGAAACATGAGGCTTCCTATCAGTGGTATGCCATTTCACACTGGGGAAGCGGGGGGAGGTATTTCTCCTCAATAATTGTTTGGAATTGTTCCAAACCCTTCACCATTTGGGGTTTTCCATCTCCAACATTACAATGACCTTTTAGAACTGCAGCAACCCAAATTGTAACCTTCAAAAAATTATGTAAGGGCATTTAATATTCTCAGCTTTATTTCTCACTTCTTTTCAAATGATCAGCCCCATAGATATTGTCTTCTCCTCCCACACCAGCAGCAGTAGATCAGTTTTAGTCGCATAAATTGTGATCTTATGCCCCGCCCTGCCAGGATCAATGTCAGCCTTGAACCCGCTACCGAATATGTGAAACTAGGAAACTTTGTCCCAGCGTGTGCTAATACTTGCATGCACTGAACTGCTCTTAAAACTTTAATGCAGGCTAGGAAATATCTTCCTGGAACCTTTTACTGCTTCTTTTTAATTTAAGCATTCTGATATGATGCCAGCCCTAAAACTCCTAAAAGCAGATGATTTATGAACACATTAAAAAGTGCCAGATCTGATAGAGTTTGTTGGGAATGGATGGAAGCGTTAAAATCCCACCATTGTGTGATTTCTAATCTGTTCTTGATTCTATAGTCAGTTAGTGTTTCGTAAGGTGATGACTTCTCACAATTATTTCATTTGCCCACGAATCATTGTTGAGCAACTTGGTCAAAGGTCTTTGTCAAAATCTTTGGCAGCTGTGAGAGAAACTTGTTGCAGAGGGAGGAGTTTTCAGACTTTGCAGATTAAGGTGGTTATGAGTAGAGCAGATTTGGGAAGGAGGAAAAAGTGTTAGATGGAGGTGGTCCTTTCACAGTTCGGGACTAGGTAACTGATTTATAAATCTAGCGCTGTAAAGTTGGACAAAAGCAGTTTCATATTTGGGAAAAAAATATTCAAAGTGTGGTACCATGTAAGGGCATGTCCTTTGATTCATACACCTCAGGAACATGGCATGTTCCTTTTCTTCTCTGCAGCCAAACCAAATGGCTGGGACCATTGTCACACATAGTGTGTTTGCAAATGGATTGGCATGAAAGCTGCAGCACGAGATAGTGGCAGGGAAAGAAGAAAATAGCAAAACTTGAAACAAACATGCAGCTGGGAAAGTTGTTTGGTTCAGACTGAGCCAGAGACATCCACAGTTTGAACAGCTGCATCAAAATAACAAAAGGACTGTCCTACTGTTGTGATACAAGCGCAACTTACCTTCTCTCTTTGGATGCCTCTGGATGGAACAACATGGTACATTTTGGGTATAGGGAGTTCAAGATGTGGAATTAGAAATAAATCAGTTTGGTGGGACCCAGAAACACATTAAAAGTTTCAGAAACATTTCTACAGCCCACCACAACTACCAACACCAAAAGCTAAGCAAGTGACAAAACTGGAAATAGACATCCCCATTCCAATATGAGTCTGGAAGCTTTCTCATATAGCTTTCTCATATTACCTACAGTACTGCAGGAAGATAAAGGATAGTGAGAGAGCGAGATCACATAAATGAAGAAGGGAAGAACTATTGCTGCTAGGGTTCTCTGGGTCTTCAACAGATGGACCTCATGAATTTGATCCTCCTTTTCACATTAGAGTTTCTTTTTTTATATAAAAGTGTCATAAAAACTGGATGTTTTTTCCTTAGGCAGGTCTGATATTGGGGATCAGAATCCCTAGCTTTGCCCTTCCTTATTATTATTATTGCTACCCATTTATTTGCCATCTTGAAGTGTGCCAGCAATGATTTCAGTACAAATAAGGAACAGTAACTGTGATTTTGCAACTGATGGGGTAGATAGAAATCAGCAGGGACAGATAGACAAGCTGAGGTGGATGACTTCCATTAAGTGTCTTGCAATTATGCTCTTAGCCCATTGAGGGAGGGCCACCCTGTCCAGGCCAGAGACCCCTCCTGTAACTAGAGCCAACTCATTCTGTATGCTCCTATTATGAAGAACATGCCCAGGGAAGTTGGACTTAAATATAGACATGTTAAATCTATGCAAGCCTACAGATTAGAAGAGAAAAAGGTACCCTGAAGTACTTATGTATCTCTTGTCCACAAGCCTTTAAAAGCAGCTGCATCTTTTCCAGGAATTACATAACTGCTTTATATGCTTGTTTCAGAGGGAAGTAGACAGCAAATGAACAGTATGTGTCCCAGACCTAATAAATATTCAGTGTCGGCTTTCAATAGACTACTGTACATGAAATAAAACTAATAGTAACGCAATAAAGCATTGCCTTTTCTATTGTTTATAAACATTCTTCTTTCTTCCCCTAACATTCCACAGATGAACTTTTAAATTCTTTAAAATTTTCTGTAAGAATGAAGTTGGCGGCATGTCTGGTGGCTGGTGCCATGATGCAGCCCCGGTAAATCAAGACCATCTTGGGCTTCATATTTTATATGTTATATTTTACATTTTACATTTATTTATTTATATTTATATTGTAAAATGAATTTTTATTCTTTTATGTATTGTAAACCGCCCAGAGTCATCATTGAAAGAGATTGGGCGGTGGATAAATTTAATAAATAAATACATAAATACATAAATACATAAATTTCTAAGTTCCAAAACAGGTTTAAATGTGTCCTGGTCTGCTAGTGTGTAATGAAAGTAAATCAGTTGAATGGCTTAGAGTTGACTAGGGAGTATTAAATGAAGTACAAGGTAGGAAGGAGGAGGAGGATGAGAAGGAGGAGGAGGAGGAGGAGGAGGAGGAGGGACAACTCTTAATATTGGCAAAAAATAAAGTGTTTTATGTGTAGCATTTCAAATTTCTTGCAAGGATGAATGATTTCTAAGCATAAAACTATTTATGGTATCCTTCATTTCTAGTTAAATAAATAGTCCCTACTGATATATGTAACCTGTTAACCATTCAGCGGTCTGAATGTCTTCCCAATTCACCTAAAAGATATGAAAAGTATATTGTCCTGTTAAACAACATTGCCAGACAATTCTCAGCTGGATCTGGCATTTATACTGGTAATGAAAAAAGGATGCTATATGCATACTTGATACTATCATATATTGTACAGTTTCAGAGAGAATGCGTATGTATATACGAGATAATATATTATATATATTCTCTGTAGCAAGGTTACATCCAGTTTAATTAGTAGTCATATATCTTGTCAGCTGGTCTGGTGGTCAGGAATAGATTAGTTAGCAAAGTCAGACATTGATTCTTCCTGAACATGATACTGGGGGAGAGCAAATGAGCAACTCCGGCAAACAAGATTTTCCCTTCCAGCCCTCTGTCTGTCACTTTATGATTCAGCTGCCAACTGATGTCTTCTGCTAGTCTGCACTAACCAGTCACTCAGCAGATATTTAGTATCAGTTCAGGAATTGCATTGGAGGAGGGAAATGAATGGTTGAGTTGGAAGGTGGCCTAAGATCTTCCAGTCCAACCACTGTTCTATGAAGAAATCTAGATTAAAGCACCCTTGGCATTTGGCTGTCTAGCCCAGCTTTTCTAAACCTTCTGACCCTGGAGGAACCCTTGAAATAGTTTTCAGGCCTTGAGGACCCCCTGCACATTCAGGCTCAAATATAGGCCAGAAGTTACAAAATTATTATATCCATTTCATGCATAAGTCTAGTAGTTAAGGCAATGGGCTAGAAGCCAGGAGACTGAGAATTCTAGTCCTGCCTCAGAAAGCTGGCTGGGTGACCTTGGGCCAGTCCCTCTCTCTCAGCCCAAGAGCCAATTGGGTGTAGTAGGAGAGTTCTAGTCCCGCCCTGGGCATGAAAGCCGGCTGGGTGACCTTGGGCCAGTCCCTCTCAGCCCAAGAGCCAATCGGGTGTAGTAGGAGAGTTCTAGTCCTGCCTTAGGCATGAAAACTGGCTGGGTGACCTTGGACCTATTGCTTGCTCTCACCAACAGGGTTGCTGTTGTGGGGAAAATAGGAGGAGGAAGGTGTATTAGGTATGTTCGCTGCCTTGAGTTATTTATAAAAATAATAAAAGGTGGGATAGAAAATAAATAAATAAAATGTGTTAACAGTGTTCTTAAACTAAAAATAAAGAATGAAATTTACTTCTCTGATGTGATGTTGCCCGAATTTGAAGTATTTTTTTTAAAGTAAATTGTAATCTCCCAGGGAACACCTAGTGACCTCTCATTGAATCCTAGGGTTGATAAAACCTGGTCTAGCCTCTCCTCAAGGACATCCGATGACTAATCTTTGAGTAACTGGTTCTCTTACCATTAGAAAGGTGTTTCTTTCTCCTAATATTCAATCAGAATCTCTCTTCCTGTAGTTTCCCATAACTTATCTCCCCTGATCTCTGGGGTAAAAGTGAACATGTATTGCCTTTTTTTCAGTGTAATGTCCTTCCAGATACCTTTCTGATACTCCCCACTCTTCTCTCCTGATGGGTATACTGCATATTCCCAACTTGTTCCATCTTTCTTCCTGGGATGTCATTTCTGCTTCCCTGCCATGCTCTGAACCTGTTCTGGGTTGTCTGCCCCACTGTTGCCTCTGGCACCTGTCCATTTGATGATTCCTCTTTCTTAATAGAACTTCTCAATTCTCCGTTTCTTCCCCCGAAGTCCTGGAACATTTCACAGTCACTGCTGCACAATACATTGGACACATCCTTCTCTGCAGAAATGCTGTACTACCCTCCTCTGTTTCCACATTTCTTTAGTTCTCCCCAGTTTGATGGAACTCTTGTCTCTATGCTTATATATTATACTCTCCTACCTACACAGAAGAAAATTCTTGTTCCATGCAGTATCTGAAATTACAAAGCACCTCATTCACTTCTGTTATTGGATGTCAGAATCTTTCCATCTGACTGTGTGTTGAAAACATTTCAGACAAACCAAATTTCTTCTTGGATGATAAGTATAAATTAAAAAGAAAATTAATAGCTAATGCAAAGATCATATCTGGTCCCCAAAGTTTGGTGATTTTGCTATCCTCAGAACATTTTATGGTGACAGCTTATTGCACTGTAACCAAGGATAATTTCTTTGATAGCAGTTGTCTGATCTTTAGCAGGCAGATCTATCTCGGTATAAAAGCCAGTTCCGAAAGCTGACTCACAGTTGATTATGATCCAGAACAAAATCCCCCTAGGATATTTAGGCATAGCTTTGAATCATAAATTTTGGGTGACTTAAAGGTAGATATCAAATTTATTTATTTGTTTAAGCTATTCATGTATTATGTATTCTTTAACATATACAATGGTCCAACCCCCCACCTTTTTTTTAAAATACCAGATAGTTTTTTTATAAACCCATTTTAAACATACAACAATATAAGATAAAAATCACCCCCTTCCTTACCGTCTCTTATTTAATCAGGAGAGAGGAAATTTTGGTCTTCCAAATGTTGCTGACCATCAGTTCACATCATTGTTACAATTGGTTATGCTGATCTGATAGGATTTGAAATCAAACAACATTCAAAAGGCTAAATAGACTGTTGATTTACTCATATGGAGAAAAATTGATTTCAGTTACAGCATTTTGAATGTCACAACCACAGAAAGCATGTTCAAAATGAGTTGTTCCAACCTTGAAAAATGATATTTTGAGTGTTCAAAACAAAACACAGATGTCGCAGAATTTTTTTCAAGGTCAGAACAAACTGGGAGCCTTTTCAAACTCATGAAAAAAATCAGTATAGATTAAGTCATATAACCTATATGCTCATTCATTTTTCTGTAGCAGTTGAGAAGTTTAGCTGTAATTGCAAGAAGCTTTTCCCTTTAATTGTAGAGAACTATGGTCATGAAAAATCCTTCCCTGCAATACAATAGCCATTGTGTTGAACTAGCTTCATTGTCATCAGCTCATATACTAAAATGGATATTTATCAGATTTAGAAATGATAACATTTGTAAGGCATCTATGAATATGCATACATATATAGATAATGGGGTCCATTCTAGGTCCATTATAGGTCCATTATAGGTCTAGTGAGAGAAGAAGCTAATGAAAACTTTTAAAAACAGATTCCAATAATAATTAATTACTTTTTAGTAATTAGCTTCATAAATTTTTCAAGGTCTGTATAAAACACAGAGAGAGACATACCTGCACATGTATATCCCTCTTCTGGTTTAGTAATTTGGCCAACTTTTTAGTAGTTTCCTGTTTAATAGGAAATAACATTTTGGCTGATGATTAAAACAAATTCTTGCATTCACAAAAAATGTTGATGGCATGCAGAGGTCACCATAGTATAATATTTTTAGGCAGCCAAAATCATTATAGAGTTGTTGTTAAAGAAGGTATACTTTTAGAAATAGTAACTTCCAGTTTATTTTACTGTAATGCTATCAGTTATGTTCTACCATCTGTGGACATAATTAAGTTTATCCTTACATTTGATCTTAGCAAAATGCTGTTCACAGGTGACACTTGTTTAGTAGAAATATTTGCAGTAAGGGGAAAATGAAAAGCTGTTTATGAATAACCTGGAAATAGATTTTCTGTAAGGCTTGAGGGCTTGATGCATTTGTAAACTATCAATTGCACACATGCCTCTTAATAGTCCCCTGCTTTATTTGTTTCAATCTACAAAATCAAGTTCTTGTTACACTGGTGTGTAGGATGAATTAACATATGACTTATATGTAAGTATTTCCAGAAACATTCATGGTTTTGATTTGTTTAAATGATGGGCTATGTTTCAAGCATCAAAAAACAGGTCAAGAAAGGTACATACAGCCCTGAAAGACTGAACTGACCTGCATTTAGTATGGTGTTTCTCAACCTTGGCCACTTGAAGAATTCTGGGAGTTGAAGTCCACACATCTTCAAGTGGCCTAGGTTGAGAAACACTGATTTAGTAGACAGTTATATTCTACCTTAAGGAACAGATTTAAACAATACAGAAAATACATTAATCCTGAAAATATTTACTGCATAACTTTACACAATTCTTAATTAAATTATGATTCTGCATCAGTTTAATTTTGCTCTATGAAAGCGTGGGTGTACTTCATTAGCCACATGCAGATACTATTATTATACCCAGAATGCTTGGTATGTTAAGCTACACCCTCTACTGATGTGTCCTAATACAGTAAAGGGATAAGGAGATATCTCCAGGATGTGTGTATCTGCCCAGGAATAAATATGGATATTCTTCCTAAAAGGCCTGTGTGAGTTAGAAAAAGCCTGGTATGAATTTAGCAAACATTTTTATATGTTCATTGTGGCCCAACAAGTTATCTGACAATTCCACCAAGAAGCAAGCTGCCCACCTCCCTCCCTCCCTCCCTCCCTCCCTCCCTCCTTCCTTCCTTCCTTCCTTCCTTCCTTCCTTCCTTCCTTCCTTCCTTCCTTCCTTTCTTTCTTATTCACCCTGGTGCACATGAAACCTGTATGCTTTAAATTCACACACAAAATGCTGCGTAGTATGTAAAGACATGTGGAAAAAAGGCATATAGGTAAAAAGTCCACCAAAATGCATTTTCTATGGAAATTTTTCTCCCCCCCCATAAAGTGTGTGCATTTCCCCTTGTAAAAAATAAGCAAATGCAGGCTTCACTTGGGGGTATACATTTAGAAACATTTAGAAATGTTCGTTGTAGGAGTACTATAATCTGATTCCCACAGATCTCTATGCAGCATTCTGCACTGTGAGACTCTCTTCATAATTTCAGCAGGCTGATCTCTCAGAAAAGTAAGATATGTGGCAAAAAACAGGACAACCACTAGATGGCAGTCAAGTTCTTAACATCTCTGATGCCATCTAGTGGTCAGCAGTTCTTCGTTTTTTGCAGTCCAGTACTTGTTGTCCCCGCCTCCTTTTGGATGCTACAGTGATAACAAAATAGAACTAGTTCTCTGCCAACATGCTGGAACTGGAGATTATGATTTCCCTCTGTTTTTTTTGTTTTTTTTTTCCCACTTCCTTACATTTTTCCTGAATTTAGTCTAAGCTGGTTCTCACTGAGAAAGTATCCCATGGGGTTCAGTCTAAGGATCAATCTACAGAGATGTTTATTAATGAGTAAATACAAATAGGTTGGGAGTTTCATGCTATCTAGTGATTATATGTAGTCTGTCTCTTACAAAAAACAGCATGACTGGTTTCACAAGTGCCCTTAATAAGGTGTCCAAGAGACTTGGTTGATTCTGATTACTTTAGAAATAACTCTAAGTCTTAAGTGTTCTCCATATGGAATTTTATTTACTTACTACTTTACTGGTTGATACCTCACTTTCAAACAAAGATAGCCAAGATGGTAATCTAAGCCTTTTCTCCTCTGTTTATTTCTTTTGTCCCACACAACAACATTCCTGTGAAGTAGATTGAGTTGAGAAATAGTGATTGACCTAAAACAGAGGTGTTCTCAGCTAGCCACATTCATACCAAAATGAGGAAACATCACAAAAGGTGTGTTTGCAACACAACATCTCAAAGTGCCTTTCATCACTTGTCCCTCTTCTATGAGTCCCCATGACCCAAAGTTGCTCAATGAAAGCTCAACTTTCATGTCTGAAAGTTGGTTAAAAGCTGGGTCTCACTGGCCTTAATTCAACATCTCAGCTGGTCCATCATTGTGGCTCTTATTACTAATGAAACAAAATCATATCTTGTTTCATTAGTAAATAATTCATTTTGAGAATACATTCCCTTTTTCATGTTCAACCCATCTTCATGGAATACGTACTACACTCCTACCCCGTTTAAAATACAAATTAGCAAATGTATTTTTGGTCTATTGTCTTAGCTTCAGTTCAGCACATAGATTAATTTAGCATCTTAAATTAAAATTACAGATGGCTTTAAAAAGCATCAAGAAATTTGTAAAGGACAAATCTTATAATAATTATTACAGCAAACATGGAAAAACAAACAAAAAGCACAGATAAACTCCAGACAGAGAAGCAGCATGGTCCTGAATATCATATCTTGGGAATGAATATGAAGGATAACTCATATTTTCTCCTTATTCCAGAGGCCCTGGAATTCTGAAGAGAGAATTCTGCAGCAAATCATTCTTCTTCAACCTGGTGCCCTCCAGATACATTTGAACTGCACATCTCACAATTCCAAATCCCAAAACATCTGGAGGGCACCAAGACAGAGAAGATAACATCAAAATGGTCTGATACTGTACAATTTTTCTTAAATATTGTTCAAATTGTCTAACATTACAATTCCAATCATATGCTCCTTTTCTGAAGCCAAGCACAGTTTCTCCTTTCATCTTTTCTCAATATAACCGAGTCTAAAGATTTTGCAGGTTGAATTTAATTAACACTTCTGTTGATGATGCATGATCTATAATCAAATTCAGTTCATGCCCTTGTCATCAAACTACCTTCAAGGTCTAAAAGGAGAAGCCATGTTAAAAAATTTTCATCAGGCTGAGATTCAGCAGATAGACAGAAAAGGTCATTTAAGAGATTTTTAACATTTATAAGCATAAACACACTTTAGCTTTTCTACTGGAACCACATACTAACTCAGTCCTGTAAGAGGACCACCAAGATGGATTGTAGCATTTCAGAATAGGGTTCCTTCTGATTTTACTTGTAGGATACAAGAGATTCTGCGGAGTGCTCTATCTCTGTATTATTTAATGTTGGTAGATGTGGGACATACTGGCTTCTGTTTCCTTCCCACAAAGATCTTCTGATCTTTGCAGATACACAGAACTATGCGTATCCGGGAACTATGGGAACATGTCTGCCAGATACCACTGCCTTCATTCTTTGACATTCTCACATTGCAAAGGAAAATCTGAAGCATTTATTTTTAATATGTTCTCTGTGCAACTAGGAGTTCTTTTCTCTCTGAACATAAAAGAAAAGAAAATAGTATTTAAAATCAAGAAAATATTGTGAGATATTCTGGGAGAAGCCCAAATTTCTCAGTATATCTCTTCTTAATTCACAACTGTGGGAAAACATCAGGATGTGATGCAAAATCCTACGGTATAACTACAGCTTGATAGGATATGCACCTGTCATGAGTACTGACGGCGAGCAGGAGGGGGCCTCTATCCAGGGGGGAAAACGCATGCATAGTACTGAGGAACTAAGCAGCCATTCAAAGAGACACAGATCAGACCTGCCTTGACTTTTGGGGTTTATCTGTCTGGGTTTTTCCCATGCTTCGTTTGTTAGGATTTTCTGTCTTATGTAGCAGCAATAAACACTAGAGACCTATTCCTCATCTCAGTGTGATTCCTGACTGTTAGGACAGCACCCTCATGAAACAACATATCGAGTTCCAGATGAATTACACCACTGTGTCTTCTCTTGGTACAGCAGCTTATTGGAAATCTGGTCCAAATGATTCATACATAGGCAACTCTTCTTTTCATCCACTAGTTACAGCCACTAGCTGGAATATACAAAGGAAAAATGGTGAGATAACAGTAGAAAAAGCATCTGCCACTGTCCAAAGGATTGGAAGGAAGTTTTGAGGTTTTCAAAACTCAGTGATGCATAAAATGGGAGAACATATGGCCTACTGAATAATCACATATTTTTTTAAAATCACCTCATAATTATATTTAGTTTCCTACTAGTTCAAAAGCAATTACCTTATAACAGAGTTTCAGATCCTGTAATAAGACTTTCAAATTAAAAGGGAAATAACTAGATAATTGTTTTCAGCTTATATGACGATTAAACAATGGTTTCAATAATAACAGCCTTGTTCGGAAAAAGAAGAGAGACCCGGCTAACAATTTCACTGGCAACTATAAGCTTCTAATTAACACAATTGAATTACATGTCACCAAGAAGCAAGTGTCATTTTGCCCCTATGTAAAGTTAAAAACAATGGTGGAATTGTGAAGTTGTTGGCAGAAAATGTAACAGGCACTTTTCAGACTATATTGTAGGTTCTCACCCAAATGCCCAAACTGTGTTAACTCTACACCTAGATGTAAAGTCTGAATGAAATAAAATATTTTCAGATGGGTACCATGGAGAAATACTTGCATTCACTGAAGATACTTCAGATTTGGTCAGTTGTCATTAGAGATCACGTATTATTTACAGTAGGACTTTGATTTGCATATTATTGTTGTTGTTGTTGTTATTATTATTATTATTAGTTCAGAGATGGAAAATTAGGCAGTTTGCCTAAGGTTTAATAGTAAGTTCCTTGAGTTTGCTCAGCTAAATGGCAAAACCTAACTTGCCTTCACTTATTTTGAAAAAGATAACCAAGTCAAGCCTGTTTAATGCATGGATGAGAAACTGTTAAGAAATAGCTGTAGGTTAGGCTAGGAAGTCAGAAAAGTACACTAAGGGAAGATGGTGACAAAACATGTCCATATAATTGCTCAGGAAGCTATTAGTGTGGTTTACTGGTGAAGGTTGTGTTAGGGACTTCTGGGGAAGAAATGGTGACAGTGGCAGCATTCCAGGGTCACAGGATCACCATTTGCAATCTTCCCAGCTGGCTTCTAACAAGCAAAGTTAACTTGCTTAACAACCATGGCAAAAAAGGCCATAAAATCAGGTGTGACTCACTTAACAACTGCCTCCCTTAGCAAGAGAAGTTCCAGTGCCAATTATGGTCATAAGTTGAGGACTACCTGTATCGATGCTTTCAGTTTCTTTGGTGAATTTCTCCATTTTGCTAACACATGAAAGTCCTATTTTGTTTTGTTTTTTAAACACAACCCTGCCGCTTTTCAAAAGGGTGATAAAACTAGATTTATTAGGAACCTGTGGAACCTCTGATTTCAGAAAGAGGTCAGATGGCTGGTCTCTTCTGCATCTCAAGCCAAAACTGTAGTGGAGACCAGGACCAACAACCAGTGTGCAGGGATTCCCAACCCTGATCCCCACAAATGGCCCAGGAGGCATTGTAAGAGTTGGGCTGGGAGAAGTAGAACAGCTAAAGAGAAATTGAAGCTGCCTCAGTTGAAGGCTGTGATGAGTTGAACCCAGCATAATATTGACCCATCCTTTAACAATGGTTAGCCAGATGGCTTCATGTTGCAGTCAGCAGGACAAGAGAGTGATCTCATAGTTTATTCACAAATCTTTTTTGTGTTTTACAGAGCTCTCTTCTCTATACACAGCTCTCCCTTTCCTCTCTTCCATTTTTACCATTTTCAGCAGGATTCCCATGAGATCAGTCCAGAGGTGATTAATGGGCTATGTGTGTTTATATGTGTGTGAAGAAAAGCAAGGCCAGTGTTTTTTTCTGCATTCCAGCTGAGGGACATGTGACTGGCAGCAGAATCCAATAATCAGAAAGATTATTACATTGTGCAGGGATATACAATGTATCTCTGCACAATGTAATAATTGTGCAAAAATTGAGAGAGAAAGAACCCCTTTCTCTCTCAATGTCTCAATATGTGTACATGAATCCTGCTTCTAGGTTCACAGAACAATGGCTATATAGCTTTAGCTTGAAAACACAAAAGCACTACAAAATTAAACAAGTACAAATCAAATGAACTCCTGATTTGGGATGTCAAAGGGAAAAGGTGCATTATTTCAGATTACTTCCTAAAGCATGATTTATGTCAAGGAAATAAAAAAGGAAGCAGGCATTTATTGCCTTTTCATTAATTGGGAGAAAAATCCCTAACATTAAATTGCAATGAATGTATATGTGATAAATTCTGTTGCTGTTTCAAAATGTATAAGTTGTTTGGAGAAGTGAAATAGATAAATGGATACTAGTATGGTCTATTTATTTATCTGTTGTGACAACAGGTTTTCCAATATTAATGAATAAACTCTTTAAACCCATTTAATCTTGAGTCTGATTTCTGATCAAAGTGAACTCTATTATAGTTTATTCTTTTCTCCAGAGGGTGAAGCTCCACAAATAAATCCAAACATGCCTTTAAGCCAATGTCTAGGATAAAACATCCATCAAGTGAAGCTGCAAAAAAGCAGGCATGTCTCCAGAGCATTTCCATATATGATGAATGTGACATCACAATGGTAACGCACAAGATTCACTAGCTGCTTTTGGTAAGGAATATTATGGATAATAGTTGCAACAGGATTAAATATTAATATTTTCATTAATCTGTGATAAGCACTAGTTTATGAAAACCTTAGAAAATAACCTGCTGCTTACAAAGTTGCTTACTCCCAGAAGAATTCTATATTTTGAAGCAACTGAAATTAATTTGCATGCAATACCTTTCTATTTTAACCCTTCTTTGGGATATATCTCTTCTGGCATTATGCTGGCTAGGTGGGGTTGAACAAATGAACTAGATGTGAATAGATACAATTTTCTTGTTACCCAGAGAGTCCAGAGTATCTCTGTGATCAGCACACTGTTGTTAGATGTTGATAGTTATTACAGTTAGGACAACAGGCTGACTTTGACCATTCTTCACTAGAATGCATACACAAAGTTGTAGGAATCTGATTCAAAAGTGTGGAATTTGCCAGGCAATGTTGTTTGGGCAGGACTTATGTTTAGTGTCTCTCAAACCTGCCTTTCCTCACACCAGATTGATAGCAAATAATCTTTGGTGACTTCCATTGACTGTCTTTTTGCTCAAAAACATCTTGCTCAAGGTAGTGTTCTCCACTACAACTACTTCATAGTTGGAATGCTTGCCCATGACTCCTTTCCTAAGTCTTATTCAGGAACATTCATTGTAGCTCAAAAGAACTAATTTAATTATGTTCTTCTTATTCTCTTTGATTAAACAATACCCACAGAGAAAAACTGAAATCATTTTGTTTATTGCTAATAACTTTATCTAGTGACATTAAAATACTTCTGAAAAGGGTTTGTCTTCCATCAGATATCATTCTCTATCCTGCTTGGATGCTGAGCCAGCAGTTCAAGTACAGCTGTTTTATTGCATTGCAGGCAACTTCTGTTGAAAAGAAGCAAAGGAAGGAAATGTGGGTGGGAAGATTGTTACCCCCCATAATCTAAAGAATGCAAAGATAGACAAAACATGAGCAAGTGGGAAAATGGAAAGTTTGAGCTGGAATGCATCTGTGAGAAGGAGGAGAATTACATTTTAAAAGCATATGATTTTTAAAAAATTGATTATGTGTCATCAAGTTGGTATCAACTCTTAGTGACCACATAGACAGATTTTCTCCATGACGATCTGTTCCTAACTTGGTCTTTCAAGTCTTCCAACAGGGCATTCATCACCATTGTAACTGAGTCCATCCACCTTGCTGCTGGTCATCCTCCTTTTCTCTTTCCTTCCACCTTTCCCAGCAGTATGGACTTCTCCAGAGAGCTAAGTCTTTGCATAATGTGTCCAAAGTAGGATAATTTGAGCCTGGTCATTTGTGCCTCAAGTGAGAACTCTGGGTTGATTTGTTTGATAATCTATTTGTTTTCTTGTCTCTCCAGTTTTCTCAGGAGCCTTCTCCAACACCATAGTTCAAAAGCATCAATACTTTTCTGATCCTGCTTCTTCAAAGTCCCACTTTTGCTTCCATAGGATACCAATGGTATTTCACAGAGAATACCATTGCTAGCACTAATCTGATCTTTGTATGTATAGATACATCACAGCATCTGAATATTTTTCCAAGGCCTTCATGGCTTCCGTACCAAATGCTAGTCTGCAGCATATTACCACAATACTAATTGGGTTGAGCAAGATCTAAAGGCAAAAAAAAAGAGTAAAAATGAATTGTTTACCCATACCAGAGAATATTAATACAGTAAGAAAAATGCAGATAGAGATTATATTTTGTGCAGACAAAGGGAAAAAAGCTGGAAGATATGCTTTTATTATGTAAGATCTAAAGGCCTGGCAAACAAATAGTTTATTGAATAAGTCTCCAGACCTTTTCAGGTCTACTATAGCTAACAACAATACATAGATACGTCTTCAGTCAGAACGTTATAATTTCAGTCTAAATCCATTGAATTGCAAATGTTAAAATTTAGATCTAAAGTCTTTTAACCTATATAACTTAATACTTTAAAATGGTTAACAAAATCTGACAAAAACCCTAATATTCCTAGTCAAAGTCATAGAAGATTTAGGCTTTACATAATTTGTCATGTCAGGCAGATACCACTAAAAGTTTGGCAGAATTATTTATTCATGTCTTTAATAAATTTATACCCGACTCTTCATAAAATGTCTGAAGCAATTTAAAAGGAATAGAAAGCATAAAATAGATAATAAAACATGTCACGTTAAAAGGAAAGTACAATAGCTGCAGAAAGAAAAAGCTCTATAAAATATATTTTAAAAAAAAATGAACATGGTAAAAGCAAGGAAAAAAAAACTGTTTCCAAGTTTGGGATTAAAAATGACAAGAGAAACAGGATGAAACGAAATGGTTTAGCTGGCATCTGAAGGAAGAGAAGCATGGCTATTTAGTGTTACAAAGGAAGAGAACACTCCTGACTTTGGTGCCATCAGCTTTTTCCTCAGTGCTTGAACTGGAGAAGGCTGAGACAGCTGGAGAATAGTTTTGCTAGAAGAATTAAAGATGTGTAGAAGTTCCTAAGAAACAAGTGGCCTTTGTGGTGTTTTGATCTCAAACCATTTATTTCAGAAATGCAGACAAGTTGGTTTAGCTGTTTTAAATAATGATGAATTTAAAATGTAAAATGCATTTCCTATAATATCTACCAACCTCTCTCTCTTTCTCTCTCTTTCTGCATTTTTCTCTCCAAGGCAGCTTATAACAATTGAAAATAAAAGCAAGACAATCAATATCGAATTAAAACTCTGGTGTCATTCAAGTCAACTCAGTGTAGAAAAGTTTGGTGAAAGGTATGAATTTTGCCGTTTTCTTGAAACCTGGGATAATGGGAACCAAATGATGATGATTTAAGAAACAAAGCAGGTCCCTCAGATGGTCTGATTGGTAGTTTAGCTGCTGCACTCAAACCACTGGATTTTTTTTTGTAAGGTTCTGATGGATGTGTCATGTATCATGTCCTCCAGCCTACTTTAGATGCTACACAGAGAAACACTCATTCATTCATTCATTCATTCATTCATTCATTCATTCATTCATTATTTGAATTTATCTCACCACCCATCTCCCCTAAAATTTGTTTCTATTTTCATAGAAATAATGGATTGCAGGTGATAGAATATACTGTATGTCAGTCAGAGGACCACAGCTCCTACACTTCTACGATGAACATTATCTTTCTCCTGTGATGAGCCTCTGGTATCTACAGCAAGTCTCTCAATTATTAAGGACCTATAAGAATATTTGAGTGTCATCCTTCTAAACTTCCAAAGTGTATAATACTTAAAAGAACACAATCACAGCTGAAGAGCATAAATGTATCGGTGTAGGTTTCTATCATTCTCTCTCTCTCTCTCTTTCAATTGTAAGCCAAGTACATGACATGTCTATATGACCCCCCCCCCCAAAAAAAAGATCACTGAATGAGTGACAGAATTAATGGTCCTAGGAAACTTTCCCCAAATACCTATGCATTGTATACCATTGTGTCTGCTATATATATTTGGGAAGCAATTTCTGCTAAGAAAAAGTGTTTTTTATGCATGTCATACATTTTATAAATACTGTATATTTTCACAAGATGGATTTTGATATTTTTTCTAAGTGGTCAATCCAATGGTTGGCCTCAGTTATTTAGTTATTTTGTAACTATATATTTTTTTTCAATTCTAGGTGTCAATTTTCTTTTGTTTTTAGTTCCTTTGTGTTTTAGTTTGTTTGTTTGTTCTTCTAGCCAATTGTAGAGCCAAATCCAAGTGTTGCTTCTATGGTTTGGACAGCCATATAAATCAATTATTCAGTCAAACAGACAAACACACATTCTTGCCAAAGTCTGTTTGGAGAACTTCATTACAAGATTCAGGTAACTCTGGGTTTGAGCAAAGAGCTGTACTTTGGTCCAGCTATGGGTTGAAAACTGTGACATTAACAATGTTTACATTAAAAAGTAACTCAGTGTTTATTTTAACTCAGGTGCTTTATATAGCTTATGTATCTCTAGACTATGCACGCAGAATGATGCTGGCAGCAAAACTGTTTCTTCTTTATTGATGCTACATTGTGATAACAGCCAGAATTATCTTTCATCTCTTTCTCTCTATATTAAACAAACTCAGAATATTAAGGCTGCAGTGAACATTTCATGCATCTCCAGCATACAGCAGTTCTGAGAATAAGATTATAAAATTTATAAAAAATCATTGACTCATTGTTGATAGTTAAGAGTTGTGCACATGACAAAAGTTATTTGGAAGAAGTGGCTTGGACATCACATGAACGGAGAACCTCTCTGCTATTGGTTAATGCTATAGACATGCACTGCCCAACTAGCTGCCCTAGTCTGATAAGCAATTAAGGTAACTTAGATAACAATAATAAATTCCTTAATAGTTGTTCAACAAACCTCTGCATAATCATTTTTATTATATCTAACAAAGACTATATCAACTCTTCATAAAGTTAGAACCCAGAATGAGTACCCATTCCTAATTTCATAGCCAACAAAATATACCTCTTCACCATTTTGGTAACAGACTTAACTTCATATGAAAGGTTGTTGGATATAGAAAAAGTATATATTCTTCCATGAAGCAAAGCATAGATTGAAATAAATTCTTTTATTCACAAAACTCTGTAGAGGATCAGAGGAATGCCTTTATTGTTTTCACTTTCAAGACCTACCAAGAGAAGCCTTATTAACATACAGTCAGTGTCATTCAGAACTGCTAAGGATATGACATTAAAATGGGCATCAGTCAGTACCTTTCTATATTTAGAGACGTTTAAGATCTTGAGTTGCTTAGTTTGCAGATTAGACCTGATCTAATGCTACAGTGAATAATAAAATTCTGGAAAGCCATAACACAATTAACATTTCATTTATCTTTTTTCAGTAATCCCTGGACTGACCTCACAGGAATCCACAGCATTATTTTCAAAGGCATAGGATTTTTAAAAAGGCCTTGAAGAAAAGCCTATAGCACACCGTTTAAAACTGAGTTTTATCCTCTATGAATTAACATGTAGTTCTTGGCAAATTACTGACTTACTGGGTTCAATAAGTGCTCCACAAATGATAGATGCATTGCTGGTTCCAGCTGCAGAATATACTACTTAGGAAAATTTATGTGCTTTCAAATGGAAACCATGGCCAACTAACTCAATGGCAGATAATATTACACATATTTTTATACATATTATATGTTATATGTGGGGACACGGTGGCACTGCGGGTTAAACCGCTGAGCTGCTGAGCTTGCCGATCGGAAGGTCGGCGGTTCGAATCCGTGTGACGGGGTGAGCTCCTGTTGCTAGTCCCAGCTCCTGCCAAGCTAGCAGTTCGAAAACATGCAACTGTGAGTAGATTAATAGGTACTGCTTTGGCCAGCAAATAACAGTGTTCCGTTTAGTCATGCCGGCCACATGACCATGGAAGTGTCTACGGACAAATGCCGGCTCTTCGGCTTTGAAACGGAGATGAGCACCACCCCCTAGAGTCAGACATCACTGGACTTAATGTCAAGGGAAACCTTTACCTTTACCTATATGTTATATGTAGAATATAGAATGTATGTAGAATGTAGAATTACTGCCCAGATTCCCTCTTTTGGGGGAGATGGGTGGTAATTAAATTTGAATAATAATATGCAAAGATGTCAAACTGACTAGAGATGGATTATTTAGCTGCCTATGTTTTTGAGTGCAGAACAGGATGTTTAATTATTCTGAATATAGGTTATGCTTATGATGTGTAATGCTGACAGATGTGGGTGGCAAAAATCAGGATAAATGCTAGGTGGCAGCAAAGGGAGGGTGAATGCCCTCTACTTCCCTGTTGCTCTCTAGAAGTCATACTGATTTATGTAGCTCAGATCTGGTAATCTTAACTGTACGACTTCAATTTTATTTTAAAAAATGTTTTTTTCAACCTCTCCAGGTAAGTGATTTGAGTATGTTGTAGAATACTTATGAAGATGAAAATATCTACTGAAACATCTATAGATTTTACTATAGATGGTCTATAGATCTGCCTATTTTTTTAAACAAAATGTGAATTTAAGCTATTGACACCTCCTGAACTTGTAGCAGAATCTGCAAATCTTTGAGATACAGATTGTAACTGTAGAAAATGCTTACCAAAATGGTTATGCAAAGTAACGGTGTTGATGAAAACATGTACATTCAAACAGTCTTACAAAAAAATGATGTACATTAGAGAAAATTGCAAATGTACTGTACATATACTAGGATATATGTATACAAAATGTGTATTTCTATTTTTTAAGCACATAAATACCTGCATTTTTTCACTATTGTACTTTTTTTTGGCGGAGGAGAGATGAGTTATTAAGCAAAACAAAATTTCTCCATCCTTCCACTTTATACTCCCTTATGTAAGAGCCATTTTAAGATCAGGAGTTGAGAATCCCTGTTGTTTTGTTTGGGGTTGGGTTGGGTTGATGTAGGATAGATCACAATTCCCACAATGTCCTTTGCTAACATAATGCAACAGGAGCTGTCGGGCTCCTAACATTTTCATAAATTCTCCCTTTAGATATGTGGCTATACTTTGATAAGCAAGCTGAGAACAACAGTTTAACTGAAGGAACCAATAAGAGCACCATTATTTCTTCCAGCTATATAATATGGAACAATCACAGTGATATGTGCCTTGTGAGAGCAGCAAAACATGCCCTCTGCATGGCAACTCTTGAGTCTAATTAAGCAGTTTTTGCTACAATGATGAGATATGAGGGACACATTAAGTAATGGCATGTAAATTCCATACAGATCTCCGCATTTCTAAAATAGCAACTGCATGTTAATAATACCCACTATATTAATTAAATGCACAGGATGTGGGAAATTCATAGTCTGGTAGAAAGCATTGATTATTTCACTGATACCGGAGCTTAAATTACTTAATTTGGCTGGATTAAGCCTAGTGTTTTGAAACTGAAATATTTTAAATACTCTTATTTTCTTATCTTGGAAACAGGGAGCTGGAAAGATGATCATATACAAGAGAATCTGGAGTTCATATAGTTGGGTAGATGAGAGCATTTCAGCAGATGCAATCTGCAAGTTGTTTTATAGCAGAATTACTTAAAGCACAGAAGGATATAATAAATGCAGTGTAACATAAGAACATGGTGAATTTATGGTCTTCTAGATATTGCCAAAGTATGTCCCCCAACCAGCCAACAATACTAGCTGGGAGTCATAGTTTAACAGCATTGGAAAGGCCACAGTTACCCATCTTGCTTTTTCCTGTCCCTCCTCCCTCCCACCCCCTTACAGGATTAATAGTGAAGGAGGTTATTTGACTACTCTCTACCCTATTCAGAATGATTTATGGCAAGCATTGAGCTATTCAGAGTCATTATAACACTGAACTGTCAAGAGAAATTAAACAAAAAGAAATAGGCTAAAATTGCACTATAGAAAATCCTAGTTATATCTTCTAAAACTTGTGGTCAGCTGCTGGACAGATAGAAGAACCATTGCATCAACCCATGCATATCATGGACCCCATCCATGAGAGCTTGTCAGTTTGTGGGGCCCAGGAAGACAGCCTTCTCAAACCCTGTGGAACATTCTTCCCCCAGAGGTGAAGCAGGCCCCCATTCTCCTGGCCTTCTGGGAAGGAGTAAAGACCTGCTCTGCCATCTTGCTTGGGCCGGGAGGGGGGTAGCCAATCCTGGGGGTGGTTAGCACCCTAAAGAGGCTCTCATGAATTTATGAAATTACTAATTTAAATTAAGAACTTTTAATATCACCATTTTATATTATTTTATATGTATATTTGTATTTGTATTTAGAAAGTATGATTTTTTTTTTTAGTATATTTCAATCTGTATTTATTTTTAGTTTATTGTAAACTGCCCAGAGTCACTTCGAGCAAGATGGGCAGTGACAAAATTTAAAAAACAAACAAACAAACAAACAAACAAATATAAAACTTTTGCATATGACGTATGTACTGACTGCCTACTGAACCTGCTAAATGAAGCCTCAGACTGATTGAAAAGTCTCAATGAGATGAACCACATAATACACAATGGATGCAGAGTACCCCATCAAGGCAAAGAACAGTCATTTTGAATAGACCTAAAAACTCCAACAAGTTCTATTTATTCATTGCCAGAGTTTTTTGTTGTTGCCTGACTAATAAATCTCTTCCTTTTGATTTTTATCCCTGAAACCTTTGTAGGTTCTGCACCTAAATTAATCATATTTCAAGGCCTTTAGTACCACACGCTATTCAAATATGAAATCAATCAGAAGATCAAAAATGTGAAGTGTTAGTGATTAGTACAGTTGGAACTTTACTCCAAGGTGTTGGAAAGTATTTTTTTTCTTTTTTTTCTTTTTTAGAAAAGATCCTAAACATTTTAAAGTTCAGCCTTCTTTTAGCATATAAAACAGAAAAGATGGATTTTTAAAATATGCATAAAATAGACAATCTTATTACACTGTGAACATGTTTTTAGAAGAAAATAAAGTTATAGAATTACCACTGGAGAAGATTATGTACATTTAGAGATACAGAATGTGTGTGTGTCTGCTTATATACAGACATGAATGTGTACGTATCTGTGTACGCACACATATGTAAACATTAGATTTTGTCTTGGCGTTTGTTATGAATATCTTGTGTCATGAAATTTCAGAAGTGGAGGGGGAACCCAGCCCTGGAAAAAATGGGGAGGAAACAAACTATACTGTGGGAGGAGCTAAAAAGAAGCCATCTCCTCAGTGTTAGAGGAACTGGAAGGAGTGTCCACCATGCTCTAAAGCTGATGAGGGTTTCTCAGGTCTGGTTGGCTAGCAGCCAGCAACAGATACACCATCCAGGGAGCAACAAGGGGAGACATGTTGCAGGACATTCAGCCCAGGGGGACCCTAAGGTCAGAGGAGCAGGCAATTTCATTTTCTCTCCAGTAGAACCACCAGCAAAAGGAATTAGCATTAAGGGGAAAGTCAAGAGAGGCCCCTGGGAAATGAGGGCCTAGAAGGGTCTAAGATCCTTGGAAACTGGTGACCCAGTCAGACTTACAGGGAGAGCTGATCCTGCACAAATCAGCCAAACCAGGGTAAGGGCCAGAGTCATGACACAACAGACTCTCTCAGGAGGACTTTTTGTTGTGAGCAAGAAGACTTGTTGGACCAATGAATGCAACTGAATAAAAGGAACAATTCACCTGGACAGAGTAAGTAAAGTTTTTCAAGGACATAGTTTAAGAGAATTGATTCAGAAAAAGGCTGCTTCTACGCATGCATGAATGGATCTAATACTCCAGATTGACCAGTTCAGAGGCATTCCGATTTTATTATGTATTTTACTGGAAATAATCTGTGCTTTCCAAGAAGCTTAAGATTAATACTTTTTTACCTGTGATTAAACAAAAATCAGGAGCAACTAGAACTTCTATTTATCATTTTACTGACATCTGCAGTTGACATATCAGTGTTTCATTTAAAGGGGGGATGGTTGATTTAAGGTGTTCTTCCCATTCATGATTTGAATCACATTTTGCCTTCAGATCCAGAGCTCCGAGGTAGATAGATGAGAGAGAGAGAAAGAGGGGCTCATTTTATATTTAATTGTTTTACCCTTTTCATAACTGACTAGAGAAGAAAACTGAACGTCGCTCTATAACCCTTATGTAACTGAATAAGGAAGTGTCTATGTAAAGACAAAAGGGAATAACAGACAAGGGGTTGTGTTATTTTATTTTATTTTATTTAACACAATGTGTAGTTTAAGTTTGGAATTCTCTAGAATAAAGTGTGGTGCTAGCTAACAGCTTGACTGGCTTCAGAAGGGGTTGGACCAATTCATGGAAGGAAGACCTTGGGATCAACAGCTCTTAGTCTTGATGGCAGTGGGACTGCCTTTGAAGGCCATCTGCTGGGAGACTCATGGGCTTCCTTGAGTTGGCCACTGTGAGCACAGACTGCTGCACTAGATTGACCAGGGGTCTGATCCAGTTGGCCATTTCTTACTTTCTTGATGCATTACGATTATGCCATTAAAAGACATTGCTCAGATATGATGGTTATGATCTTCTTCTGTTGTTAAAACTTCCTCTCAAAACTTCCTCGCCTTCCTCAATATGTAAGGTTGTGATTCTGGGACCAGAGTATAAGGGGAGATAGGTTTATTTTTTTACGAATAAAAGCATAATACCTGCTTCAGCGTCAACTGCCCCAGGAGAGATGCATCTGTTCTACAACATGGGCCTTGTTTATTTCTCAGGTTCACTTAAACGCTGCTAAGTTTCCCTAGTCAAAATGCATGGTTGGATTAGATTCACTTAGTGGACAAAGGCAGGCTCAAGGCAGGCTGCCAAATCAAACCTTCCAGAGAATTTGTAAGCAGGGCTGGGATGGGTCTGCAGTATGAGACAGAGGTGTGCTAGGAGTCATCAAGGCAGGTGGCACAGATTGCCAAGTTATGGCCTCCATCACCGGGAGGGTTGCCCGCCATTCAGGCATCCCTTTCTGCATTTGATATGGCAGCATCAAAGAATTCAGCAGTGAGTAGCACATCTCAAAGGGTTACTGGCTACTGCTGTCACACAAAGTGGCATGGAATTATGAATACAAACATTTATACATTTAGTCTTTTGGTATGACATATGCTGCAGTGACTGCTTTGAAATGGCTCCTACAAGCCTAGCAATGCTGCTTTTGTCAGAGTTATAAGCTGCTCCATACTAACCTCAGATAGTCAGCAGGCTTCCCCCCACCCCAAATGTCTTTCAAATGCAAGATTTATAAAATACAGGAAATATAGCCATAAAGCTAAGACAATTTTCTAACCATTCAATTTGTGCCTTCATTAAAAGACCTCGGATTTAAATCCAAATCTGAAGGACGTTGATGCTTAGATTAAATGATGTCTTTGGATGAAACCAAGTCCAGATCAGGAGACAATCATCTGGAGTAACTCTCCATAGGGGCTTTATCTCTGAGCAAGTCTAACAACTGCTGGATATGCCTCGTGTTGAAGCAAAACAATAAGACAACTCATTGTTTTTAGATGTGGGAGGGGTGGCACTTTGCTTCATGAGGTAGCTTGGAAAGTGTGCTTTGCATGAAGTCCTCTCCCCTTCCCTCCATCTTTTTCCATAGCCCTGGTTTTCACATTTAAATTAGCATGGCTGGAAAGCAAGTGGCGATGGGCTACCGTAATAGAGTATGACAAGATATATATTTGCATAAACCATTAAACAGAGTGTCTCCACTCTGCCCTGACCTAGAAGACATGAAAGCCAAATAGTGTCCTACTTCTTAAGCCTATCAAGGCAATGCTTCATCATTTAGCATTAGCTGCTAAGAGCGCTGGAATCTTGTGCCTTTCCAACTAATACCGGACCCTCCAATATGGTCAAATAATTCTTTGTCAAGGATGGTAGTCATTCATCTTTCCCATTTGTGTACTTGAAATTTATTTATTTATTTATTTATTTGGAATATGCGTTGAAAACAAAATGATCTGCCCTTGTAGATTTATTGGTATAAAACTTCATCACTGAGTTTATGCATAAGCTGTAAATGATTTCAGAAGATTTTTTTTTTTAAAAAAAATGTAAATTAAGTTTACTGGTGCTTTAGACTCTAGGTTTTTATGCCCATCCTTGCATTCTCAACTAGTGACCTCTGCCTTTTAAAACCTTATTAAGGGCACATTGTCTTCGTGATGTGTGTTCAAGTAGACTATCTGGAAGGAGAAGTTATCCTTTTTTTCTCTACTTTGTGGTTTCCCCAGTTTCAACTGCTACTATCCCCCCCCCCTCCTTCTTTAGCTCCTTCAACTATCTTTATTTTCTGGAACACTGGCTCCTTTTTTTTTTTTTTTTGGCTTTCTCCATACAGATTTCTTTTCTGAAGACCTAGGAGCCTGTTTTTTTCCCAGGTACCACACGATCCCTAAAATTACTCAAACTACCGTGCTATATATTCTGAGAATCATGCAAGTTTCTCAACTCAGTAGGCGATCAGAAACCCATGCTTTCTAAAAGACAGTCCCACTCATAGAAACAAATAGCTCTCTTGGCAAAGAAGCCTATCATTTGATGTAATAGTTAAAGTGCCAGACCAGAAACTGGAAGAGTGGGAGTTTGAGTCCTCCCTCGAGAGGATTAGAAGCCATCTGGATGACTTTGAACCTATCACTGTCTCTCTCAGACCAACCCACCACACTGGATTGTTGTTGTGGGGAAATTAGGAGGAGGGAATATTGTATATGGCGGCTTGAGTTGTACAGAATGAAAGCAGTACATAACTCTAACAAATAAATAATATCTGCAATCCTTCTTAGTCAAGAAGATCTTACTCCCTCAACACATGAAAGTAGTTTGCAGACATGCATAGACTCCTATCCCTTGCAGTTTGTCAGTAAAACATGGGAAGGATTTAATTTCTGGACCAGGAGGTAGAGAGAATTGTGCAAAGGCTTCTAAAGATGCTAATAAATGGCAGTAGCTGGTATGCTGTGAGACTGGCTCTGCAGCCAACCCAAAGAGGCTCAGGGCCATCAAAACCCGAGGTCTGTGCCAGGCTGGGACTTGACTCTTCCCAGTTCCCTGTCTGTCTCAGTTCTCCTTCTTTCCAAGTTCATCTTCCCAGTTCTCCATCTGCAAGCAAGAGCAGCCAAAACCACAAGAATTGCTTGTTCTTTCTGGCAAAACACAATGGGAAACGGTGCCACTGTGAGAGGAAACAAGTGGTGCTTCTTTGTTATCCATAATGATGAAAAGACTGGAAAGGGAGTGCTTAAATGGTGTTTTGAATAGCAGCTTCAGGAAATGGCAATTACTGCAGCACTATGAGACTTCATATCACATGATGCCTCATTAAGAGATCACATGATGCCTCATTAAGAGAGGAATGCAGGAACCAGCATAACAACAAATACCAATTGCAAATCCAGTGCTTCAGTAAGCCAAACACCTTGCATCGTTGTCTGCATGACACAAATGATGTAAAATGTTGACCTCCTTTTCTTCCTTTTGGGTATATCTAATCAAGCTCTTTATCCAAGTTCTGCTTTAGTAGCTATGACAGTGGATAAGCTCATCATGATAATGTTTCAGAAAGCTTTAATAGTGATAAATTGCATTCCTATTTGTTTTAGGATGGTGCCTATGTAAATTGACTTTTAAAAAGCTGAACTTTAATTGGAAAAGTTAGTGCTTTAATGAAACAGGAGATGAGTTTGTGTCCATTAATGCCATCAGTGTTGGATAGAATTGAGCTGATACTGTCTTAAAACTTTTAATGTCATAAGAAAATTACATATACATCTCTTAGGAATTATTATACCTGTAGTTGTTACACAGAGAAAAATGCAGTAATAGAGGCAGTGGGAAAAGAAAATGAAAGAAAGAAACTCTGCAAACAAATGCAGATTTATCTAAGGTTAGATTTAGACTTAGTGCCAATCTCATTATATTTGATGATGGAGTGCTGCATTTCTTATAGACAGCATGAACATATGAAGATGTTTTATGGTGAAAATTAGACTTTGTATTGAGTTCCAAAAGGATTATTTCCTCTGTATTTCATTATTTAGTCCCCGAGTAGCCCTGGGTGCTTGCTAATGTCAGCTTGTGTCTTTATTTATGTTTCCCTTTGATTGGGGGATGTTGAGATGCTTTGAGAGCACAACATTGACCACAAAAATAACCACATAGAAATTATTTCTCTAATTAGAATATTTCCATCCTGTTTTTCAACAGAAAGTTTTCAAATCAGCTTTTAAGCAACACCCATCTCTTTAACTTTTTGTCTGAAGGGCAAACCTTAGAAATAAATGAAAACCAGTAGAGGAAAGAATGATGAAACATCACAAATGATGTCCCTGGAATGAGTCCTGGGCCATTGCAGATGTTGGGAGGACTGGTCCTGACACACAGATGCTGAAGCAACCAACTTCACTAGGGGACCAGATGTGGGGAGGGGAGGAGAACTAAAGACTTACTTTCTATAAGATAAAACAATTATTATAAGCTCTATACTGAGAGTTTACTTTATCTTTGATATTAATATAGCGTACATATTTTAATGTTATATGTTTTTTGTGTTCTGTTTCTTTGTTGTTGTTGTTTTCTCATTTTTGGTTTATTTATTTTGTTGTTGTTGTATACCACCCAGAGTCACTTTTTTTGTTTGTTTTTGTTTTTGTTTCTGGCAGCCTTATAAATCAAGGTTTTTTTTTAATAACTAAATAAATAAAACACAGAGCAAGACAAATGTCACACAGTGCAGCTGATACACTTTTATGAGAACATGGAAAACATAGCTTGGGTTTGCAACACCTAAAAGAACAATATATCCAACTTCATAACACTCATTTATACAAACCAAGCTCTCATTGCCTTTTTCACCAGCAGTTGTTCTTCTCTTAGTTCCCCAAATGCCTATGGTTCTGCAGTCAAAAAGTTCCCCTTTTTATGTATGTGTGTACACACACACACACACACACAGAGTAGATCTCCAACTAGTGCAGAAAACATGCCCTGAATGTGTGAAATAGGTGCATGGAAATTGTTTTTAATTCATTTTGTATGGGGTAGATGAGTGGATTTCTGTTGCACCAGGACTAGGGACTAGTAGTGGCTCAGGGCAGGACATTGATTACAAGATATTTTTGTTTGTTTGTTTTCCACTGGAGGGAGCACTGATTCATTTATGATGTTCTTGGCATTTCATGGCTGGCAAGAGTGGTCATCACTGTGGTCATCTTCAAACTGTTTGTGAGGGATCAGGGTCTGGAACTGTTGGTGGTATGTACTGCAAATGCACTTGGATCCTTTCAGGGAGTTTGTAGTTAGGAATTTTAAGTAATGTGGGTGCTGGAAACATCTCTCCAGGAAAGCTTCATTATCCTTCTCCTTCCAAACGCTCATTGCTAATATCTGTTGTGCTGCTCTGCCTTTATGAGAAGAGCCAGTTAATTTCAGAGAGCATCCTCTATGGGGAGAATTTTGACTACTGCTAAGCCTGCCAAAAGTTCAGGAGTGAAATGCTGAAAACATTGAATGCAAAATGCCAAAAGGAGAGCAATGCTAGACAAGAAGACTCTCTGTGGAACCTACTTTAATTTCCTGCTAATTCATTTCAATTAACAGTGCTGCTCTGTGAGAATGCAAATGACTATAATTTCCTCATAAAATAATTTGCTGCTTGGTGCATGGAGTCGGAGCTTCCAACTGCTTTGCTTTCTGTTGTCGTTCATGTCTTGGTAGCAACAAACAAAACTTGATTCATCAAAATCTCTGTTGTTTATGGCAATAGGAAACAGAACTCCTAAGGGAGGTTAGGCATATAGGGATGCTGAACAAATACCTACATTATGAAAAGAAGCGTAGAAGTTTTTCTTTGTGACATCAGATCTGTAAAAGAGATGCCACTCTCCTCACTCCTCTTCTCTACCTCCTCCAGAATGATTTTGATGTAAGTAGAATCCCTACATAGAGCAGAAGAGTTTAGATTTAGAATTTCTCACTCAGCATCTCTGCATACTTTCTTTAAACTACAGAAGGATGGGGTCTGGCTTTAAACCAATTACTGCATATTGCTGCGTATATGCCTGTAGAGTATACACTCTATCACTGTATCTGGTTGAGATTTTCATGGGCGATATGATTTATCGATGCAAAGCAGAATGTGCAATCCAATCCATAAACATGAACTTCCCAGTAAGCTCTATGACAAAGTCATGAAAAATAAGCTACAGGGTAGTTTATAAATAACTGGGTGACAAGAAAATATTCCTGATTTATACATGTGTGTGCATGTGTGAAATAACATAGGACACCTATTTTAACTGGTGATCTTTGCCCAGTATTAAAAGACTTGGTTGGTGGACATTGGCAGTCTTAGCCTGGGCTCCAAATTCTTTTATAAGCTTGGTTGCTGTTTATTCGTTTAGTCGCTTCCGACTCTTCGTGACTTCATGGACCAGCCCACGCCAGAGCTTCCTGTCGGTCGTCAACACCCCCAGCTCCCCCAGGGACGAGTCCGTCACCTCTAGAATATCATCCATCCATCTTGCCCTTGGTCGGCCCCTCTTCCTTTTGCCCTCCATTCTCCCTAGCATCAGCATCTTCTCCAGGGTGTCCTGTCTTCTCATTATGTGGCCAAAGTATTTCAGTTTTGCCTTTAATATCATTCCCTCAAGTGAGCAGTCTGGCTTTATTTCCTGGAGGATGGACTGGTTGGATCTTCTTGCAGTCCAAGGCACTCTCAGAATTTTCCTCCAACACCACAGTTCAAAAGCATCGATCTTCCTTCGCTCAGCCTTCCTTATGGTCCAGCTCTCGCAGCCATATGTTACTACGGGGAACACCATTGCTTTAACTATGCGGACCTTTGTTGTCAGTGTGATGTCTCTGCTCTTAACTATTTGATCGAGATTTGTCATTGCTCTTCTTCCAAGGATTAAGCGTCTTCTGATTTCCTGACTGCAGTCAGCATCTGCAGTAATCTTTGCACCTAGGAATACAAAGTCTTTCACTGCTTCTACATTTTCTCCCTCTATTTGCCAGTTATCAATCAAGCTGGTTGCCATAATCTTGTTTTTTTTGAGGTTTAGCTGCAAACCAGCTTTTGCACTTTCTTCTTTCACCTTCATCATAAGGCTCCTCAGTTCCTCTTCGCTTTCAGCCATCAAGGTGGTATCATCTGCATATCTGAGATTGTTAATGTTTCTTCCAGAGATTTTAACTCCAGCCTTGGATTCCTCAAGGCCAGCTTGTCGCATGATGTGTTCTGCATACAAGTTGAATAGGTAGGGTGAGAGTATACAGCCCTGCCATACTCCTTTCCCAATCTTAAACCAGTCCATTGTTCCGTGGTCTGTTCTTACTGTTGCTACTTGGTCGTTATACAGATTCTTCAGGAGGCATACAAGATGACTTGGTATCCCCATACCACTAAGAACTTGCCACAATTTGTTATGGTCCACACAGTCAAAGGCTTTAGAATAGTCAATAAAACAGAAATAGATGTTTTTCTGAAACTCCCTGGCTTTTTCGATTATCCAGCGGATATTGGCAATTTGGTCTCTAGTTCCTCTGCCTTTTCTAAACCCAGCTTGTACATCTGGCAATTCTCGCTCCATGAACTGCTGAAGTCTACCTTGCAGGATCTTGAGCATTACCTTACTGGCATGTGAAATGAGTGCCACTGTTCGATAGTTTGAACATTCTTTAGTGTTTCCCTTTTTTGGTATGGGGATATAAGTTGATTTTTTCCAGTCTGATGGCCATTCTTGTGTTTTCCAAATTTGCTGGCATATAGCATGCATTACCTTGACAGCATCATCTTGCAAGATTTTGAACAGTTCAGCTGGGATGCCGTTGTCTCCTGTTGCCTTGTTATTAGCAATGCTTCTTAAGGCCCACTCAACCTCACTCTTCAGGATGTCTGGCTCTAGCTCACCGACCACACCGTCAAAGCTATCCCCGATATTGTTATCCTTCCTATACAGGTTTTCTGTATATTCTTGCCACCTTTTCTTGATCTCTTCTTCTTCTGTTAGGTCCTTGCCATCTTTGTTTTTGATCATACCCATTTTGGCCTGGAATTTACCTCCAATGTTTCTAATTTTCTGGAAGAGGTCTCTTGTCCTTCCTGTTCTATTGTCTTCTTCCACTTCCGCGCATTGCTTGTTTAAAAATAATTCCTTATCTCTTCTGGCTAACCTCTGGAATTTGGCATTTAATTGGGCATATCTCCCCCTATCACTGTTGCCTTTTGCTTTCCTTCTTTCTTGGGCTACTTCTAGTGTCTCAGCAGACAGCCATTTTGCCTTCTTGGTTTTCTCTTTCTTTGGGATGTATTTTGTTGCCGCCTCCTGAACAATGCTGCCAACTTCTGTCCAGAGTTCTTCCGGGACCCTATCTACTAAGTCCAGTCCCTTAAATCTATTCTTCACCTCCACTGCATATTCCTTAGGAATATTAGTGAGCTCATATCTAGCTGATCTGTGGGTCTTCCCTAATCTCTTTAGTCTGATCCTAAATTGTGCAAGAAGAAGTTCGTGATCTGAACTACAGTCAGCTCCAGGCCTTGTTTTTACCGACTGTACAGATGTCCGCCACCTTTGGCTGCAAAGGATGTAATCAATCTGATTTCGGTGTTGTCCATCTGGTGAAGTCCATGTATAAAGCCGTCTCTTAGGTTGTTGGAAGAGAGTGTTTGTTATGCAGAGTGAATTGTCTTGGCAAAATTCTATCAGCCTGTGTCCTGCTTCGTTTTGTTCTCCCAGGCCATACTTACCTGTAATTCGAGGTGTCATTTGACTGCCCACCTTAGCATTCCAGTCTCCTGTGATGAAAATAACATCTCTTTTAGGCGTGTTGTCCAGTAGGTGCTGCAGATCCTCATAGAACTGCTCTACTTCAGCTTCTTCAGCATCTGTGGTTGGGGCGTATATTTGGATCACTGTGATGTTAGATGGCTTGCCCTGAATTCGAATTGAGATCATTCTGTCGTTTTTTGGGTTGTATCCAAGCACTGCTTTAGCCACTTTACTATTAATTATGAAGGCTACTCCATTTCTTCTGTGGTCCTCTTGTCCGCAGTAGTAGATCTGGTGGTCATTTGATGTGAAGTGGCCCATTCCAGTCCATTTCAGTTCACTGACGCCCAGAATGTCTATCTTTAATCTTGACATCTCACCAATAACCACATCCAATTTGCCCTGGCTCATAGATCTTACATTCCAGGTTGATCCTTAGAACATCGGATTCGCCGTTCACCACCAGCACCGTCGGCCGCTAGCCTCCTTTCGGCTTTGAGCTAGCTGCGTCATCACGTCTGGGGCTAGTTGAGCTCATCCTCTGTTCCTCCCCAGTAGCATTTTGACCATCTTCCGACCTGGGGGTCTCATCTTCCGATGGTATACCGACATATCTCTGGTTGTACTGATCCATTTAGTTTTCACGGCAAGAATACTGAGGTGGGTTGCCATTACCTTCCCCAGGGATCGCATTTAGTCTGACCTCTCTGTCATGACCTTCCCGTCTTGGGTGTCCCTTCACGGTTTAGCTCATGGCATCTTTGAGGTGCTCAAGCTCCAGCACCACGACAAGGTAACGATCCTTTGCTGAAGTTATAAGCTTGGAGTTTCAGTTAAAACTAATGAAAATAACCCATGAATATCTTGGATTTAGGTAAGTCCAGCTTCATCTCTGAGGAGAGATTGAGCAGAAATCCAGGAAGCCCTGCATGAGGACTGTGGCATTAATACCCATCTGTACAGCTTGAAGAAGAAGCACTTGGCACATGAAGGAGGATGCCAGGTTACCAGCAAGACTCACTAACACTGTTTCTGGTGGAACACAACACTTGTTTCATCGTTTTTGTGTCATCATGGTTTGTACCAGCTGAATATAAAATGAAGTGAGATCCCTGCCTAAGCCTCCTTCAGCTCCTGAAAAAAAGGTTAAGCATATTATATGTGGACTGCAAAAGTCCAGTTGACCACTAGTGGTAGCAAAGCCATACAGAAAGCATTGTTTTCTGACATCTTGTGGCTGCCCAGATTTTTGCAGCCCACTATGGAATCCATAAGACAGGACTGATATCTTTCTAATAGTACTTGAAGGAGCAAGCTACTTCTTTTCAAACTTTCTAGGCCAACAAAGGAATGTTGAGAAGGCCTGGATGGTGTGTCCCCTGCCTGGCTTTTCATCCTCCATCCTTTCAGTATTGTAAAGCTTCCATAAGGTCCATTGCCCAATTTTAAGAATATATAACTCTTCTTTTTTCCTCAAATTCTTCTAAAGACTGACTGAATGCTTTCTTCTAGCTGAGAGTGTTAGACTTCTAGAAATATTGCTTTTATAATGAGGTAAGAGAAAGCAGAAAGTAAACACTGGCTTTATCCCTAATGAGAGGGTCACACAGATGAAATCTAGGGTAGAAGAAAAGTCAGCTGAAGTCACCCCAAGAGGGTTGGGACTTGGATAACAAGAGAAAACTCCTAGGGGATAGAAGGAAAGATCAATGGAAAGAACATGCTGAAGATGTAAGAAAACTGCTGAATGAGATTTGGCTTTCTACTGAGATTTCTAAAAGCCCAGAACCATTTCTACAGTTATTCTTAACCTACACCCCTCTGCTCTATAGGAATTTCCAGCTATTAAGCCTCAGGCTTGGTAGAAGAAATGCACACTGGAATTTTATCTTCCTCGTGTTAGTGAAAATTTCCTCTTAACTGGCTTAGTTTCAAAATCCTTAAAAAAAAAAAAAGCAGACACACAAACTCAGGGTGGTTCACTGTTCTCTGCCTTTTGCCTTTGAAATGATTAGCTGCCTTTCTCATTGCTAATAAAATATTTAATTTGAAATGCTTGAAGGATACAGTTTCTTTCTTTCTTCTTTCTTCTTTCTTTCTTCTTTCTTCTTTCTTTCTTCTTTCTTCTTTCTTTCATTAGATATATACATTGGTATACATTAATCAGAAAACCAATATTTAAAGCTCCTCTGGTGTATAACATGCAAATAAAAGTTATCAGCTCAACAAAAGCACCATAACCATCTTCATTTAAAATAAAAAAAGGAACGGTCCTAAATGAGCTGCTTTTTGTTCATTGTATGTAATTCTAGCCCCCACCTATGACCGTTAATACAAATTCTTTTCTCCATAATGTCTTGATCAAATAATAAGTAGAGTTAGACTTTTTAATATGCTCAGTGTGACAAAACTAGGTTCATTGGGGGGATAAAGAAATCTACATTCTAATCTCACTGCCACAACTCCAAAAGTGGTAATTTTGTGATTACCTCCTTTCTGGTATGGAGGAAAGCATAGTAACTTAGACATAGGGAGGGTGTCTGGGTTGCATGGTGTGTCTCATTTATTCAGAGGACTAGTTGACATGAACAATTAAGACTTTATTTAAAAATACAGTATTATATGAACAGGTGGGTTAGATTGTAATTCCCCCCCCCCTCTTTAAAGGGCTATACCAACAAACTCATCTGCTGTGCTTATTTATGGACTAATTGTTTAGTTTGCCACAAGGGCTACCAATGTCTGGTTGTTGTTGTTTTTTCTGCCTTTCCTTTCCTTTCCTTTCCTTTCCTTACCTTACCTTACCTTACCTTTCCTTTCCTTTTCTTTGATACTTACTTACTTATTTATTTATTTATCTGGTGGCTGGATAAGTCCCTGCAGTTTTCTTGGCAAGATTTCAGAAGTGGTTGGCCATTGCCTCCTTCCCAAGGCTGAGGAGAGTGACTGGCGCAAGGTCACCCTACTGAATTTGTGCCTAAGGCACGACTAGAACCCCTGGTCTCCTGGTTTCAAGCCTGATGCCTTAACCATTACACTGAACTGGCTTGCTACGGTTTATTATTAGAAAGGTAAATATTACCCAGAGTTAGTGTCATGTTCACTGTTTCAATGTGCACTGTACATTGTAACGTTTCACATGCCATGGTGCTGGCGCACGTTGCTGTTGGGAGGGAGCTGCTGGGAGACCTTGTGCCAAGCTCTGTATCTATGTCCATTTCAATGGAATGTGTTTGGGTTATGTGCTCTGCTCAAGGACTTTTCCACCGCATCATCAGAAGCCATTGGGAGCACCTGGGATTGTGAGCCTGGGAAGATTCTCTGGGGGGAGGGATCTCGTTTGTACCGAGGGTTTTTTAGTTTGCATTTGGCGCGCTTTTCCCATTCTCAGCTTTCTTTGTACTTGCATACTATTCTTAAATAAACCAGATTTTATTAAGCTCTTGCTTGTGAGTCTGAGAGTGTTTTAGAATAGGCAACCCTTACAGTTAGGTATATCTCCTGATGACTGCATGGGTGCATCCACAAAGTTTTATTGGCAGCATTATAAACATCATTTGCCATTACCTTCTTCCAGGTTTTTTTTTTTCCTCACCTCCCAGTCTAGCCTAGAGCCCTGGAATTTCATGGCAAACCCCTTCTAAGCTCAAATCAAGTTCAGTCCTGCTTTGCTTTTGATGAATCTGCCATGTTTGTTAGATGCTGCTATTTACTATAGACTCACATGGTGATAGTGGTGGTGGCAAGAATGATTGATAATAACTTTATCTGCATTAATCTCCTACATTTGTATCATTTTATTTTGTAGATTTTAAAAAGATTTATATATTACCTAAAATTGCATTTAGCATACAAGTTAGGAGCATACTAAATAAGCAAAGGAGCCAATGGTCATCATGATTTCATTTCAAGGTTTGTACTTCACCTATATTTATTTAGGGGGGCATCTCCAACAAACAATAAAGACGGGTTTGCTACTGAGAGTACAGCAAAAGAATAATAGTAGGCACAACTTTTATTAGGAATAATTAAATGTTTCTCTGTAGGTAACTATCTTTTGAAACACCCCAAATTGTAGGTTCAGTCACTATCTGTAACATCTTGGCAGCTTCCATACTTTGGTATGAGATCAGCTTCATCATTCTTTCTCAAGTCATTACTGTGTTAGTTATAACATAACAGTAGCTGAAAAACAAACCTTCTGGTGGACTTCTGGACCAGGAAAGAAGGAATATGCTACCAAGTATTTGTCTCCTTAATTGTCCTTTCCCAAACCCAAATTTTGAAAAAGGAGGTATCATAGATGAACAAGTTACAGTCCTTCATATCTCTTTATCTTATTTCTACCTCTTCCACCTAAATAGCCCTTCCAAATGTCTTTGATTCTTAACTGGAAAGATTACGTGACCCAAGACTGAAGACACTTTTTTACATATAGACAGAAAAAAAAAAAAAAAAAAAAGATTGGCAGCCTGATATCATGTGTCTAAGCCATTTCCATCTTAGCTTTTTGGATCACGTATCTTATGTATCCAGGTTATATCCAAGCATCACTTTCTTCCTTGAAGGCTGATGTAGGATCCCCTCTTGTTCTACTTGTGGATGGAAGCTTTCAGGATCAATCAGTAGCCCAAAACCTCAAACTTGTCAATATGAGATTTAGATATGTGCAAATACTCTTCAAATCTGATGTCCCAGGGTCTTAGCAAATGATCTAAATGACAAGAGTGTCCCAACTCTCCCAATTCCTAACCAAACTCAAACAAACCAAATGGAACAAAAGGAAGCCCAAACAAAATGGAAATATAAATGAATTGGTGAAAACAAGATACCGACACACTCAAGAGGTAGCATGAAATGAGATGACCGACTGGCTAAATTCTTAGGGTTGCCAAAAGGGGGATCAACAGAAGCTGCATTAAAGAAAAAGAGGCTGGAGGGAGCCCACCCTGTCTCTAAAGGGAAGAATAAATTGGATACACACATACACACTCTCACACAAGCTCAACGATGGCCAGTTGATCCATTCTTCATGAAAGCAGGTGGACAAAACTACCCTGGCCTTAACAAGGGAATGCCATATTCCTTATTCTCTAATCTCACACTATTCATTGGTGTTGCACAGATGTTTTGTTATTGTTTAAAAAAATATTTAGAGGGGCCATCTTTTCCCTCCCTTTTTAAACTAGTCATTTACAAATGTTCACCTATTCCTGCTGATCTTTTTCTGTTTTCCTCATTTCTCACTCTGCAAGACATTGCCGGTATTTCCAGATAATGGCCTTATTAGCTTTTATATTTGTGCAAACCTGATTGACCATTTAATTTCATGTGTTTTGGCATGGGGGGGGGGGGCTCAAGTATGCCTATGTTAAAAAGATGTGTTGATGTCCCCTTGCTTGGCATAATTTAATAATTGATGGCCATGTGATAGTAAGTTTTCAAAATCATAAACCCTTTCCACTGTGCAGAGATTCAACATTCTTTCTAAAACAATGAAACCAATTCCTAAATACATTCATTGCAGGGCATAAGCTGCAAACTAGTTTATAAATACCTAGCAGGGAAATATTCCCATCATACACAAAGACTGCTGCTCAGTTATTTTTGTTGGTAATGTCTGCAAACTTACTTTAACATGGAAGGATGACAAATGCTTCCCACCATGATCTCTTTGGTATCAATAATGAGGATGTCAATGTTCTAAGCCTGTGTGAGTATGCTCCAAATGTTTTATAAAATAATGCAGACGCCTCTGGCAGGCATAGCTTTAGCTGCTAATTAAGAAGCAACACTTACTGCTAAAGTCCAATAGAAAAGTGTAGTAATACAGGGCAATTAGTAAATCAGGTAATAGATTCTGAAAATGCCTGCATTGATTCTCTCTACAATTGCTGCAACTTAATGGACAGATGTACATTCTCTCCTATTGAGGCAAGGAAAGTAGGTAGTCAAATTTTTAACAATTATGTGCACGCTTACATAATGGTATTAGATTGGACCATCATTTCTTTTAGAGCTCTAGCCTAGAGGCAGCTCACAATATATTACAGAACTATTTAAAGAAGAAGTCTCAAGTAGGTGCATGCCAGTTCCCTGCACAAACATTCATTTAACAATGGTAATCTGAAAAATTAACATTCGTTATTATTTGTGCATCTATTTACGTGCAAGAGAGTTTTTAGTCCTACTAGAGTGACTGGCAATGGCTTGCTTTCTCATACTTTTTACAGGGTCAAAAACAAACTGTTGTGAGCTGGTAACTCACTTTGTTCAGAGGTATATTATAAATGCTGCTATAAAAAACAAGAATTATATTTGCTAACTGTTTTGAAATATATCGTGTGGGGGAGGGAGGCACTGTCAACTGCAAGGATTAGCTGAATCATGCATTGCCACAAGAAAGAAAGAAAGAAAGAAAGAAAGAAAGAAAGAAAGAAAGAAAGAAAGAAAGAAAGAAAGAAAGAAAGAAAGAAAGAAAGAAAGAAAGAAAGAAAGAAGGGAGGGAGGGAGGGAGGGAGGGAGGGAGGGAGGGAGGGAGGGAGGGAAGAGGGGGATCTTTATTGCTGATTTTGAAGAAATCCAAATGGGAGGAAAGTGTTTCCCAATAATAGGTTAGCATGACAGCTCCCTTTGATTCTGATGTTAATATTACCTGCAAAAATTTCCATTCTACCCCTTCCATGCAGTCCACCTAGATTTCAAACCTTCATGGAGCACTTACCTGCACTCCTCAAAGTGTTGCAGACTGGGGTTGCATGGCTGCCCTCTGGAGTTGCCCCACAATCCTGGGAAAAGTCACATTTGATTGAAGGGGTTGTGGACAAGTGCTACAGTACATGTGCTGCAAATCCCAACCACCCAACCTGATCAGTTTCCCAACTTTGCTCAACACTTCTATTTCAGATAATAGCTGGTTACATCTCAGATAAGGGCACAGGTCACAGTCTTGATCTGGTTATTCATCTGGGGAAAGGGGGAGGAGAAGATGAAGAAGTTGTAGTCAGATTAGGTTTAGGTTTAGACTCTCAGCAGCCTTTTCCTTCTGCAAGGTTTGGACACCAATTTAAATACTCCATCTCTGGCAACTAATGGATCTCACTGAATTTCAGAGGGCGCTGGATGATTTTTTCCTTGGTAAGGCTGAGTGTTTCTGTAGCCCTAATCAACAATGCAATATGGAGCTAATTTGAACAACTGACATGATTGTCCTCAGGTGCCCTTTCCCACTTGGCAGAAACGAACTACTTACTTGGTACATCCTGAAGCTGATGGCAATGAAGCAAATGGGACAACTGGAAGATACAGTAAGTGGAGGAAGACTCATATGGAATCCAGTGCAGATGTCAGATCATTAAAGGCAGCAAAAACATACCACTGTTGCATCTTCAGAGTGTTGCTGGGTAAAATAGTTTAGAATAGTGAAGGAGCATTACACTCTGAGGCTAAAAATGATTCAGTCATACCCTTAATAGTATGCTGCAATAGAACTGCAAATCTGTTTGAAGGTAAAGTTATTTGTGCTTTTCATGATTTGGGTTCCAGTATTGGTGTGGCGATGTTAGAGAGAGAATCAGAGGACCACCATTTTTCTTTGAAGAAAGAAAGGTATTAATCTCTTTGAAGTATCAGGCAATATCAAAATGAAGCCACTCCTAAAGAAAACTAACTGGGATCCATATCTCATGGACAATTCCAGACCATTTCCTAATGGTTGTCTTGGATCTGTGCCAAAACAAGGTAATGGAGACCAACAGTATTTCAACCCAGACAAGATAGAAGATATTTTTGTGAACAGCCCATCAGTCCAAGTATCCAGATTTTTCTGGTAAGGGTGGCATGCACTTCAAAAGATCAGGGTTTGAGAATGTTCCTTAATCCACCATGGATATTGGAAGCCCAGGTGGCCAGGAGTGCTAGCCAATATTGGCATTTTTTTCAAAGGCACACCGGATTGGTGGAAATATGATCCTGATGTTGCACTGAAGGTCATGTACAGTAGATTCAACTAACCATAGTGGGTCCCTGTTACAGCAACCAATGACCTGAGATTTTTAGCTGGATTCCACCCTTATAATGGCCAATGGTCAGGGATAATGGGAACAAGAGTCAAACAACTTTTAGAAAGACATAGCAGTGTCAGGTTCTATTTTATTAAAAATCATTTTCTCATTTCGATTGAATGGGACTGTAGGAAGTGTAATAAGGACAGTAGTAGAGTAGGAAGTGTTACAGTTAATAAGTGTTAAAGTAGGAAGTGTTAATTACTTTTTCTCATCCATGCATTTAAGTAAACAAAAATGAAATTTAAAAATGAAAGGACACATGCAAAACCGTTTTTTTCCCCAAAATATTTTGGTAGGAGTGTGTCAAAGTGTGGTGAGAATAACATAATGCAAAACAGACGTCATGCATATAGTTTTCAACCAATGACTCACTGCAACTTTTTTTTTTTACGTTATTGTGTTTGATTTTTTTTTTTTTTTACTTTAGTCACATTTAAAGATGTAAAGAAAGAAAGGAGATTAGTCTGATGTACTGTAACATAATCAACTTGCAAATCTCTCAGTAATTATATCAGGGTATTTATAGAAGAACTATTTTTTTTTCCTTTAATCTGAATAAAAACAATAGTATTCCTTCCCCTAGCTCAGCAGCCTAAGAATTAAGATTTCACAAGATCCTAATACACAAATCAGGGTTTTTAAGTGATTATTGAAACACAGTGACTGGAATTGATATAGACCTGGTTTGCCATTGATGACTTCTGGGCTTTTTTTGATTTTCCAATCTACAATTGTCTCCCATACAATTACTAACCAGGCCAGAACCTGTTAACCTTTCAGTTCCAGATAAGACTGGCCAGATTGGTTTCCTATATGCCAAAATAATTTTCAGGTTAGTGATGCATAAGGATTTTTTTTTTTTCCAACATGAATTGACCTGACTAAGCTATACCTCTCTTCTGATTTTTGCAATTGAGTTTCAAGGTAAACACAACACATACACATACACACACAACAAACTGCTGTGTAGATTTTTTCCACAGTAACTAAAGAAATAACTTGTAGGTGAATAGGCTTCTGGAGGAAGTGGACATGTGAATGAATACATGATGAACGTTACATGGACCAGAAGTAGATTGATAAATCCATTGCTCTTGGATAAAAAGGATGATCTGTCAATGCAATGGTCCCTAGAAAGGGGAAAAGAAGGATTAGAAGAATCTAAGTACCAGCTGCACAGATATTTAACTTGCAAAAGGTATTGGATGTCAGGATGTCACATCCAGCTTCATATGGTAAATCCCTAAGCAGAGGAAATTGATGAGGGTCAGCTTTCAGAAATCTTGCCTTCTATGGCAATGGAAATACGATGTATTCAAAATTAATTTTAGTCCTAAACTTTGTTTGTTATATAGATCTGTCTATCTCAAACTGCTTTGCTGTATAATAAACTGAGCACTGTTTTCCTCATACATTACTTTCTATCTTGGAATATTGCACATGACTCTTATATTTAAGTCTGCATTCAGCCCAGGCACAGCTTACAGCTCAAAAGTTGTCTAAATATTAACATTTATGATCAATCTTTCAGTGATTGCTATGCAGAGGCATGAACTATTTAAATAGGTATGGGATTTATCAAACACTGGGGGAGAATCTTGTTCTAACTTTGCTAAGAATGTATCACATTTACATTTACCAAATCAAGATGTGAGCAGGAATGCAGTTATCTTATATTGTTTACTTTTCTTGGCATTTTTTTGCAACTAAGAATGCATACAAAATGTATATACTGTATTACAGAAACATGCACACAACAGTGTCTTTATTAGATGAAAAAATACCCACCCCACAAAAAAAATGTGCTGCTGGCAAAAATTGTATATGAAATGCATGCATTTAATTTGCAACCTAAATAAAAGTAGGTGATAATATACTGAAAAATTGGGAGGAAATAGAATTTGAGAGAAAACAGAAATATTTGTTTTTTTCACCCTCTCATATGAAAAAAGGGAATATGATTTTGTGAAAGAACAATTCTTGGGGGGAAATTTAGGGATGCAGATAACACAAATGTTTGTTTAAATCATTTAATTTATTTTTATTAGTTGCACACTAACGTTCTTTTCCAAAGGAAAGCTTAGATTATATGAAAATTGCAATCAATATACTAATAATGTAACAACTGTCCTTCATGATAAGTAAAAAAAATAAAGAAATCTATAGCATATCTGAACACGTTTCAATCCTATGACTAAGAATATTTCAAGAAACAGCATCCTTGTTATCCATTATATCGTTTTCCAATTTAATATCCTAAAAGCAGAGGCACCAGATTAATAGCACAGTATCTATGTTATTTAGATACATCTTAATCAATAGGTAGCAGCAGGCTGTGAACCTCTAAAAAGTATTTCACCAGGTCTGAGCAGCTGTAATATCATTTTTTAATCAATTTCAGAATCTGTTTACCAAAAAAACGCGGGAATAGCACTGTCTGAAGCTGTGCCAGGCTTGGGAGATTTGTCTGTGCAATGCAGAACTGGGGTGGTGTGGTCTTTGAAACCTTGTAAGAGTTGAGCTGATTCAACATCAAATGGAATCTCAAGAGTTTTCATACATCATTCAGGGTAAGGGTAAAAATAATATCCCATGGAAACAGGCTTTTCTATTTCAGCAGGAATTTAGAAAGATGAGTCCTTATTTTGGGGGGAACTTCAATTTGCAAGTCATATCTAAATTATATCTCATATACCCTGGTCTATCTAAAAAGCTAAGCAAGATTGACTGTGGTTAATAGGGTTGTAGGCTAGACAAGAGATGGATGGATGGATGGATGGATGGATGGATGGATGGATAGATAGATAGATAGATAGATAGATAGATAGATAGATAGATAGGACAAACCCCTTCCATATCATGCCAAGAAAACCATATAGATATTCTTGTGACCTTAGGAGCTAAACCCAATTCAAAGGAGTATTTACTTACTTTCTAATTATAACACATATAACTGGAAGTGTGTAATACAGCTTTAGGCACTACAGTCTCCAGAACCTCATACCTTCTTAAAGTTTATTTTGTTTGCATTGGCTTTTAGCAACCTAACTAGTTAGAAGTAAGGTTAGCTACTTTTTGTTTAAAATGTAACTGGTGTTCTACTCTCTTTTTTCCAGTCTGGGTGGTGTTGTTAAACTGATGTTATCTGCTCCACACTCCAGAGAAGGGCAGGATAGAAATTGAAATAAATACATTCCTGGTTCTATCTTTCCTTTTAAGACCCTTGCCATACAAAATGGAAAGTACCATCCATCAGTCGTGTATGCTATTACACAGATGGCATTTTGGCTGTTCTGTGTTGACATTGTACTCTTTAAAGGCATAAAAATTCACTTTGCAGCAGAAATTGATTTTCTATTCCTTTTAGCATTCTTTTCAAAGATAGCTTCTCATATTTGATCTATGCTGTGTATTACTTAAAAACTTCAGCTTCAGTTGTTTGGGCACATTAAAGTTAGATCTTACAAAATTTAAAACAAAACCTATTCCCATTCCAATTTTTCTTTGCTCTGGGTTGTTCATTGTAGACATATATTTTAGGCTTCTCTTAAACCTGAAAGTAGAAGTCATTCTCATGTCTCCTCTCTTTCCCCTCCCCACTCCTTTGTGCATGGCATAAAGTTTAATTATATTTTGGGTAGGTTATGTTTCACAGAGGAGGATATGTTCAGATTCATAGAATGTGAAGGTGAGGAGATGTACTGCTTAGATTCTTCATGCAACAACATTCATGCAAAGGGATTTTTTTTTTTTTAAAGCCACCACAGATTTAAAATCTGGATGGATGGATGGATGGATGGATATCTATAAACAGGTCTGACCTACTAGCTTAGAGGACCTTAAATCAAAATCAGATAGTTCCCTCATAACTTTTTAAGTATGTCAGCTAACAGAACCTCCTTCTTCAAAAGTTCTATATCTCTGAATACCAACAGTAATAGGTAAATAACAGGGGAGACATGAGACTTCTTAATTTAGAGTGGGCAATATAATTCTGAATCTAATGCAACTGTGATCAGATGTAACTTCCTTAAATTCTTCCTTTTTGAACCATGTCTTGAATTTTGGTCAATAGCCATTGCATCCACCTCCATAAGCAGATTTTTATGCTAACATTTTTTTTTCCATGGCATGAAAGTACAGGGATCCATTTTCTGCAACCACTGAAACCCACAAATTTTCTCTATAATTGGAGCTATAACAAAAATTGCCATGATTTCAAGTGGAGCAAAATGGACTGCAGTAGAACTGAACTGAACTGAACAAATTTAATTGAATTGAATTGTTATGGCCCAAAAGACTCTGGGTGGGTTACAAAATCAAAAAATCAAAAATGGGGAAAATGGAAAAAAAACAGTAAAAACAATTAAACAGTTAAAACCCATGTAACCAGGCAGTTTCAACTAAACAGAACAAAAATACAACAGGGGCCATGCCTAACAGACGACTAGTAAACATTTCTGGAAGATATATCTGAAAAGAATGTATATTGGAAAATATGCATTAAAAAAAAAAAACTGTGATCACAAAATAATGAGTAGAAAACATGACATACTAATAAAGAGGCATGCATAGCTTCAAATAAGTTATATACAGTACAAAACTTCATGCATGAAGGAAAATTGTGTACAGTATTGTATATTTTTCACTTTAGGAAGAACTGAAGATAAGATATAACACAGATTGTCCATTTTTAATTAAAATGAATTGACATAATGGGACACTAGATGAACATCTGTGAACTGGCATTGACCATATTTACTCTCACCACCATATCTCTAATTGGAATGGCGGAGAAAGTTCTCCTTATGCTAGCCATATGCAAGAATTTTTGTTTGTTATTAGTTCTGCTAATATTAGGTAAAGGGTAAAGGTTTCCCTTGACGTAAAGTCCAGTCGAGTCCGACTCTAGGGGCGGTGCTCATCTCCGTTTCTAAGCCTTGGAGCCGGCGTTGTCATAGACACTTCCGGGTCATGTGGCCAGCATGACGACACGGAACGCCGTTACCTTCCCGCCGAAGCGGTACCAATTAATCTACTCACATTTGCATGTTTTCGAACTGCTAGGTGAGCAGGAGCTGGGACTATTAGTTGTGCTAATATTCAGCAACTAAATGTCTAATTGTTGCAATCTTCATTTCTAAAAAAAAAAAAAAAAAGAGTTCCAGCATTCATTCATTTCATTATCTAAGCTTTTATTTATTTATTTATATATATATATATATATATATATATATAACCTCATACTTTTCATATCTGAAGCATTATCAGAGCTGATGTTAGTGGTTAGTCCTGATTACTTCCACTTAAATTTCTGGCAAACTTTTCAACTCAATAAAGGCTAGACATTATTTTTCTCTTGATGGGGGAAAATCAGCCATCAAAAATTGTTCTGCCTTGAGTTCCAAAAGAAGAATGGGGCATGACAATATTCAAACCATATTCATTCCTTGCTTTTTGCATTTACTCTGGAATGAATGAGTTTCGTTTTAGTTTTCCTTCATTATGAAATTTTACCTATCCCTATTGGTCCTCAATGTTTCTAGACATTTTTGTAGAGATTGGTAGTTCAGTGCAAGATCAGTACAAAACACAAATATTTCATGATGGTAGAACCCATCTTTTATTACAACACCATTCATGATATAGAAATAGCTTTCAAATGCCAGTGTTGTTCAGCCTTATCAAAATAGAAGTTTTAAATCTGTATACTTAATGTTCAGGTGCTGTGAATCAAGTTTTGTTATCATACCATATATTGACTTTGATTATATGGTTTTATGTGGTGAGTGTTGAAGCAGTTGGGAACTGTTGCTACAGTGCCATCAAATGTAATTTACAGTAAGTGGAAAATTGCTAAAGAAGTCCAACACAGACACTTCAGGAGATCATACTTCTTAAAAAAAAAAAAAAATGAAATGAAATGAAATATTGAAAAAATGTTGAAAGGCAAACTCAGGGGAATAAACTTTTACCACCATCACTGTAATATAAACTCATCTGGAATGCCTACTGCCAATCAGAAAAGAAACACACACCAAATCCAAGTGATCACAAGGAAAAAAAAAAGACTAATGGCAAGGAAATATTATTTATTTTTTAACAAAAGGAAGAGGAGATCCTTTGGGGGGGCAAAAGAAGAAAAGAAAAGAAAACCAAACATATTGGGGGAAGCATGCAGGGCTTGGCTTCTGGAATTTTTTTCAACCCATTAAAATAGTCCTGTTTTAGATCATATGACTGGAAAGGAAGGAGGGAGGGAGGGGCTTAGAATGGAACAGCTGCCAATAACTGAAGCTGCTGACCAACTGCCCCCTCCACACAGATATTTGGAGATTTTTTCCCCCTCTATCTCTCTCTGCAATTCCTAATCAGATCAGGCCCATTTTCAAATTCTTTCTTTTGCAGCCTTCTCTTTGCACACTAAGTTTGGTCCAGTTCCATTGAGTTCCTGGAGAATTGTCCTGCTGGCAGACAGGCAAAGTTCCCAAGCTCCTTCACTTACTGTTCATTGGGGAAGAAAGAATGAAAAAGGATAGATGGGAGAGGATCTAGCAAATAGCACTTAATGGCAAGCATTATTAAATATGAAGCTACCAGTTTTCTACAAAAATGACTTTTTGAGTTGTATGTATGTTGTTGTTGTTAGTTGCCGTCGAGTCATTTACACCTCACGGCGACCCTATGTATAACAGAATGAAATGTCGTTTGGTCTTGTGCCATATGCCTGACTGTTCCAATGTTTGCATCCACTGTTGCTGTAACTGTGTCAATCCATCGCATTGAAGGTCTTCCTCTTTTCCACTGGCCCTCGACTAAACCAAACATGATGTCCTTTTCAAGCAATCGGTCTTTCCTGACGATGTGCCCAAAGTATGAGAGTCTAAGCCTAGTTATCTTCACCTCTAGGGAACATTCTGGCAGTATTTCTTCTAAAACTGATTTGTTTGTTCTTCTGGCAGTCCATGGTATAGGACCTGTAAATATATGGTTTGGTTTCACTAGCTTTTTAGAATTTAGAATATGGAGTTAAAAGGCTCTCCACCCCTCATGGAGCATCAGAAAACTCTACTGGCAAGAAATATGCTGTGCTTGTTGCCAGTCCCAATCCTGCCTCCTCTGCCCCTGTTCCCAGTTACTGCTAGTCCCTGACTTTGCTTTAATGTAATGGTGACAAAGCCTATTTTATATTCCTTGACATTGTCCTTCAAGTATATTGGAATAAGGGCAAAATATTGCATTAATATCGGTAAGGTTAAGGATAATTACAGCCAGTTTGGTGTATTGGTTAAGGCACCAGGCTAGAAACCAGGAGACCATGAGTTTTAGTCCTGCCTTTGGCACAAAGCCAGCTGGGTGACTTTAGGCTAATCTCTCTCTCTCAGCACTAGGAAGGAGGAGGCAATGGCAAACCAAATATTGCCAAGAAAACCACAGGGACTAGTCCAGGCAGTTGCCAGGAATCAACACGGACTTGAAGGCACATACACACAGGGGTGATTTAAGCCTCTTGGGTTGCAGCCTCATGGGGTGCAGCTGCTACAGAGAACACATGGTTCTTGAGTCCTGATAGATGATATTGTTTAATCAAAGGAACCCAGAGAGTGCCAACCCCACAAGATTAAATCTGCTGAGCAGATGCTATGGGAGACAGATGGTCCCTCAAATAACCAGTCTCCATGCCATGTAGGGCCTTATATGTGACAACCAGCACCTTGAATCATACCTGGAACCCAAGATGTTATAGAGGCATACAAAAGCATGTCCATTACTGCTCACGCTGATACATTTTGGACCATTAGGAGCTTCCAGGGCAGGCCCATGTAGAATCCATTGTAGTAGTCAACTCCTGAGGTAACCAGAGCATGAGTGACTGCCTGAAGCCTCCACCCCCACTCCAATCTAGGAAAGGGCACAACTAGCACACCAGATGAAGTTGTGCAAAGGCTTTCCTGGCCACCTGCTCTTCTTGTTTCCCTTGCTTTACTCAAGGCCACTTGAGTTTTAGAGAATGAAAGGTCTACCTCCATATTTTCTTACAACTGGTTCCTCTACTCTTGAATTTCCATATTTACAAGAAATGTATAAAACCTGCATCAAAAGGTGGTAGGATTGTAGCAAGGTAAAGATAAAGATGCCTGTGCTACACTTCTCCCAATTCCAGAATTTAAAATAAAGTGTTATTGCCTTTCAACCTCTCTACAAATGTCCTTCATGGGGAGGGGGAGAAACGGGGGTAAGGAAATCACACCAGAAAAGATGTGCCAGGGCCAATTTATGCCATGAATTAGTATAAGTGGGGACATGGCCTCAATGTGCTATTTTTGTTATAAAGGAAAATCAATCATAACAGTCAGTAAAATGTAAGAAACATTAATACTGAAGTATCTTATGGAACTCTGTGGGGTGATCAGCTTGGGATATTGTGGGCATTGCAGTCCAGGGAAATGTAAAGAAAAGAGGAACCAAAGTAATTAAATTTGTGGAACATCCAAACTGGCCAAAAAAAAAAATAAAAGTTTTGGAACAATTCCCTTAATGAACAAAGTTTGTGTAAGGCAGTTTTTCCCTTAGCAAAAGGAATAGGTTAAAGAGGACCTGATTGTATGACAAGCATTCATGTTGTTTTGTTGTTCATTCGTTTAGTTGCTTCCGACTCTTCGTGACTTCATGGACCAGCCCACGCCAGAGCTTCCTGTCGGTCGTCGACACCCCCAGCTCCCCCAGGGACGAGTCCGTCACCTCTAGAATATCATCCATCCATCTTGCCTTTGGTCGGCCCCTCTTCCTTTTGCCTTCCACTCTCCCTAGCATCAGCATCTTCTCCAGGCTGTCCTGTCTTCTCATTATGTGGCCAAAGTATTTCAGTTTTGCCTTTAATGTTGCTACGATGGTAGAAAAGGAGAATTTTCCTGTTGCTATCAAGATACATACGCCCAGTAAATTAAGGTAGAATCAGAAGGAGAGATAGATAGATAGATAGATAGATAGATAGATAGATAGATAGATAGATAGATAGATATTCCTGCAGAGCTCAGTTGAAGTGTGGAATTTGTAATTTTGGGATGTCCTAATTGTCACCAAATGTGTCCATTAGTTTTGATGGTTTTTGTTTGTTTGTTTGTTTTAAAGGGGATGAAAGAAGATTACTCAAGAAAAAAATGTCTGTGGCCCCTAGTCTATCTATATCCATCCATCCATCCATCTATTCTAATGAAGGCAGGCATCCTTCCAATCATAGGATTGGGATCCTGAATTGGAGCCTTCTACCACATACATATTCGACTCATGGGCTTCCATAGCCATCTGCTTGAATATTTTGGAAACAGATTGCTGGACTAAAACAGGTGTTTGGTCTGCTCTTTTATATTCTTATTTTATATGCTCTATATTATATTTAAATGGTTTTTATGTTTGCTTATTCTAAGCTGCCCCCGGGGCTCTGTTATTCTGCAGTATAAACAAAGACACAAACATTGAACTGTTGAATAATAATTAATATAAAGAAGACAAAGGAAGAAATAAAAAGGCTGTAGAGGCAGTACTTATACTGTATATCTCTAAACTGCAAAGCTGGAGAAAAGTTCGAAGATAGTATGAGTTCCTTCCTTCTTTTGAGCTATAAACTAATATTTTATAAGCATTGTGGAAAAATTCTTTATTTTTAGCTTTTTAGTAGCATATGTTGTTCTGTGTAATACATCTAAGACAAATAATTGCTTCATATGATTTCAGAAGAGTCAACACAGCTGGTTTTAAACAAAGATCACTATTTGTTATAGAAATATATTGTCATAAAGATTTGGCCATTTCTCCCTCAAACTGTGCTAGTAAAATTACATTACCTGAAATACGGTGTAATTGGATTATCCAAGATTAAAATCAGGACAAGGAAACGGTGATATAAATTTATACGGTAAAGGCAGGGAGCTTATACAAGAAAACATTTAGTGAGGGAAACAGGTTTATAACATTGCCTTGTATAACATCTGCAGTTACTCTTAATGGGACTTCTTTCATCCACAGCAGAGTAACTGAGTGGTATGTATCATACTGTATGAAAAGTTTCTTTGTGTGTGTGTGTGTGTGTTTAAAGGAAAAAAAGACCCTTAATATGCATTATTATTTGCTCTAGAATTATGTTCCATGCATTTCTAGGAAGAAATGTGAGGGAAAAAAAGATGAAAAGCTTTCTACTTTGAAGCTGATGGCCTTTTTTATTTTCCATTTCCCACCCACTCTCCTTTATACAGTTTCTTCACCTTAACTGATGGCTTTGTGGGAACCCTTTCTAATTAACTGATTTTAAACACTTCTACCTTGCCCTTCATTTCAAATTCCTGAGAACAGTTTAAAGTAACTCATCCCAACCCAAAACTGTTTCATTAAAACTCTCAAAAAGACTACAAAATGCATACATTTAACCAGATATTTTTGTTAGATTATTTTGGTATTTATCTTTATTAATATTTTAATAGGTGGTTCATTTCTTTGTTTTAATTTTTAACCCTATTGTGTGTGTGTGTGTGTGTGTGTTAGTTATCTGCCTTGAGTGCTTGCAAGTGGAGAAATGTGGTTTAAATCAAATCTGATCATAATCATACTTGCCTGGTAGCTAAAAGACACAGAAGGGTAGGGAAGTCTCAGTGGGAGAGAGTTCAGAGAATTATAGCTGAGGGGGCTATATCCATTTTATACTTTCCCCAATCAACTAACTTTATTCTCCTATTACTCTGATTGCATCAGCCTTTTAAACACTGCATTGACTCCCATGCAGTTTCTCTCTAGGCACTGGTATATACCTACTCCAAATTTCTCAGCTTTTTAATTAAAGCTCTCTACCTCTGAAATGGCACTGACTTTTAATTTCCTTTCTTGGAGCTTCCATAGTGCAGGGGGGGAAAAAAGTTTTGCAATCCCCTCCTTTTGCTTCTGTAGGCATCTTCTTCCCAAGCAGCTCCGAACATTGGTCTTCATCAGTCCTCTCTTGTTATCTCCTTCCTTACTTGTCCTGTCCATCAAATGTTCACTTCAGGCAGTAAGACATGATTTATTCCACTATTCCATATAGTTGTCTTCCTTCTTCAAGCAGCAGAGTAGAGCTCCGTTCCAAGAAAGTTGATGCAATAGCATAGACTAGTCCTTATGGTGCAAAAGGACTTTGGAATTTGGACAGACTTCCCTGTTCCACAGAAGGGGGCTGGGACGTTGGGGAAAGGGCTGGCATGAGCCATCAGCTATCTCCTCAGTGTGTTACTTTTCTTGATAAGACTGCAGAAAAGAACAAAATAACATTAATCTTACTGGCAGGACATTAATGCATTATCTGGACCCTTCAATGATACTTGCTTTTAGTCTCCTATCAGGCCCACCCTAGAATTTGACAATTGAAGCATACTGCATACTCTTTTAGTGATACTCATCAACTGGAAATAAGCTTCTGTAATTGAACTGAATACATATTCTCTGCTGCTTTGTCTTACCTCTCAGACTGCAAGGATCAGTGGATTTCTGGACTGTGAGAGTCTCACACGTGATTGTTAATAAATCCATGTCATTCTTTTCTGCAGTAATCCTCATTAAAAAAATAATAATAATCCTTACTGATATTTGCATTTAAATATGTACTTTGGGGTGCATATTTTTTCTTACAGAGCTCACATTGCTAAATGCTTTTTATGTCAAAATTAAAAAAAAAAAAATGGAAAGGACTAGAAAAGTGTAGCTAAGGTCCCTTGATGTCAAGAGTCACGGAGAATGAATTGCTCCAGCATCACTATTTGCCTGCTTCGTTATATTAAAGTCAAAAGCATTTCAAGGAAGGGAAAACAAAAGAATGGAACAAGACAGTGAAAAGGTAAATTTTGCCACTCATTTGGGGGGAGGGGTTATTCAAATTCCCCATCGACATTACAAGTTTCTTCTCCAAAATTCAAACCTCAGCTTTGAAAATGTCGCACTTCCTCCCAGTTCCATTTAAATGCATTAAAGAGAAATCAATTGTATTGTTTCCTGAAAAAGGAATTTTGGAAGGGCGTAATTTGGAACTGAGATGCAGAGAAGGATGGGGACATTCTTGGACTCTATCTTCCCGATTTACCTGCAGATTCGTATCTTCTGCCTCTCCCCAGTATCCTTCAAAATATGCTTGTACAACCAAAGGATTTAGAATACCACATGGCTTTGGAATTTCACAAAGGCTAAGGAAAGTTTAATGCATTTACAGCATGCTGCACATGTGGTTGAGGAAATTAACACACACACACACACACACAGAGAACAAAAGTTTGTGCAAATCTGAATTAGCTTTGTATGTTGGAAACAAATGGTAAAACTTTGAAAAAAATACAGCAGCAATGTGTTTGGACAAGACCTTTGGCCAGGTTAAAGTTATGCTAAAAATTGATTTTAAATTGTATATAGCAATCTTACCCTTTGCTGCTAAACCATTGGTACTCTTCTATTGCATAGACAAATATTGAACTAGGTGTATAAAAAGAATTCATACAGCAATTTGGAGAATACACAAGGCTGGTGCTATAGTGAACAAGGTTACTTGGAAGAACCTTTATTACACACTGGGCAAGATACACACTTGTAAGGCTATCCCAGGTTTTTTATACAGAATGTACATTTTGAACAGACATACACACAATTTGCAATCTGCCAAGCTGATTATGATCTCACCATCCTTCTACTAAATAGAGTTTCCAAGAAAAGCACACTGATGTGTCCATGAAAGGGTCAAGGCTGACTTGAAGAATATTTTGTTTTATTGAATTAAATTATTAGTTCAGTGAGTCACAAATCAGTCACTGTTGTTCTAGAAATACAGATTTATCTATGGAGGAGACTGTACTCAGCATCAACAAAGACAACCCTTAAAATATCAACATATTAAATTCCTCTTTTGTATTTCTAGGCATTTTTCTTATATATATATATATATATTTAAGATCCAAACTTCTGAATTTAGAAGTTTGTCTTTTCTCCTAAACACCCCCCTTCTTAAAACTCTTTTTCAACTAGTGAACATGGTGAGGTCCTCAAACTAAGTTCCATGCTGTCTTTTCTTGGTGGCTCCCCTTTCTTAAGTGTGTTTGAATGGAAGCATTCTGGGATGCTTCAATTGCTGCACCAAGCAAAAGTTAAACTTGATCTCATCAGTGGTCTCTTCTAAATGTAGGGTTTTTTGTTTCACTAAAAGAGAGACTTCCCAAGGCTTTTCTAATCCCGTGTCTTTTTTTAAAGAAAAGAATTGGATGGGTAAAACAAGTTTCCTAAGCAGTGTTCTTAAGAGCTCCCCATGAGAACATCTGCATGGACTTTCTGCTTAACAGTTTGTTCATCCAGTTCCTTCCCTAAGTGAAAAGACTCAGGTCAAGAGAAGGCTATTACATCAACGTGGCCACATGCTAATGATTGCTAGATGTTTGGTTGTTTCCTAAAACCAGCACTTCCGCTTATTAACCCCCCACCCGCTGTCTCCCAAAAGGACAATCACTGAATCAATAATTTGTCTCCTAAGTCTTTGAGGAGCTGTTAAATCCATTCCTCCCACACACTATTCCATTCTTGCATGCCATCCTTCAAAATTAGTCTTTTTTCCAGGGTGGTTTATTAAAGTAAGCAAGTACAATTCTAAACAATGGAAAATGATAGACTCTTCTTTGGTGG